>NC_073381.1:35248845-35848845 GCF_028641065.1 Leucoraja erinaceus | reverse complement strand
TACTCGTGGCCTCAGTTTGGTCGAGGAATATTTTTCAGCATCCTGAAAACATTTCCGCAAGTAAAAATTGGTCGGCGTGGTTCTTTTGAACTCGTAGTGCAGTGGTAGTGGGGTCGCCATATAGTTATAGGCAGTCGAGGTAGCCTTAGGGAATCTCCTTTGCTGACCAGGCATTTCAATTGGCTCATTGGAATTTTCAGAACCAAGGAAAACCAACCAGTAATGTTAAATGCCCGCCAAACTTTATTAAAAGTTGTCTGGTTTCTTAAAAGTGTCTCCACCCCTTGGGTCCTTGAATGGAGTCGATTCAAGGACCCAAGCAGTCGTTCCAGGTGCGACAGAGGTTCACCTGCATCTCCTCCAACCTCATCTATTGCATCCGCTGCTCTAAATGTCAGCTGATCCACATCGGTGAGACCAAGCGTATGCTTGCCGATCGCTTCGCCGAACACCTCCGCTCGGTCCGCATTGGCCAACCTGATCTCCCTGTGGCTCAGCACTTGAACTCCCCCTGCCATTCCGATTCCGACCTTTCTGTACTGGGCCTCCTCCATGGCCAGAGTGAGCACCACCGGAAATTGGAGGAGCAGCACATCATATGGGCACCTCTTGGGCAGTTTGCACCCTAGCGGCATAAACATTGACCTCCAATTTCCGGTAGCCCTTGCTATCTCCTCCCCTTCTCGGCTCTCCCTCAGCCCTCGGGCTCCTCCTCTTCCTTTCTACTTTCTTCCCCCCCCACCCTACATCAGTCTGAAGAAGGGTTTTGGCCCGAAATGTTGCCTATTTCCTTCGCTCCATAGATGCTGCTGCACGCGCTGAGTTTCTCCAGCACTTCTGTCTAAAAAATACTCAGCATTGCTGATGATGAGCACCAGTGTCTTACGCGTGATCAATTATTGGAAGAGTTGGTTCCCCATTTGGTTTACAAAACTATTAAGGCCAAAATATTAGTGTAAGCATTGCTTTCATCGTAGTTCTTTTTTTTTTAAACTCCATCTTTGGGAAGGTTGTAATTTTCATCCACATTAGCATTAGCTTCTTCAGTATTGATAAAGTCAAGTCAAGTTTATTTGTCACATACACATACGAGATGTGCAGTGAAATGAAAGTGGCAATGCTCGCGGACTTTTGTGCAAAAGACAAACAACCAAACAACCAAACAAATTATAAACACAATCATAACACACATATTCTTTTACATAATAAATAATGGAAGGAAAAACGTTCAGTAGAGTTAGTCCCTGGTGAGATAGGCGTTTACAGTCCGAATGGCCTCTGGGAAGAAACTCCTTCTCAACCTCTCCGTTCTCACCACATGGCAACGGAGGTGTTTGCCTGACCGTAGCAGCTGGAACAGTCCGTTGCAGGGGTGGAAGGGGTCTCCAATGATTTTATTTGCTATGGAGTTGCACCTCCTGTTGTATAGTTCCTGCAGGGGGGCGAGTGAAGTTACCATAGTGCGTTCGGCCGAAAGCACTTCTCTCTGCAGAGCCTTCTTGTCCTTGGCAGAGCAATTCCAAAACCAGATGGTAATATTTCCGGACAAGATGCTTTCCACCGACACTGCGTAGAAGCACTGGAGACACTCTGAATTTCCTCAATTGCCTGAGGTGGTAAAGGCGCTGCCTTGCCTTACTCACGAGTGCTGAGGCGTGTGATGCCCATGTCATATCCTCGGAGATGTGGACTCCCAGATATTTAAAACAGTTAAGGCCTTTCTCCAACAACAGGTGCAGGCATCAGAAAATACATTCATAAGTGATGGCTTTGCAACATCTGGGCGTGTGCAGTTCTTAGCTGTGATGAGTGCTGAGTAATCCACCCTGAAATATAATAAAATGAGTTGCACACTGTTGATTGCCAAACCACAAAGTAATTATAGAATCGTTTCTGTTGTTTTTGCATAGATCTGACATGAATTGAGCAGAGAACAAAGTGCTGGAGAAACTCTGCTGGCTAGGCTGCATTTGAGAAGCAAAATGTTCAGACTACATGTCTAGTGGGACTTGCCAGGAGAGATGGCGAAATCAGAGAAAAAGTGGGACGGGGTGTGGGGAGAGGAGCAGGAGGGAGTGAGGAGCAAGGGGTTCAAGATGGGAGAAGCATGGGGATAGTAGCAGGAGAGGGAAATGGTAAAGGAGCATATCTCAGGTTAAGAGGGAAATAAGGGGGGGGGGGGGGGGAAAAAGAGTGACTGAGTTCTGAGAGCAACAAAATTATTTTAGAATTCAAGTGAAAGAGCAAAATAAATAAGTGCTAAGGGAAGAATACATGTTCATTGCCCAATGAGCATTTGACACCAAATGAAGTTTCACCAGATCTATGTAAAGAAAGCTCATTCTCTTGTCATTTCAATATGTGCATTTCACAATGCAATGAGAAGTTGTGCAAGATTTAATTATTGTTACAAACCAGCATGAGGCAACAATAAAGTAATATCAACGGCAATTTGCAAAGATTAACTGCAGAAAGTACACTCTGTACCCTGAAATTTCCCAAAACAAAAAGTTAAACAGCATTTAATGGCTGTATGGATTAGACTTTTTCCTCACATATTATTGTTATTAGACTTGTGCTTGTCAGCATGTGGACAAGAAAAAACAAGTCATTTCATTTCAGAAAGGAAATCAAGTTAGTGGCGAGGTTGCTAACTGGGCATTCATGTTATTTAGGACAAGTCATTAACCATCGACAACTCAGTGTTGTAAACCTACTGCAAAAGTAAATAAAGATTAAGCTGTAATGTTAAGACATGTTAACAATGGAAAATACATTCTATTCTTTCTCGACATTAGTTTTTCTTCAATTCTCATTTAAAAAATTGGGTGTAGTATTCAGATTCAGATGGTCCTTTTACAGGACTGGGATAGAGAAAAAAAATATTGAGAAAACAATAAATAGCCAGGTAAGAACCTTTAGTTACTACAAGCTGTTTGGAGAAATGGGGCAGGAATTTGTTTGAGAGGACTTGCAAGAAACTTGGATTATGAGTTTTTATTACACTGTATTCTAGAACATTGTTCATATAACAAAATCAATATTTTCCTGAAACCCAAATATCCATAGAAAACTATCCATCACTTTTTAAACAGCAATTCCTGTCAATTTTGTACAGGAAATCCCTTTTACATAGAGGTCAAATATTACTCTTTAGGCACAAAGACATACATAGAAGATAGGTGTAGGAGTAGGTCATTGGATCATTCGAGCCAGCACCACCGTTCAATATGATCATGGCTGATCATCCAGAATCAGTACCCTTGTTCCTGCTTTTTCCCCATATCCCTTGATTCTGTTAGCCCCAAGAGCTATATCTAACTCTCTCTTGAATACATCCAGTTAATTAGCCTCCACTGACTTCTGTGGCAGAGAATTCCACAGATTCCCAACTCTGACTGAAAACGTTTTCCTCATCTCAGTCCAAAATGGCCTACTGTAGTGGTCCCTAGTGGTGGCCTGGGGAATCACAAACCCTCGCTATTGGCTGGCGTGGTCACGTGATTGCGGGAGTGTTTTTGTACTTTTGTATAGCATTCATTCAAGCTGCGTCATGTTAGAAGGAGCTTTGTATTTTTAGCTGTTCTAAACGCGTTTGAGTAAATCGCTTTATTGTCGTTCAAAATGAAGAATCTTACCTTAATCGACTAAACTCGCCAAAGTGGTGACCCTGTCAGTCCGATCGTTTATTTGGACTTCGATCATGCAAGCCGCCGCCGCTAACCCCGATGCCCAACTTTCCCAGTAAAACGCCGTGGGACTGAAACTGCCCATTTTCTGTGTGAAGCAACCTCAAGTGTGGTTCACCCACATTGAGGCCCAATTCCACCTCCGAAATATCGTCGCGGACGCCACCCGATATTTCTATGTGGCCAGGGTGCTCAGCCAAGAGATGGCCACCCGATTGCTGCCCTACCTGCAGGATCCTCCAGCAATTGGCAAGTACGAGGGCCTCCAGGCCCTGCTGCTCCGCACTTTTGGGCTCAGCCGTTGCGATCGCGCCACCCGCCATACTCGCTCTGATGGACGGCCACCGACGCTGCCTGCTGTTCGAGCAGGCCTTCCTGGAGCAGATGCCCGATGACATCCGCCTGGTCCACGCTAGGTCGGACTTCACCGACCCCCTGCAGCTCGCTGACGGGCAGATGAACTGCGGCTCGCCAAGCAGCAGGACTACGGGGCCGTCATAAGCATCCTCCCCCCGACTGGACTGGACACCCATGCCGGTAAGGGAGGCCCCGTCCTGACCGCCGTCAACAGTAGCATCATACGCACATACAGCACGCGGACTCTTTCCCTCATCTTTGACTCCCGCCCATATTCTTGTCGCGTCGTGGACGAGGCACATCCGTTGCTGGCCGCTGATTTCCTCTGGGCCTTTTCGCTACTGGTGGACGTGTGGGGCAGGCGCCCCGTTCCGCCGGTGTGCCCCAGGCCCGCGACCCCCGCAGCACCTCCCAGCCCGCAGCTCAGCACGGTAGCTGATGGAGATGGCCCGTACGCATCCCTGCTCGCCGAGTTCCCGGGGCTTCTCATCCCCGTTTTCGTGCAACCGCCCTTAAGCACGGATTGGTGCACCATATTCCCACCACGGGCCCGCCATTGCATGCACGGGAGCGCAGCCTTACAAGCTGCGGATTACTAAAGAGGAGTTCAGACAGATGGAGGACATGGGAATCGGGCGGCACTCTGATAGCCCCTGGTCATCCCCATTGCACATGGTCCCTAAAGTATCTGGGGAGTGGAGACTCGCCTCAAGCCCGCCCACCTGGATGTCGATGGTTGGTGTCTCAACCCCGGCATAGGGGCCGTCCGCTGGCTGTTCCGGTGGCACCTGTTGTGCCAGTCTCCCCTGCACCCGTTGTGCCTGTTTCTCCTGCACCGTTACTGTTTCCTGGCTCTGTTTTGGCAGTCCCACTTCTCCAGCACTTTTGTCTACCTTCGATTTTCCAGCATCTGCAGTTCTTTCTTAAACACTGAGAATGATTGTCCTCCTGGTGGGTCTTTTTTGTGGGTCTTCACATGGCTGAATAGACCGATGTTGGAGCCACAGACATTATTGCTGTGTGGTTATGGATGTGTGGTGTTGTTGGTAGGATGTGATTGATCCGCCATGGTGGTAAGTCTCGCCTTTCGTTGATGGAGCTTGTGTTTTGTAAATTTTGCCTCGGAAGTCTCCTTAATGGAATGCAGCTCCTTTGTGAACACTGATTCTGCAAATTGCTCTGTGCTGTGCTAATAAGTCTTCCCAGTTGGTGGGGCTGATGCAACACATTTTAAGGTTGATTCTGATGTTACCCTTGTAGTGTTTTATGACCTTCGTGGGCCCACTGCCTTGCCAGTCGTTGGGGGCAGAGGATTTGTTTTGAGAAGTGGAAGTCAGGCACCTTGACAACATGGCCAGTCCATCTGAGCTGATGTTTGATGATAATGAGAGTCAATATTAGCCTCTTCTTGCATAATGATGTATTACACTACAAGGGTAACATCAGAATCAACCTTAAAAATGGATTAGAATGCCGAACTGAAATATTAATTAGTCTTCCCCGATGATTCACAGGATAGCCTGGAAGAGCCTCTCGTAGAATTTGAATACCTTTGATGGTTCAGAAGTACTACTCCATATAACATGGTGGGAAAAGGAATGGCTTTGTTAACCAGTGGCTGTGTCCTCACTTGGAAGTCATAGTATCCTAAGCCTAGCAAAATCCCCGCTTGTACTGCTGTGTTGATAATGTATTTCATTGTTGAGGTCTGCATTAGAGGAGGGATGGCTACTAGGATTTGGAAAGTGATCCACATTTTACAGGTGGCAATTGGTGATATATATTGTTGGAGGTGATGGTAAGCTATCAGATGCTGGTTGGTGGAGGATCTTTTTCAGGTTCAGGGGTTAACAAGAGGCTTGTATTTGCAACTGCATCAAGGATGCATTGCAGGTGAGGGGAAAATGGCATTGTCATCAATATATTAAAGCTCAATGATGGAAGTGGTGGAGACCCTACTGATGCCCTTGAATCTGTTGAGGTTGGAGAGGCTGCCTTGTGCCCTGCAAGTAATCTGGACACAGAGTACAAGTTTTACCTGGTGAGATCAAGGATGCCTGCAATGAAGATATGTTTGAGAGGACTTGCAAGAAACTTGGATTATGAGTTTTTATTACACTGTATTCTAGAACATTGTTCATATAACAAAATCAATATTTTCCTGAAACCCAAATATCCATAGAAAACTATCCATCACTTTTTAAACAGCAATTCCTGTCAATTTTGTACAGGAAATCCCTTTTACATAGAGGTCAAATATTACTCTTTAGGCACAAAGACATACATAGAAGATAGGTGTAGGAGTAGGTCATTGGATCATTCGAGCCAGCACCACCGTTCAATATGATCATGGTTGATCATCCAGAATCAGTACCCTCGTTCCTGCTTTTTCCCCATATCCCTTGATTCTGTTAGCCCCAAGAGCTATATCTAACTCTCTCTTGAATACATCCAGTTAATTAGCCTCCACTGACTTCTGTGGCAGAGAATTCCACAGATTCCCAACTCCCGACTGAAAACGTTTTCCTCATCTCAGTCCAAAATGGCCTACTGTAGTGGTCCCTAGTGGTGGCCTGGGGAATCACAAACCCTCGCTATTGGCTGGCGTGGTCACGTGATTGCGGGAGTGTTTTCACGGGCTTTTGAATAGCATTCATTCAAGCTGCGTCATGTTAGAAGGAGCTTTGTATTTTTAGCTGTTCTAAACGCGTTTGAGTAAATCGCTTTATTGTCGTTCAAAATGAAGAATCTTACCTTAATCGACTAAACTCGCCAAAGTGGTGACCCTGTCAGTCCGATCGTTTATTTGGACTTCGATCATGCAAGCCGCCGCCGCTAACCCCGATGCCCAACTTTCCCAGTAAAACGCCGTGGGACTGAAACTGCCCATTTTCTGTGTGAAGCAACCTCAAGTGTGGTTCACCCACATTGAGGCCCAATTCCACCTCCGAAATATCGTCGCGGACGCCACCCGATATTTCTATGTGGCCAGGGTGCTCAGCCAAGAGATGGCCACCCGATTGCTGCCCTACCTGCAGGATCCTCCAGCAATTGGCAAGTACGAGGGCCTCCAGGCCCTGCTGCTCCGCACTTTTGGGCTCAGCCGTTGCGATCGCGCCACCCGCCATACTCGCTCTGATGGACGGCCACCGACGCTGCCTGCTGTTCGAGCAGGCCTTCCTGGAGCAGATGCCCGATGACATCCGCCTGGTCCACGCTAGGTCGGACTTCACCGACCCCCTGCAGCTCGCTGACGGGCAGATGAACTGCGGCTCGCCAAGCAGCAGGACTACGGGGCCGTCATAAGCATCCTCCCCCCGACTGGACTGGACACCCATGCCGGTAAGGGAGGCCCCGTCCTGACCGCCGTCAACAGTAGCATCATACGCACATACAGCACGCGGACTCTTTCCCTCATCTTTGACTCCCGCCCATATTCCTGCCGCGTCATGGACGAGGCACATCCGTTGCTGGCCGCTGATTTCCTCTGGGCCTTTTCGCTACTGGTGGACGTGTGGGGCAGGCGCCCCGTTCCGCTGGTGTGCCCCAGGCCCGCGACCCCCGCAGCACCTCCCAGCCCGCAGCTCAGCTGCTGATGGAGATGGCCCGTACGCCTCCCTGCTCGCCGAGTTCCCGGGGCTTCTCATCCCCGTTTTTGTGCAACCGCCCTTAAGCACGGATTGGTGCACCATATTCCCACCACGGGCCCGCCATTGCATGCACGGGAGCGCAGGCTCCCGCCTGACAAGCTGCGGATTACTAAAGGGGAGTTCAGACAGATGGAGGACATGGGAATCGGGCGGCACTCTGATAGCCCCTGGTCATCCCCATTGCACATGGTCCCTAAAGCATCTGGGGAGTGGAGACAGTGCGGGGATTATCGGCGCTTGAACGCCGTTACGACCGCAGACCGCTACCCGGTCCCACATATCCAGGATTTCACGGCCCATCTGGAAGGCACCACATTTTTCCCCAAGGTGGACCTGGCGTGCGGCTACCACCAGATTCCCGTTCATCCTGATGATGTGCCTAAGACTGCCACCATCACCCCGTTTGGCTTTTTCAAGTGGCTGCACATGCCGTTTGGATTAAGGAATGCGGCGCAGGCTTTCCAGTGGATCATGGACATGGTGGGTCGGGTGTTAGAGTTCATATTCATCTACCTAGACAACATCCAGGAACGCTACACACACCTACGCGCGCTGTTCCAGTGGCTCCAGGTCCACGGACTGGTAATCAACCCCGCTAAGTGCCAGTTCGGCCTGCGCTCCATTTCCTTCCTGGGGCATCATGTCACCTCGCAGGGCACCACACCGCTGCCCACCAATGTGGAGGCCATTCGGCAGTTTCCCTCGGCTGCTCACCATCAAGGGGCTGCAGGAGTTTGTCGGCATTGGTGAACCTTTACCATCGCTTCATACCGGCAACTGCCAGGATCATGCCCCCTCTGTTTCAGTGCCTTGCCGGTAAACCACGGGACCTCATGTGGACCGCCGAGGCTGTGGCTGCGTTCAATGGTGCAAAGGAAGCATTGGCCAAAGCCACCATGCTGGTGCACCCGCGGGCCGCCCCCTCGACTGCCCGCATGGTGCGGCTGTTGGAGGGGTGCTCGAGCAGCTCATCAACGACCGCTGGCAGCTGCTGGCCTTTTTCAGCCATCATCTGCTACCCCCAGAGCGCAGCTACAGCGCCTTCGACTGGGAGCTCCTCGCCCTTTACCTGGCTGTCCGGCAATTCTGGTATTTTCTGGAGGGCAGGCCTTTCACGGCTCTCACTGACCACAAGCCCCTGACGTTTGCCTTGGCCAAGGTGTCCGACCCCTGGTCCGCCCGGCAGCAGCGGCACCTGCCGTTCGTGTCTGAATTCACCACGGACATTCAGCATGTTGCCGGTAAGCTCAACCTGGTTGTCGATGCTCTGTCCCAGCTGAGGTGGCCGTGGACCCTGGCATGGATTATGTGGGGCTTGCCGAGGCACAGCGCATGGGTGACGAGATGGACAGTTACAGGATGGTCAATTCCAGGTTGCGGTTGGCCGACGTCCCTTTCGGCTCAACAGGAGCGTCGGTCCTTTGTGATGTGTCCACCGGGAGACCATGCCCTTTTGCCCCCATGGGTTGGCGGCATCGGATCTTTGACGCAATCCATGGCCTGGCCCACCCTTCCATCTGGGCGACTTCTGCGCTGGTGGCGGACAAATTCGTCTGGCAGGGCCTCCGTAAGCAGGTCGCAGCTTGGACCAGACCATGCATTCCCTGCCAGACGTCGAAGGTCCAGCGTCGTGTGCGGGTACCGGTACAAGGTTTTGTGGGTCCCTCTGGCCGTTTCCGGCACATCTTCGTGGATTTGGTAGGTCCACTGCCGCTGTCTTGCTGTGCCACACATCTACTCACCGTCGTGGATCATTTTACAAGGTGGCCTGAGGCTATTCCGCTGACTGACACCTCAACCGTGTCTTGTTCTTGGGCTTTCGCGGCCCATTGAATTGTTCGTTTTGGGGTGCCCATGGACATTTCCGCCGACCGGTGGGCCCAGTTCACTTCCACTTTGTGGGCGGCTATGGCGCAGCTGTACAGGGCACAGTTGCACCACACCTATCAACCTCAGGCCAACGGGTTAGTGGAACATTTTCTGCCATGTGAAATCGGCGCTGAAGGCGCGGCTCATTGGTCCGGACTGGGTCGACCAGCATATGTATGGCCCCTAAAGCAGACCTGGACACGTCGTTCGCTGAGCTGGTGTACGGCTCTCCATTGCGGGTACCTGGCGATTTCCTTCCTGCGGCTCGGGGGCAGCCGGAGCCTGCCTCGGCTGTTTTGACGAGTCTTTGGGAGAAAGTGAGTGGCCTGGCTCTTGTTCCCACCATGGGACAAACCCAGTGTATGTGCCGCCGGACCTTAAGAACTGCCTGTTCATATTCCACCGCAGTGGATTTACGAGGGTCCTTTCTGGGTGTTGCGCCCTTGCGTCGCATCTTTCCTGTTGGATGTCGGGAGCAAGGATGAGATCGTCTCGGTCACTCGCCTCAAGCCCGCCCACCTGGATGTCGATGGTTGGTGTCTCAACCCCGGCATAGGGGCCGTCCGCTGGCTGTTCCGGTGGCACCTGTTGTGCCAGTCTCCCCTGCACCCGTTGTGCCTGTTTCTCCTGCACCGTTACTGTTTCCTGGCTCTGTTTTGGCAGTCCCACTTCTCCAGCACTTTTGTCTACCTTCGATTTTCCAGCATCTGCAGTTCTTTCTTAAACACTGAGAATGATTGTCCTCCTGGTGGGTCTTTTTTGTGGGTCTTCACATGGCTGAATAGACCGATGTTGGAGCCACAGACATTATTGCTGTGTGGTTATGGATGTGTGGTGTTGTTGGTAGGATGTGATTGATCCGCCATGGTGGTAAGTCTCGCCTTTCGTTGATGGAGCTTGTGTTTTGTAAATTTTGCCTCGGAAGTCTCCTTAATGGAATGCAGCTCCTTTGTGAACACTGATTCTGCAAATTGCTCTGTGCTGTGCTAATAAGTCTTCCCAGTTGGTGGGGCTGATGCAACACATTTTAAGGTTGATTCTGATGTTACCCTTGTAGTGTTTTATGACCTTCGTGGGCCCACTGCCTTGCCAGTCGTTGGGGGTAGAGGATTTGTTTTGAGAAGTGGAAGTCAGGCACCTTGACAACATGGCCAGTCCATCTGAGCTGATGTTTGATGATAATGAGAGTCAATATTAGCCTCTTCTTGCATAATGATGTATTACACTACAAGGGTAACATCAGAATCAACCTTAAAAATGGATTAGAATGCCGAACTGAAATATTAATTAGTCTTCCCCGATGATTCACAGGATAGCCTGGAAGAGCCTCTCGTAGAATTTGAATACCTTTGATGGTTCAGAAGTACTACTCCATATAACATGGAGGGAAAAGGAATGGCTTTGTTGACCAGTGGCTGTGTCCTCACTTGGAAGTCATAGTATCCTAAGCCTAGCAAAAAACCCGCTTGTACTGCTGTGTTGATAATGTATTTCATTGTTGAGGTCTGCATTAGAGGAGGGATGGCTACTAGGATTTGGAAAGTGATCCACATTTTCCAGGTGGCAATTGTTGATATATATTGTTGGAGGTGATGGTAAGCTATCAGATGCTGGTTGGTGGAGGATCTTTTTCAGGTTCAGGGGTTAACAAGAGGCTTGTATTTGCAACTGCATCAAGGATGCATTGCAGGTGAGGGGAAAATGGCATTGTCATCAATATATTAAAGCTCAATGATGGAAGTGGTGGAGACCCTACTGATGCCCTTGAATCTGTTGAGGTTGGAGAGGCTGCCTTGTGCCCTGCAAGTAATCTGGACACAGAGTACAAGTTTTACCTGGTGAGATCAAGGATGCCTGCAATGAAGATGGCAAATAGAGTGGAAGCTATAATGCACCCTTGCTTGGCACTAGTTTCAACCTTAAATGGTCTTGCTTTGCTGCCATTGTTTGCAAGAATGGTAGCTGATATGTGATTGTGAAGCCATCGTAGCACATTGATGTATTTCGCAGGGCATCCAATTTTGACAGAATCGGCCAGAGAGCTTGCAAGTTTGGAGCCAACCTTTGTTTTGGTGAGGTCTATCAAGGCCATATACAGTGACTTGCACTTCTCTTACAGCTGTCAGGCCATGGATATTATGCCTGTTCTCCAGCATTTTTTTTGACAACTTTCGATTTGTTCAGCATCTGCAGTTCCTTCTTAAACATTTCCTCATCTGCAGTTCCTCATTGCACAACCTGCAAACGTGCACCTCTTTGGAGCGTGGGAGGAAACTGGAGCGCCCGGAGGAAACCCACGCAGGTCGCGGGGGAAGAAGGTAAAAAACTCCGTGCAGACAACACCCGTAGTCGGGATGGAACCTGGGTCTCTGGAGCTGTGAGGCAGCAACTCTACCGCTGAGCCACCCTGCTGCCCAGACTCACATTGTGAAATTGGTCATGTATGCTCCCTTGGGAATCCTTAGGTTGAATTCCACGTTCTGCGCTGTAGCTTCCCTGTTGCGAACCTTTGTGCTAAAGACCGTTTCAGCAAAGCGGGACGTAATGATGGACTTCACTTTGTAGCTTTGAATGATGAAGTGGTCGTCAGTCAGATCCTGTTTGGTTAAAGGAAGAGATTCATAAAGACAGGCATCGCTTATTTTAACCTGGAGTATTGTGTGCAGTTTTGGTCCCCTAATTTGAGGAAGGAAATTCTTGCTATTGAGGGAGTGCAGCGTAGGTTTACAAGGTTAATTCCCGGGATGGCGGGACTGTCATATGGTGAGAGAATGGAACGGCTGGGCTTGTACACTCTGGAGTTTAGAAGGATGAGCGGGAATCTCATTGAAACATATAAGATTGTTAAGGGCTTGGACACGCTAGAGGCAGGAAACATGTTCCCGATGTTGGGGGAGTCCAGAACCAGGGGCTACACAATGTGTTTAGGACTAAGGAGTAAGCCATTTAGAATGGAGACGAGGAAACACTTTTCTCACAGAGAGTGGTGAGTGTGTGGTGGGGGGGGGGGGGGGGGGGGGGGGGCAGAGGAACAACAACTCCAGGACTGTTTGGAGTCTGTAGACTGGGCAATGTTCAAGGACTCAGCAATGGACTTGAATGAACACGCCACAATCGTTACAGACTTCATAAAGAAATGTGTGGAGGACTGCATCCCTACAAAATCCTTCCGAGTCTTTCCCAATCAGAAACCTTGGATGAACTTTGAGATCCTCACTCTTCTGAAGACCAGACACTGGGCATTCATGTCTGATGATACAGAGGTCTACAAGAAGTCCAGATACTACTTTGGTAAGGCCATCAAAAAGGCCAAAAGGGACTTCTGCTCCAAACTGGAGGATGAGACAGATGTTTGGCAGCTGTGGCGGGGCCTGAATGCAACCACCTCCTACAAGGCGAAACCAGGAGGCAGCTCGAATGTCAGCAAAACATCACTCCCTGACGAGCTCAATGCGTTTTATGCACGTTTTGATACGGAGAATACTGATGTGCCTTCCCGAGCCTCCATTCGCTGTGATGGTATTTCAGTCTCAGTCACAGAGGCCGACGTCAGGAAATCCTTCAGAGGGGTGAACCCTCGGAAAGCGCCTGGACCTGATGGTATACCCGGTCGTGTTCTAAACAACTGTGCTGACCAACTGGCTGGAGTTTTTACGGACATTTTCAACCTCTCACTTCTGAGGTCTGAGGTTCCCACCTGCTTTAAAAGGGCATCAATTATACCAGTGCCCAAGAAGAGCAAGGTGACGTGCCTCAATGACTATCAACCAGTGGCACTAACTACTGTAGTGATGAAGTGCTTTGAGAGGTTGATCATGGCGTAAATCAACTCCCACCTCGACAAAAACCTGGACCCACTGCAGTTCGCTTACCACCACAACTGATCAAAGGTGGATGCGATCTCGCTGGCTCTCCACTCCGCTCTGGACCACTTGGACAACAAAAACTCTTATGTCAGGCAGTTATTCATTGATTACAGCTCGGCATTTAATACAATCATCCCCGCCAAGCTGGATACCAAACTCGCAGAACAGGGTCTCTGCGCATCCCTCGGCAATTGGATCTTCGACTTCCTCATTCATAGACCATAGGTAGGTGATTTGTATGAATTGGGAAATTTATTATCATTTCAACAACTAAAATCAAAATTTTAATTGAATAACAATCAATATTTTAAATACCTACAGGTATGTGACTTCATGAAGAAATATATACCAAGATTCCAAAGTATAATTTTAGACCCACTGGAAGAAGTAATGAATATCAATGCGGAGTCAACAAAATTAATATCATACTTGTATAACACTATTTTAAATATAGAATTACCATCAACAGAGGCAATTAGAGAAGACTGGGAAAAATAATTAATGATAAAAATCTCAAAAGAAACATATTTGATACATATACATAAATGTTCGATCAACGCTAGACATAACTTAATTCAATTTAAAATATTACATAGATTGTATTATTCCAAAACTAGGTTGAATAAATTTTATCCAAGTATTTCTCCCATTTGTGATAAATGTCTTTCTCAAAATGCCAATATTACGCACTCATTTGTCTCTTGTACAAAACGTTATAAATTTTGGTGTGATATATTTGATATATTCTCAAAGCTATTTAAGACAAAAATGGAACCTAACACTGAAATGATTATATTTGGAGTAAGTGGAGATAGGAACAAATTAAATACACACCAAAACTCATTTTTCAATTATGGGTTAATAATAGCAAAAAAACATACTTACATTTTGGAAAAATGCTAATATACCAACATTTAAAATGTGGATCAGTAATATGCTGGACACAGCACATTTGGAAGAAATGAAACTCCTCCTAATAGAGAAACAAGACCTATTCTTAAGGAGTTGGTCCCCATTTATTGATTTCTTGGATTCATGTGGTGACATAGTATCATGAAAACCAACAGTTTCAGGTATGGGTGAAAGATGATTTAGAATATTTAAAAAAAATTCATCTCACTGTGGCAATGGAATAATCTCCCTCCTGCTTTCCTTCTTCACTTATTCTTTCTCTTTCACTTTTTCTTTATTGGTTTTTCACCCACGCTCACTAATCTATTCTTCACTTTTCACAACCTCTTTTTCTTATCGCCTTTCTCACTTCTCTCTTTAAAAAAAAAAGGGAAATTGTACAGATAATGTAATATGTTAATATTGTTTTTGTACCAATGCATTGTACTCACTTCTAATAAATAAAATATTAATAAAAAAATAAAAAAATAAACCCCAGTCTGTTTGTATTGGTGGAAATGTGTCAGCCTCGATAACAATCAGCACGGGAGCACCTCAAGGCTGCATGCTCAGCCCCCTGCTGTACTCACTCTATACTCATGACTGCATAGCCAGTCATAGTGCGAACTCCATCATCAAGTTCTCTGATGACACCACTGTTGTGGGACGTATCACTGATGGCTATCGCTCTGATGGGGATGAGTCAGAGTATAGAAGAGAGATCGAGCAACTGTCCATATGGTGCCAGCACAATAACCTGGCCTTCAACACCAGCAAAACTAAGGAACTGATTGTGGACTTTGGAAGGAGTAGGATGGGATCCCACAGTCCCGTTTATATCAACGGGTCAATGGTTGAAAGGGTCAAGAGCTTCAAGTTCCTAGGCATGCACATCTCTGAAGTTCTTTCCTGGCCTGAGAACACTGATGCAATTATTAAGAAAGCACATCAGCGCCTCTACTTCCTGAGAAGATTACGGAGAGTCGGTTTGTCAAGGAGGACTCTCTCTAACTTCTACAGGTGCACAGTAGAGAGCATGCTGACCGGTTGCATCGTGGCTTGGTTCGGCAACTTGAGCGCCCTGGAGCGGAAAAGACTACAAAAAGTAGTAAACACTGCCCAGTCCATCATCGGCTCTGACCTCCCTTCCATCGAGGGGATCTATCGCAGTCGCTGCCTCAAAAAGGCTGGCAGTATCATCAAGGACCCACACCATCCTGGCCACACACTCATCTCCCCGCTACCTTCAGGTAGAAGGTATAGGAGCCTGAAGACTGCAACATCCAGGTTCAGGAATACTTACTTCCCCACAGCCATCAGGCTATTAAACTTGGCTCGGACAAAACTGTGAACATTAATAGCCCATTATCTGTTTATTTGCACTATATCAGTTTATTTATTCATATGTGTATATATTTATATAATGGTATATGGACACACTGATCTGTTCTGTAGTCATGCCTACTATGTTCTGTTGTGCTGAAGCAAAGCAAGAATTTCATTGTCCTATCAGGAACACATGACAATAAACTCTCTTGAATCTTGAATCTTGAATCTTGAGATGTCCTATAATTCCCTCAATCTGCCCTGTCCTCGTTTTAAGGATGGTGATATTCAGAGAATCAGGGAGATCCATTGGTAAAATTTCATTCTGCCAGATTTTTAATATTAGGGCATGGATGTGGTGCAGGAGGTTGATTCCACATTCCTTTAGAATCTTGGCTGAGCCCACAGCCTTGTTGTTCCTCATCTTCTGAATGGTATCACAGAGCTATAAGCTTGGAAGATCTCCTAAATGTATTTCATGATTACTCTAATAGAACTTGAGCAGTTTGTTCATGCATCGACCTCTGGGTGACATAGAAACATAGAAATTAGGTGCAGGAGTAGGCCATTCGGCCCTTCGAGCCTGCACCGTCATTCAATATGATCATGGCTGATCATCCAACTCAGTATCCCGTACCTGCCTTCTCTCCATACCCTCTGATCCCCTTGGCCACAAGGGCCACATCTAACTCCCTCTTAAATATAGCCAATGAACTGGCCTCAACTACCCTCTGTGGCAGAGAGTTCCAGAGATTCACCACTCTCTGTGTGAAAAAAAGTTCTTCTCATCTCGGTTTTAAAGGATTTCCCCCTTATCCTTAAGCTGTGACCCCTTATATAAACCATATAACCATATAACAATTACAGCACGGAAACAGGCCATCTCGACCCTTCTAGTCCGTGCCGAACACATAATCTCCCCTAGTCCCATATACCTGCGCTCAGACCATAACCCTCCATTCCCTTCCCATCCACATAACTATCCAATTTATTTTTAAATGATAAAAACGAACCTGCCTCCACCAGCTTCACTGGAAGCTCATTCCACACAGCTACCACTCTCTGAGTAAAGAAGTTCCCCCTCATGTTACCCCTAAACTTCAGTCCCTTAATTCTCATGTCATGTCCCCTTGTTTGAATCTTCCCTACTCTCAGTGGGAAAAGCTTTTCCACGTCAACTCTGTCTATCCCTCTCATCATTTTAAAAACCTCTATCAAGTCCCCCCTTAACCTTCTGCGCTCCAAAGAATAAAGCCCTAACTTGTTCAACCTTTCTCTGTAACTTAGTTGCTGAAACCCAGGCAACATTCTAGTAAATCTCCTCTGTACTCTCTCTATTTTGTTGACATCCTTCCTATAATTAGGAGACCAAAATTGTACACCATACTCCAGAATTGGCCTCACCAATGCCTTGTACAATTTTAACATTACATCCCAACTTCTATACTAAATGCTCTGATTTATAAAGGCCAGCACACCAAAAGCTTTCTTTACCACCCTATCTACATGAGATTCCACTTTCAGGGAACTGTGCACAGTTATTCCCAGATCCCTCTGTTCACCTACATTCTTCAATTCCCTACCATTTACCATGTACGTCCTATTTTGATTTGTCCTGCCAAGATGTAGCACCTCACACTTATCAGCATTAAACTCCATCTGCCATCTTTCAGCCCACTCTTCCAACTGGCATAAATCTCTCTGTAGACTTTGAAACTCTGCTTCATTACCCGCAACCCCACCTATCTTAGTATCATCTGCATACTTACTAATCCAATTTACCACACCATCATCCAGAGCATTGATGTACATGACAAACAACAGTGGACCCAACACAGATCCCTGTGGCACCCCACTCGTCACTGGCCTCCAACCTGACAAACAACCATCCACCATTACTCTCTGGCATCTCCCATTCAGCCACTGTTGAATCCATCTTGCTACTCCACCATTAATACCCAACCATTGAACCTTCTTAACCAAACTTCCATGAGGAACCTTGTCAAAGGCCTTACTGAAGTCCATATACACAACATCCACTGCGTTACCCTCATCAATTTCCCGTGTAACATCTTCAAAAAATTCAAGAAGATTAGTTAAACATGACCTTCCAGGCACAAATCCATGTTGACTGTTCCTAATCAGACCCTGTTTATCCAGATGCTTATATATATTATCTCTAAGTATTCTTTCCATTAATTTGCCCACCACTGACGTCAAACTAACAGGTCTATAATTGCTAGGTTTACTCTTAGACCCCTTTTTAAACAATGGAACAACATGCGCAGTACGCCAATCCTCCAGCACTATTCCCGTTTCTAATGACATTTGAAATATTTCTGCCATAGCCCCTGCTATTTCTACACTAACTTCCCTCAATGTCCTAGGGAATATCCTGTCCGGACCTGGAGACTTATCCACTTTTATATTTCTCAAAAGTGTCAGTACTTCCTCTTCTTTGATCCTCATAGTTTCCATAGCTACTCTACTTGTTTCCCTTACCTCACATAATTCAATATCCTTCTCCTTGGTGAATACCGAAGAAAAGAAACTGTTCAATATCTCCCCCATCTCTTTTGGCTCTGCAGATAGTTGTCCACTCTGACTCTCTAATGGACCAATTTTATCCCTCGTTATCCTTTTGCTATTAATATAGCGGTAGAAACCCTTCGGATTTACTTTTACCTTACTTGCCAAAGCAACCTCATATCTTCTTTTAGCTTTTCTAATTTCTTTCTTAAGATTCTTTTTACATTCTTTATACTCCTCAAGCACCTCATTTACTCCATGCTGCCTATAATTATTGTAGATCTCCCTCTTTTTTCCGAACCAAGTGTCCAATTTCCCTTGAAAACCATGGCTCTTTACAATTTTTACGATTTCCTTTCAACCGAACAGGGACATAAAGATTCTGTACTCTTAAAATTTCACCTTTAAATGTACTCCATTTCTCTTCCACATCTTTCCCATAAAACAAACTGTCCCAATTTACTCCTTTTAAATCCTTTCGTATCTCCTCAAAGTTAGCCTTTCTCCAATCAAAAATCTCAACCCTAGGTCCAGTTTTGTCCCTCTCCATAATTATATTGAAACTAATGGTATTGTGATCACTGGACCCGAACTGTTCCCCAACGCATACCTCTGCCACCTGACCCATCTCATTTCCTAACAGGAGGTCCAGTACCGCCCCTTCTCTAGTAGGTACTTCTATGTATTGTTGCAAAAAACTATCCTGCACACATTTTACAAACTCCAAACCATCCAGCCCATTTACAGAATGTGTTTCCCAGTCTATGTGTGGAAAATTGAAATCTCCCACAATCACTACCTTGTGCTTACTACTAATATCTGCAATCTCCTTACATATTTGTTCTTCCAATTCTCGCTCCCCATTTGGCGGTCTATAATACACCCCTATAAGTGTTGCTACCCCTTTCCCATTTCTCAGTTCCACCCAAATAGCCTCCCTAGACGAGCCCTCTAATCTATCCTGCCAAAGCACTGCTGTAATATCTTCCCTGATAAGCAATGCAACACCTCCACCTCTTGCCCCTCCAATTCTATCACACCTGAAGCAACGAAATCCTGGAATATTTAATTTCCAATCACAGCCCTCCTGCAACCATGTTTCACTGATCGCCACAACATCATACTTCCAGGTGTCAATCCAGGCTCTAAGTTCATCCACTTTTCTTACAATGCTCCTAGCATTAAAATATACACATTTAAGAAACCCACCCTCTCTTATTCTCTGATTATTTTCTTTTTCTTCTCTCTCCCCTACATTTTGGGTCAGAGTGCTACCATTCTCTGCCCCCTGCTTCACACACTGACTGCTAGCTTTCCCAATTTGAGTCCCTCCCCCCAACCATACTAGTTTAAAGTCTCCCCAGTAGCCTTTGCAAATCTCCCCGCCAGGATATTGGTCCCCCTTGAGTTCAAGTGCAACCCGTCCTTTCTGTACAGGTCGCACCTTCCCCAAAAGAGGTCCCAATGATCCAGAAACTTGAATCCATACCCACTGCACCAGTCCCTCATCCACGCATTTATCCTCCACCTCACTCCATTCCTACTCTCACTGTCGCGTGGCACAGGCAGTAATCCTGAGATTGTTACCTTTCCAGTCCTTCTCCTTAACTCTCTACCTAACTCCCTAAATTCTTCTTTCAGGACCTCTTCTCTTTTTTTACCTATGTCGTTGGTACCTATATGCACCACAACCTCAGGCTCCTCTCCCTCCCATTTCAGGATTTCTTGGACACGTTCAGACACATCCCTGACCCTGGCACCAGGGAGGCAAACTACCATCCGGGACTCCTGTCTGCATCCACAGAATCGCCTCTCCGACCCCCTGACTATAGAGTCCCCTATTACCATTGCCCTCCCCTCTTTTCCTTACCCTTCTGAGCAACCGGACCGGTCTTTGTGCCAGAGGCAGGGACTGGTGAGTACCCCGGTGGCTGTACACCTTAGAAATAAGTACTCATGCTTGAGTAAGGGTCTGTCGCTGCCCCCAGGTAGGCTGTCCCCCCCACCCTTACTCAAGCATGAGTACTTATTTCTAAGGTGTACAGCCACCGGGGTACTCACCAGTCCCTGCCTCTGCCCGTTGCCCTTCCTAACTGTGACCCAGTTTTCTGTCTCCCGTGGTCTTGGAGTGACCACCTCCCTGTAACTCCTTTCTATGACCTCCTCGCTCTCCCTGAGCAGACAGAGGTCATCGAGTTGCTTTTCCAGGTTCCTGACACGGTCCCTTAGGAGCTCCATCTCGACGCACCTTGCGCAGATGTGGACGTCTGGAAGGCACTCCGACTCCATGACCTCCCACATCTGACATCCAGAACAGTAAACTGCCCTGGCCTTCATTGTCCCCCTTATCCAAATACAATAAAGCCTTACAATTACAATACAAATACAATACAAGCCAATCAGCTGCTTCTGCTGGTCCTCTTCCACCAATCAGAGGCTTCCACCAGAATCAGAATCTTTCTCTGGAAGTGAGATGGAACGTTGGTGATTTGGGTAACTCACAGCTCCAGGCAAATCCTCCTCTCACCAACGGCTCCCCGGGCCTCTGTAGAAGCAAGCCCCGCGCTGTTTTTATACTCACAGCTCCAGGTAAATTGCCCTTCGTTGCATTTCGTTGCCCTTCGTTGCATTTCGTTGTCTCTGTACTGTACACTGACAATGACAATTAAAATTGAATCTGAATCTGAAATCCTCCTCTCACCAACGGCTCCCCGGGCCTCTGTAGAAGCAAGCCCCGCACTGTTTTTATACTCACAGCTCCAGGTAAGACCTCCTCTCACCAACGGCTCCCCGGGCCTCTGTAGAAGCAAGCCCCGCGCTGTTTTTATACTCACAGCTCCAGGTAAGACCTCCTCTCACCAACGGCTCCCCGGGCCTCTGTAGAAGCAAGCCCTGCGCTGTTTTTATACTCACAGCTCCAGGTAAGACCTCCTCTCGCCAACGGCTCCCCGGGCCTGGACTTCCCAACATCGGGAACAATCTTCCTGCATCTAGCCTGTCCAACCCCTTAAGAATTTTGTAAGTTTCTATAAGATCCCCTCTCAATCTTCTAAATTCTAGAGAGTATAAACCAAGTCTATCCAGTCTTTCTTCATAAGACAGTCCTGACATCCCAGGAATCAGTCTGGTGAAACGTCTCTGCACTCCCTCTATGACGTGGTCAACAACCTCCATGCAACACTTATTCTGGGAACTAACTCTTCCAATGCTTGGCCATAAGAATGACACTGGTACCACTTCAGTTAGCATATCCTTAATGACATTGTCAAGTCCAGACCTCAGTCCCAGAAGATAAATGCCAAAAAGTATTTTGTTTCAGTTTGATGTGAAGCCGTTGGATGCAGTGTAGGGAATCTTAAATAGTTGGTAAGAATTTTTTTTCACTTTCCTTGAAGATGCAAGGAGGGGAATTTTCCTTGCTGTGGTAATTTCTGAAGGGAATTCTAACATGCCAATTTACTGGAAGTAAGTTCCTGACAAGTGAACTAATAGAAAATGACTCTTGGAAAGCTGTTCGTGACTCCACATGTATATACAGGTACTTGCATTCTTGAAAACAAAGTTTATGAAAGGTAGATGTTCTTGCATAAACTTAACCGATAATAATAGAGATCAAAGTTACCTTTTTTCTCAACAACCTTTGAGTGGTTACCTTTTCAGAGATCTTAAAATGTTCCTTAAACAGTCATTTAATAAGCACTCTACAAGTTCTGGAGAATATAGAACACCTGCCTCCTTGCTTTGTCTGTAACAGGTGGAAAGAATTACAGGACATGATACAGGGCTCTCACTTACCTTTTTTTCTTTGTTTCCAGCAGGGCAACCGAGGCATATTTGTAAGTTGCCAAATGACACTTTAGATGGTCATTTAAGACGGCTTGCATGACACGTGCAATAATGTGCTCGGACGAAGTGCATAGTTACGTCGGAATTATGCTCAATGAAGCATTCACATATTATTTCTGCTTCAAATCAAGTCACAAACTAAATATATTCACCAATCAAGACATGATATATACCACAATGACATACAGTATATACAGTATCTCAACTATTATTACACATTGCAATGAATGCAATTTCTCTTATTTCTTTCCACTTTTAAACAAAAATGTGGATTATTCAGCGTATGATCAACCTCGGAGAGTCCAAGCGCAGGCTTGGCGATCGCTTCGCACAACAGGTCCACTCAGTTCGCAATAACCAACCTGATCTCCCAGTGGCTCAGCCCTTCAACTTCCCCTCCCATTCCAAATCCGACCTTTCTGTCCTGGGCCTCCTCCATGGCCAGAGTGAGGCCTACCGCAAACTGGAGGAACAGCGCCTCATATTTCGCTTGTGTAGTTAACGCCCCAGCGGTATGAACAACTGCTTCTCCAATTTCAGGTAGTCCCTACTTTCTCCCTCCTTCCCCTCTCATTCACAGCTCTCCCACAGCCTCCTGTCTCCGTCTCTTCCTTTCTTTTTCCCTCCCCCGACATCGGTCTAAAGAAGGGTCTCGACCAGAAACGTCACCTATTCCTTTGCTCCTTAGATGCAGCCTCACCCGCTGATTTTCTCCAGCTTTATTGTCTACCAACGGGATCCCACCACTGGCCACATCTTCCCATCTCCTCCCCTATCGGCTTTCCGCTACCTCCTTAACTCCCTGGTCAATTCGTCCCTTCCCACCCAAACCACCCCCTCTCCTGGCACTTTCCCTTGCAACCACAGGAAATGCTACACTTGTCGCTTTACCTCCCCCCCCCCCCCCCCTTGACTCCATCCAAGGACCCAAGCAGTCTTTCCAGGTGCGGCAGAGGTTCACCTGCACCTCTTCCAACCTCATCTATTGCATCCGCTGCTCAAGATGTCAGCTGCTCTACATTGGTGAGACCAAGCGTAGGCTTGACAATCGCTTCGCCCAACACCTCCGCTTGGTTCGCAATAACCAACCTGATATCCCGGTGGCTCAGCACTTCAACTCCCCCTCCCATTCCGATTCCGACCTTTCTGTCCTGGGCCTCCTCCATGGCCAGAGTGAGGCCCACTGTAGTCTGAAGAAGGGTCTCGACCCGAAACGTCGCCTATTTCCTTAGCTCCATAGATGCTGCCTCACCCCCTGAGTTTCTCCAACATTTTTGTCTACCCATTCACACAAGTTCTGTTATCCCACTTTCTTCACCCACTCCCTACACTTTTGGGGCAATTTTACAGAGACAAGTTAACCTGCAAAGCCAATGCATCTTTGGGATGTGGGAGGAAACCCACACGCTTGCAGAGAGAATGTGCAAATTCAACACAGACAGTGCCCGAGGACAGGATCAAACACAGATCTCTAGCATGTGAGGCAGCAAGTCCACCAGCTGTGCCACTAGATTTTGTTATCCAACACACAAAAAAATATACATTGATAACTTTGGTTACTAAAACAAAAGAAACTATCAATTTTCAGTCTTAAATCTCTAAGTGACGCTATGTCCCCCTTTACAGCTACTGTATGTTTTAATTCAGTTCAAGACTATGGGGTAGTACATTGGCCATAAAGTTGCTGCCTGGAAGTGCTAGAGACCCGGAATTGATCCTGAATATGGGTGCTGTCTGTATGGAGTTTGCTCCTTTTCCCATTGATCGCATGGGTTTTCTGGGTTTGGAGTTTTCTTCCAAATTCCAAAGGTGTGCAGGAACTTTTTTCAGACTCAACCCAAAATGTAATATTTTCCTTTTGTCCAGAGATCCTGTCTGACATGTTGAGTTACTCCAGCTTTTTGTGTCTATCTTCAGTTTCAACCAGCATCTGCAGTTCCTTCCTACACAAACAATATTATACAATAGAACTTTATTAATCCTAGGAGGGAAATTGTGTGTGTGTGGGTATATATATTATATATACACACACACACACACATATATATGTATATTTATATAGTTATATATTCATATATAAATATACATTGTGTTGTTTTCTCGTTTATAACATTGTTTACAGAGTACAATGTTTACATATTCTGTTGTGCTGCTGCAAGTAAGGATTTCATTGTTCTAACTGGGACGTGAGAGAATAAAACCCTCTTGACTTATGTCGCTAATGTGTGGGATAGAACTAGTGTACGGGTGATCGGCGTTCGGCGTGGACTCAGTGAGCCGAAGAGCCTGTTTCCATGCTGTATCGTTAAATTAAACTAAAAACGCTTAAAACCAGAAGAAATCTAAAGAAGGGTCTCTACCCGAAACGTCACCCAATTTCTTCTATCCAGAGTTGCTGGCTGCTCCATGTAGTTCCCCCGCACAATTAAAGCTTGGAATAGTCTTCACCCTACCATAGTTACCCAACCAGACACAATTAAATTTAAACTAAATGCAAACTAAATCCCAAGAAGCCTTTTTTGCTTAAGTCCAAGTCAAGAGAGTTTTATTGTCATGTGTCCCAGATAGGACAATGAAATTCTTGCTTGCAGCAGCACAACATAATACATATTATGTAAACATAATACAGAACAGGAGATAAAAGTTCAGTGTGTCTATATACCTTAGACCACATATATATACACAATAAATAAACAGATAAAGTGCGATAGGCTGTTATTTTTCATAGTTGAAGTTTGGTGGTGGTGGGTCCACTCCAGTTTAAATTCCAATTGGAATATTTTTGGAGGACCAGTAAACCAAGAAGCAAGAGTTACTCCAGCTCCAGGGAGTGATTCTGCGTTGGTTTTCAGCGGTCGCGGTGAGGCGGCGACCGGACAGCAATGGCGGGCAGATCTCCCACAATGCAAATGGAGGGAGAAGGTGCCCGGTGCCGACCAGTTGCCGTGGCAGTGCGCACGTGCAGGGTGGCACATGCGCACAACCACGGCCGATGATGCGCAGGCCGTGGAAGTGAGCATGTGCAAGGCGGCCGGTGGTGCCGGCAGATGAGGAGCGAGCAGAGAACCGGCGGCCCGGACACGGATAAGGATGATGGGCGGAGATGGAGAGTGACAGACAATAACTATTTAATTTTACATGCCGAATGTTTTATTCTTGTACAATTGCTTCTAATAAAAATAATTTTTTTTTTTAAATAATAAATAAAATAAGTTCAAACCCTGCTATATTTTAAAAATGAGTAGGCACTCTGAAGTGAACGATTAGGAATTTAACTGATTTCTCCTTTTACCCCTTATAACTCACCATGATTTGTTTAGTTTTGTAAAGAATTTTCTCAGAATCTGGCTACCATTTGCTTTTAGATTCACTTATTGAGGAATATTGGTGTTACCAATGTAAAATAATAACTTGTTGCATGAACAAACTGCTCAAATCCTACAGTATTAGTAATCAAGTACATCAAAGCTCATCAGTAAATTAATGTGAAGAAAGAGCACAGTAGGGAGACCTTGCCTCTAGCAGTAATTTTAAAGCGCCAGCCAATTAGTCCCACTTAATTGCTCATCCTCCATAGCCCTGCACTGTTTGCCCCCTTGAAGAATTTGTCCAATTCCCCATGAAAGTTATAACAGAAGTAGAATTTCATCCTTTCAGGCATAGCTTGCCAGAGCCGATTAAAATCCTTGCAAATATTTTTCTCCCATGTTGCCAAGAAATCCCTCGGACATGTCGGTAAATCTGCCTTCTCCAGTTACTGATATTCGTTCTGCTGGAAACTGTTTCTCCTTATTGAGACCCTCCATGGTTTTGAACCGTAAACAATCTGTACTGCAAAGAGCATCTTCTCAGTTGCTTGCCTTTCACAGAGCTGAATTTCTATGATATCTACTTTGCAGAATCTTATGCTTTATGGAGAATAGAACATCTAACAATACAGCTCAGGAACGGGTCCTTTGGCCCACAATGTTTGTGCTGAACATGATGCCATGTTAAACTGATCTCATCTGACAGTACATGAGCCATGTCCCTGCATACCTTGCATTTCCATGTACCAATTCAAAAACCTCTAAAATGCCACTGTTGTATCACCCTCCACCACCATCCCTGGTAGTGCGTTTCAGGCCCCCACTACTCTCCCCCACTGTAAAAAAAACGTTCCCCACACATCTCTATTAAACATTCCCCCTCTCGCTTTATAGCTATGCTCTCTAATATTATACAAATCTGCCCTATGAAAATGGTTCTGACAGCCTATTCTATCTATGCCTCTCATAATTTTATATATTTTTATCGTCTCCCTTCAAATTCTAACGCTCCAGAGAAAATATTCCAAATCTATCCAACCTCTCCCTGTAGCTGAAACCCTCTAATCCAGACAGCATTCTGATAACCCTCGTCTGCACCTTCGCTAAACCCAGTTCTAGGTGCCACATCTTTCCTGTAATTGGACGACTAGAACTGCATGCAATACTCCAAATGTGGCCTAACCAAACTCTTGTAGAGCTCCTTCATGATTTCCTGACTCTTATATTTTGTGCCCCTTGCAATAAAGGCAAGCATACCATATGCCTTCCTAAGCCACCTCCATCGTGCCAGTGCCAAAACACTCCACTGCGGCAAGCCTCAACGACTTCCGCCCAGTTGCACTTACCCCCATCATCACCAAGTGCTTCGAGAGGCTGGTCCTGGCACACCTCAAAAGCTGCCTACCCCCCACACTGGATCCCTATCAGTTTGCCTACCGCAAGAACAGGAGTACGGAGGATGCCATCTCAACGGCACTTCACTCCGCCCTCTCCCACCTCGACAACAGAGACACTTACGTAAGAATGCTGTTCATCGATTACAGCTCAGCATTCAACACCATTATTCCATCAAAACTGATCACCAAACTCGGTAACCTGGGCATCGACCCCTCCCTCTGCAACTGGATACTGGACTTTCTAACCAACAGACCCCAGTCTGTGAGGTTAGACAAGCACACCTCTTCAACCCTCACCCTGAACACCGGCTTTCCACAGGGCTGTGTGCTGAGCCCCCTCCTCTACTCCCTCTTCACCTATGACTGCACACCTGTACATGGTACTAACACCATCATCAAGTATGCAGATGATACAATGGTGATTGGCCTCATCAGCAACAACGATGAGCTGGCCTACAGGGAGGAGGTCCAGCACTTAGCAGCATGGTGCGCTGACAACAACCTGGCCCTTAACTCCAAGAAGACCAAGGAGCTCATTGTAGACTTCAGGAAGTCCAGAGGCGGCACGCACACCCCCATCCACATTAACGGGACGGAGGTGGAACGTGTTTCTAGCTTCAGGTTCCTGGGAGTCAACATCTCCGATGACCTCTCTTGGACCCACAATACCTCTACTCTGATCAAGAAGGCTCATCAGCGTCTCTTCTTCCTGAGGAGACTGAAGAAGGTCCATCTGTCTCCTCAGATCCTGGTGAACTTCTACCGCTGCACCATCGAGAGCATCCTTACCAACTGTATCACAGTATGGTATGGCAACTGCTCTGTCTCCGACCGGAAGGCATTGCAGACGGTGGTGAAAATTGCCCAACGCATCACCGGTTCCACGCTCCCCTCCATTGAGTCTGTCCAAAGCAAGCGCTGTCTGCGGAGGGCGCTCAGCATCGCCAAGGACTGCTCTCACCCCAACCATGGACTGTTTACCCTCCTACCATCCGGGAGGCGCTACAGGTCTCTCCGTTGCCGAACCAGCAGGTCGAGGAACAGCTTCTTTCCGGCGGCTGTCACTCTACTCAACAACGTACCTCGGTGACTGCCAATCTCCACCCCCCCCCCACCGGACACTTATTATTATTTATTCAAATCATTTGCTATGTCGCTCTTCCAGGGAGATGCTCTGTACTGTACACTGACAATGACAATTAAATTGAATCTGAATCTGAATCTGAATCTGATCTGAATCAACTTGTGCTGCCACTATACAGTTAATGGGAAGATTATACAGTCAATGCTGTTAATGATCTTCCCATTAACTGTATACTTCTTGCATTCAGCCTCCCAAAGTGCAACACCTCACACCAAGCTGTTGTATCTTCTGACAACATTCCCCACTGTCTGCAACACCTCCAATTTTGGTGCCATCAACAAACTTCAATCAATCAATCAATCAGTTTTTATTTGTCACATTGCACATAAAATGCAAGTGAAATGAATTTGTCAGCAGCGGTACAATAATAAAGAACACACAACCACAATAAAATTTTTACACAAACATCCACCACAGCATTCATCACTGTGGTGGAAGGCACACAAACTTACTCACCAACCCATCTACATTTACGTCTAAGTCATTCAGGCACGGAAATCGTTATCAAAACATGGGGGGGACCGGAGGACACAATTTCTTGGTGGCCGCGCATGCATGCGCGCACACACACACACACGCGAGGCTTCGGTAGCTTCAGCCGTGGGCCCTGTGGACGGTAATCAGTGACGAGTGCCGACAGTCAACAAAAATATCGCGTAAGTGGGACAGGCCCTTTAATTTCCCATCAAGTCTTCAGCTCCCACTAGTCGAGATGCAGGTGCTTTGTGATAAAAGCATTGAAGCTTTTTCCTAAGGTGGATTTCCTTCTCAAATGTAGCAAACTATTGATCGTGATTGACTCCAGGTGGCTATTTCATTTCAAGAGTTAAAACGTAATGGCAAATATAATAAATGGCACATATGAAAGAAAGCTAACAAACCAATGAAGAAACCATCATTGTTGGTATAATTTTCAGTAGCACTCATCACCTGTTTGTCCTCTGGTTTAGTTGTGAACAGGTGTGTTGTCTTGTGGATCGCTGAAAGAAATTACCTGTTAAATTGAATGTGATTACTAACAATCGAGAACAGCTTTTATAAAGCGTGAATTGCTACATTATTATATGCGTACCATTCCGGTTCTGGAAAGTTAGTTTGCCACCAGTGTCATGGGATCATATGGAGAAAAATCATGGGTGAAGTTTCTGGTCGGGACCCTTCTTCAGACTTCAACCACTAGAGCTACTGCCTCACATCGCCAGAGACCCGTGTTCAATCCTGACTTTGGGTGCCATCTGTGTGGAGTTTGCCCATTCTCCCTCTGAACATCTAGGTTTCCTCCTGTTCAAACAAGGGTCCTGACCCGAAACATCACCCATCCTTTAACTCCAGAGAAGCTGTCTCACCATCTGAGTTACTGTAGCACTTTGTGTCTCTCTTTGGTATATACCAGCATCTGCAGTTCCTTCCGGCACACTCGTAGAATCATATAAAGGTTGTAACACTGAATGGGGCCATTGAACAAGTGGAGTCTATGAAGATTGTAAGGAAGGCAAATGTAAGTGGGCAGCATAGTGGTCTAATTCTTTTCAGAGTCTGAGCTAGCTGACCATGCATGCGGCCGCGACTCCGCAGCGCGCGGTCGGATGGGAACTGATTGCAAAATACATGTTTCACAAAACGTGGGGGGAGATCGTCCCCACCTCTGAAAACATGGAGGGGTCCCCCCCCCCCCCCCCCAGGATTTCTGCCCCTGAAGCCATTAATATATATTCCCAACAGCAGATGTCCCAGCACAGATTCCTGCAGAACTCCATGTTATTCCAGCCAGAATATCTACATTACACAACAACCTATGTCTTCTATGAATAAGCCAGCTCTGAATCCATACGACCAAGTCATTATGAATCCCCTACATTTTAATCTTCTGGTTCAGCCTACCATGAGGTACCTTATCAAGAGCCTTACAAAGATCTATGTATACAACATCCACCGCCCTACTTTCTTCAATCGTCTTTGTTACCTTTGATTTAAATGATAATAATAAGCAAGGAACCTCTTGCCGCCTTCTCCACTGAGTTCACTGCAATTACCGAACCTATGGATGAAAATCTAAAGGTTTTTCTTATTGTCTAGATCTAGAGAGAATAATAGAGAGTGCACAAGTTGGTTGGGGAAAGACAATGTGGTTGTAGATTGCATTGATAAAATCACTGGCAAACAAACAAATTGCATTATATTCAAAGCATTAATGATAAGGCCTTCACACTTAAGACATATTGAGGCATTGTGGAAGATATGAGTATTTTTACAATACCGGAGAGATTTTGAGGAACAAGATTATTATTCAGTTTTTACACAATTAACAAAAAAATCTACCCATCATGTGAAACCTTTCAAATAACAAATATAATTTAGATAACTTCAAGACCGAAAGTCAAAAGCGTTTTTCATAGCAGACAAATTTTCACCGTTTTACTATCATTTTGGACACCAAAAATGTGACATAAAAAACTAAAAACGGAATATTTAATTCATAAATAAACTTCATATGGCCCCTTATACGTTTTGATAATGATCTAGGGAAATATCTTCTTCAACACCAGGAGAAAAATACAGTAACATGTCTGGTTTTCCGCCTAGCAAAGATCCTGTAACGGTCGTTGTGCTAGGTGTCCATTGTCACAATGACCATTATCGGGGACAGTACCTCTGTAAGTTAAACCACGGAGGCTCCAAACTTCTAATGCTTTTCAAAAACCCAACTAGGTATCCTATGGTAGTAACGATTTTTGGGAGAGTTAATTATTTTTTTCTTATTTTCCAATTTAATATATCAAAAACATCGTGGTGTCAAAAACACAACAGCCGTTTATGATATATTTTCAGACTTTTTAAAATCAATTAAAAAAAAATGTTGGACATAAATTGGTCATCAAAACTAAGAAACTGAGCCAATCTTCAATTTGGCAACACGCTGTCCCTTGTTTACCTTTCGTACGGACCAAATCGCTAACTTCATTCCTTCGTGTCAGCTTCCGGAAGCTCCACAACGACCGTTACGGAGACATTTTACGTACTAAAAAATCATCCCAAATCAAACCTTCTGATGAATCATCGGCCATCGATATAGCTCAAATCCATAAGGTGATATACCGTTTAGATCACATTGGTGAAAATGTTTGGTTTTCACTAATAATGTAACGTTGTTTTTCTGGAACACCAAACCTTTGAGTTCCCATTGCAACATACTTTTGTGTGTATGATGTGTAACGCGCATTGCGATGTCCACTCAGATGGATGCAATATTCTACTACATGATCAGGTGAATGAAGTGGAAACAATGTTTGCAATTTTATTGTTCCATGTGGTATTCATAAACATGGAAAAGAATAAGAAATACATGCACTTACTGTGCCAGCCAGGTCACTGGTGGACACCACGCGAAAACTGTTACACAAAATGTATTTGTGTATTCTGATGCCATTTTTGGAAACGCCATCAATATGCTACCTTTTCTTATATTTTTTGTTGATACTATGTGCTTGAAAGTGCTTGTCAACTTTTTTGAAGGAATTTGAAATTTGACTCCCTTTGTCACATTTTTGTGTGCAGTATTGTAAAAAGGCACATATACAAAAGGGTAGATAGACACAAAAAGCTGGAGTAACTCAGTGGGACAGGCAGCATCTCTGGAGAGAATGAATGGGTGACGTTTCGGGTCTCGACCCTTCAGACCCGAACTCGACCCGAAACGTCACTCATTCCTTCTCTCCAGAGATGCTGCCTGTCCCGCTCCAGCTTTTTGAGTCTATCTTCGGTTTAAATCAACATTTGCAGTTCCTTCTTACACATATACAAAAGGGTGGCAGGTTACAGAATCTGGAGGCATTAGAAACTTGATACTAGAATCTGGTGCAAAAATAGAGAGCTGCTGAAGGAGGGGAAAGCCAGGGGCTTGTAGAGGGAGTGGTCCCTGTGCAAAGCAGAAAGGCGTGGGCAGGAGAAGATGTGACTGTTGCTAGAATCTCGTTGTAGTTGGGAGAAATGTTGAAGAATGATGTGCTGGATCGGTGGGGTGAAAGGTAAAGACTAAGAGAACTCTACCCTTATTCTCACTGGGTGGAGGGGGGTGGGGGGGGGGGGGGGGGGGCTGGGATAGTGACAAGTGGAATTGAAACAGTAGAGAGAGGGAAGGGGTAGAGTTCTGACAGCTGCGATGTGATTCAACACCCATCATTCTTTGATAATTCCACTGGGTGGCGCCATACGATGGTAGTCTCGCCAACAGTCTGTCTCTTCCTTTTTTCTTTTGTTTTTAGTCTGTTGTTAAATGTATGTTTTAGTTTTATGTCTTTATCTTTAGTTTTGTATTATGTGGGGGGTGGGAGAAACTTTTTAATCTCTTTCCTCGACAGAGATGCGACTTTTTCTATATCGTATCTCCGTCCGCACTGCGGCCTAACATCGTGGAGCTTGCGATCACTTAATAATAATAATAATAATAATAATATATTTTATTGTCATTGCACATAAGTGCAACGAGATTTTGGTTTGTAGCTTCAATCCGATGTCATAACTAATAAAATAAAGATTTAGATACCCCAAGATTATCACTTTGTCAGGAATTAACTTCGGGAGCTCCAACCGCAGGAACCTGTGGACTTAACATTGTGGAGCTCGCAGTCCCTTGGTTAGGGATCAACGTCGGGAACTCCAACCTCAGGAGCTTCGACTGCCCCGATCGCAGGAGCTTCAATCACCGGCTGTGGGAGCTTTGATCCCCCTAACTGCGGATGGTTCGAGTGCCCCGAACGCGGATGAAAAGGAGGAAAGAAGATAATACGCTGTTGCCCTCCATCACAGTGCACTGTGGTGGATGTTTATGTAATTTTGTATGTAGTTGTGTGTCTTGTTCCTATTTTGGTATGACTGCATGGCAAATCAAATTACTTGTATGTTTTTACATACTTGGCTAGTAAATTAATTACTTACTTTCTCTCCCCTCCCCTTTCTGCTTTCTGCATGGACCATTTGCTCTGTGACTACATTGAGAGTAGAGTGTAAGATATAGAGGAGATATGGGTGAGGGCTGGGACAAAGATGGTGCGGAGAAGCAATGTTTCCTGAAAAATGAGGACATTCGAGATGTCGTGGAGTTCAAAATCACATCTCGAAAATAAATGAATTAGAGAATGTAAGGAATATGATCTGCTCTGTTGCAGAATCTGCCACGTCATTTCCATTGATGTGGTGTTTAAGAATTATTAGCCTGTGGCTGCCAATTGTCTACAGTTCTAATGGTTTTTGATGAGGAGTTCAGTTCCTCCAGTGAATTTGAATATTCCAGTCGGGGTAATTATCTCTTGTGCATTTTCATTCATTAATAATTTTGTAGGTTCACATTGTAAGCTTGGGGATGTACTTGTCTCATCCAGTGTTCTTTCTAGTTTAATTTATTCATAAGTTTAATAAAACAAAGGATATAAATAAATGAACTATAAATGCTGACTATATTTGTCCACAACTAAAGTCCTGGATTGTGGCTCACATTTCGATATAGTTTGAATGGAGAAATTCTTTAAGCAACTCAATGTTGTTGGGAATTGAGAAAATGAATACTTTTCCAAACACCCGGATAAAAGAAAATAGATGAATGACCCATAAGCATTATAGTTCTTTACTCTGGAATTCATGGACAGACCACAAGAATACAATGTTAATATAAAATAAAGAGGTTTTCATTTTAAATGCTGATTTATTTTGCAAAGAACTTTTGTTTAAGCCTTTTCATTTTGCTGTTTGACAAATTGTTTATTCTCGATGGAAACGAAAACCAAACGGTGTTTCTAAATACCTAATCTAAATACAATGCCCAAATATTCCGGGCATAGGTCAGTAACAAAACAAACTAGAAATCTGAACATTTGCATGGAAGTTAGATTTGGCATAAGGATGTGCACTACACTTTTTTTTTTTCTAACACCCCAAAGTGGGGCTAATTTTAATTTTTTCCATCAAAAATTTATGATATTGTTTTCAGATCTATTTTTGAGGTACTATATATTTGGTTGGACCTGACTAAGTACTTTTGCTCTCCCCAAACCACAAAGAGAAATTGAAAATGTATGCACTGTTTCTGCAGGAGACCAGCCGCAATTCAAACCAGTTGGACAAATGTATCCAAAGAACCAGGTTTACCAAATAAATGGCAGGTGTGGTGTAATCTGAGCAAATGTGAGATGTTATACTTTGGGAGGTCAATTTTGGGAGGACAAGGTATACAATCAATGTCCAGCACATTAACAGCAATAATATACAGAGGGATCTTGGGTTCCAAGTCCATAGCTTCCTGCAAAAGGCAACACAGGTGGATAGAGTGATAAAGAAGGCATATGGTACACTTCCTTTCATTAGCTGTGGCATTACGCTGAAGAATCAAAAAGTCACATAATATTTGGAAAGAGTACAGAAGAGGATTACCAGGATGCTGCCTGGTTTAGTGGGTTTTGGCTATAAGGAGAGGTTGGACAAACTTGGATTGCTTTCTCTGGAATGTCAGATTAATGGGAGCCTCATAGAGATATTTAAAATTATGAGAGGCACAGATAAGGGTAGACATTCTCCTCGGATATTTCCTAGGATATTTCCATCCTAAGGACACTCCTAGGTTATGCCGTTGGCAGCATTTAAGAGGCTTTTGGATAGGCATGTGGGTATGGAGAGATGGGAGGATATTTGTCTACACTTGATTTTGTCAAGTGTAGACAAAAGAGATTAGTTTAACTTGGCATCATGTTTGGCGCAGTCATTCTGGGCTAAAGGGTCTATTCGTATTCTGTACTGTTCTATGTTCTAAATGTCTTACGAGTGACCAATAAATCATTTTTTAATTTATCTGCTGGAATATGAAAAACCTTCCTTATTAATCTACTTCTGGGTAAAATTAGATAAAGCTTGATTGTCTTGATTGTGGCATCATCAAGCAGTGCTTCAACTCTCTTGACAAAAGGGAGTACTGCACATTCGGCTTTTAAACTCGCGTTAAAGTTCAGAACCGTGGGGACTCCAACATGTAACATTGGTTAATACATTTTAACATACACATCCACCACAGCGACTCCTCCCCATTCCTCACTGTGATGGAAGGTGAAAAAAAGTTCAATCTCTTTCCCACCAAGATCTTGAACACAATAAATTAATGGTGGTGTTACTTTAATACTGCTGCAGATTTTCGTCAAACACTTCCAGTAATTTCTCAAGGTACTCAATTGATTGCTGTATTAAAGCATCTTTGTTTTGAAAAAGGTTAAATTATAACCATATAACCATATAAAAATGACAGCACTGAAAACAGGCCATCTCGGCCCTTCAAGTCCGTGCCGAACAAAATTATAGTACTGAAGCCAATATGTGGGCAGATATTATATGCGATCCATTCACGAGAGCATTCGTTTCGAAATTACTCAAATTAAGAAATGAGGAAATGAAACACGAAGAATCAGGAGGAATGATTTAGATGGAAAACTTGGGTCAAATTGTATATCACTTTGTAATCCGATGCATGCTGTTTTCCCAAATGTCACTCGACTTCATTGAATTATCATTGGTGGCATGAAAGAGCAACAAAAACATGACACAATACAAGCTATAAATAAGGACCTAATGCCATCACCCAGAGAGTTGTGAATTTGTGGAATTCCCTGCCACAGATGTCAGTGGAGGCCAAGTCACTGGGTGGATTTAAGAGAGAGTTAGATAGAGCTCTAGGGGCTAGTGGAATCAAGGGATGTGGGGTGAAGGCAGGCACGGGTTATTGATTGGGGACGATCAGCCATGATCACAATGAATGGCGGTGCCGGCTCGAAGGGCCGAATGGCCTCCTCCTGCACTATTTTCTATGATTCTATGTTTCTAATATAAATCTATTGAGAGTGTTGCAGACATGGATGAGGCTATACATTTTTTCCTGTTTAATTTTTAAACTCTCCTTCACCATTTGAGGTGCAACCACATAGTCTTGAACTAAAAGATGGAACTTCAGGATTTTGAATCCACCAATATCATTCAGAACATTACTATCACAGATAATTGAGACCACAAGACTGGTTTTGCTTTTTGTCTTTATCCCTTGGATACCAATCACATCCGATCTACTTTTTCAATTTTAGCAACTTATCAACTTTAATTTATTTTGCATTAAAAAAGGTAAAAAGACAATCATTAAAGGCTATAGGCATTGATCTCAAATTTCAATCTTTTCCCTGATTTCAAGATACTTAATCTATACATTTTTATACGATACAAAAGCAAGAAATGTATCTGAAATATGTAGTAAATTCTGAATTAGTTCAACATTGAAATTTTTGACCTACTGAAGGAGAACTATATTAAATGTAATTTCTGTGTAAATTTTTTATTTTCTGTGTATTTTTACGGGTAACTTGAGTTAAATGATAGAATTTTAGCCCTCCAAAATTATTAATCATGGAGTAAATATATATTTTGGTTAGATTTTATTTAATTTACAAGGAATGTTTACAAAACCCTGACTACATGGAAATAAATGCAAACATCATGATTGCCAGCATAATGGTGCAAGTGAAGCTATGTATAACAGCTAGTAACTAACTGAAAGTGAATGAGGAAGCATCCAGCTGCTCAAAATTCTTCAGTTTCAAATCATAGATCCTTTCAACCTCTATTCCTAAAATAAAATGCACACCCTACAATGTGTTTTCAGCCTTGGCAATATATTTGCATTTGTGTCAGAATGTTGTGTATTCAAACACATTCTGAGACACAAGGGGTTAATTTATGATCTTATGATTTAATATTGAGGAACATTCTATCTCTTTGGGTACATGTTACATTGAAGCTTGTTAGTTGCATGTAACAAAAATCATAGCTCTTATCTGGGGAAGGAAATTGGAGTTTTGTATTCTAGACCAGTGGTTCTCAACCTTTTTTCAGTGATGTACTCCCTGTGAAATATTTTTTCAGCCAAGTACCCCCTAACCAGCGCAAAGCATTTTTGGTTGAAAAAAAAAAGACTTAAAACAGAGCACTGTGCCATCAGTGTCTAATTTATTAAACTTTGGAACTGATAAACACATACAAAATTCAAACATTTGAAAAAAAACTATTTCGAACATTTTAAATGTTAATAATCCATGACTAAATTTATTGCAAATATTTCTCATCACTAAAATGTAGTGATTCAAACTAATGTCGTGAAAACAGTGACCATATAACCATTTAAAACTATAAAATGAACCATTTAAAACTCCATAAATGTGCAAAACACTCCTCTAGGATCTTTGCTACTGACAGTCAAACGGGAGGGAGCAGGAGAGATTCACACAGTGTATAATCCATAGCACCTAGTGTACAATTTCATAATATATACTAAATAACTGGGCTGACACACCTTGGCTGGGAACCGGGGGCCCACCAAAATTGTTCCCAATTGGGCCCCGCACATCCTAAGGCCGGCCCTGTATATGCAGGCCTATATTTTAAAATCTCACGTTCCCCCTGGAGTGCCTTCACGTACCCCCAGGGGTACGCGTACCCCCATTTGAGAACCACTGTTCTAGACAATGTTTACCTCATTTTTTTTCATTGCAATTTATGGGACCTTGCTCTATGCAATTACTGCCGTGCTTCCAAACATGAGTACATTTCAGAAGCATGCCATTGATTGTAAAATATTTTTTTTAATCTATGAATGTTGAAATACCAATGTATTTTTTTTTTTTCTCTCTGGGCAAAGAATACATAGCAGGAACGCCCCTTCGGCCCACAATGTTCATGCTGAACATGATGCCAAGACTGATCTCATCTGCCTGTACGATGAATATTTGAGGGAAGAGACGGTTACATTTGTAATCCAATCCAGGAATCAGACATTTTCTAAAATGCTACATGAATGTCTTTCCTAAATGTTCCTTATGCTGAATTGTGTATAAAATAAATATAATCACCAAACTCTTGCCAGACTTGCCGTAAGATTTCTGCAGAAAGATACTAATGATATCCAGCTGCTAACTTAAAATTCAGTGATAACAATTCTGTAGTTAACCACGCACTACATTGGTCATTTGGTGCGCTATGACACAAATTCTGCAGACAGATTTATGACTGGAAGGATTGTGGAGTGTGTTTTAGTTCCTGAAGAATTAAAGACCTATCGGATTATTCTGATATATGATTGTTGCTAAGAAGAAAGAATAAACTTTAAAATTCTACCTACATTTACAGATCTTTAAATGCTAAAATAAGTGAGATGACAAACATTATCAATTCTTAAGTAATTTGTCTCAGGGAAAACTCATAATATTGCAGTGTCTTCTGGAACCATTTCTCAAGAGAGATTACTATTAAATTTTACTTCGGAGTCACGTGAGTGACTACGTGAAGAAGCCCGCTTCCACGCATGCGTGTCATATCGCTACACGCATTGCAACGAGTCACACAGGGGGAACGGCGTTCCCCAAGCGGGAGATTTGAAAGTCGGGAACAGCAGGTAAGCGACTCTGCGTTCCTTTTTACTACTTACTTTTAGGAGGCTGCGGAAAGCTGGTGGGGAGACCCGTGGAGGGCGAGCAGCCAGCAGCAGCAACAGCACGAGTTTCCCTGGAGGGGAACAACCTGAGCCCGACTTTGCTCCCGCACCGGCAAAATTCACCTCTCGGCCGGGCGGGAAGCAAAGTAAAAAAGGTCCCTATGCCAGTCTCAAACGAGACTGGCTTGGGACCAGTCGCTAGCAGCCAGCACAGAGGCTGCGGGACAGACAGCTCGGACCAGCGGTACCGGGGCTCGAAACGCTCAGCGAGTGCAGCGGCACTTATGGAGTCGGAACGGGACGTTCGGGCTGAAAACCTTGTTCACAAGGTAAGCACCAGGGTCCAGGGGATCTATAGGAACAGCCGGGGTTACCGGCTGCGGAACTGCCGCGAAGGACCAGGCCCGTGAACACCGGGGTCGGTCCAAGCGGCTCGAACCCGACACAGGGAACGACGGTCACCGGCGGGAGAAGGAAAGTCGGGAACAGCAGGTAAGAGACCCTGCGTTTCCTTCAACTTACCTTTCTAGGTGCAGACATGGACCAGGTCCATGTAAGGTGCAGAAGGCCGGCGGGAGAACCGCGGAGGAGCGGCAGTAGCAGCAGCAGCAGCAGCGGCAGCGGCAGCAGCAGTGGCAGCCGGCAGTTGCAGTAGCACAGACAGCAGCAGTGGCAGCTGGCACTTCGTGAGGAGCTGGCAACGGCAGGAGCAGCATGGGCACATCGATTCCCGGAGGGGGAAAAACACCTGTGCCCAACTTCGCTCCAGCATGGTGAGAAAGTTCATTTCTCGGCAGCAAAGGACTTTGCAGTTGACTGGCTGCAATCTACTACAAGGGACCAGTATGTGAGTACCAGGATCGGTCCCAGCGGGGTTTTAGTTACAATAATCGCTTCTCGGCTTTTTGGCTAAGATCAAGTGTAGTATCTGTTCTTATCAGTTTAATATCTGATACACCCCTTATCTAGGGACTATATATTATATATAAAAACTATAGTAGCTGTTATCATCAGTTTTAATGTCTTGTATGTCCCTTATCTAAGGACCATATAAGTAGGAGTGCCCAGAATTGAGGGCATTAGAGTGGGGTTGACCGGCTGCAACGACCATAAGGGACCAGTACCGTCAGTACGGGGGTGGGTCCCAGGGGTCTAAGATAAAGGAGCAGCCAGGAGTGCTGAGAGCGTTGAAGTCAGGTTAAAGGAATAGATGGAAGCAGCTGTGCCAGTTATCCTCCACACCGGCCATATCCACTTCACGGAAGGAAGGACAAAACTGGAGAAGGAGGACCATGGAACAGCGGGCAGCCAGCAGCAGCCAGCGGCACTTGGATCAACCGTAGTGGGATCAGCTGTGCCCGATGTCGGCCCCGCACCGGCCAGATCCATGTGACCGAGCGGTAGGCTAGACACAAATCAAACAAGGTAGTGGACTCGGAAGGGTCCGACTTTGCATAAAACCGCCGGCAACCAGTGCCCGAGAGGGCTGGAGCGGGTAGAAGCGGTGTATGGAGCCTTGCTCCAACGTGATAAAACCACAGCAGTACCTCTTTGAGGGCTGCACAATGCTTTTACCCCATCAGAGGGGAGCACTGTGGGTCAGTTCTGGGCTGACCTGCAAGAGGGGTCCGCAGAACAAAAGACAAGTGGGCAGCAGTTTAGCCCCACATGGGTACCCCGTGTGGGACCCTAGAGATCTCTAACTCTATAAAAAAGAGTAGGCAGGACCCTGATGGGCCAGAGCCTGGTAATATAGCGTCCCATGATCCTAACACAGCAGGGACTCTGCTGGACATGGTGGCCGATTACTTTAGCCAAGTCAAACATGGGTAGACTTGGATCCAGGATGGCAATAGTATTACTATATGTCTGGCCACAAACGCCAACAAGAAAAATTTACAAACACTGGCCAGACATCTGCCACCTGGCAACGGTGAGGCATTACAGGTGCCCAGTGTAAACCAATGCATTTGGCAGCATATGGACGAACATCAGGAACCAGGACCTCAAGATCCAGAGAACCTTCAAGGGATTGACGGAAGGCATCATAGCACACACCAGCACCCTGGACTAAACGTAGGTAACCAAAGACCATCAAGACGCACTAGATCTGTTTAATAATATGCAATATAACCTGAACTACACGTGGAAGGCGGCCATTCAGCCAGCACTAGGACCCCAAAAATGCTACCATTTGCAAATAAAAACCGTGTGTGGACTAAGCCAAGACACTGGGGCTCATCAAGGCCAGCGCAAGGGCCTATTTTGGAGCATGATACCAGCCACAGGCAAGGCCATAAAAAATGTGGCTCATACCAGTAGCAGGGTCAGAAATCAATATAACCTGCAGGATCCGTTTTAGGGTATGGCCAGGGCGGCCACCCTGGAAGATGCGGAAGCCTCAACCTCCCACACAACCCCGAACAAGAAATATTAAACCAGAACCTTATTTTCAAAAAACCAAGGAAATAACAAAACCACCGGTAACCAGGGAGGTAGGTGGGTGGGGTTTTCTTCTGTTAAAATAGGGACCTACGAGTGTAGGGGAGGTTGCAACACTACAGTTATGTATGGTATATAATCACTACAGATTCATATAATCTCAGCAGTATTCAGGGTTATCTGATAGGGTTTTTCTCATCCCATTAACCACAGTACATCATACACCAGAAGGGCATTTTGTCCTTACATAAACCAAACAATCTAAAACCCACATGGTGCTACAAGAATTGTACACAAAGATGGGATTGAACATATTTATTAAATATAAGATAGAGTAGGGTTGCAGGATTATCATTGATTTTAACCCTAAACACATTTGTTTTAGATATTCATTTTAAGATGGATGCTCTTATTATTGACATAGACTTGGTGTCAGTTGTGGGTTTCTATATGGCAGGCATTGACTCAATAGAGAAACTTTGGCAATATAGAGCTTACATAAGGGGCAATCATTAGCCCCATTATTATGTACTAAAATTCGTAAACCAGCTTGGCATTGTTATGTAAATAAGCCATAGGGTGAGGTTTTCCCCCGTTCGGACCCATCATTGGGGTACTAGGGATAATTCAACCACACTCGGCATCTGGAATTTTCAGAGTACCCGACTGACCTTCTCAATCATGGTATTTCAGTCTTACAGGGGATGGTGTTAGAACCATGTTCCCTATGAACATTGCCAAAAAATTATTGATTTATCCAGTGACTGGAGGCAGTCATCCATGCCATAACACTATGGATTTATTGATTTGTAGAGTCTAACAGACCCACTACACTGTCAGACAGGACGATGAATCTCATCTCATCTGCACTAAGACTGTCAACACGGAAGCAGTACCTTGGACACATCAAGAAATGGGGCATATACTGCTTGGACAACAATCTCGACCAAAAGGCCAAGAACATTCTGGCCGTATTGGAATTTTTACAAGCCTCCATTAGGATTATCGATGGAGCTACAGTGCCTTCAATAGTGCCACAAGTGCACTCTCCAATTACCTATCACAAGGAACGGAGCGGCACGCGGTGGAAACGCACCCCTGGTAAGAAAACCAGGTACTCCGAAATCTGGGACGTGGGTGTCGTTTCTCAACATGCTGAGGAGCCTGTAGCTCATAACAGCGTTGTCACTTCAGTAACAGTCCAGGAAGATGGTTATGCTCATGGTGTTATTTACCGCACAACAAGTCCAGCCATTAAGCAAACTGAGCCTGGACTCCCTGATCATCTCACCGAGAAACTGGTGTTGTCATACAGGATTTAATAAAAGAAAACAGATCGGGTTCCTCGGGTCAAGTGTTTGAATTTATGGTACACCCATATGGCAAACGACTGTATAGCAAGACACATCTAACAATACATAGAATATACTAAGAACATTCGAGGTCAGAGAATGGAGTTGTTTATCTCTTACAAGAAACCGCATGAAAGGGTCATGACTCAAACTATATCAAGGTGGCTCAAATAGGTCCTAAAAATGGCAGAAATAGACACTAATGTTTTAACTCTCATTCCACCAGGGCTGCAGCAACATCCGCAGCAAAAATTGTACAGGTACCCACAGACCAAATCCTCAGAATGGCAGGATGGTCATTAAAAAAGGGTTTTCCACAGGTTTTATAATAAACCAGTTATTTTTTGGAGCCATCATTGTATTAAGAAAACATTTTATTTTCAACAAAATAATTTGCCCGAAAGTTTACAGGGCTATGATTCTAAAATTTTTAAAAAATGTTATATATTTTTTCGTTATACCACACAACTCTTTGTATAATTGTGTTTAAAATTACTAATGATGCTCTCTCCCAATACCCAAGGCAGTTTGTGAAGCATGGACTCGTTCCACGGCATGAGGTCACAGAGCTTTGAAATCTTCACGTAGTCACTCACGTGACTCCGAAGTAAAATAGTAAGATTAAACGAGAACTTACCAGTTTGAAGTTTGATCTGTATTTTATGAGGAGTTACGATGAGGGATTACGTGCCCTCCGCTCCCACCCTCTTATGATCATATCAAAAACTGGTATCTCTTTGGTAATCTTACTATGTTAGATCATTATAGGTTCCTGTGACCTCACACCGCTGCTTTGAAGTATGACACGCATGCGTGGAAGCGGGCTTCTTCACGTAATCCCTCATCGTAACTCCTCATAAAATACAGATCAAACTTCAAACTGGTAAGTTCTCGTTTAATCTTACTATTTTTGTTAGTCATTTTTTTGCAGTTGATTTTCAAAGGGTTTCAAAGTATCCTGGGTTATTAATGCTTGTGGCTAAGGGGATCAGGGGGTATGGAGAGAAGGCAGGTACAGGATACTGAGTTGGATGATCAGCCATGATCATATTGAATGCTCGAAGGGCAGAATGGCCTACTCCTGCACCTAATTTCTATGTTTCTAAAGACATACAGGTTTGTAAGTTAATTGACTTTGGTAGGATTGTGAATTGTCTTTAGTGTGAATGGAAATCGCAGGTCGGCGTGGATCCAGTGGTCCAAAGGGCCTATTTCAATGCTGTATCTCTAAAGTCATAATCTTACTGAATGGTAGAGCAGGCTTGGGCGCCTAATGACCTACTCCAATTTTGTTTAAATAATCCAAAATTCTGTACAAACTGATTCTGGCGTAGTAAATGTGCTCTGTGAATGAGCTGGTTAAGAGAGAAATACATCAAGTTCTGACAATTGATCTTCAACCTGATAGGGGTTTCTTTCTTTTCCCACAGATGATGCCTGGCCTACTAAGAGTTTTGAGAATTTCCCGTCCAATGTTAGTTCAGGATGGTGCCCAGGGTACATGTAATGCTATCCACATCACCATGTTGCTGGTCCAATGTAAGTTGGCAGATGAAACCACTTTAATTTAGCACTCCGTATTTATTTATTTGGCCCTTCGAGCAGTATTGGCTCGAAGGGCTGAATGGCCTCCTCCTGCACCTATTTTCTATGTTTCTTCTAAGTTCAAATAACAAGTGACACTTTGAATAAAAAAAGATTAATTCCCATCTTTGAATCAGAAAATTGTGTGTTTAACTATCATTTTCTGGTCTGAGGATTTATCTTGTTGAAAATACAACATACTCAGGGCATTCAAAATTGCTCCATGCTTTATTTAATTTTAAGTATTACATCAGGGTTGTGCGACTTCCTAACACCATTTTTGATATTTACATAAACCTCAAATGCAAGATTTGCAGAACAGAGTTGTTCTCTTCACCTTAAATTCTACGATGCCACCTATTGTAGAGTCAACTGCAACTTCTTCTTCTTATCAAGTCCACACTCAAGATTAGAAGTTGTTTAGCCAGAGCTGTCTGTCATGCACTTGTTGTGCTTCTTGTGCGTGGTGGTAGAAAAATTAGTGAAAACAGGGCAGCGATGTGAATGCTCTTTCCTTTACCCCAGCTGCAAGTTACTAATCATAATTTGTGCATTCTTGTCCAAATCATTGCTGTAGGTGAGGAACAGCAATGATGCCAGGTGCGGCCAGTATTTTCCCTGGGGTAGGGGATTCGGAAAGCAAGGCATATTTGTAAGATGGGAGGGAAGATTTAAGGGGGACCTGAGGAGCAACTTTTTCACACAAAGAGTTGTATGTATAGAGGAAGTGATGGAAGCCAGTACAATTATAACATTTAAAATACATTTAGACACGGATATGCATGGATACCAAAGGTTGGAAGGATTTGAGCAAGGCACAGGCAATTGGGACTAGCTTTGGTAAGCAACTTGGTTGTTATCGATGAGTTGAGCCGAAGGGCCTGTTTCCAGACTCTATAGCTCCATAACTATGATTAATCCATCACCAAATCCAAGAATTCCCGCAAGACGGTCCAACGGTCAAAGGCAAGAATACCTGCTGGATTCCTTACCTTTGTTAAATTGGCACAACCTTGCACATAAAACCAATAAGGCTAAGATGCTGATTTTGACTGGGACACGTTTGCAAACTCAGCATGCTAAAATACTAAATCATTTGTAAACACAAAGGAATATCAACAGAATTATTGCCATCTGCATGCTAAATAGAACTATCTGGTTTGTGTGCTTGAAGTGCGACAAATACATGTGCAGTGGATTCAAACAAATATGATGTGCAAGTCAGTCAGACTTCTGGAGCTGATTCTCTCTCTCTCTCTCTCTCTCTCTCTCTCTCTGTCTCTGTCTCTCTCACTCTCTCTCTCTCTGTCTATCTCTCTCTCTGTCACTCCTTGTCTCTCACTCTCTCTGTCTGTCTCTCTCTCTCTCTGTTTCTCTCTCTCACACACATACTTCCATCTAAAGGACATTGGAATAAGTTCCTGAAGAAGATTATTCCAAGAGGAAGTATCAATAAGTTTAATTGTAATTAGCTGTATTTCTCGGTTGAAAACACCTAGAGATTTGGCACGAAGGTGAAAAGGAAAATGAATGAGCACAGTTCATTCGATGCCCACTCCATGTACAAATTAAATTATTAGAAGTTTACAAAGGTCTTTAATCTTATCCTACTTTACATATTGGACAGTTGTTTATCCCAGTTGTGAGCGCAAGAGAAAAGGAAATAACTTTTTGTGAAGTAATAGACAATAGACAATAGGTGCAGGAGTAGGTCATTCGGCCCTTCGAGCCAGCACCACCATTCACTGTGATCATGGCTGATCATCCACAATCAGTACCCCGTTCCTGCCTTCTCCCCATATCCCTTGACTGCGCTATCTTTAAGAGCCCTATCTAGCTCTCTCTTGAAGTATCCAGAGAACCGGCCACCACCGGCTCTCAGAGAATTCCACAGACTCACAACTCACAACTGAGATAATGTGTTTCCTCGTCTCCATTTTAAATGGCTTACCCCTTATTCTTAAACTGTGGCCCCTGGTTCTGGACGCCCCAACATCGAGAACATGTTTCCTGCCTCTCGCGTGTCCAAACCCTTAATAATCTTATATGTTTCAATAAGATCCCCTCGCATCCTTCTAAACTTCAGAGTCTACAAGCCCAGCCGCTCCATTCTCTCAGCATATGAGTGTCCTGCCATCCCGGGTATTAACCTTGTAAACCTATGCTGCACTCCCTCTATAGCAATAATGTCATTCCTCAAATTAGGGGATCAAAAAGGCACACAATAATCCAGGTGTCATCTCACTAGAGCCCTATACAACTGCAAAAGGACCTCTTTGCTCCTATACTCAACTCCTCTTGTTATAAAGGCCAACATGCCATTCCCTTTCTTCACTGCCTGCTGTACCTGCATGCTTGCTTTCATTTTCTGATGAACAAGGACCCCCAGATCCCGTTGTATTTCCCCTTTTCCCCAACTTGACACCATTTAGATAGTAATCTGCCTTCCTGTTTTTGCTACCAAAGTGGATAACCTCACATTTATCCACATTAAACTGCATCTGCCATGCATCTGCCCACTCACCCCAACCTGTCCAAGTCACGCTGCATTCTCATAGCATCCTCCTCACAGCTCACACTGCCACCCAGCTTTGTGTCATCTGCAAATTTGCTAATGTAACTTTGAAACCCTTCGTCTAAATCATTGATGTAGATTGTAAATAGCTGCGGTCCCAGCACCGAGCCTTGCGGCACCCCACTAGTCACTGCCTGCCATTCTGAATGGGACCCGTTAATCCCCACTCTTTGTTTCCTGTCTGCCAACCAATTTTCTCCCTATGTCAGCACTCTACCCCCAATTCCATGTGCCCTAATTTTTCCCACTAATCTCCTATGTGGGACTTTATCACATGCTTTCTGAAAGTCCAGGTATACATCCACTGGCTATCCCTTGTCCATTTTCCTAGTTACATCCTCAAAAAATTCCAGAAGATTAGTCAAGCATGATTTCCCCTTCGTAAATCCATGCTGACTCGGACCGATCATGTTACTGCTATCCAAATGTGCCGCTATTTCATCTTTTATAATTGACTCCAGCATCTTCCCCACCATGGGATGAGGGAGATTCACATCCATTGTTGTTGATGGGCAATATTGGTAGTATACTGATTATAGAAACATAGAACATTCGGCCCTTCTAGCCTGCACCGCCATTCAATATGATCATGGCTGATCATCCAACTCAGTATCCTGTACCTTCCCTCTCCATACCCCCTGATCCCTTTAGCCCAAGGGCCACACCTCCCTTCCTCTTAAATATAGCCAATGAACTGGCCTCAACTACCTTCTGTGGCAGAGAGTTCCAGAGATTCACCACTCTCTGTGTGAAAAATGTTTTTCTCCTCTCGGTCCCAAAGGATTTCCCCTTTATCCTTAAACTGTGACCCCTTGTCCTGGACTTCCCCAACATCAGGATTATCTGTAATGTGTTGGTTTATTCATTGTACTGAATTAATGTGATCCAAATTAAAGTATTTAAGCTTAAACAGAAATAAAAACTACTTTTTTATTTGCGTGATATCCATGCTTGGGTGGGGAATGATGAAATAACTGATTCAAATGTGTTTACTCACACCAGTGTCTCAAGCATAACACAGTACTCTAAATGAACAGTTGGAGGAGCTATTTCCTAAGTTTTTACCCCTCTCATGCCCATGATTTGGGAAACTAGCTTATTTTTTGCTTCAAAATTCTAAAATTCTAAAATTAACTTAATCCAAAAGGAATTCTCCCCAACTGCTTCAAATCCAAGGGCGCTGGAAGATATTTGGGCAGCGCTCATATTCATTTGTTTCACTGTATGAAATGCTTTTGCCCGAATCCATGTGTTATGTTCTGGCAAAACGTTGTTGTGCCTTTCCTTTGTGTGCTATGTCTCGGATAAACAAATTAATTGTTTAGCTGTACATTTAAAATTTTCAATGTTATTTTTGTCTACAATATTTATAGTGTTTAAAGTTTTGTCAGGGTTCAGGATATCTCTACTCTTAAACTGAATAAACAAAGATGGTGAAGGCTAAGGAATCAAATTGTGCTTGGTTCCAATGGGCAGTTGTATAAAAAAAAACATTTGCAGCATTTCCCAGGTTAGTCCATCTCTGACCTCTGCTTCTGCATTGAAAAGAGCATTGAAAAGAACAGTGATGTACACAAGAATTCACCACATATAGAACATAGAACATAGAAATTAGGTGCAGGAGTAGGCCATTCGGCCGTTCGAGCCTGCACCGCCATTCAATATGATCATGGCTGATCATCCAACTCAGTATCCCGTACCTGCCTTCTCTCCATACCCCCTGATCCCCTTAGCCACAAGGGCCACATCTAACTCCTTCTTAAATATAGCCAATGAACTGGCCTCAACTACCCTCTGTGGCAGAGAGTTCCAGAGATTCACCACTCTCTGTGTGAAAAAAGTTCTTCTCATCTCGGTTTTAAAGGATTTCCCCCTTATCCTTAAGCTGTGACCCCTTGTCCTGGACTTCCCTAACATCGGGAACAATCTTCCTGCATCTAGCCTGTCCAACCCCTTAAGAATTTTGTAAGTTTCTATAAGATCCACTCTCAATCTCCTAAATTCTAGAGAGTATAAACCAAGTCTATCCAGTCTTTCTTCATAAGACAGTCCTGACATCCCAGGAATCAGTCAGGATGCTATGAGAGTGCAGTGTGACTTAGACAGGTAAGAATTTTTATCCACTTTGTAAAAAACAGTTTATCTAAATAAGATCCCCCTCTCAATCTCCAGCAGGCAATGAAATTCTTTAGAGAGTATAAACCACAGTCTATCACCAGTCTTTCTTTTGGTCATAAGATATTCTTGCTAGTCCGTCGACAAGGTCCCCGGAATCACCGTCCAGAGATGCTATGAGAGTGCAGTTAAGTGACTTACACGCTAGAGGCAGGTTGGGGGGGAGTGGGCACATTTAAGCATGGGGTAGCCATGACGAGACGGAGGCAGAGTTCTGTGGATCTCTGGAGGACGGTGCTTTTAAGAGAGAGAGCTAGATAGGGTTCTTAAAGATAGCGGAGTCAAGGGATATGGAGAGAAGGCAGGAACGTGGTACTGATTGGGGATGATCAGCCATGATCACATTGAATGGCGGTGCTGGCTCGAAGGGCCGAATGGCTTACTCCTGCACCTGGTGTTTATTGTCTATTGATACTTATAGAACTTCCATCCAATCTGCATTTTAACAGGGAAGTGAAGGAACACAAGAAATAAGAGCAAGTGTAGGTCACCCAACTCCTAATGCATGCTCTATCAATCAATAACATCACAGCTGATGTGTTTTTAACATCAGCACCACTTTCCTGTACTAACCGCATTTCCCTTGATTTCTATAATTTAATACCCAAAAATCAATTGATCTCTGTTACAGCTATTCTAACTACAACATTAGTATTTTATTAAATAGTTGTTTTTTATATCCAACGTATGAAGTTTTGATCCAACTTTGTTTTCTAGGTCTTCATCCTGTCTCTTTCAACGCTGTTTGTAACTGTAATTTTATCTGCCCTTCTCAGCTTCCCTTCCCTTCCCAAACATTCCCTTGCCTTACACATTCAAAGCATGCAAATCCAATAACATCTAACCTCTCATGAGAAAACAAAGGGGTAGCAGCTCATCTTGGGCAGCAATGCAAATGTATTTTCTTTGTAATCTAAGGCAGAATCGGAAAATATAAAGATCTTGTTATGGCAGGTAGGGAAATCGTCTTGGTTTGCCACTGCCCTTTTCTAAAACTTTGAAGAGGAAGTCTATTCTCTGCTGGGTGTCAATAGTCAATATTCAGATTTATTCGTCACATACACAATGAAGTGCAGTGAAATGAACTTGCCAGCAGTGGTACAATAAAAAAAGAACACACAATACACAATAAAAATTTAACACAAATCGTCCACCACAGCATTCATCATTGTGGTGGAAGGCACAAAGTTCAGTCAGTCCTCCTCCATTTTTCCCCGTGGTCGGGACCATAAACCTCCGCAGTCGCTGCTGCGGGTGGCCAGATGTACAAGCAAGGTAAATCCCGAATCGGTGCTTCCCTACCGGAGACCATGGCTTGAAGATGAGGTAGGCCACAGGCTGGTGGTCGGAGCTCTTCTCCGGCGAGGGATCTCGGCGAGGGATCCCGCTCCGGATGGTGAGTAAGTTCCCGTCGCGCCCGCAGTGTGGATCTGACTAAAGGGATAAAATCATTAATACAGTCTTCATGACCTGAAAGGTAAATTCAGAAGCACTGTCAGAATGTTTATTTCACACCGTTTCACAGAATCTTAAAATATATAAAGTTATGGTTTTCCCATTGTGCATGTGCTGAATTACTTGGTGATTTATATTCAGGAGTCTCATTCCTCTAACTTTAGATGCTTATTTTTCAAACTTTTATTGACTTGCCTTTGTAAAATCATTATGTAATATGTATCCACTTCTGCTGCAATTGATGGGTTTCATACCCATACAACCCTCTGTGAAAGAAAAAAATATAATTGTACTCTTGGTTCTTTGGTTTATGCCCTCCAGTTACTAATTAATGATTGAATGATTAAAATTATTTCTCTCTCTTTCCCCATCTAAACCTTTCAAAGTTTTTTAAATTGCCAATTAGTCTCACTTGAACTTAATTTGATGCATGTAAAGTGCTTCTGCCTTCCACATCCCCTGTTGGACTTAAAACTTTTCATCCCTTTAACATTTTTTTTTAATTAACACCTTGCACCATCTCACTTTTTGTCATTCTTAAGTTACAAGGCAACATAAATGTATTGAATATTGCAACATTTTATAACAATATACAAAAATGATTATTCGTCTGTCCTAGAAATGTCTGTGGCAGATTCTGTAAACCTTTCTGCCTCTTCTCTCCTATTACAACTTTAATATTTGATGCACATTCATTTGTCTTATTCTTCCAAAGATATGTATCACTGCAAATCTCTACATTAAAAGTAATTTGGCCCGTCATTTGACTTTATCTAACAGGTGTTGGAGTTCACTTCAAAGTTATCCAAGGTAGATAAAAATGCTGGACAAACTCAGCGGGTGAGGCAGCATCTATAGAGCGAATGAATAGGTGACGTTTCTAGTCGAGAGACCCTTCTTCAGACTGATGTGGGGGTTGCAGATGTAAGAAAGATGAATTTCTGAGGGGAATCAAATCGATTAATGATATTTCACATTCCCTCTGAATTAATAGAATAAAGGGCAATGTGATGACATTTCATTTCTCTGAGATCTTGTGCAGTGAATATTATGCCAGTTGTGCTTGCAGCTGGATGGAAATTATGGAAATGCTGTGATTTTGGGACCAATTCTTCAGCCCCTGAGAGGAAACCATTGAAGAGACGCCTTAGAATGATTTTCCCTCTGTGGTTGGCGCGATCTGATCTCTTTCCTGAATATTAGCAAGGCTATAGGATCGTTGAGCTCCTCTGGCATTTCATCTCTTGCCACCTATTGAGTAATGCTGTGAATTTGTCTCTGACCTTCCTCTCCACCATGATTTAAGACCACAACAGGCCTTGTGTTTCAGTGGGCATGTGGTCTTTTCAACCTATCATTCTGGGGGTAACATTGGGGTGGGACAGATGATTTGTTGTGGGACGGAGTCAAGGATTGGTGTCATAGAGAGAGTCTTTGAGGGGAATTCTTTGAAGGGGTCATTCCAGTAGAATCTGACCAACTTTGCTGAGCTCTCCATTCACCTCTGAGTATAATGGGCCATTGGGTGTTTGGGCCATAATCTTAAGAGTGTAGCGGGGACTCGCAGGAGTTCAGCCAAATACTAAATGGACACATTATATTCCCCGATACAGCTCAGAATATGGTGCATGATACCATGCTTCAGGCTGGCCGAGCCAAACTTGGGGGCGACAATGTCTGGAAACTCGGCCAGTACCTGGACATAGACATTGTCCACTGTCGCTATGGGGTTGCTGACTGGCGCGGTGGGCGCAGTTGAGCGCGAGGAGATCTTCTCGAATGTTGACGCGTGGACGAGACGTTGGCCCCTCACGTCCACGAGGAGCGACTGTGCCCACAAGAAATCTGTGCCCAGCAGTGGCTGGGCCACGTCGGCGATGATGAATGGCCAGGTGAAATGGCACGTGCCGAATATGACGGGAATCATGCAGACCCATATGTGCAGATGGAACTGCCATTCACAGCAGTTAATGAGGGAGGGGGGTGGGGGGGGGGCATGAATGTCCAATCCAGATGGGGGAAAAACACTGACCTCCACCCCAGTGCCCACCAAGAGCCTGAGCCCTGAGCGCCGGTCCCAGACATACAGGGGATGGATCCTGCCAGCCACCGCGGTGACTATCGGCGGCCGGCATCGGCATTTCCCGGAAATGAACATGGCTGGCGGCATTGGCGGGCTGCTGAACACCAGTGTTGGTGTTAAAAACACCACATCCTTCTCCCTGGATCTGCTGGGTCCTGCTCAGCCATACTCTCCTGTGTCACTTGCCTGGTCTGTGGCACTTGTGGGCATGGGCCTCTTGTGGGCATGGTCCTGGGTCATTGGGCCTTCCAGGGCGTTGAATCGATCCAGTCCAGCGATTCCAGGGATTCCAGCGCACCCACTTGCTGCCGGTCGGACAGTCACAGCTCGTCGGCGTGCGCCGTTAGTCTGATCGGATCCTCGAAGCTCTCCCCCGAGAGCTGCCGGCCGATGTCGCGCTGCAACTGCTGCAGGTAAGTAAATTCAAACAGTGGGCAGGGCTGGTGGTCGCCCATGAGCGTGAGCATCTCGCTCATGAGGGCCAAGAGCTTCCGGTCGCTGAGCCCGCCCATGTTGATGACCTGACACGTGCGCTCCATTCACCTCGGCCCGTAGATCCGGAGCAACAGCTCCTTGCGGCCTGTGTACTTGCCCTCCGCCAGAGGACTATCGAGTTAAGGTACGACCCGACCGGCCGTCTCATGATCAACAGCGCTTAAAGGGCTTTCTCACGGTGCGACCTGAAGCAAGACTTAACAAGAGTTTAACATCGTGCGAACCTTCTCCGATAACAGTACGGCATTCGTGTACCACCGAGGACCTCCGTGCCGCTAACGTCAGGTAGTTGTGATACTTTTTGAGGTCGGGAGAAAATTCAAACATTTATGAATTTCTCCAAGAGTGCCTTGGTGAGCTTTGCAACATTGTTTGAACGCAGTGGCCCGTGCGATATCCGTAATAACTCTTGCGGGTACCGTGGGAACTCCTGCGAACGGTAAACCCGGAAGCCTGACAGAGGGGACATAAGGTGAGGTTAAATAAATATATTTTTTATTATCAGATTGATGTCTGCAACTCTTCATTAACACATCACTACAAGAGGAATGTCTCTAATGTTATAATCCCTCTCATGCTGAAACACAAAATAGTTGAAGGGAGGTGAAATAATCACATTTTTATTCTTTTTCATTTTTGAGTGTTCACTTGCTGAGCTATTGTACTCTCACTTGCTGAGCTATTTTACTCCAGCAGTTTATGTCTCTTTTTGTCTGAAAGCAATTTCTAACTGGAGGAACTCCGCGGGCCAGGCAGCATCTACGGAGGGAAATTGACAGGCGAGCCTTTCCCCAGGCTGCCTTACCTCTCTACCCCCCTCCCCCCAACTCCCACCCACACACACAAATGCTGGAGAAACTCAGCGGGTGCAGCAGCATCCATGCAACGAAGGAAATAGGCAACATTTCGGCCCGAAAAGTTGCCTATTTCTTGTGCATGTGTCGGAAGGAACAGCAGATGCCGGTTTAAAGAGAATGAGTAACTCGACGGCAGGCAGCATCTTTGGGGAGAAGGAATGGGTGACATTTTGGGGCGAGACCCTTCTGATATGCTGCTTGTCCCGCTGAGCTACATGTTGTGTCTATCTTCATTTTAATCCAGCATCTGCAGTTCCTTCCTGGCCGAACCCGATTGAAAGGTGAGAGGCTGGGCGATAGAAATCATTAATTGAATTAAATAACTAGATACCTGTCTAATCGTATCTACGGGATTGGACAGGCTAGATGGAGGAAGAATGTTCCCGATGTTGGGGGAGTCCAGAACCAGGGTCCCAGTTTTACAGTCTACCGTGGGAACTCTTTAATTACAGCGGGAAACCTTCAGTTTCCCAGGGGGTCGGGACGGGACTGGAGTTGGGAGGGAAAGGTGGGGGAGTCGAGGGAGAGGAGGGGGAGACAGATGGGAGTGTCTTCATTTACTGGCGGTGGGTGTCTGTCACTGAAACAGGCAGGTGAGATTTCACATAAACCTTGTGTGTGCCTCTCTCTCTCTCTCTCTCTCCCTCTCCCTCCCTCCCTCTCACACAGGCATGACTGGAGGAACTCCGCGGGACAGGCAGCATTTACGGAGGGAAATGGACAGGCGACCCATTCTTCAGGCTGCCTTATGTCTCTCTCCCCCCCCCCCCCCCCCCCCCCCCAACTCCCACCCACACACACGAATGCTGGAGAAACTCAGCAGGTGCAGCAGCATCTATGGAACGAAGGAAATAGACAACGTTTCGGTCCCGCTGCACCCGCTGAGTTTCTCCAGCATTCGTGGGAGTTGGGGGGAGGGGGGGAGAGAGACATAAGGCAGCCTGAAGAATGGGTCGCCTGTCCATTTCCCTCCGTAGATGCTGCCTGGCCCGTGGAGTTCATCCATTCATGCCTGTGTGAGGGGGAGGGAGGGAGAGAGAGAGAGAGGTACACACAAGGTGGATGTGAAATCTCACCTGCCTGTTTCAGTGACAGACACCCACCGCCACTAAATGAAGACACCCCCATCTGTCTCCCCCTCCTTTCCCTCGACTCCCCCACCTTTCCCTCCCAACTCCAGTCCCGTCCCAAGTTCGGTCTGTGAAACGCAACACGCCAGCCCCGACAACCAGCCCGGTGGTCAGTCCTTTGAAGATAGACACCAGTTGCTTGGAGCAACTCAGCGGGACAGGCAGCATCTCTGGAGAGAAGGAACGGGTGGCGTTTCGGGTCGAGAGCCTTCTTCAGACTGAAAGTTTCACCTCTCAGTAGATCATAAAATAACACAATCATCATGGTCAATGTGAGACACAGTCTTTATTCATATTTGACAAAATAAAAAGATGACTTCTTGCACATATTGAGAGAAGGTGCATTACACCAAACAATATTTGTCTAAAAAAACACAGATTATTCTTCAGCTCTTTAAAGAGCTCGGGTGAAAAAAAACAATATAGTGTGTGACACAAAGTAACATCATTTGTGCCACGTGCTTAACTACACTACAGTCCACGATGTTCATTCACGATTAACGGGAAAGATCAGGAGACGGACAAGTCACTCGCACAAATGACAGAATTGCCGAGTACCGTGGGAACTCTTTATCTACCTCCCGCTATATCGTACGGAACTCTTGCTGGACCACGACCACTTCACTCTGGTGACATCTTGCATCAGGTCGCACCGTGAGAACTGGCCTTTACCACATAGTGATAACGGGCCTCGTCAGCCGTTGTGCTGCGGATGTAGAATTTGGACTTGGCATGTCAGAACCAAACCCTGGCTGCGAGGCCCAAAATATAGGCAGCTTCAGGGAGACCGCATTGAGTTCGGCCTTGTCGGGCTCGTAGGCGACAGCGGCGGAATGCATTTTTTTTTTTTTAAAAATGTAATTCCAGGATTACACTCCTGTGCGTCGGGGTCACCAGTGTAGCGGTGACTCGCAGGAGTCAGCCAAAAACTAAGCTGACACAAGTTGTGTGCAAGAGACGTGTTTATTCTCTCTGATACAGCTCCCTACTCCTTGAAGGTCACGGGCGTTGCCCGGCCTTACATACCAACTCGGGTACAAACGTGACTAGCGCCTCGTGACTAGCGCCTCCCACACTGAGACGCCACCCTCCAGAGCCGTGGGTTCGTTGTGCCCATGGCTTTCCACCAGGTGCCGCCACAAGAGCACAGAAAACATATCCCATGTTGTCCCATCAGTGAGTTCAATGTGTGTTATAGGACTATAATGCATGTTACAAACTGTGCATGTCTCAGGCACTGTGTTGTATGGACAAATTGTATGTGTTATATGCTGTATACATACTGATGTACTGTGGGCTATTGTTGTATTGTAGTTTGGTGGAAAATGTTGGGGAACAATGGTGAGACAACTCATGTACAATATGTGAGCAGTGTCTATTATAGGTGGCAGTGTGTATTAAAGGTGGTTATTTATAGACTGAGATTGTGTGTAAGCATGTGTTTTAGGTGGACAATTTGTGTTAAAGAAATAGATACAATGACGGACAATAGATACAAACAGCGTGTGTTATAGGAATCATGCAACAACGGAGCATTACTGTCGATCATTGTGTACTACAGGCGGACAGTGTACATAACAGGCAGTTTTTATTAAAAGGTGGATAGCGTGTGTCTGTCTACCTGCCATGATGTGGATGTTGTCGGATGCCTGTAGACTTAGTTGATTAGGCTGGGTGAAGGGTAGCGGTGGAAAAACGTGCAGAGGGGGCAGGGAGCTGGCCGCAGCATCCGAATAGACCGCTAGCGAAATGATTCACGGAGAGGAAGAAACGTCCGACCGTTCAAAACGCGCATTAGTGAAATATATCAGCTACGAGGGCAGTCCGCAATTGGATAAGGTAAATACTTTTATCTTTCCGAACAATCTGCCCCGCAGAGTTGTCAGTGAAGTATCCAGTCTGAATAGCAGCTGAGGCTGCCATTAAGCATTTCAGTATTTGACTGTGCTTTATCTGTGTGGGTTTTTTTCCTGGTTTGGTGTTTGCTACGATGAATTCTCTATTAAACTTGACAACGATTAAATATATTTATAACTTGTATTTATGGTCAAATCGCTTCCGAGAAAGCGTTCGACCATGGACAGAGCAAAACGTTGGCTTTCCTGAACGCCAAACACTGGGGGAAACCCGAAGCAGAATCATTATATTAACTGATAAATGCAGGACAGGTGTTAAATATATTTGACACTATTGAAGTTATCTGTCCAGTAAAACTGGGCAGCACTTTTTAGCATGGTTGGCGGAGATGAAGAGAAACGAAATATTCAGCTTTTATGCACAAACCCAGACGTTGACGATATTTCCTCAAAGGGATATATATGTTGAGAACAGAACCAAAAAATATATTGCTAAAAAACTCAGCAGGCCAGACAGACAGCGTCTACGGGAGGAGAAACAGTTGATGTTCAAGGGCGAAGAAAACAGAATTGAATGATTCTAGCAGAGGTGCTCGAGTGCTACTCGCAGAGTGCCCAGGTTTGGTAGATTATGGTGCAATATGGGACCTGTAGGTGGGAAATGTAAACACACCACGTGTTCCGAGCTTTGGCGCCGGCGACGCCAATTGTCACCCAACACAAGGATGGGGAAAGTCAGCCTGAGAAACAGCTACACTCGCATGCGAACGTTCAATGGGTTACTTCTGTGGTTAGAAGAGACAATTGCTCACTTGGAAAACTGGCAGGGAAATATGAATCATTCCCCACATGTTCCATCCTATCCAACATTTCTCTTGCTCCACCTCAGAGAGGTATTTCACATCATACTTGGCCCTTTCAATGGCCATACATTGCTATCAAATCTCTTCCATCTGTTATCCCAATTAGGCCGTTTCTCCATTATAAAACCCTCAATCTCAAGTTTATATTCAAATCCCTCATGACCCGAAATCCCTCTCGACCTGAAATGTCGCCCATTCCTTCTCTCCAGAGATGCTGCTGTTACTCCAGCATTTTGTGTCTACCCTCATGACCTGATTCCTTTCCCCTGTGGAAATAGTCTCCACACTCATCCAGGATTGGACTCTTGCCCGCGTAAGGCGGCCACGCATCAGGCCAATTTCCTCTTCTGAAGCTCTTGCTGTACCTGCCTCTCATTCTCTAAGGGCTGCCGGAAGAAACTAATCATGGTCAAATGTGCACGAGGCAGTAAATTACAGTCTGGAAAGGCAAGTGTAGCAGAAACTGGTCTTCTTCATTCAATTCGCATCTGCCTCAGTTGGCACCTAAATGATGAATCTTGCTTCATTAAAATTGTCAAGTTTCAGTCATTGAAACTTCAGCGAATCTCAGACTTCCAGACAGGAAATGCAGCACATGAAGTCAGAGGCCTGCTTCATGACAGACACTAAATTCCTCACTGCACTTGGTCACTGAATTCCTCCAATCCAATTATTTTGAGGATTCTCCAGCTTTGCTCTGGGAAATTGTGACTCATTGCTTGCTTCAGAACATATGTAGCATCTGAGCCCCAATGATTTCAATGGGAATTCCAATGACGGTTGGTTAGGAGGCAAAAGGGAGGGTCATTTTCTAATTGACTGTCAATAATGAGAGGTGATCAATGAGCAGGGCATTTTAGTTGGCATGCACAAGTTGGGCCAAATGTCCCAGGCTGTATGTCTCTATGGATGCCACAAGGATTTGTACTGGTGCCTCAACTATCTATGTCAATGACTTGGCTAAGTAACCAAGTATATCGCAGCCAAATTTGCTGATGATACAAAGATAGATGGATTCGCACATTATGAGGACAATATAAAAAGCCTGCAAATGGAAATAGAAAATTTAAATGAATGGGCAAAAAAAAAAATGGTGGATGAGTAAAACGAGAACAAATATGAGGTTATCCACTTTGGTAAGGAGGATAAGGAAGAGAATTAAGCTACAAAGATTTAATAGTGTCAAATCCTGATGCATGAATTACAAAAGATTGTCACGCTGGTGGTAACAATTAATTTGGAAGGTCGATGAAATGTTGACATTTATTGTGGTGGATGTGGAACATGAATTAGGAATGTTTTAATTCAACATTTGAGGGAAGCAGTGAGATTACTCCTGAATTTACTTGCATTGGAAGCAGTGCAGAGGAGGTTCAGTGGGTTGATTTCTGGGATTAACATACGAAGAAAGGATGAGCAATGTAGGCTTATTCTCATCAGAGCGTACGAGGTGATGCTATTGAAATATGTCAGATTGTGATGGATATTGAGGAGGTGGACGCTGAGAGCATTTTCCCTCTAGTGGAAGTATCTGGAATTAGGAAGCATACAGTAATTTCAGAATAAGATGTCATTCATTTAAGGCAGAGATGGTGAGAAATGTTTTAGCATTCTCTACCCAGAGCTTTAGAGACAGAATCATAGAATGTATTCAAGGCAGAAATTGACAGACAAGCATAATTAAAAAGGTAAGGAATAACAACACTTAAAGTGTATAGTAAAAATCAGATTGAGTTGAACAAATGCAAAGGGAAAAAAAATAAAAACATGAGTAAGAGTCACAAATACAAATTTTGTAAACTGACTTGCAAAATATGTCAGAATGAATGCAAAAACAATTTTACAATTTTATTGGATTAAAGAAATGATCTGATTTATTAAATAATGACTTTATGTCAGTATTTATAATCAGAGTAGGTTTAGTGTAAAAATGGATGGTTTGTTGGCATGATCTGCTGCCTGAGTTGCTGAATGTGTCACTGAGTCTGTGACTAAGTAATAGAAAATGAATGAGAACAGAGGGAGAGAAGACAATTATTGTACTTGGGAGATGGAAAAAAATGCTGCTGTGGAAAATCTAGATTGAAAGAGAACTCAGATAGAGTCATACAGCGAGGAAACAGGCCCTTCAGTCACACTTGCCCATGCTGACCAACACCAAGTGCTGGAGTAATCACATCTCTTGAGAACATGGATAGATGATCTTTCTTCAGATCAGTATGAAGAAGGGTCCTGATCCGAAACGTCACCTATCCATATTTTCCAGAGATGCTGCCTGACCCACTGAGTTACTCGAGCATTTTGGACTTTATTTTTCATAAACCAGTATCAGCAGTTCCTTGTTTCTACACTATAGTTTTTATCAATATTGTGGTTCCTAATGCTTTCTACTCATGGGTGTGACAGTTCAAAATAGCTTTATGCCAACTGAATTACTGAGCTCAGCTGCAGTGCTGTTTTGCAGTTTGTTTACAACAGACTGATGAAGGGAGTGCCATTTCATTGATTGTATTTTGTACTAGCTTGCAATAATGCGATGGAAGCATATATTTCCAGCACCCATCTTTTTCTCCACTGTGGTTCTTTTCCTATCTTTACACTTGAAGAAAAATAACCTTAAAAGCACATTTATACCTATATTTGACAAGAAAACATATTTATAGTGTCTGCAACCACTTTACAACCAATGAAATACTTTTGAGCTGAAGTCACTGAAACACCGGTGACCAATTTGTACATAATCCCACAAACACAAATAAGGGAAATGACCAGATTATTTGTCCATGTGATGTTGATTGCGGGTTATATATTGCTTGGGGTTTTCAGGATAACTTTCCTTGTTCCTTTTAGGATGTCCCAAAGAACATTATAGCGTGTTTGAAGTGCAATAATATTGGGAGGAAAACAAAATATAGTTTATCTTCATATAAAGTCTGTTTTGAATTATTTATATTTTGTAATAACGGTTTCAGATTTGAAAATGCAATGATTACCTGCATTCCTTAATTGATAGTGATGACATTTATCTGCTTTAGGTCAAAACTTCAAGAAAATTGTCTTTATGCTGCAAATTGTGCTTTGCAATTGGAGGTGCTCCATATGAAGTGGTCGCTAGTGCAATAGGGTTCTTCCTGCAAATTTATCTACTTGATGTAGCGCAGGTGGGTATATTTAGAAAAGGATATACCCTCATAAAATAATAATTGGAAATAAATGCAATTTTTTCTTTTGCAAACTAGTAACTGATTGTCACTGATGGAAGTTGCCAGCACACAGTGGGGTTATATTTAGTTCAAAAGTTGAACTAGATAGTTCACTCATGTCTCTAAATTAGCAGTGACATAAATTGACAAAGGTTCATATTGGGACTCAAACATGGTCACAACACCCTCGTTCTGATGTACAAATTGATTGAAAATGCATGCTTTACAGAGTCAGCAACATACTATTCAACCCAATAAACTGTTTGTCATCCTTTTTGAAAGAAAAATATTTATTGTGCCAAACAAATAACAATACAACTGGATTGTTCCAATTCAGTCGAAACAAGTGTAGCTGCTAAATGGAAACAAAAAATGAAACAAAACAGATCCTTCCATTATCATTAAAAAAGAAAACTAACAGTTTACAAATAAACAGGCATTTTACCAATATGAGAAGTGCAGCATTATATCTATAACATAAACAAGTTGATATAGTTACTCCAGTGTGAATGATTAAAAATACCTTGATTCAAAAACACCTTGAAGTTTGTGGATTCATAGGAGATACAGAAGTTGCAAATAATAGTATCAAATCACTGGGACAGGATATTATTCATATGGGGCATATTAGGTAAGGTCTTGAAATGAGACACTGTTTGAAAAACAATTTGGTAAAATATCTTGTCCACTGCAGTGAAGATTCAGCTCTTATATTTGTGCCTGTAATTTCGCTTCGACCATCTTTTTGTACAAGTTCCTGCACTATATTACAACGTCATTTTCCTAATCCATCTACTTGTATGAATGGATGGAGGTGCATGGCAATGAAGAAGGGGTGACTAAAAATATGTTTCCCTTCTCCTCACAGAGCCATACTTGTGGAAGGGGACTGTTCATTTACTGGACATGTAACTGAATTCCCAGCCTTCTCCCTACGTGATGGAAGCTGTGTTTAGGTGCCAAAATGTATCAAATAAAAAATGTGACTACATAAAATTACAATTTTCCAAATGAAAGTGCAAGACCATGTTTTTTTGACATTGGGGACACAGCAGCATGCAAGTAAGAAAGCAATGATTTGGAGCAAGTCAGCTTCGCCTTTCATGCTGGCTCCACCAATCAAAAAAACATACTTGTTTAAATTTTTGTCTCAATGCCAGCTTTCCACACTCTTGCCACCACCTAATTACCCTTCCTTGCAGTTTAATTATCTCTTTAGATGTGTTCAATGACCTTATTTCCAACTCTCCTGGGGGTAAAGAATTGCAAACATTCAAAGAGAAGGAATTCTTCCTCATCTAAAATGGTTGACCTGGGAGATGGTATATGTGGCCGTGTTCTTAAAACCTACACAGACCAATTGGCTGACGTTTTTGCAAGCATCTTCAAAATCTCACTACTACAGTCCGAGTTCCCGACTGACATTAAAAGGACATCCACAATACCAGTGCTCAAGCAGATCAGGATGACGTGCATCAATGACTACAAACTGATGGCACAATGGCAGGCAGTGACTAGTGGGGTACCGCAGGCTCAGTGCTGGAACCCCAGCTATTTACAATATATATTAATGATTTGGACGAGGGAATTGAATGCAACATCTCCAAGTTTGCGGATGACATGAAGCTGGAGGGCAGTGTTAGCTGTGAGGAGGATGCTAGAGGGCTGCAAGGTGACTTGGATAGGCTGGGTGAGTGGGCAAATGTATGGCAGATGCAGTGTAATGTGGATAAATGTGAGGTTATCTACTTTGGTGCCAAAAACAGGAAAGTAGTCTATTATCTGAATGGTGGCCGATTAGGAAAAGGGGAGATGCAACGAGACCTGGGTGTCATGGTACACCAGTCATTAAAAGTAGGCATGCAGGTGCAGTGAAGAATGCGGATGGTATGTTTGCATTCATAGCAAAAGGATTTGAGTATAGGAGCAGGGAGGTTCTACTGCAGTTGTACAGGGTCTTGGTGAGACCACACCTGGAGTATTGCGTACAGTTTTGGTCTCCTAATCTGAGGAAAGACATTCTTGCCATAGAGGGAGTACAGAGAATGTTCACCAGACTGATTACTGGGATGTCACGACTTTCATATGAAGAAAGACTGGATAGACTCGGCTTGTACTCACTGGAATTTAGAAGATTGAGGGGGGATCTTATAGAAACTTACAAAATTCTTAAGGGGTTGGACAGGCTAGATGCAGGAAGATTGTTCCCGATGTTGGGGAAGTCCAGAACAAGGGGTCACAGTTTAAGGATAAGGGGGAAATCTTTTAGGACCGAGATGAGGAAAACATTTTTCACACAGAGAGTGGTGAATCTGTGGAATTCTCTGCCACAGAAGGTAGTTGAGGCCACAGTTCATTGGCTATATTTAAGAGGGAGTTAGATGTGGCCCTTGTGGCTAAAGGGATCAGGAGGTATGGAGAGAAGGCAGGTACAGGATACTGAGTTGGATGATCAGCCATGATCATATTGAATGGCGGTGCAGGCTCGAAGGGCTGAATAGCCTACTCCTGCACCTATTTTCTATGTTTCTATGTTTCTATGATGGCACTCACTTCCCTTGTGATGAGATTGGTTATGATGCATATCAACTCCTGTCTAAGTAACGATCTGGACCCACTCGAATTTGCATTCCTCCACAGCAGATTAGCAGCAGGTGTAATCTTGCTCAGTGAATGACCACACAAAATTGTTGTACGTGTAGCCCAGTCCATCACACAGACTTTACTTCCCACGATTGACTCTGTCTACACTGCACGCTACCTTGGAAAAGCAGCCAACATAATCAAAGACTTGTTCGACCCCAGTTGTTTCTCCTTCCCTCTGCTCTTGTCCCGTCTGTCTGAAGCCCACTAAAAGTGTTATATAATCGTAAGGTTTTCTTGGATAAGGTAATAACTTGTGGCAGAAATATTCTGCGGAGGATGAACCAGGTTTCTTTGAGCCCAACTCGGTGTAATAAATAACGGATGCTCCCTATGCAGCATACCTCCTTGGTGTGGATGGAATAGCCAGTGAGATATGCTCCCAATATCATTTGTTGAGAGAAGAAGATCAGGATTGAATAATAAGAAAAACGAAAGTAATCATTTTCAAGGTGGGACTCAGGGGATTTTATTTCAGAAGTGCTGCAAAGGATGCATTTCTTGAAGAAAGGACGGAACCTGTAATTTGAGCAAAGATGGCTAAATTAAGTTAACCCTGTCCTCATCAATGGATATAGAGATGGCTGACAGCTTCATGTTCTTCAGCATCCATAACACAAGCAACCTAAGCTGATCACTTCACACAGATGCAGTGATCAAGAAAGTGCAGAGTATTTACTTTCTTAGATGTCTGAAAAGATTTGTCATGGCCATGAAGATATTTGCGATCTTTGTCAGATGTGCTGTCAACAGTATACTAATAGGGTACATCTCAGCCTGATATGGCCATTACCCTGCCATTGGCCACCTGAACCTCCATAGAGTTCTGAACACAGCTCCGCCCATCACTGGCTTGTCATTTCCTTCCATCCAGTCCATCTTCACAGTATATACTATCAACAAGTCCACAAGTATTACAAAGGATGCCTGCAATTCTGGCCTGTAATTCTACAATATTTTCTCTCTTCTACCTTCTGAGAGAAAATATAGAAATATTAACTTGGATGTCCACAATTAAAATCCACTTTTTCTTCACTGCTCTCAGATTCCTGAACCAATCCTTATTCACACCCCCTTCCCATAGGTGCTGCCACACACTCTTAACACACTTTCATTTGATTAATTCATTATTGTATTTAAATATTATTTTGCAGCATTCAGCTTTTATCAAACTCACTGCCATATTTATTCTACATGTTGCTATATATCTATCATTGTGTGCATATCATTTACTCTGTGCACTTCAGGTGAAGGAATTTCATTGGACCCTGGTGTACATGACAATAAACTAATCTAATCTGATCTAATTAGTCATACATTTCCGTATTTCCAGAAAAATCTCACATTACACTTATTTTTAGTGAGCAATCTTACAATGATTGCAACAAGATTTAAATACCACTTTCAGACAGTATGCAAATAAACAAGGCTGCTTTTTAGAACATTACACGCACACATGGTATTGCAGAAATATGCTTTTAATGTGTGTTTCAAGTTTAGACCACTTAGCATCCTGTCAATATAAGATATGTCAATATAAGCTATATTTAAGAGGGAGTTAGATGTGGCCCTTACGGTCAAAGGGATCAGGGGGTATGGGGAGAAGGCAGGTACAGGATTCTGAGTTGGATGATCAGCCATGATCATATTGAATGGCGGTGCAGGCTCGAAGGGCAGAATGGCCTATTCTTGCACCTATTTTCTATGTTTCTATGTCATGTTGAGCTCCAAAAATGGCAATAGTTCCATGAAATTAAATCTGTGCTGAAGGTTGTGATTATCTCATTAAATCAGTCATGATCACAGTGAAGCAGCGCAAAGGATGTCCGGAAGTTTGGCTGTAGTCATACATCACATTATCCTGAAAAAAACACTATTCTTCCAAAGGAGCAGTCCATAGAAAATTATTATCAGGCCGTAGTTACCCTAGAAACTTTGGATCTGCTTTGCTGAAGCCCTTAGGAGGAAAAAAAAATCTATTTTCACCTTAATACCTTGTGCCCTGAGTGTACCATAATCATTAGATTAGATGTGGCTTGGGTTTCTTGGAGGAGCCTCAGAAGCATCAGAAAAGGAAATGATTAGTCTTTTCATTCTACTTAAATTCAAAGCACAGATGTAAGTAGCAAGGAATCTTCCTCAGCCAGATTCTTTACTTATTGCATTAGTAGTAAAACTGTTTTCTGTTTATTCTTAAAACTAGTTTTCATTTTGTTTTCAGATAACTCCATTTTGTGCCTCTTTAGTATTGTTCATTGGAAGAGCTTGGGATGCTATTACTGATCCAGCTGTTGGATATTTAATCAGTAAAAGCAAATGGACGAAGATTGGAAGATTAATGCCCTGGTGAGTTTGCAGATATATTAAACAGATGTATACATGGGAATGGCATGCCACAGAAACGCTTGACATTGTGATGATCAGCATGTCAAAGGTGCAAGTGCCTGGTCAATCTTGGCTCACATCTTGTGGGAACTCCATGAATGAGGACCATGCTTGTATGGGAATATATAAAATTAGTAAATGACAAAGAAAAGATACGATGACATTTGAACATCTTCTGAGTAGAGTTGCTATAATTCTCTGGAATATTTGAGATTAACTATGATTTGACGTTTTCAAAGAAATTGATAGGATAGACTAAGAGAAACATTTTCTTCTGATTACAGAGTCCAGAAAAGCAAAACATAACCTTGAAGTCCAAGCCAGCTATTCAGGAAAGACATTAGGAAATAACTCTTCTCTCAAAGGATGTGTGGAACTCTCTCCCACAATAGCAGAAGATGCCACCTCGTTAGTTTCTTCTGTTAGGTTGGGAAGATGTTTATTTGGCAAATATATTAAAATAAGCCAAAGCAGGGGTTTTGAGTTAAGATGCAAATCAACCAGGGTCTCACATAATAGCACAGTGGATTGCTCACATTTCAATGTTCCCATGTTCAGTAAAGGTGAATCTGGAACATGTACTCCAAACTATTTGTGAGTTTTGAATGATGGCACACTTGTTCAAATTGGTAAATGGTCATGTATGAATGAAACTTAGATTATATACATATGAAATTATAATTTCAGCCTTAGTACAAACTTACCTTTATATTTCACGAGAAATGCATTTCAGTGTAACTCTAAGGTTCTTTATGTTCGGGTTAGTAAGTATTATTTTATCTCAATTTCTCAGTAGAGCTTAAAAGTTGACGTTTTTTTTAATTGTCTTTGTGAAATACAAATGTTATTCAGTGTTTTCAGCCTATCGAGAGCAGCAATACTACATCTTGAAGAAGAAAAAAATAATATTGCACAATTTGAGTCTATTGAACGGAGAGCTTCTTTAGGTTCAGAAGTTGTTCTTTTGGTGCTTTTGTAAACAATAATGAAGTATTGATATTAAGTTAAAGGGCCTGTCCCACTTAGGCGATTTTTTTCAGCGATAGCCGGAAAATAGGCTGTCGCCACATGGATACGGGGTGACGGCTGTATTGTTGCGAGTTCCTCCTCAAGTGTCGTAACTTCCGCTGGATTTTGAAATGTTCAAAACCTTTCGGCGACAGTGGGTTTGATGTTGCCTGTCTTCTCCTGTCATAGGTGCTGTCGTAGGTTGTCGCCAGGATGACGGCAGGTGACGTTTGTTGTCGCCGGGTGATGACCTCGGTGAATTCCAATGGCGACAACCTACGTTATCCTATGTCAACCGGCGACAGTACCGGCGACTGAATTGTCATCAGTTGTCGCTGACAGGGTCATTGCTTGTCGTAGCTTGTCACGGGTGGACGTAGGTTGACTTCGGTTGTCATTGTTTGTCGTCTGTGTGGTCGTAGGTTGTCGTAGGTGAGGTCGAAGGTGGACGGTCCTAAGTCGCGACGATTGGGTCGCCAGTTGTCGGTAGCTTGACGTTGCTTGACATCGACTAGGTGGTAGGTTGTCGTAGAAATTGTCATAGGGGAGGTCCAGTCGCCAGCAGTCGCCGAAAAAATCGCCTAAGTGGGACAGGCCCTTAACTCTTCCCTATTGTCGTGAAACAATAACAGAAATTGTCCAGAGGGAATTATAACATAGCAATGCAATGAATTTGCTTTCTGGCTCAGAATGCCCTGACCATAGACACTACTGCTTCTTAAGTATAGTGTAAATATCTGTGACCCAGTGCTGCCTAGAGCTTACTTTGTAATGAAATACAACATCCATTCACCCATTAAACCATATTATTCAACATGAATTCACAATTGAAAGTTGGGTCATTTAAATAATTCCAAAGAGGTATGGGCGTTATTTCATGGTTGAAATTACTGAGACAGCTGTTATGGATTAGATTGGCCCATGTAGGGGCTCAGGAAAATCAGGGAGGCTCGTGTTTCACATTATGCATAATACAGACTATCTCATGGACTTTAATATGGAATTTTGAAGTGTAAATATGTAGTAAGAAATGGATTTCATTTGTGGTATAAATTACAGCATTCTGGGAAACACTGGACCTGCATTGGGAACTTTTACCAACAGTAGTTTGGAAGTCAGTAAATCAAGCATAATCAATTGTTGCCCTTTGAACCGAATGTGAGAGTGTTATCTCATACAATTTCCAAAAACACCTTCTTCACTACAAGATGAAGGTGGCGGCATAATAAAGATGACAGCAATGAAAATATATGGAAGCCTCAATACCGAATCAAACTACAAGGATTTTCCTGCTATTGTTAAGTCTTATCAATAATATGTTTATGCATACTTCCAGGTCCTATTTCAGCAGGAGAATCAAATTAACATTCGACTATTGATCACTCCTTTATGTTATCAATAGTACAATTTATGATTATCTGAGAGAACAACAAGCTTTAATGAAGGCAGGGCAGAAGACTACTATACCATATTTATCAGATTTCTCTTTTCATTGCAACATATCTGGTTAGTTTTTTTCTGTTGCAGTATCCAAATGATAGCTTCCGTTAGAAAAACTAATTAAAATTATTTTGCCCATTTACTTTTTCTCTCAAAGTGAGTCCTACATATAAAATATTATTGCCGCCTTGTTCCAAAATCAGTTTTCTGGAGATGGTTTATATCAGTAATGCTTGAATTTGTCAAAGTAAAAAGCATTGGAACAACATAGTTAAATGTCAGTTTGATGAAATTAGACTTAGAGTGCAGCTTAACTCAGAATATTCTGACTGGAATGAGCTGCTTGCAGCTGTTTGACTGCAAGATTCACAATTTCCTGATGTATATCTTACAACAGCAGTTAAAACAGTTCAGGGCTCTGGAGAGTGTCCTAGAACAAAGGAACCTAGAGGTGCAAGCATACAGTTCCCTCAAAGTGACATATGTAGGAGTTTACATCTTTAACATACGTGAAGATAGACACAAAAAGCTGGAGTAACTCAACGGGACAGGCAGCATCTCTGGAGGAAAGGAATGGGTGACTTTTCGGGGATCGGTTCTGAAGAAGGGTCTCAACCCGAAATGTCACCCATTCCTTCTCTCCAGCGATACTGCCTGTCCCGCTGAGTTATTCTAGCTTTTTGTGTCCATCTTCAAGTATGTTAAAGATGTAAACTCCTACATATGTCGCCACTTTGAGGGAACTGTATGCTTAAACCAGCATTTGAAGTTCCTTCCCACACATTTGACATGCTTGCCTTGATCAGGCAGGTCATTGAGTACAAGAGCTGAGAAGTCATGCATAAAACATCAGTGAGACCATACGAAGTATTGTGTGCAGTTCTGATTACCCAGCTACAAGAAGGATATTGTTAAGCTCGAAAGGATACAGAAAATATTTGTAGGTGTGTTACCAAGACTGGAGGGCTTGAGTTATAAGGAGAGACTGGATAGGCTGGGCCTTTATTCCCTGAAGTGTACAAGGCTGAGGGGTAGAGGTTTACAAAATCATAGATAAAATGAATGGTCAGTCTTTTTTTCAGGCTAGGGGAGTCTAAAACTAGAGGGGTAGTGGGTATGTGGAAGGAGCTCCAGAGAAAATAGTAGAAACGGGAACAATTACATTTGGACAGGAATAGGATAGGAATGGTTTAGAGGTAAATGGTTGGGATAGACAAATTAGGTCCAAGGGACATATAGGGTCAAAGGGCTTATTTTCATGCTATATTACTCTATGAATGTGAAGATTACCTCTTTCGCTCTCAGCCATTCCTCTCCATTGAAATGAATGGGGGTCATTTATTTTCCATCATTTCCAACCTCATAGAAAGTCTTGAACTTCCACAGCTGTTGAACAGTTAATCAAGGAAGTGGCTTAGTTCCAAATGGAACAGCTGATATTCCTCAAGGGAAATTGAGTGCCTGGAACACAATTAAAAATTTAACATTTGTAATAGATGTTAAGCTTAAAAATAATTTGGTGGAAGAACTCCACCTAATTAGGTGGAAAGGTTAATAGAGAAATTGCAAAACATTGGAGAATTGCAGTGAATTTGCCCAATTTCAAATGTGGAGGCATTGCCAGCTAAGGTCAGGGGGAGGTTGACAATCTGCACTGTTATGCAGCAATCACAAATTATTAAAGAAAGCCATATGACAGGCCATCTCCCCTTCATCGGATTTCGATGCATTTTTTCACTCCGCTGTATTTTGATTCTGAATGATTGACAGATCAAAGTACAGAGCTCTTGGCTGAATTAATTTGTGGTTGGAATTCTGGGGGTGGAAACTGACTCTGACAGGCTTCATAATCAGTGGCACAACGACAATGCAATTAAGGATCCAAGGCTGGCTTGAACGTAACACTTTCAAGGCAAAATTTTGAATGATGATATTTTCTTTCTCCTTTCTCTACATAAAACATAAATAAAATAAAGGGCGGCATGGTGGCACAGCAGTAGATTGCTGCCTTACAGAGATCCGGATTCAATCTTGACTACAGGTGTTTGTGTGTACGGAGTTTGTACGTTCTCCCTGTGACCTGCGTGGGTTTTCGCCAGGAGCTCCTATAGATTCAGGATCAGTTCCTGTGGATTGGAGGGTATCTTACGTTATTGCACTTTTTAAGAAAGGAGGGAGAGAGAAAATAGAGAATTCAAGAACAGTCAGCCTGACATCGGTGGTGGGGAAGATGCTGGAGTCAATTATAAAAGATGAAATAGCGACATATTTGGATAGCAGTAACAGTATCGGTCCTAGTCAGCATGGATTTACGAAGGGGAAATCATGCTTGACTAATCTACTGGAATTTTTTTAAGATGTAACTAGGAAAATGGACAAGGGAGAGCCGGTGGATGTAGTGTACCTAGACTTTCAGAAAGCCTTTGCTAAGGTCCCACATAGGAGATTAGTGGGCAAAATTAGAGCACATGGTATTGTGGGAGGGTACTGAAATGGATAGAAAATTGGTTGGCAGACAGGAAACAAAGAGTAGGGATAAACGGGTCTCTTTCAGAATGGCAGTGACTAGTGGCGTACTGCAAGGCTCGGTGCTGGGACCGCAGTTATTTACCATATACATTAATTATTTAGATGAAAGGATTAAAAGTGACATTGGCAAATTTGCAGATGACACAAAGCTGGGTGGCGATGTAAACTGTGAGGAGGATACTATGAGGATGCAGGGTGACTTAGACAGGTTGGTGAGTGACCAGATGCATGGCAGATGCAGTTTAATGCACTTTGCACAGGTGCACTTTGGTGTCAAGAACAGGAAGACAGATTATTATTGGAATGGTATCAAGTTAGGATATGGGGAAGTACAATGAGATCTGGGTGTCCTTGTACATCAGTCACTGAATGTAAGCATGCAGGAACAGCAGGCAGTGAAGAAAGCTAAATGCATGTTGGCCTTCATAACAAGAGGAGTTGAGTGTAGGAGCAAAGAGGTCGTTCTGCAGTTGTACAGGGCCCTGGTGAGACTACACCTGGAGTATTGTGTGCAGTTTTGGTCTCCAACTTTGAGGTAGGCCATTCTTGCTATTGAGGGAGTGCAGCGTAGGTTCATGAGGTTAATTCCCGGGATGGCAGGACTGTCATATGTTGAAAGAATGGAACGACTGGGCTAGTATTCACTGGGATTTAGAAAGATGAGAGGGGATCTTATTGAAACATATAAGATTATTAAGGGATTTGACACGCTAGAGGCAGGAAACATGTTCCCGGTGTTGGGGGAGTCCAGAACCAGGGGTCACAGTTTAAGAATAAGGGGTAGGCCATTCAGAACGGAGATGAGGAAAAACGTTTTCACCCAGAGAGTTGTGAATCTGTGGAATTCTCTGCCTCACAAGTCAGCAGAGGCCGATTCTCTGAATGCTTTCAAGAGAGTGTTAGATAGAGCTCTTAAAGATAGCGTAGTCAAGGGATATGGGGAGAAGGCAGGAACGGGGTACTGATTGTAGATTATCAGCCATGATCACATTAAATGACAGTGCTGGCTCGAAGGGCAGAATGGCCTACTCCTGCAGCTATTGTCTATTGTTTCCTCCCACACTCCAAAGACGTACAGGGTTGTAGGTTAATTGGCATGATAAAATTGTAAATTGTTCCTAGTGTGTGTAAGATAGTGTTAATGTGCATGGGTATTCTCCACATACTTATGGATGTGCACCTTCAGCAATACTGAACAAGATTGACACTATCCTGAACAAAGCAACTAAGCAGCTCACTTGGTTGGCATCTATGCTCCTAAATATTAATTTCCTCCACCACTGGTACAAGGTGACTATAGTGTCTACCATCTATAATATGCACTGCAAGGATTTGCCTGGGCAACTTTGAAAGAACTAGTAAACCGTCAGCCACCAAAACAACAGCAGGTGCATGGCTACACCAATGTTGACAAGTTTCCTCCCAGTCGGTCACCATCCATACATCATTATTACTGTTCATTAATTGTTGCTGGCTCTAGGTCCTGGGAGCCTCTACTCAACAGCAATATAGAAGTACCTTTACCTGAAGAGCTACAGAAACATTTTAGTAAATGAAAGAATGAAATGTAGACAATGTAATAAGCTCATCATATTGGTTGGTTCACGTCATTTATTCTTGGGTTGGGCGATAGGTTATGGGGACTGTGATTATATTGTCTGGAGGTTAGAAGAATCAGAGGTGGCCTGAATGAAATATAGAAAACTGGGTTTAACAGGAGACGTGGAGTTGGTGTTTCCTTGACTGGGGTGTCAAGGATCAGGGTCTCGGACCATTTGGCCACTCAGGACAGAGATGAGAAGACATTTCTTACCCAGAGGGCAGTGAAATCGTTTCAGTTGTCTACCCAAGAGGATTATGGAGATTCTGTTGCAGAATATGTTCAAGAAAGTGGTGGATAGGCTTTTGGGCATAAAGAGTAGCAAGTGGTGTAGGTTAGTGCAGACAAGTGGTGCCAAGATAAAAATATAGCATAATCATTAAATGCAGGAGTGACAGCATGAATAGTCTACTCCTATTTATACTGTTCTCATGGTCACCATAATCAATAATTATTTTCTGACTTATTAACCAAAATGTTATTACCCAACTACATTGTGGTACAGGCCTTTTGATTATGTTTAGTTTTATCATGATTGCAAGACCTTTCAATATTTCTTGATTCATCACTCCTCTCTAGCATGGCATGTGCTCAAATCTTGCAGTGTGTATGTAAAGACCACAAATGGGGTAGGACAAGTTGAGGAGCTTTAAAAAAGGGATTTAAAGCACTTGGCTTCATTAATTGAATATGAATCAAAGGCAAGGAAGTAATGCTAAAAAAAAATACTGAATGGGCCTCGTCTGGGTGACTGTATTCTATTTACAGCTACAATAAAATAAGACGTTTGGGTACTGGCAGAAAACAATTGTGCTGTAATTATGCTGATTAACTCGGTCATCTATTATTTCCAGTAGAATATACAAACCTTTCATACATCATCACCTGTTTATGGAGAGCTAAGTCTCTTGTTTATTTGGTTGTGTACAGTTCTCCAAATAGTTTCATGGTATTAAAATCACATAATACATCAAGGCGAATTTCTGCAGTCATTTCTCTGATTTTCCATCGTAACATGATCAAAAGAGCAGCAGAAACCATAGCAATCCATTCCAGACCCACCTGCCCATCTCATTTACATTTCTCAGAACTTCTGGATAATCTCAGTTTCAATGGAGAAGCAGGAGAATTTCCCCAACAAATCATCCTCCAAATTCTTGCATTATTTTAATATCTTTTTGTTGTCATGTAGTTGCAAGGTACAAACAAAATGTTCAAATTAATTTTCTCAGTGGCTCTCCCTGATACGTCATTCGCACATACATAAGTAACAAATACATTCACACTTACGCTTTATGTCTCGCTGTTTGTCAAATGATGTAAATAGTTTCAGAAGAAATCTTACCAAGGACATGCAAGAAAAAGGAAAGAAAATAGGAGGACAGCACCTGCTCCTCAATGCTGCCCCATTGTTCAAAATCAGAAGGATTGATCTGTCCTAGATCTCAATGCACCTTCTCTGTCTGTTCCATGTGGCTCACTGTCCCCATTCTTTCAAGGAAGTACCTCATTCTTCTTTAAACATCTCCAGCGATCTAGCCTTCACAAATTTGGGGTAAAGAATACCAGCAATTCAGAATTCTCTGCAAGAAAAAATCTTAAGCTCACAGAAGGTGGTGGGTATATGGAATGCATTGTCAGAGGAGACGGTTGGGGCATGTTGCAAGGATAACTCAATAACTTCACGTTTGACTCCTCCCATTTCCTCCAAATACAAGGCGTAGCCATGGGCACAAGCATGGGCCCCAGCTACGCCTGCCTCTTTATCGGGTACGTCGAACAATCCTTGTTCAATACGTACCAGGGCCCCATCCTCGACCTCTACCTCCGTTACATCGACGACTGCTTTGGGGCCACCTCCTGCACCCACGCACAACTGACTGACTTCATCCACTTCACCACCAACTTCCATCCGGCACTGAAATACACCTGGACTATTTCCGACACTTCCCTACCATTCCTTGACCTCACTATCTCCATCACAGGTGATAGACTCCTGACCGACATCCACCACAAACCCACTGACTCCCATGGCTATCTGGACTACACTTCTTCCCACCCTGCCCCCTGTAAGGACTCCATCCCTTACTCCCAATTCCTCCGCCTACGCCGCATCTGCTCCCAGGATGAGGCGTTCCACACCAAGACATCTGAAATGTCCTCATTGTTCAGGGAACGGGGATTCCCCTCCTCCACCATAGATGAGGCTCGCACCAGGGTCTCTTCCATACCCCACAACACTGCTCTCTCTCCCCATCCCCGCACTCACAACAAGGGCAGAGTCGCCCTAGTCCTCACCTTTCACCCCACCAGCCGTCACATACAACAAATAATCCTCTGCCATTTCCACCACCTCCAACGTGACCCCACCACTCGCCACATCTTCCCATTTCCCCCAATGTCTGCCTTCCGCAAAGACTGCTCCTTCCACAACTCCCTTGTCAATTCTTCCCTTCCCTCCCGTACCACCCCCTCCCCGGGCACTTTCCGTTGCAATCGCAAGAAATGCAACACCTGTCCCTTTACCTCCCCCCTCAACTCCATTCAAGGACCCAAGCAGTCGTTCCAGCTGCGACAGAGGTTCACCTGTATCTCCTCCAACCTCATCTACTGCATCAGCTGCTCTAGATGTCAGCTGATCTACATCGGTGAGACTAAGCGGAGGTTGGGCGATCGTTTCGCCGAATACCTCCGCTCGGTCCACAAGAACCTACCTGACCTCCCGGTGGCTCAGCACTTCAACTCCCCCTCCCATTCCCAATCCGACCTCTCTGTCCTGGGTCTCCTCCATTGCCAGAGTGAGCAACACCGGAAATTGGAGGAACAGCACCTCATATGGGGAGCCTGCATCCGGCGGGCATGAACATTGAATTCTCCCAATTTTGTTAGCTCTTGCTGTCTCCTCCCCTTCCTTAGCCCTCGAGCTGTCTCCTCCCATCCCCCAGCCCTCGGGCTCCTCCTCCTGCCTTTTTCCTTCCTTCTCCCCGCCAACCCCTATCAGTCTGAAGAAGGGTTTCGGCCCGAAACGTTACCTTTCTCCTTCGCTCCATAGATGCTGCTGCACCCGCTGAGTTTCTCCAGCATTATTGTGTACAGTTGGGGCATGTACTTTAAGAACATTTAAAAGACATTTGGACAAGTGCAGGGATATGAAAGGTTTGGAGGGATATGGGCCAGAAATAGGCAGGTGAGACTAGTATAAATGGGGATAGACCCAAAATGCTGGTGTTACTCAGCGGAACAGGCAGCATCTCAGGAGAGAAGGAATGGGTGACGGTTCGGGTCGAGACCCTTCTTCAGACTGGTCGGCATAGATAAGTTGGGTCAAATAGCTTGTTTCTGTGCAGTATGACTAATAAGTGCAGAAGTAGGCTATTCAGCCCATCGAGTCTATTCCGCCATTCAATGTGATCATGGCTGATCATCCACAATCAATACCTCGTTCCTGCCTTCTCCCCATATCCCCTGACTCTGCTATCTTTAAGAGCTCCATCTAACTCTCTCTTGAAAGCATCCAGAGAACCGGCCTCTACTGCCTTCTCAGGCAGAGAATTCCACAGACTCACAACTCTCTGTGTGAAAAAGTTTTTCCTCATCCCCGTTCTAAATGGCTTACCCCTTATTCTTAAACTGTGACCCCTAGTTCTGGACTACCCCAACATCGGGGACATGCTTCCTGCCTCTAGTGTGTCCAAACCCTAAATAATCTTATATGTTCCAATAAGAATTTCCTCTCATCCTTCTAAACTCCAGAGTATACAAGCCCTGCCGCTCCATTCTATCAATATATGACAGTCCCGCCATCCCGGGAACTAACCTGGTGAACCTACGCTGCACTCCCTCGATAGCAAGAATGTCCTTCCTCAAATTTGGAGACCAAAACTGCACACAATACTCCAGGTGTCCAACTAGGGCCCTGTACAACTGCAGAAGGACCTCTTTGCTCCTATACTCTACTCCTCTTGTTATGAAGGCCAACACGCCATTCGCTTTCTTCACTGCCTGCTATACCTGCATGTATACTGATGAACAAGCACCCCCAGATCCCATTGTACTTTCCCTTTTCCCAACTTGACGCCATTTAGGTAATAATCTGCCTTCCTGGTTTTTCTACTAAAGTGGATAACCTCATTTATCCACATTAAACTGCAACTGTCATGCACCTGCCCACTCCCCCAACCTGTCCAAGTCGCCCTGATTCCTCATTGCATCCTCTTCACAGTTCACACTGCCACCCAGCTTAGTGTCATCTGCAAATTTGCCAATGTTACTTCTAATCCCTTCATCTAGATCATTAATGTATATTGTAAATAGCTGCGGTCCCAGCACCGAGACTTGCGGCACCCCACTAGTCACTGCCTGCCATTCTGAAAGGGACCCGTTAATCCCGACTCTTTGTTTCCTGTCTGCCAAACAAATTTCTATCCATGTCAGTACCCTACCCCCGATACCATGTGCTCTAATTTTGCCCACTATTCTCTTATTTGGGACCTTATCAAATGCTTTCTGAAAGTCCAGGTACACTACATCCACTGGCTCTCCCTTGCCCATTTTCCTAGTTACATCCTCAAAAAATTCCAGAAGATTAGTCAAGCATTCGATCATGGCTGATCTATCTTTTCCTCTCGACCCCATTCTCCTACCTTCTCCCCATAACCCTTAACACCCTTGTCAATCCTTGTTAAAAATACCCAATGACGTGGTCTCCACAACTGTCTGTGTCAATGAATCAAAACGATCATCTCTTGCTTATCATACGTTTGTGTCTGTTTACCCTGTTTGCGTCATGTTGTATTGTTTCCCGGCGAGTCCTGGAAGCAGTGTTTCATTAGACCTATTATACAGATGCAAATTTGAGACGTAGATTCTACATTTTTATTTTCTCTCATTTGGCATGCCAAATAAATTGTAATTGAATAGAAGAAACAAGTTGTTCTTCAAGATTGTGAATCTCAGCTCCCTCCTTTGATGGAAATGCATGGCTCATTTTGATTCATACAAGATCACTCCCTCTTTCACCATTTCCCTCACTCACTATATGGCCTTTGAGCATGCTTACTAATCAGTGCCGTTTATAAGCCAATTTTTAAATACAAAATATTTTCTTAGGGAGGGCAGTTTACCTTTTAGCAACTCACTGGAATCGTTTTCCACAGGACAGAGAGTAAAACATTTAAAGGAGATCCGAGAGGTAAATTTTTCACACAGAAGGTGGTGAATATCTGAAACAAGATGCAGAGGAGGTTGGAGACACACATACTACATTTGAAATGTATTCAGACAGGTAATGGATACGAGGCATGGAGGAATACAGATCTAGTGTAGGCAAATGGCATAAAATCACAATGCTCGTTTCTATGCAATATAATTCTAATGAAATTCAAAGGCTAAATACAAATCCGCCATGCCCGGAACCAGTCTCTGATGCATTCTTTCTTTAGGCAAGAAGATGAAAACTGTATATTATTGGTCCCTTTGAACCAACACCATCCAATATCTCACCACTTAACAAGCACTCTCTTCCTTTATGTGCATAAAACAGATGACCACATTATACTCCATGGGTCATGTTCTTAAGGGCCAGTCCCACTTACGCAATTTTTTCGGCGACTTGCCAGCACCCGTCATAGTTGCAGTAGGTTATCGAAAGTATTAAAAATGCGGCATTCTTCAGGGCAAAAGGCATTCTTAGCCATTCGAAAAGGCCGAAAGGGGTGATGGTAGCCATCTTAGGGACGTCGTCGGCGTGGACCGGAATTTGATTATACCCACGAATGTGGTTGACCTTCGAGAAGAAGGATGCGCCGTCTAGATGTGCCGAGAAATCCTGGATGTTCGGGACTGGTTATTGATCTGCCATGGTTACGCCGTTAAGACGCCTGTAATCACTGCAAGGTCTCCAACCCCCGGACTCTTTGGGTACCATGTGCAGCGGGGAAGCCCAAGGGCTAACTGACTGCTGGACAATCCCCATGTCCTCCATAAGCTGGAACTCATCTCGTGTGATGCGCAGTATACCAGGCAACAGGTGGCGCGTGCGGGCGTGAACCGGTAGGCCCTTGATGGGAATGTGGTGGACCATGCCATGCTGGGCACGGCCCCGTCAAACCGGGGCATGAGCAACCCTGGGAATTCAGTGAGAAGGGCTGCGAAAGGTTGCTAGATCTTGGCTACCTCGTCGAGTTGCTGTAGGGGCATGGACGAATTACGCGGCTTGGCAGGGCATAGGTCCGACACTGGAACCATGCGCCCGCCTCGCACATCGACTAACAGGGAGAACGCGTGCGGGTGAAGAAATCGGCCCCCAATATCGGTTGGGCAACATCAGCATCAGGCGAACTTCATCGGGCATCTGCTCTAGGAACGCTTGTTCGAAGAGCAGACATGGGCGGTGCCCGTCCATCAGGGCTAACATCTTTGCCATGATGGTGGATGGCCGTCGATCGCTGACGCTGTCCATATGTAAAATCTTTGCCGCCCTGTCTCTGTGACTGAGACCGAAGGTGTGGAGCTGGAGGGCCTTCAGACCTTCGTACTTGCCAATCTTCGGCGGGTCTCTGATGTAAGGCAATAGCCTCGAGGCACAGTCCTGTGGCAGAGCTCCTACCACATGGAAATACATGGTTTCATCCGCAATAATGTGGTGCAGGTGAAACTGTGCCTCAACGTGGGCGAACCACACCTGAGATTGATCCGGCCAAAACGAGGGTAGTTTGAAGCCCGGTGAGCCCTGCCTCGTGCCGGCCGATTCTGCGGGAACGTAGTCTTCCTGCATGATCTTTGCTTGTCTAACGACGGCTAGACAGGTCGGGGTCACCAATTTGGCGGTCGCAAGAACGACAACTAAGTTTTGTAACTTATTTTATTCTGAAAGTAGCCGCTTAGCTCACAGGTTATTACAACACGTCTGGCCACAACGGCGGTCAGCACTCAACTGCCGTGCAAAATTTAAACCGCGCGAAAAACAACAGCCCCTCCCGAGTCACGTGACCGCGGCTTCCGAACGCCAGGTTCGATATCTACGTGTGCCAGCCGGCGCCGCTACACCCTCTAGATTTTGATACTTGTTGAAATGACGATATATTTCTATGTCCTGATAGTGTACTTTTCTAGGAGAACATGCAGGTGGTGTGTTCCTTAATGCCTGCTGCTTTTGCCCTTCTTAAATGGTAAAGGTAGCAGGTCTCCAAGATGCTGCCAGAGTAACCTATGTTAGTAACTGGAGTGTTTTTGTACATGCATCCATGGTGCATTCTGCAGATAGAAAGTATGAATCTTTATCTTGGTGGATTACTTTGTAATGGATGGATGGCAACTAAAGAGTGAAAGTTAAGTCTTAAGGGCCTGTCCCACTTGCATGCGATTGTGTGCGTTTGACGCGACCAACTGGAAGGGGAGGTCGCGCGAAGTTTGCGCGTGACATCATTTATGCATATAAATCAAATCAGCTGGGCAGGAGGCGGGCCGACTGAATTTGGGCGTCGCACGGCGTCGGGCGGTGATGTCATCACGCAATGCCACACGCTAGGCGTACGCCATCAAGACGTTGCGTACGACGTCAAGATGTGCGTACGTGGGCCAACAGGCCATTGGCGCGCGAAGATTTCGGTCACTGCAGGAATTTCGGAGCCTTGCGCGATGTCGGGACCAGCCCCGCATAACTCCATACCTCTCCACGTTTCTAAGTGGGACCGGCCCCGTGCGGCCATAAGGTGCCCTTACACCTCAAATGACCACAAGGTCGCGTAATTTGCGAGCCAAGGTTGCGTAAGTGGGACAGGCCCTTTACTTTGTCATTGTTTAAAGAGGAGCAAGCCTCATCAAAGTCACTGTCAGTAGGCGTGTAGTGTTCTATTCCAGGTGGCTTCCACATGCTGTTCACTTCCACATCCATCTCACTTGACAATGACTTCAAGCCCAACTGATTGTATTCTTGACACCCCCAAAATTCCATTCTTCATCTCCCCAACAACAACTCCCCATTTTAAAAAAAAATCAGTTATCTCTCAGTTCAAACCACTTCCCACTTAAGCAAACTTTTTGAAAGCTCATTATCTCCAGACCCATGCTCACTTTCCAACCTCCAACCCAGATATTTTCTCTGCAGTCTTTCGGAGGTTCTCACAGAGGAAAGGTTTTTATGCGTGTATACTTGAGCAAGGTCCTTTCTATCACATGGCATATCCTGGGCATCATTGATAGAATATTAGCATAGATGATGGTCTTCCACCTATCAGAGTTTTATTGTGCAAGTCATTCTGAGGAATGAGATTGGTCATGCCTTCAGTTTCATTCCTTATAACATTTTTATTAAAACAGACTATGCTTTCTGCATTCCTCCAGGATTATCGGTTCTACACCTTTTGCAGTTGTGTCCTACATTCTCCTGTGGTATGTGCCACCAATGAAAGAAGAAAAGTTCCTTTGGTATTTAGTTTTCTATTGTCTGTTCCAGACTCTGCTTACAGTGAGTACCTAAACTAGTAATTTACCATTAGTCTGTGTTATTAAAGTATTGCGCAAGAATTGTAAATGGTCTGCATGAAGTGCTGAATTTAAAGATCATACAAAGTCATCCAAAGTCAACCTAAGTGGTGAGAGACATACATCTAAACATATATGAAGCACATTTAGAGTATCGTTGGGGGTATAGTTTTAAAAATAAGTTGCTAATAAGGCCAATGTGTAGAGATAAGTGATTGGGTGAGCATATAGATATAATTCAAAGGAACTTTGATAAATCACGTGGCTCATTAAAGAACAATGTATGCATTTTAATGTAGACAAATGCAACATTATCAATCAAATAGAAAATGTGACAATGCACTTTCTCAATTGAAACTTTACGCTGCACATGAATATATGTTGTATCATATATGAACTTAGGACAATTTTACAGAAGCCAATTAACCTACAAACCCACTTATAATGAGTGCATGTGGAGAAACACCTGTTTGTTAATTCGGCACCACAAACACACAAGATTCTATAACTTTAATCTCACCTTTAATGTGCCAAAGGTCACCATCCTTTTTCAGTATTAACTGAAAACTTGATTAATTTACAATGAATCTCTGAAACTTTCATTAATGTACCTTAGTACTGAGATCAGGATCTCGGAAATTGGATCCGAAAATGTTATCACTGGTTCAATCCCTGGGAACCCGCTTTCCATACTTTCTAACCTGCAATGTATTGTCATAAATATTTACATAAACTATTTTATCCTTCAATTAATATTTTTTATTCCTGGTGCTTTGAATCTAACTTGTATATTTAACATTTTCATTGGCTCTCTATTTAACCATTCTTAAACAATCTAACACTTGCCTTTTATCCTCATTCATATGAAATTAAAGTTTTGAGAATGAAATACATCATTCTTGATTTGTGGTATATCTGGTTTCAGGGATTAAGTCCAACATCATAATTCAATGTCACTCTCCCACTAAAGTCTCATTGTGTATCTTACGGGTGTGATAAATGCAGATGACCATTGCCTCTATTGAGTTCCTTAACATACCAGGTCATAAACTATTTGATTTAATTTATCAGCGCAGGCTCTGAACTACCATGTTCTTCTTCATTAATAATTGGTTGAATGATGTTACTGATGGAAAGATTTATTCTCTACTTTTCCATGAAGCAAACTACTCCAATTTACCCATGAGATATGTAGGTACATTTACCCATTTTCTGTTCTAAAATACCTATTATGGATTAAATCCCTGCTAACGCAAAGCATTCAGTACCAACATCAGCCTTCTAATGCTTCTGATGTTCAAATGCCATGCAGTAGATGTGTCTCTTTTTCTAAAAGTAGCAGCCTCTCATCTGCTCTGCCATTTAATTAGAACATGGGTGATCTTTTATCTTTACAACACAAACCTACACTAATCTTACATAACTACTCTAGTGTCTTTCTTGATATTTTGGTCCCTTTTTTGGAAAAGGGACTGGCAGGCTAAGGAAGACAGCTGATTACAGAAGAATTCTCTCTATAATAAAGAAAAATCCCCAAACACGTGTCCGACAGATCAGAAACACTCTTCAGGAGTCAGGTGTGGATTTGGCAATGACCACTGTCCTCAGAAGACTTCAGGAACAATAATACAGAGGCTACACTGCAAGATGCAAACCACTGGTTAGCCGCAAAAATAGGATGGCCAGGTTACAGTTTGCCAAGAAGTACTTAAAAGAGCAACCACTGTTGTGTCTGTACTCCATAATTTGAGATTTGTGGTTAAAGTACACATTGTCAGATTTTATTAAAGGGTATTTTTATACATTTTGGTAGAAATGACAGCTGTGTTTATACATGGTCCCCCCATTTCTGGGCACCATAATGTTTGGGACACATTGCTTCACAGGTGTTTAGAATTGCTCAGGCATGTTTAAATGCCTCCTTAATGCAGGTATAAGAGAGCTCTCAGCACTGAGTCTTTCCTTCAGACTTTCCATCACTTTTGGAAACCTTTATTGCTGTTTATCAACATGAGGACCAGATTTGTGGCAATGAAAGTCAAAGAAGCTTGTATGAGTCTCAGAAACAATAATAAAACTGTTAGAGACATCAGCCAAACCTTAGGCTTACCAAAATCAACTGTTTTGAACATCATTAAGAAGAAAGAGAGCACTGGTGAGCTTACTAATCACAAAGGGACTGGCAGGCTAAGGAAGACCTCCGCAGCTGATGACAGAAGAATTCTCTATATAATAAAGAAAAATCCCCAAACACCTGTCCGACAGATCAGAAACACTCTTCAGGAGTCAGGTGTGGAGCAACCACAGTTCTGGGAAAAGGTCTTGTAGACAGATGAGATGAAGATTAACTTATATCAGAGTAATGTCATGAGCAAAGCATGGAGGAGAGAAGGAACTGCCCAAGATCCAAAGCATACCACCTCATGTGTGAAGGTGGTGGGGGTGTTATTGCCTAGGCATGTATGGCTGCTGAAGGTACTGGCTCACTTATCTTCATTGATGATACAACTGCTGATGGTACAGGTGCACAACCTTTTATCCGAAGATCCAAATAACGAAAACCTCCGAATAGCGACATTTTTTCAGTCCTTGAAGAAAGGTCCTTGAAAACGTTCACCGAGGGCGGCCCGCAGAGGTGACAGCGGAACCTCCGGTCGGTCCTCGAAGAAAGGGGAACTAAATCCCCATTCATAAAAGAGAAGGTGAGGGTATATTGCGTGGGAGGGTTAATAATTGACAATTTGCTGCTGCCTGCCCGCTGTTAAAAAGTTCCCACGGTAGACTCACGATACACAGTGTATCGTGAGTCTTGCATGAGAACTTTTTAACTCAGCGGGCAGGCAGCAGCAAATTGTCGCTCCCTTAAGTTTCACCCCACCTACACCCCTCTGCTTCCCGGCCATGTGTGTGACCCCTTCCCTCCCCTCTCCAGCTCCCCGCCCATTGCACCGGGGCGGGGGTTTTGCACTGTCTTCACGTCGGAGTCGGTGCCAATCACCGGAGACGTCAGGACCAACGGGACACCGACCCCCAGGCCCACTGCAAGCACGGAGAACCCAGAGACCCACAGCCAGCAGCAGCCCAGCCCCGTTCCAATTCCAGAGGGACACGCTCCCCGTAGGGACCGAAGCTGATGGTGTGCAAAGTGCGTCTTGGTCTTGAGGTTGCGGATGAGGGGGCGCAGCTCGGGATGTGACGTCTCCGGCCACAGGAGCTGAGACTGGGAACTGTGGAGTTGTTTGCAGTTGCAGAGGGAGGGGGCAAGGGCGGTACAGTTCCCAGTCTCAGCTCCTGTCCAGAGGGGTGACCGGAGACGTCAGGACCAACGGGACACCGACTGCAAGCACGGAGATCCCAGAGACTCACAGCCAGCAGCAACTCTAGCCCAGCCCCGCTCCAACTCCAGAGGAACCCGGGTTGCGGATGAGGGAGCGCAGCTCGGGCTGTGGGCGAACTGCCACTTGTCGCTGTAGCGGTGAATCGGGGAGCGGGTTCTTGTTGGTCCTGCCGTCTCCGGCCACCCCCCTGGACAGGAGCTGAGAGACGTCAGGAACACCAGAAGCCGCTCACCGATGCGCCGCTACAGCGACTAGTGGCAGTTCGCCCACAGCCCGAGCTGCGCCCCCTCATCGGGACACCGACTCCCAGGCCCACTGCAAGCACGGAGATCCCAGAGACTCATAGCCAGCAACAACTCTAGCCCAGCCCCGCTCCAACTCCAGAGGAACCCGGGTTGCGGATGAGGGGGCACAGCTCGGGCTGTGGGCGAACTGCCACTTGTCGCCGTAGCGGCCCATCGGGGAGCGGATTCCTCTGGAGTTGGAGGGGGAGGGGGGTATTGTGCTGTTTGATCGCCCCCTGCTATCCCAGGGACAGGGAGACACAGCGGCTTTTGAGAATGGTGGGCAATCACTTCCAAAGTTTTGCCCACACAGTCAGTACACCTCTCCTACATTTGTCTCCCGCACTAAGATTATCTCGCAGAGAATGATCCCAGCCTAACCCTCCCTATTCTCTCCTATTCTGCAAGAAAAAACTACATTGAAGACTCAAACTCGTGATCGAGTAACTGCCGGGATCGAGGCGCAAACTCGCGACCTTGCGGATATGAGCCGAGCACTCTACCACTACGCCAGCCGTTAAAATCTACGCTAAAAATCTTCCTTTCCGAAAGCCGAAAAATTCTGAATTACGAAAAGTGTCTGGTCCCAAGGCTTTCGGATAAAAGGTTGTGCACCTGTAGTAACATAATGAATTCTGAAGTATTTAGATACATCTTATCTGCTCATGTTCAAACAACACAATCCTGCACTAATCTTGCATTCCTGACTCTAGTGTCGCTTTCCCTCTATATCTTTCTTAGTTATTAAACACATCCTCCCACTTACTACCAATTTTAATGCAAGGTCTTGTTTAGATTTCACTTTCTTTCCCACCTTCTTTATCTCATATATAATTCTCATTTTTCTTGTTTTTTTCCTCAGGTGCCTTATTTTTGAGACTGATCTTTTTTATAGTGTAAACTTTCTTAGTTATAAGATTTTTGTATGTTTCAGACCAGATTCATGGTTGCTAAATCCTTAATTTTCTTGATAAACTCTCCTTTGTGGCAGCTGTATTTGTAATTTGCATCATTGAGAATTAAAGAGCAACAGAAATAAACTCCTTATTTAAACCCGTCCCTATAAAAGGAAGGGAAATGATGTGCAGTATCAATGAGAATAATATTTTAAATTCATTAGATGCGTAACATTTCCCATACTAATAAATATCATATTTAGTAAATCTTATCATAGAAAAAGGCAACTACAATAATCTACATTGTAGACCGACAGACCAACAAAGTGGCTATTTCTATTACAAATCTCAAATTGTGGAATACAGAGACAAATAAATAAATGATTGGTCTTTGCCCCAAACATTATGGAGGGCACTGTATACTTAAATAATTTCATTTGAGATATTATCTATTACTAGACCAGGTGCAGACCAGGTGTCAATAACTTATAAAATATGCTAAAAATTGGAGCACTATCATGTACCGTTTTTGCAGAATTACCAGGAATTACTCACATACAGCGAGAGAGCACGTCTGCATGACCTCAATACTGAAAATCTGAGTGCTTTGGTAGACGTGTTTAAATAATTATAATCTCTGGAAACACTTGAATCAAAACAGGTATTTGTGGATCAAAAATATATTAATTAATCTATGTTCTACAATACACCCATCACGTGATATTCTGCCCTGTGACATTCTAGGCTAAGCTCTAAGATATTACAGGGGAACCTACTAGACTTCATCTATTATGTCCCCTTGTCCAGTGTTTCCATGTGCCGTACTCAGCCCTCACTATGTTTCTGAGCAGCGACCAGAAGGAGAGAGACACAGCAACTGCGTACCGTAAGTATGATTTTTTTCCGAAAGGAGTGCCAGTAAAATCCATGATACATGTTTTATGGGCACACACTGTGTACCTGTCTGAGGCCATCTGCTGGTAATGGTAAGTAGATGTATTCAGTCAGTCAAAGGATACTTTATAAACTGGAGCATTAAGACATAAGAAATCAAAGCAGGAATTGGCCATTAAACACCTCATGGCTGCTCTGCCGTTTGATAAAGTTAAGGTTAATCTCTAACCATTTAAAATCACGATGATTTTGAGATATATTTGTCATTCCATGTTAAAAATTTTAATTTTAAATATTAACTAAAAACAAAATTAGGAAAATAAATGAGCTAGCTTCTGCATTCAGTCTTGTTACCATAAAACTATGGGTGCTCTTAGCTAAGTTTTCCATTTCTTAACACTAACATCCTACGCATTGATAAAGTACAAAATGTACAAGTGATGAAAAAAGCATTAGTGTCGCAATTTTTTTTCATCAAGAAAAGTAAAGTGTGACTTTTGTAGTTGCTACAAAAAGACAGAACATATTGGGAAAATATTGACAAAGCTATAAAACCAGTAGAAATTAGCAGTCTCAAGGGTCTAATCCAAACCATCACTAATATATGTTCTTCAGAAATGCAACAAAAAAAAAGAAGTTGTACATAAAATGTATTATGAAAATATATATTAGGCGCTTTGGTGCCATATGACTGTACTTACTTCTAATAAAATAAAAATTAAAAAAAATAAAATAAAAAGAAATGCACCTGACCCACTGAGTTACTCCTGCACTGTCTACTTTTTAAAAACCCACATCTACAGCTCCTAGTTTATATGCTTGAAATTTTCGGCAATTGCTTTTAAAAAAAATACATCATGAAGTAATAGCTGCAGATTTTATTCTACTTCAAAAGTCTGACTCCATTGAAGCATTTAATGTAAACGACTGAAGGCACGTTTCTGTCCCATCACAATACCTTGTTAATTTTCCCATCTATAACTAGGCAGGCATGATAACTCACTAGGAATGATGACTGAAAAGAACCTCGCATTTTTCTCTTTCTTGTACAGGTATGACGATGGAAGCATTTGGAACAATGATTGGAGCTGCTGTCCAAGGTCAGATTGTTGCACAGGGCCATGCTTCCAGTCACTGCTTTCTGCAGAACAAATCAGTTGCCAGCACCAATTCCACTACGATAAACAGCCAACTTGATGGCAACATCAGCACCTTGCAACCAAAAGACTTACTTTCTCAAACGGTATGTAATTTAGCTAGAAATTCCAGAATTAGATAGGTAGTAGAGAAATTTGGAACTGAACTCTTTCTTCAGGATAGACATCACCATCCCCCACCAGGAAGTCATTAAAGCCCTCCATTTCTTCCTCGACCGCAGAACCATCCAATTTCCCTCGACTAACACTACTCCGCCTACCGGAATTGGTCCTCACCCTCAACAACTTCTCATTTGACTCCTCCCACTTCCTCCAAGTCCAAGGCGTCCCTATGGGCACCCGCTTGGGCCCCAGCTATGCCTGCCTCTTTGTAGGGTGCATTGAACAATCTCTGTTCCCAGCATACATTGGCCCTATCCCCGAACTCTATCTCCGTAACATTGATGTCTACATCGGTGCTACCTCCTGCACACAATACAGACCTCATGGACTTCATCAACTTCACCACCAATTTTCATCCTGCACTTAAATTTACTTGGACCATCTCCGACACCTCCCTCCCCTTTCTTGATATCACAGTTTCCATCACAAGAAATAAACTATTGACTGACGTCTATTACAAATCCACTGACCCACAACTACCTCGACTATACTTCTTCCCACCCTGCTTCCTGCAAAGACTCTATCCCCTACTCCCAATTCCTCCATCGACGCTGCTTGTGCACCCAAGATGAGGTGTTCCATACTAGAACATTCGAGATGTCCTCATTCTTTAGGGAATGGGGGTTCCCCTCTCCCATCATAGATGAGGCCCTCACTTGTGTCTCCTCGGTACCCCGCAGCTCTGCCCTTTCTCCCCCTCCCCCTAGTCGCAACAGAGACAGTTCCCCTAGTCCTTACCTTCCACCCCATCAGCCATTGCATATAACACATAATCCTCTGAAATTTCTGCCACTTCCAACGGGATCCCACCACTAGCCACATTTTGCCATCTCCACCCCTTTTCGCCTTCCACAGAGACCGTTGCCTCTGCAACTCCCTGGTTAACTCATCCCTTCCCACCCAAACCCCCTCCTCCCCAGGTACCTTCTCCTGTAACTGCAGAAGATGTAACATCTGTCACTATACCACCTCTCTCGACTCTGTCGAGGGACCCCGACAATACTTTCAGGTTAGGCAGAGGTTCACTTGCACCTCCTCCTCCGCTAAACACAAATTGGAGGAACGCATCTCATATTTTGCTTGGGCAGCTTACAGCCCAGTGGTATGAGTATTGATTTCTCTCACTTCAGGTAGCCCCAGCATTCCCTCTCATTCTATCCCTCCCCCAACCAAGTCGTACTAGCTTCTCATTTTCATTCTACAAACAGCTTACAATGGCCTGTTTATCATCGGTTATTTTTTTGCATATCACAATCACAATAATACTTTATTAGCCAAGTATGTTTTGCAACATATGAGGAATTTCATTTGCCAAGTCAGTCATACAAATAAAAAGCAAAGGAACACACAAAATATATTTCAACATAAATATCCACCACAATGACTCCTCCACATTCCCCAATGTGATGGAAGGCGAGAAAAAGTTCAAATCCCTTCCCTTCTTTACTCTCCCATGGTCGGGGGCCTCGAGCCCTCCGTTGACGGGATAATCTTGACTCCTGTAGCCTGGGCGATCACCTCCTACATCGGGGGGATGTCAGCTCCCCCTGCGCCGGCGATTGGACCCCGAGTCGGGGCTGGTCGAGCCTCTGCGTCATTGGAGCTTCCCGACTCGGCCTCTCCGGAGACTGCAAGCTTTTGATGGTAAGTCTGCAGGCTGCGGTTGGAGCGATCCCAGGCATGGGATAGACTCCGATGTTAAGTCCACGCCCCGTGGTGGGGCTCAAGTCAGTCTGAGGAGGCATTCAGCTCCATCGATGGTAGGCAGCAGAGCGACCAGAGATACGACCCGAAAATTAATCATATTTCCGGCAAGGTAAGAGACTGAAAAAAAAATCCCCCCCCCCCCCCCCCAACGTAAACAAACCGGAGAATATTTACACAATTGTTTAACACGCACTAAAACATTTAAAAAAGACTAAAAAACAGACAGACTGTTGGCGGGACTGCCAATCATGTGGTGCCCTTGTTCTTTCACTCATTGTTATTTATTTTTCCACATCACCGTCTATATCTCTCATTTCCCCTTATCCCTAACCAGTCTGAAGAAGGGTCTCGACCTGAAACATCATCCATTCCTTCTCTCCAGAGATGCTGTCTGTCCCGCTGAGTTACTCCAGCATTTTGTGACTATCTTCGGTTTAAACCAGCATTTGCAGTTCCTTCCCACACATCTTTCTTCAGGATGTCCCTTATGCCTAATTATTTCAGAAGTTCTTAATGGGGAAATAGGGTATGGAGATGTATTTCTCAATGATTCAATTAAATAAGATGGTCTTGTTTCTTGGTTTCTTGGTCCTCCAAAATATTCCAAATGGAATTTAAACTGGAGGTGGTGAAGGGAGGTCTTGTGATGCTTCCTCTGTACCTACCATAACCCTAGTCCAACCTCATGACTACAACTAGAGATGAGACTGCGAAAATGCCAGACTTCTGGAAATCTTGCCAATCACACCAAGAGTACAGTGAATAAGAAATACTGTTCCAACAGGTTGGTACTCTTGTCTTGCAGTAGCATGTGGGGTCCACAATGCTGCATCCAAAAACAAGAGGGGACCCAGCGAGAGGGGGGAGTGTACAAGGAATGAGTACTTTTTGTAACTGTCGGAACTTTATCGCGACTCTTTTGTGTACTTTGTAAGTCAAAACAAAGAATATCACTGTACCTAGGTACAAGTAATAAGGAAGTAGCATCATCATCGTCTAATTTACCCTGAAATGTACTAAATATGTAGGATTAAGAGAAGGCTATTCAACCCCAACAGCCAGTTCACCACTCCGTGAGATAATGACTGATATGTATTCCACATCACTCAGCTGCCTGACATTCTTACCTGTTGATCTTAAAAAATCATTAATTGCGTACACCATTTTGAAAAAAGTGTAGAATCTCTACCACTATTTGGATGAGCAACGGTTTCCTAATTTCTCTCTTGATTGTGAATTCAGAATATCTGAGATTCTCTTAGAAATTAAAAATAAAATCTCTCCAAACATTTTTTCTCCAAAGCAGAAACACCTAAACATTTTAAACTTTTCAGCATTAAAATTTTTATATTCCAGAGAACAAAAGCCTATTTTATACAACTTCTCATCATAGTCTAACCTTTGAAGCCCTTGTTATTTTCCCGTGAATATGCACCAATCTCCTTCCAGAGCCATGTTGTGTTTCCAAGATGTGGTGTCCAGAGTAGTAAGCGGTATTCCAAATGTGAGCTAAAAATGACTATCGTGGAAGTAAAATATTTTCTTTATGTGCTCCATCGCTCGGTCCTTGTTTATATATTCTAATGTTTCCAACAACATTTGTTAAACTAATGGGTAAACACTTTATTTGTTTCCCTTGCCTTACTTAAAGAGTAAAGGGCCTGTCCCACGAGCATGCGACTCCATGCGGCAAGTGCGACCTGAAGGGCCGGTCCCACCAGCATGCACCTGCATGCGGCAAGCGCGACCAAACTAGAAGCGGGGGCCGCGCGGAGGTCGAGTGAGTGACGTGAAGTTCGAGCGAAGTCCGCACGTGACGTACTGCGTCGAGGCGTCTGCGGGCCGGCGGGCTGATGCTGCGCAGAAATTTTGAACACGGTCAGTTTTTCGGAGCCCCGCGCGATGTCGGGACCAGCTCTGCACAACTCCATATGGCTCCGGCGATCGAAGTGGGACCGGCCCCGCGAGGCCGTACGGCTCAAGTGACCACGTTAGGTCGCGCTTGCCGCATACTGGTGGGACTGGCCCTTTAGGTCGCGCTTGCCGCATGGAGTCGCATGCTCATGGGATAGGCACTCTATGTTTTTAATTTCCTAGCCAATCTGAACAAATGTTAAATTGAGAGAACTTTGACAGATCATGGATGAAGCATTTGCAATTTCTTTGCTACCTCCTTTGAAATCCAATGGTGGAAGCAATCCATTACCCGAGTCACTCTTTATTGTAATTATTCCAATTTGGTGTCCATATACTAACCAGTTAAGGATCAGTGTGTCCTATCATCTTATATCCCCTGAACCTTTACTCGTGCAATGAAGTGAAGTGAACCACAGCTGGCATACAGAGGAAAGCCTGCCACAGAAGCACACTGGCAGCCTTTGATAAGAAGCAAAGCCTTATATCTTGTCAACGTTTTTTGAGGATTTGGAGCAGATTTCTTAGCCACCAACAGAGATTTTTAAATCTTTGTTGGCCGCAGCTGAAGTCCCGAATGATTGGAGGATAGCAAATGGGATATCTTTATTCAAACAGCAGGAAAAAGCCAGATAATTACAGGCCAAAGAGTCAGGTGGCAGTGGTAGGGAAACTATTGGAAAAAATTATGAGGGACTGGATTAATCTACGCTTAGAAAGGCAGAAATTGATCAGGGATAGTCGGCTTTGTGAGTGGGAGATCTTATTTGATGAAATAAATTGAGCTTTTTGACGAAGTAGCAAAACATATTGATGAAGGCAATGCAGTTGATGTAGCCTACATGGATTACAATAAAGACTTTGACATGGTCCCATAGAAAAGGCTTATCGAAGCGGTTAGAAACCATTGGATCTAACACACATTGACGGGTGGCTGATCTAGTGCCATCCCTGTGGATTACCTCAACTCAAATTCTCCCCATTTCATTCAGAAACCTTTATAGTTGGAAGCAATATAGGACTTCCTAATTTTTGTTTCCTCAATTGAACAGTTTAAACTTTCTTGTCTCTGCTCTTTTATAGAAAGATTCGTACATGATTGCTGCTGGTGTTGTAGGAGGCATTTACATTTTTTGTACAATTATTCTGTTCTTTGGTGTGAAAGAGAGAGATGGTAAGTAACTCAATTTGTGGTGCGAAGCCATTCTCATGCTGAAATGTTTTGAAATGCACAATTAATTTGTTGGTTTCATTATATATTGTTCTTAAATGTGCATTTGCCCCAAAATATACTTTATTCACAAAATGTTCAATTATACAATATCCATTGAACACGGTCAGTTATTCGGAGCCCCACGCGATGTCGGGACCAGCTCCGCACAACTCCATATGGCTCCGGTGATCGAAGTGGGACCGGCCCCGCGAGATCACTTGGTCAATGTTCACATTATTTTCAATATTGTTCTCTTTGCTTAAAGTATTTACAATATGTCATTATCCATTTCCAAACATTCCATCAGTGATGTGTTTAACTGATTTTTTTCACAAGGCCTATCCCCTTAGGCATCTGCAATTTGGCTTTTTTTCCCTACAGAAACTTTGCAATGGCTGCACCAAGCTTCAGTGCATCCTTCAGCACATAGTTCTGCACCTTGAAATGTGCCAGTCTGCAAAATTCATTTATGGCAAACTCCTTTCACCGTAAGATCAGCAAATTGCAACCAGATCAAAGTGCATCATTCACCAATTTGATGATCTTCAGCAACAGTCAATTATTGTCAGTATTATCCCCAACAATAACCTGGAAAGCTGTGGGTTTTGCAGCTGCTCAGGATGAACCAGAACAGAAAGCTCGCATCATTTTGCAGAACTCTTGACAAACACCTACTCCAGAGGCAGGTGGTTTAAGGTCTCATCCCCACTGCAACTGCCAGAAAATCAGGACATGGAAGGACATGACATGTAGGGTCCTTATCACCACCAGCCACACAAGTTCTAGGTGCTTGCTTGTATGGTCTAGAGATGGAGAATTCAGCCAAATAACTTGGACAATCTGTCCACAGAGCCATCCAACAGAATAAACCATCTGGAGTCACAAGAAACTGCAGATGCAGGAATCTTGAGTGAAAATCTAAAGGCTGATGGAACTCAGTGGGTCAGGCAGCATCTGGGGAGGGAAATGGACAGATGACATTTCGGGTCAGGACTGATGGAGTAGGCGGGAGAAAACTGGTGGGATAAAGCGAGGTGGGATGGGGCAAAGCCTGGCAAGTGATAGACAGATACAGGGGAGGGGGTGATTTAGCAGTTGCGTGAAGTAAATGACAAAGGCTAGAGGTGAAAAGAAGACAAAGGGATAAGAAGAGAAAATAAGTAAAGTAAGAGGAAACTAACTGGGTGGAAGAGGACAGGGGTGAGGGAAAAGAGAGGGATAAAGGGGAAATGTGAGTCTCGAGAATAGATGAGTGTATGGAGGTGGGGAAATGTTTGCACATTGCGCTGAGTGGAGGTAGAGAAGTTTTACTTGAAATCAGAGAATTAAATGTTGATACCGTTGGGTTGTAAACTACCCAACCAGCATGTGAGGTACTTCTCAGTTTGCGTGTGACCTCACTCTGGCAATGGAGGAGGCCAAGGACAGCAATGTCGGTATGGGAATGGGAAAAGGAGTTAAAATGGTGAGCAACCAGGAGTTCCAGCAGGCCTTGCAGACAGAGTGCAAGTGTTCAACAAAACAATCGCTTGGTCTAGGTTTGGTCTCATGGAGCATGGAATGCATGAATCCACTGTATCTTTTTCCCCACAAACTCTAAAGGATATTCTGTGCGAGCTACCACCTGATTGTCTTGTGATCACATACACTTCCATGAAGCAGATGTGGTACAGCAGGTTCCATTTCAATTGTGTGTTCTGCAGCAACATGATCAGTTTTGCAGCACTGGGGACAGGTAGAACATCAGCACATGGTCAACTTGGGTGTTCATATAGGTTAATGCAGTCACGCACAAAGGCAGTGATGAAGATGAGGGCCACATGGGATAACCCATCATCGATGATTATGCACTGCGATACCATCTTCTCATTTAATAAGGTTAAATACAAAATAAAATGGAATCAATGCTTCAGTAATTGGCATAAGCTCCAAAATTAGAAATATGAGTTTAGTTGAAGTAATTTATTTCCCACTGTGAGAGAATAATGAAAATAAATAATGGATATATATAGTAAATGCTGGAATTGCACTGCTGCAAAGGACCTATATCTGAAATGCTGATTTACTGTCTCAATCGACCCATGATTTTATTTATATCTCTGATTCCCTTCACATTTCCTGCAGTGTTTCTTCTTCTCACTTGGTATGCCATGGCATTCCAGGGGGTGAAACAATAACTGAAAGAAAGTGAGCCAGAGATTTTTATGTCTTGGTTTTGTCACAGTATTCAGAAGCATTGTCTTATTTGGTTTATTTTATCAGGACTCATCCAATAATTTATATTAAAATAGCTGACTAGGGGGGGGAATTGTTATGGAGTGACAATTGGTGTTTGGAGCTTGGAAACATAGAAAATAGGTGCAGGAGTAGGCCATTCCGCCCTTCGAGCCAGCACCGCCATTCAATATGATAACGGCTGATCATCCAACTCGGTATCCCGTACCTGCCTTCTCTCCATACCCCCTGATCCCTTTAGCCACAAGGGCCACATTTAACTCCCTTTTAAATATAGGAGAATATACAAGCACTATATGATTAAGGTCTGACAATAAATTTGCAATGTAAATAAAATTATCCTTTAATAATCCCAAGAATGTGCTGTTGAAATAGCTTATAGTCTGCCAAATAAAGTAATATTGATTGACATAGACGGGGACCAAAATAACCCAACATGTTACTGTAACTGATGAAAACTGTTGCTAAAAAGCCTCCACAAGGGCCAAAGTAAATGAATAAAACTAATACTCATTTGACTGGAAGGAAGCAATGATCAGTGGGATGTGAGAAGAAAACACCAAAGTTAATGGGATCAGTCTAAGAATTGAATACCGCACAGAATACATACTCATGAAAGGTGAAAAGGATATCCATTGAGACTTAATGAATAATTAGTTGGAAACTTAAATGAGTTGTTTTCGCTGTTTTCGCACTCTGGTCCCAGACTCAGAAGTTGATAGGTTACATTCCATGTTTAGGATTTAATCGAGGCTGATGCCCAGAACATAGGGTAGGCTACTGTATATTATCACCAGTCAGTCTTGCACAAGAGATATTCATCTAATTCACATTTATCCAAATGTAAAATGTTCCAACTCGTATTTGCATGTTATTGTTTTTTCAATAACTCCACAAAAGCAACTGAATGAATTGTTCATTCCATTGCAGTTTCTGCAAACCTGCTGTATTTTGTTTGTGCAGTGTTTTCCACAAAACAATAGTTCCCGTGCACCATTGTGCACCATTGTGAAGTATCTGGAATGCCCCATAAATGCAAGTTCGTTCTTTAAAGGGGGAACTGATGAGTACTGGAAATAGGTATGGCCTGGTAATGGGAGTGGGACAAATCACTGGGCCCATGGATCTAAAGTCCCAAAGTAGCAAAATCCTGGTTTGCAAAATCTAATAGATAATCTAAATGAAGAAAGATAACAGATGAGCAAAATGCAAAGAAATCTAGGTGTTGTTTTGCATGAATCACAAAAAGTTAGCAAGCTGGTGCTTTAAGTGGTTATGTTTTGGCATGCTGGCCCTTAGTGCAAGATAACTGAGGTTTAGAAATGGGGAAGCATTGTTATAATAGTACAGGATACTTGTGAAGCCACACCTGAGTACCAGTGATTGAAAGAGGCATTCCTTGGATGAGTGGATTGGCCTACCTTGGCCCGCGAACAAAATTAGGTCTGTACTTGTTGGCATTTAACAGAATGAAAGATCTAGTTGAAACAGATAAAGGTCCGAAGAAGTCTGACAGGGTAGGGTTAGCGAAAGGAACATAGTTATTGGTGATAATTTAAAACTGCGGAATGTGGGAGCTTCTCAGAGGGATATGGCGGCTTGATCAATGGGAGTATTTAAAGAGCAATTAAATGTTCGATGTTTTGAATGATAAAAGAAGTGAGGGCTGAGGTGAAATGGCAGATAAAAGGAATTGTTATCTGGAGCAGTTCAGCCATGATTATATTGAATACCCAGGCAGGAGTGAGGGGCTGAATGGTTCTACTCCTACTCTTCTCTTCTTATATTGTTATGTCCCTAGATGTTTCCAGAAATCTAATTCCTAAAATACAGAAACTCAACCAAATGCTACTGGATTTTTAAACTAGACAATACAAAATGGAACATGGTTGCAGTTTCAGCAGGAAAGAAGGTTGTAAAAGCAAAGTGGGTCGTGGTAACCTAACATATTCAATAAGAAACTATCAGATCACACTGACTGGCAATTTACACATCTCATGCTGTGGAAGACTTGTAACCAATTTGATCCATTCAGTTTCCATCCATATGACTCAGGTTTGAATGATCCCGTGGACTTGCATTTATATAGATTTTTTTCTCAATTTTTAAAAGGGTTTTCAAAATACATTTCTTCATTAAATTATTTTGAACTCTAAAGAAACCTAATGGAATTGGAGAGAAGATATTCATGTTACTTTTTAAGACTGTATGTTTAATTGGCCTCATCTCTGTCCAATCTGTACAAACTCTGTTATTTAAAGTAATTCTGAAAGCCTGCCAACTTAATCTGATCATCCAGTTCATCAGTCTTTTGATAAGAATCATTTTTAGTTATTAATATTGCCTGATTTGTTTAATGAAATGTGAAGGGCAAGTAGTTTGATATTCCATTTTCTTGGTTAGACCCCTACACTGTGAAGTCAGGCAAACCAATTCCTTTCCTAAAAGGAATGAAACTTGTGATGAGACATGGCCCCTATGTGAAGCTGACTACAACTTTTCTCTTCATATCTCTGGCCCTTCAGGTAATCCTCCAGGACATTTAAATCTGCATCACCAAAAAAGACATAATACAGAACTGCATTAAAATTGTAAGAAGTACTTGAATGTTACATCTTACAGTGGCTTGAATATTTAAAAAAATTATCTTAATACCCATTGAAATTTTTAGGAAGCATTAAATATGTATTTTTCAGTTCTTAATTATTTCTGAACTTTGGAGACATTTTTGCATTGTTATGGGGTCTTCAATGTTAAAGATACTATAAAAAATGTGAGTTGTTTTTGTCATATATACATGCCAAGAAAAAAAATGAACACAAATTTTATATTTGCTCTATTTGTTTGTGTAAAATAATTCATTAATGTAAATAATTTTATATGAATTCTCCTTTGTTTGGATTTGAAGGAAGATCCCATGTTATTCCTTTTATTTATTTTGAGTATAATAAAATGTCTGGTCCATGTGCTCAAACATCAGTCCATGCGCTCTGGTAGTTATAATGTAGACATTTCTCATCCTCCCTGATGAAATTGGACAAAACTAGCTACAATTTCTGGAGCCCACACAGGCATGGTTAAAGATAGAGACCCTGAAGTTGTTAAACGATTCAGCCACAGGGTGTGCTATTGAAGCAGTAACCTGTGCGTTCAACATGGAACTCAGTGTTAAGTCATGAACGTAAATTATTACACGTTAAAACCCAAGTTACTTTTGAATGGCAAAGCTTGTGTTTTTAAAGATTTACTTTCAACATTCCAGTCTAACATTCCTGGTTAACCATTGTGTGGAACAAGTCAAACAGAAAAAAAAATGTAGGTAAATGCAGAAACTGGCAAGTTGCTACTGGAACAAAAACACAATTTGCCAGAAACACTGAGTAGTTCGTGAAACATGTGTGAAAGAGGAAAAATAAATACCATCAACGTTGTAGGTTTATGACCCATCATCTGCATTTAATTGTTTTTGTTCCAGATTCCAGCTTTTTTGTGTCGGGTTTCCACTGTAGTTACTCTGCTCTTCCAGATGTCGTACTAGAACAAAACATTGAAATACCTGCAAAACATGGTTGTGCCATATATTCAATTGAAACTTAATAACCATTTCAGATTATGACAGATACTTAACACACACATAAAGGGCCTGACCCACTTTCCCGAGTTATTCACGAATTCTCCTAAGTTATTCACAAATTCTCGTTCCAGTTCAAGTTCAAGTTAGTTTATTGTCATGTGTCCCTGATAGGACAATGAAATTCTTGCTTTGCTTCAGCACAACAGAACATAGTAGGCATTGACTACAAAACAGTGTGTCCATATACCATTATATAAATATATACACACACAAATAAATAAACTGATGAAGTGCAAATAACATAATGGGCTATTAATGTTCAGAGTTTTGGCCGAGCCAGGTTTAATAGCCTGATGGCTGTGGGGAAGTAGCTATTCCTGAACCTGGTTGTTGCAGTCTTCAGGCTCCTGCACCGTCTACCTGAAGGTAGCAGGGAGATTAGTGTGTGGCCAGGATGGTGTGGGTCCTTGATGATACTGCCAGCCATTTTGAGGCAGCGACTGCGATAAATCCCCTCGATGGAAGGAAGGTCAAAGCCGATGATGGACTGGGCAGTGTTTACTACTTTTTGTAGTCATTTCCTCTCCAGGACGCTCAATTTGCCGAACCAAGCCACGATGCAGCCAGTCAGTATGCTCCCTGCTGTGCACCTGTAGAAGTTAGAGAGAGTCTTCCTTGACAAACCGACTCTCCGTAATCTTCTCAGGTGCCCAGCAGAGAGGTGCTGATATGCTTTCTTGATAATTGCATCAGTGTTCTCGGACCAGGAACGATCTTCAGAGATGTGCACACCCAGGAATTTGAAGCTCTTGACCCTTTCAACCATCATATATAAACGGGGCTGTGGGTCTCTAACCTACTACTTCCAAAGTCCACAATCAGTTCCTTGATTTTGTAGGGGTTGAGGGCCAGGTTATTGTGCTGGCACCATATGGACAGTCGCTCGATCTCTCTTCTATACTCTGAATTCTCCCGAGTTTTCAAACTCGCAGAATAGATAATAGACAATAGACAATAGGTGCAGGAGAAGGCCATTCGGCCCTTCGAGCCAGCACCGCCATTCAATGTGATCATGGCTGATCATCCCCAATCAGTACCCCGTTCCTGCATTCTCCCCATATCCTCTGACTCTATTTCTATTTTTTAAGAGCCCTATCTAGCTCTCTCTTGAAAGCATCCAGAGAACCTGCCTCCACCAGCCTCTGAGGCAGAGAATTCCACAGACTCACCACTCTCTGTGAGAAAAAGTGTTTCCATCATCTCCGTTCTAACTGGCTTACTCCTTATTCTTAAACTGTGGCCCCTGGTTCTGGACTCCCCCAACATCGGGAACATTTTTTCCTGCCTCTAGCGTGCCCAAACCCTTAACAATCTTATATGTTCCAATGAGATCTCCTCTCATCCTTCTAAACTCGAGTGTATAAGCCCAGCTGCTCCATTCTCTTAGCATATGACAGTTCCGCCATCCCGGGAATTAACCTTGTAAACCTACGCTGCACTCCCTCAATAGCAAGAATGTCCTTCCTCAAATTAGGGGACCAAAACTGCACATAATACTCCAAGTGTGGTCTCACTAGGGCTCTGTACAACGGCAGAAGGATCTCTTTGCTCCTATATTCGATTCAACTTGTTATAAAGGCCAACATGCCATTCGCTTTTTTAACGGCCTGCTGTACCTGCATGCTTACTTTCTTAGACTGATGTACAAGGACCCCCCGAATCCCGTTGTACTCCCCTTTTCCCAACTTGATGCCATTTAGATAGTAATCTACCTTCCTGTTTTTGCTACCAAAGTAGATAACCTCACATTTATCTGCCATGCTGCCATGCTGCCATGCATCTGCCATGCATATGCCCACACCCCCAACCTGTCCACTCCCTCACCCTGCATTCTCATAGCATCCTCCTCACAGTTCACACTGCCACCCAGCTTTGTGTCATCTGCAAATTTGCTAATGTTATTTTGAATCCCTTCATCCAAATCATTGATGTATATTGTAAATAGCTGCGGTCCCAGCACCGAGCCTTGTGGTTCCCTGCCATTCTGAAAGGGACCCGTTAATCCCTACTCTTTGTTTTCTGTCTGCCAACCACTTCTCTATTCATGTCAGCACTCTACCCCCAATACCATGTGCCCTAATTTTGCCCACTAATCTCCTTTGTGGTACCTTATCAAATGCTTTCTGAAAGTCCAGGTCCACTGGCTCACCCTTGTCCATTTTCCTCGTTACATCTTCAAAAAATTCCAGAAGATTAGTCAAGCATGACTTCCCCTTCATAAATCCATGCTGACTCAAACCAATCCTGTTACTGCTATCCAAATGGTCAGCTATTTCATCTTTTATAAGTGACTCTAGCATCTTCCCCATCAGCGATGTCAGGGTAACTGGTCTATAAATCCCTGTTTTCTCTCTCCCGCTTTTCTTAAAAAGTGGGATAACGTTAGCTACCCTCCAATCCACAGGAACTGATCCTGAGTCTATAGAACATTGGAAAATTATCACCAATGCATCCACAATTTCTAGATCCACTTCCTTAAGTACCCTGGGATGCAGACCATCAGGCCCTGGGGATTTAACAGCCTTCAGTCCCATCAGTCTATCCAACACCATTTCCTGCCTAATGAGTATTTCCTTCAGTTCCTCCGTCACCCCAGGTCCTCTGGTCACTACTATATCAGGAAGATTGTTTGTGTCCTCCTTAGGGAAGACTGATCCAAAGTACCTGTTCAACTCATCTGCCATTTCCTTGTTCCCCATAATAAATTCACCTTTTTCGGTCTTCAAGGGTCCAACTTTGGTCTTAACTAATTTTCTCCTCTTCACATACCTAAAGAAGCTTTTACTATCCTGCTTTATATTCCTGTCTAGCTTACCTTCGTACCTCATCTTTTCTCCCCGTATTGTCTTTTTGGTTTTCTTCTGTAGCTCTTTAAACATTACCCAATCCTCTTGCTTCCCGCTCATCTTTGCTACGTTGTACTTCTTCGCTTTAATTTTTATACTGTCCCTGACGTCCCTTGTCAGCCATGGTCGTCCTTTTCTCCCCTTGGAATCTTTCTTCCTCCTAGGAATGAACTGATCCAGCACCTTCTGTATTATTCCTAGAAACACCTGTCATTTTTGTTCCACTGTCATCCCTGCTAGAGTATCCTTCTAGTCAACTTTGGCCAGCTCCTCCCTCATGGCCCCATAGTCCCCTTTATTCAACTGCAACACTGACACCTCCAATCTACTCTTCTCCCTCTCCAATTGTAGATTAAACCTGACCATGTTATGGTCACCACCTCCTAATGGCTCATTAACCTCGAGGTCCTTTATCAACTCCGATTCATTCCATAACACTAAATCCAGAATTGCCTTCTCACTGGTAGGCTCCAATACAAGCTGTTCTAAGAATCCATCATGAAGGCACTCTACGAAGTCCCTTTCTTGGGGTCCAGTACCAACCTGATTTTCCCAGTCTACCTATATGTTGAAATACATAACAACCACATACTTTCGTTATATGCCAATTTTAACTCCTGATGCAACTTGCGCCCTATGTCCAGACTACTGTTTGGGGGCCTGTAGATTAGTCCCATTAGGGTCTTTTTACCCTTACAATTCCTTCGGTCTATCCATACTGACTCCACATCTCCTGTTTCAATGTCACCCCTTGCAAGGGACTGAATTTTATTCCTCACCAACAGGGCAACCTCACCCCCTCTGCCCACCTGTGTGTCTTTTCGATAGGAGGTATACCCTTGAATATTCAGAATGTTTGTAACAAGTCCATAGGAGTCGGTGGATATATCGTAGTGGCTCGGTATGCCAGCTGTAGATACTCGGGGCATCAGGTAAGTCGGGACGTATTTTCCAGCCTGATGAAAAATGTCCACGAGTAAAAAAAATAGCCCCAAGTACCTACAGATGGCATAACGACCCACTACGATATATCCACGGACTCCTACGGCCTCCTATGGACTCGTAATGAACATTCTGCGAGTTTGAAAACTCGGGAGAATTCGTGAATAACTCAGGAGAATTTGTGAATAACTCGGGAAAGTGGGACAGGCCCTTAAGTCAGTTAGTTATTGCACAAATGTTTAATTAGCAGTAAGAATTTGTTTTTACAGACATAGAATTTCAATGCCTTAGGTAAACATTGCTGATTTAAGATAACAATTTAAATTATTTACTATTTATCTACCTCTCATTCAATCTTTCTTTCCCTCTCTTTCTTTTGCTCTCATATGTATGATTTTGACACTGATTAACTATTTTAACATATACTTCCAATTTTAGATTGCAAGAGTCATATTAATCTATTCTCCAGTTAGATTAGTTAAAGTCAAAAAGGGCCAATTCCCTTTCGTGAGCACCGTCATTTTGATTTTTCAAGCATCTGCATTTCTTTTATTTGATTTCTAAACAAATGACAATTTAATGTAAAGTCCCTTAGGAAAGTAGTGAGCGTGTATATGTAATGATCGTGATCACTAAATGATACTGATTACTAAATTTGACCAGCTTTTTATTTCAAATTTAAGGTTTTTACTTGAAAATTTGAAAGTTAGTGTTTGAAGTTTCATTGTCAGAATGATTTCTTGTGAAGTATATGAACCATTTTGTTTGTATATACTGTATACATATTAATGAATATTTTCTCATTCCCAGCTTGTCGAGGGGAATTTTGCTCTTTTTTGCACCTATGCTGTGGATCTTCGACATCATTTTCAAAATATTGTCCTGACAATTCTGGTACGTTTAATTATAGCTTTGTGTTTTTGCCTCAGTGCACACATGTGAAGAAAGTGCTGCTTCATGAAGCAGGAGTATAAAAGAATATTAACCCAAATTCAAAAATATTTTAGAAATTATAATTATATACAGTCCTTAATAGGTGCTGATGTTGGAACAGAAAATCCCACTCAGTTGTCTTTTCAAAATCCCATTGCAAATCATCATTGTTCTAGAGAACAAACATAGGAAAGATTTGAAGAGATACGAGCCAATCGTGGGCACATGGGACTACTTTAAACGGGAAATTGATGAGTTGGGCTGAAGGGCCTGTTTCTGTACTCTATAACTCTAAGCAGCTATGATATCAGTTATTAATATCAGCTACTGATATCAGTGCTACATGCCAAGAAGTGGAACACTATGGCTGTTTATAACAGTTTAAGATATAACCCTAGGGTTATTCCCCCATAATGATTAAATGTAGAGCCAGTGATTTGGAGACTAAATTACGGAATACCCAATGAAATAGGTAACTAATTCTTACTTTGCAACATTTTTAACAAGAAAATGCAAATAATTTGCAGAGGCAAAAACTGAAAGTTAATACCTGAAACCCAGAATTATGAGAGTGAACTAGGTTTAATTCAGGTTGTAGAAACAAGGAACTGCAATGCCAGTTTACAAAAAAAAGAACCAAATGCTGGAGTAACTCAGCAGGTCAGACAGCATCTCAGGAGAACATGGTTAAAGGTGACGTTCAGACTAATTGTGGGCGGGGGAGTGAGAAAGCTAGAAAAGGAGGGGTAGAACAAGCCTGGCAACTTATATGTGGACACAGTGAGTCAAAGTTGGACAAAGACCAGAGGTGAAATCACTGAAGGTGTGAGACAAAATGATTGATGAGTAGTTATGATGCTAGAGGAAGGAATGCAGGTAGAAGGGGAAGGGAGACATAGCTGCAAGTTCAGGTTGGGGCACAGGGGAGGGGCATTACCGTCAACATATTCCCATCTCCACCCTTTATTGCCTTCCACTAATTGGTTAACATCCTTTTCCACCCAAACCTCCCTCTCCCTAGGTACATTGCATTATAACCATAGGAGATGTAACAGCTGTCCCTATACCTCGCCTCTCATCTCCATCCACGGATCCTAGCTGTCCTTCCAGATTAGACAGAGGTTCATGTGCACCTCCTCTAACTTCATCTATTGCATTCAGTGTTCCAGATTTGGCTTCCTGTGTAATGGCAAGACCAAGCATAGACTCAAGAACAATTTCACCAAACACTTGCACTTGGTCTGCCAAGGCCTACTGGATCTCTTGTTTGTTAACCATTCTAACTCTTCCCATTCCCACACTGACCTTTCTGTTGTGGGCCTCCTCCATTGACAGTGAGGCTATGCACAAACTGGAGGAACTGCACCTCATATTTCGCCTGGGTGGTTTCAACCCAACTATATGAACATCGACCTCCAGTTTTAGGTAACTAGCAAACCCTACCTCCTACTTCCCCCTCCCCCCCCCCCCCCCCCCCCCCCCCCCCCCCGTCCCTTGTGCCCATATCTATTTCTCCCCTACTGGAATTTGACCGGATTAGCGTGGTCTTTGTCAGGACAGAAGCAAGAATCCTGGAGTTTGACAAGAATTTAAATTGATGGAATTGGAATTGGCACAAATGTAGCAAGGATCGTGGAGATTGAGAGAACTTTAGTGAGGATTGCAGAATTTGACAGGGCTGTTTTGACTATGTAAAAATGATCCTGAAATTTCAGAAGGAGGGACCATGGATCCCCAAGTTTGCATGGAGTTTTTAGGTGATCCAAAGTTGAATTGGAATATGCTTAGCATCTTAGATTCTTAGAGACCTCCAGTGAAGATTGTGACGTTTCTCAAGGAGTACGACGTGAAAAGATGAAGTACGAGTGTAAGCAGGCCACGAATATAAAAAAGGATAGTAAAAGATTTTTTTTGTTTGTTAAGAGAAAAAGGCAGAAACAGATGACATTATTATGGGGATCAAGGAAATGGCAGAAGTGTTGAACAGGTACTTTGTTTGTGTCTTCCTTAGTGAAGACAGAACCAACCTCCCAGGTGTATTAGAGGACAGAGGATCTAGGGAGACAGAGGAACTGGAATAAATTTACATTAGGCGAGAAATAGTATTGGGTAGACTGATAGGACTGAAGGCTGATAATTCCCCAGGGTCTGATGGTCTGCATCCCACGGTACTCATTCAGATTCAGATTCAATTTTAATTGTCATTGTCAGTGTACAGTACAGAGACAACGAAATGCAGGTGGAGGTGGCTCTAGAAATCGTGGATGCATTGATGATCATTTTCCAATGTTCTATAGATTCAGGATCAATTCCTGTGGATTGGAGGGAGCTAATGTTATTCCCACTTTTCAAGAAAGGAGCAAGAGAGAAAACGGGTAATTATAGACAAGTTAGCCTGACGTCGGTGGTGGGGAAGATGCTGGAGTCAATTATTCAAGAAGTAATAACGGCGCATTTGGATAGCAGTGAAAGGATTGGTTCAAGTCAGCATGGATTTATGAAGCGGAAATCCTGCTTGACTAATTTTCTGGAATTCTTTGAGCATGCGACAAGTAAAATGGTTGAAGGAGAGCCAGTGGATGTAGTGTATCTGGATTTTCAGAAAGCCTTTGGTACAGTCCCACACAGGAGATTCGTGGGCAAAATTAGAGAACATGGTATTGGGGGTAGAGTATTGACATGGATAGATATAGATAGATATGCCATTTATTGTCACTATACATGTACAGTGAAACTGAAAGCTGCTCGTACTCAGTGCATACATACAATTTAGCACAAAAAACAAGAAACAGAAAAAACAAAAAACAGATGGGGGAGGGGGGAATAGGTGCACAAATTCTGCGGCGCTACATACATATATACATATATACAGATGGAAGTCCGTGTTGGGCGGTGTAGTCAGTGCATGTGTGAATTTGAATTTATAGTAGATATAATTCTCGGAAAGCAACTATTCCTGAGTCTGTTTGTCCTGGATTTGATGCACCTATAGCGCCTTCCAGAGGGCAGCAGGTCGAACAGTCCAAACGCAGGATGGGAGCTGTCTTTGATGATCTTCTTTGCCCTGCTAAGGCAGTGGGAGGTGTAGATGTCCATCAGGGAGGGGAGAGGGCAGCCAATGATCCTCTGCGCTGTCCTGGTTACCCTCTGAAGCCTCTCCCTGTCTGCCATGGTGCAGCTGCCATACCATGCTGTAATGCAGTATGTCAGCAGGCTCTCGATGGACGAGTGGTAGAAGGTCAGCAGCAGGTTAGAGTCCAGGTTGTGCTTCCTGAGGACCCTCAGGAAGTGCAGCCGCTGCTGAGCCTTCTTGATGACCGCTGTCATGTTGTCCGTCCAGGAGATGTCAGCAGCGATATGGACGCCGAGAAACCGGAAGGTGTTGACCCTCTCCACACACTCGCCGTTGATGTGTAGGGGGGCTAAGTCGGTGCTGTGCCTCCTGAAGTCGACAATGAGCTCTTTTGTTTTCCTGGTGTTCAGAGCCAGATTGTTTTCTGAGCACCAGGTTGTCAACTTCAGGACTTCCTCTCTGTAGGCTGCCTCGTCTCCCTTCGAAATAAGTCCGACCACAGTAGTGTCGTCAGCAAATTTGACGATGCGGTTGTTGTTGTGGGCCGGACTACAGTCGTAGGTGTAGAGACAGTATAAGAGGGGGCTTTGCACACAGCCCTGTGGGGAACCGGTACTCAACCTGCGAGTGGAGGAGAGGTGGGGGCCGAGTCTCACAGTCTGGGGCCGGTTGGTGAGGAAATCCTTTATCCAGGCACATGTGACAGTGGGGAGGCCGAGAGTGACCAGTTTACCAATGAGAATGTCCGGAATGATTGTATTAAAGGCTGAACTAAAATCCACAAAGAGCATCCGGACGCAGCTCTGCCCCTGCTCCAGATGGCTCAGCACAGAGTGGAGAGCTACGGTAATGGCGTCTTCTGTGGATCTGTTTTGGCGATAGGCGAATTGGTGGGGGTCGAGGTCTGGTGGTAGATAGTCCTTGATGTGCTGGAGGACCAACCTCTCGAAGCACTTCGTGATTACCGGAGTGAGGGCCACAGGACGGTAATCATTAAGGCTGGTGATGGTAGACTTCTTCGGCACAGGGACGATTGTGGCTGATTTTAGGCAGGACGGAATAGCTGCCTGGGCCAGGGAGAGGTTGAAAATTCTGGTGAAGATGGCAGTGAGCTGGTGGGCGCACGCTTTGAGCACCTTACCAGGGACTCCATCTGGGCCGGTAGCCTTCTTGGGGTTCACTGCCAGGAGCACCCGTCTGACATCACGTTCCCTGATAGAGAATTGGTTGGCAGACAGGAAACAAAGAGTAGGAATAAACGGGTCCCTGTCAGAATGGCAGGCCACTGGCAGGCGAGTGGAGTGCCGCAACGCTCGGTGCTGGGGCCACAACTATTTACAATATATATTAATGATTTAGATGATGGGATTAAAAGTACACTAGCAAATTTGAAGATGACCCAAAGCTGGGTGGCAGTGTGAACTGCGAAGAGGATGCTAGGAGGTTGCAGGGTGACTTGGACAGGTTGAGTGAGTGGCAGATGAATGGCAGATGCAGTATAATTTAGATAAATGTGAGGTTATCCACTTTGGTGACAAGAACAAGCAGACAGATTATTATCTCAATGGTGTCAGATTAGGAAAAAGGGAAGTGCAATGAGACCTGAGTGTCCTTGTACACCAGTCACTGAAAGTAAACATGCAGGTTCAGCAGGCAGTGAAGAAAGCTAATGGCATGTTGGCCTTCATAACGAGAGGATTTGAGTATAGGATTAAAGAGGTCCTTCTGCTGTTGTAGAATCTGGAGTATTGTGTGCAGTTTTGGTCTCCTAATTTGAGGAAGGACATTCTACCTATTGAGGCAGTGCAGCGTAGGTTCACGAGGTTAATCTCCAGGATGGCGGGACTGTCATATGAGTGCATAGACTCGGCTTGTATTCACTGGAATGTAGAAGGAAGAGAGGGGATCTTATAGGAACATATAACATAGAAACATAGAAAATTAGGTGCAGGAGTAGGCCATTCGGCCCTTCGAGCCTGCACCACCATTCGATATGATCATGGCTGATCATCCAACTCAGTATCCCATCCCTGCCTTCTCTCCATACCCCCTGATCCCTTTAGCCACAAGGGCCACATCTAGCTCCCTCTTAAATATAGCCAATGAACTGGCCTCAACTACCTTCTGTGGCAGAGAATTCCAGAGATTCACCACTCTCTGTGTAAACATTATAAAAGGACTGGTCAAGCGAGATGCAGGAAAAATGTTCCCAATGTTGGGGGAGTCCAGAACCAGGGGCCACGGTCTAAGAATAAAGGAGAAGCCATTTAAAACTGAGATGAGAAAAAAACGTTTTCACCCAGAGTTGTGAATTTGTGGAATTCTCTGCCACAAAGGCAGTAGAGGCCAATTCAATGGATGAATTTAAAAGAGTTAGAGCTCTAAGCACTAGCGAAATCAAGGGATATGAGGAGAAAGCAGGCACGGCTTATTGATTGTGGTGGTGGCTCGAAGGGCCAAATGACCTCCTCCTGCACCTACTTTCTATGTTTCTACAAGACCCAGGAGTTTGCCAGCAAAGCAGAGGGAATACCTGAGTATGTCAGGAATGTAGCGAAGATCCTGGATACCTATAGGGGTATATTTCAAATACTGAAGTTTGACAAGAGTGCATGTAGAATCCTGGAGAAAAAGAATCTTGAATCCTGACAGAAAAATCAAGAGGATCTATTTGATGCAGAGGATTCATCTGAGGAAATCACTTCTAAAATAAGTTGATTGGTTATGATTGCATTCTTGGGAAAATGCCAACAATTCTTGATTGGGTGGCAAATTACCAACTATAGAGTTTCTGGAAACAATATTTTTGTTATAATATCTGAATTTTTCAGGAGTAATTTTTATTCATAATTATTAATTGTGCACCCTCACTAATGTTTGATCATATTACTAATTCACAGGTATCTGCTGTGGTAGCCATCCCATTCTGGCAATGGTTCCTACAAAGATTTGGGAAGAAAACTGCAGTTTACTGTGGCATTACTGTATGTATCAAAATTATTTTTGTTTCCACTTTGTACTTGGGAATATTTTATAGATCTTCCTTAATGCTACTGTAATTCCTTACAACAGACATAGATCAATGGGATGACGCTTTTCCATTTACATCCAACAACGGCAGATTAGAAAGGGCAATGCAGTTACGTTTGACTTGGAAGTGCTGCAGCTAACTTAGTTCCACTGCGCGCAATGAGAAGCTCAAGACTTTATCATCCTGTCCTTGCCAATTGTAAATGCAAGTGGATGAGATAGGACATGGCATGTCACCCATTCCCCGCCTTCTTTTACAAGTCTGGCCGTGAAGGTTAATAGTGATAATTGATACTGGGTCACATGGCCCACTGCTGCCCCATTTAGGAGAGTCTGATCATTCCCATTGCATCCTCCCTTTAGAGATTTCATACAAAACTCCTTTCTCAAATTCCTGGAAGGTTCTACTGATTTTAATTGTCCACCATCTCTAAAGGTCTCGCAGGGGATCATCAATATAATCGGTAATTGGGGGAGATGTGCAACACAGAGGTTTGTGGATCATGTTCTTATTAATATTGCCTCAATTATGTTATTGTCCACATCAAAATTGCTATAATTAAATTCAAAACAGATGGGGAAATAACTTGAACCTTCTTTAACTTATTGTTACCCATATAATAGCAGTGTTTCTCACTTAAGTGATCCTTTATACAGCACCACCTGTTTTATCTGCTGCTTTTGTGCCACACAGGTGATGTCTGCAGATAGAAAGGAAGGGATAATGTGTCTGGGTTAACATTGCGGACAGCAATTAGCACTGCCGCCACCTACCAGTCCCTGGAAAATTAGTTCAATCATTACCTCGAATGCTCTCTGTGTGCGGTATACACATTTTCTCGGTTGCCAACCTGTAATGCTATGTGTGGTCTGGTTTCTTCCCACCTCTGAAATACATGCTGACTGGTAAATTACAGTAGCCAATGAATGTAAGTGTAGGTAAGTGACAAAAGAATCAAAGGGAGTTGATGAGCATGTAGAAGGGAATAATTTGCAGTGGTAGAAGTAAATAAGGAGAGGGGAAAAGGATCTGATAAGTGAGTACATAATGATGGCAATTTTGACTGATTGACAATAATGCGAATGAAACAATGTTGTTAAGACTATTCCACAAACCTCTGTGTTGGGCATCGCTCCCAGTTACCAATTATATTGAAGTTCCTCTGCGACATCTGGAGAGATAACAGTCTTCTATGGACAGCAGAACACCTATGCTCATCTGACACTTCAGCAAAGGTCAATAGAAATATCCCTGGTTAACACATTCCATCTGCGGCCATTTTGTGATATTCAGCAACCCTGACGGGCTTAAATCATTGATCAGGGACCAGGAAATGAATCTGGGATTTCTGGAATCTAATTGTAGTTTTGTTTGGTTACACGTTTAAGGGCTGACATTCCTGTAGTTGTGAATGACTTCACCCACAAGGTTGGAATTCAGTCCCACTGGAGTTCTGTTCCTATTATGATCAGGCAAAAACTCAAAGAAAGCTACCCAACTGGGAAGGGCGATAAGGGTATCACTGATGGAACATATCTCCTGAAAAGTCTAAACTGAAACAGAGTTTATCATTCAGTTACGTAAAATGTTCATGAAGTTGGATAACAGTGCACTGACAATCTTTCTATTTGTTCTGCTTTCTTGTACGAGCAGAGAAAACCACTCGTATATAGAAAATAATTCAACATTTAGCACTAAATTTAGTCCAAACACTAGAGAGCAGCCCTGAGCTACGATCTACCTCATTGGAGACCCTTGAGCTATCTTTAATCAGACTTTACTACACTTTATTTTGCACTAAATGTTATTCACATTATTCTGTTCATCATGTATCCACTGGGATCTCTTCTGGGGTAGGGGTGACCTGTACAAAAGGGACGGGTTACACCTTAACTGGAGGAGGACCGACATTTGAGCAGGCAGGTTTGCCAGGGCTACATGTGTGGGTTTAAACTAAATAGTGGGGGGGGATGGATTGACAAATTGGGAGTATAAAGATGTAGTTGAAGGGGAAGTGAGTACAGGAAAAATTACAAAAGATTCTCGAATTAATGGGAAGGAAAATTTGATAAGGGATAAAAGAGTAAGGTCAGTGCCAATTGCGAGCGGTGCGAGGGGGGACGTGAATACGGAGGTCAAAGTGTTGTATATGAATGCGTGAATTATAAGAAATAAAGTGGATGAGCTTGAGGCTCAGTTAGAAATTGGCAAGTATGATGTTGTTGGAATTACAGACATGGCTGGGAACTGAATATCCAAGGGTGTACCTCTTATCGAAAAGACAGACAGGTGGGAAGAGGGGGTGGGGTAGCTCTGTTGGTGAGGAATGAAATTCAGTCCCTTGCAAGGGGTGACATTGAAACAAGAGATGTGGAGTCAGTATGGATAGAACTAAGGAATTGTAAGGGTAAAAATACCCTAATGGGACTTCTACAGGCCCCCAAAGAGTAGCCTGGGCAGAGGGTGCAAGTTGAATCTGGACTTAAAATTTGCATGTAGCAAAGGTAATGCTGTGGTTGTTATGGGAGATTTCAACATGCAGGTAGACTGGGAAAATCAGGTTGGTACTGGACCCCAAGAAAGGGACTTTGTAGAGCACCTTCGTGATGGATTCTGAGAGCAGCTTGTATTGGAGCCTGCCTAGGAGAAGGCAATTCTGGATTTAATGTTATGTAATGAACCAGATTTGATAAAGGAACGAGGTTAATGAGCCATTAGGAGGTAGTGACCATAATATGATCAGGTTTAATCAACAATTGGAGAGGGAGAAGTGTAGATCGGATGTGTCAGTATTACAGTTGAATAAAGGGAACTATGGGGCCATGAGGGAGGAGCTGGCCAAAGTTGACTGGAAAGATACCCTAGCAGAGATGACAATGGAACAACAATGGCAGGTATTTCTAGGAATTATACAGGTGCAGGATCAGTTCATTCCTAGGAGGAAGAAAAATTCCAAGGGAAGTAAGGGGCGACTGTGGCTGACAATGGACGTCAGGGACAGTATAAAAATAAAAGAGAAGAAGCACAACGTAGCAAAGATGAGCGGGAAGCAAGAGGATTGGGTAATGTTTAAAGAGCAACAGAAGATAACTAAAAAGACAATACGGGGAGAAAAGATGAAGTACGAAGGTAAGCTAGCCAAGAATATAAAGGAGGATAGTAAAAGCTTCTTCAGGTATGTGAAGAGAAAAAAATTAGTTAAGACCAAAGTTGGACCCTTGAAGACCGAAAAAGGTGAATTTATTATAGGGAACAAGGAAGTGGCAGATGAGTTGAACAGGTACTTTGGATCCATCTTCACTAAGGAGGACACAAACAATCTTCCTGATGTATTAGTGGCCAGAGGATCTGGGGTGACGGAGGAATTGAAGGAAATCCACATTAGGCAGGAAATGGTGTTGGGTAGGCTGATGGGACTGAAAGCTGATAAATCCCCAGGGCCTGATGATCTGCATCCCAGGGTACTTTAAGGAAGTGGTTCTAGAAATCGTGGATGCATTGATGATAATTTTCCAATGTTCTATAGACTCAGGATCAGTTCCTGTGGATTGGAGGGTAGCTAATGTTATCCAACCTTTTAAGAGAGGCGGGAGAGAGAAAACAGGGAATTATAGACCAGTTAGCCTGACATCGGTGGTGGGGAAGATACTAGAGTCTATTATAAAAGATGAAATAGCCACACATTTGTATAGCAGTAACATGATTGGTCCGAGTCAGCATGGATTCACAAAGGGGAAATCATGCTTGACTAATCTTCTGGAATTTTTTGACGATGTAACTAGGAAAATGGACAAGGGAGAGCCAGTGGATGTAGTTTTCAGAAAGCATTTGATAAGGTCCCACATAGGAGATTAGTGGGCATAATTAGGGCACATGGTATTGGGGGTAGAGTGCTGACATGGATAGAAAATTGGTTGGCAGACAGGAAACAAAGAGTAGGGATTAATGGGTCATTTTCAGAATGGTAGGTAGTGACTAGGCTCGGTGCTGGGACTGCAGCTATTTACAATATACATCAATGATTTGGATGAAGGGATTCAAAGGAACATTAGCAAATTTGCAGATGACACAAAGCTGGGTGGCAGTGTGAACTGTGAGGAGGATGCTATGAGAATGCCGGGTGACTTGGACAGGTTGGGGGAGTGGGCAGATGCATGGCAGATGAAGTTTAATGTGGATAAATGTGAGGTTATCCGCTATGGTAGCAAAAACAGGAAGGCAAATTACTATCTAAATGGCGTCAAGTTGGGAAAAGGGGAAGAACAATGGGATCTGGAGGTCCTAGTTCATCAGCCTATGAAAGTAAGCATGCAGGTACAGCAGGCAGTGAAGATAGCGAGAGGAGTCGAGTATAGGAGCAAAGAGGTCCTTCTGCAATTATACAGGGCCGTAGTAAGACCACACTTGGAGCATTGTTTGCAGTTTTGGTCCCCTAATTTGAGGAAGGACATTCTTGCTATTGAGGGAGTGCAGCGTAGGTTTACAAGGTTAATTCCCAGGATGGCGAGACTGTCATATGCTGAGAGAATGGAGCGACTGGGCTTGTACACTCTGGAGTTTAGAAGGATGAGAGGATATGTTATTGAAACGTATAAGATTGTTAAGGGTTTGAACACGCTAGAGGCAGGAAACATGTACCAGATGTTGGGGGAGTCCAGAACCAGGGGCCACAGTTTAAGAATAAGGAGTAAGCCATTTAGAACGGAGACGAGGAAACAATTTTTCTCACAGAGGGTTGTGAGTCTGTGGAATTTTCTGCCTCAGCGGGCAGTGGAGGCCAGTTCTCTGGATACTTTCAAGAGAGCTCTTAAAGATAGCAGAGTCAGGGGATATGGGGAGAAGGCAGGAACGGGGTACTGATTGGGGATGATTAGACATGATCACATTGAATGCCGGTGCTGACTCAAAGGGCCAAATTGCCTACTCCTGCACCTATCGTCTATTGTCTATTATCTATTTGTACACTGTGGATGGTAGACACAAATGTTGGAGTAATCTGGCGGGACAGGCAGCATCACTGGAGAGAAGGAATGGGTGATGTTTCGGGTTGAGACCCTTCAGACTGATTATAGGGGAGTCGGCGGGACAGAGATATAATGTAGTCAGAGACAGTAAGACTGATGGGAGAACTGGGAAAGGGAGGGAATGGAGAGAGATGGAAAACAAGAGCTATTTGAGGTTAAAGAAGTCAATGTTCATACCGCTGGGGTGTAAGCTACCCAAGTGAAATATGAGGTCCTATTCCTCCAATTTGCGCTGAGCCTCACTCTAACAATGGAGGAGGCCCAGGTCAGAAAGGTCAGATTGGGAATGGGAAGGGAGTTAAAGTGCTGAGCAACCGGGAGATCAGGTAGATTAAGGCGGACTGTGCGGAGGTTGTTCAGCTAAACGATCGCCGAGCTGCGGATGGCTCGATTGTAATCATGTAATGTCTTTCTGCTGACTGGTTACCACGCAACAAAAGCTTTTCCCTGTACCTCGGTACATGTGACAGGAAACTAAATAGCACAGGAAAACATTAGTGTTAACCTATTGCCCTAACATAACAATGCATACTTGTCAATTTTGTTGTGCTCTTTCCTGTTCACAGTGGATTATTCCATTTTTAATTATGATGGTTTCCATTCCAAATAACCTGATTGTATTCTACGTGGTGGCGGTCTCCTCAGGTCTCAGCGTAGCTTCATATTTCCTTTTGCTGTGGTAAGTAACTTGGATTTATTTACTTGATTTAAGCTTCATGCAAGCAGTGATTGGCTTGGTAACTTCTCCCACATATAAATACATTCATTGTTTAATAACACCTCTTACTGTAAATACCTCACTTTTTCTATAGAATAGCCTCTTACCTTGTTTTTCTATCTGTCCTAAATTTAGCACTATTGACATTATTTATTCAGTTTTGAAGCTCATATCTCAAATCTAATTTCCTTTTCATACGTTTGCAATAAAAATTTCAATTATCTAAACAACATACAGTATTTCCAAATTTATGATGGAGGAAATGGTGAAGTCTAAGCTGGTTCTTCTTCAGGTTTTGGTTTTGATCATTCTTCCAAGGGTTTCTATTTGTTCTGCTTTCTTGTACCTAGCAGAGAAGCAGACAAAGAAAGCCAACACCTTTATTTCTACAAAAGTATTTGGCACATCGCCGAATGCTTTACTGAACTTCTACAGGTGTACAGTGGAGAGTATACATGCAGGTTGCATCACAACCTGGTTCAGTAATTTGTACATGCGGCTACAGAAAATGGTAGACACAGCCTATTCCAGTATGGGTACCCACCTCCCCATTATTGAAGGGGGAGTGATACATCAAGAAGGCAGCTTATATCATGATAGATACACACCACCTAGGCCTCACTGCCTTCTTTCTGCTGCTACAATTGGGGAAAAAGTACAGGAGCATGAGTATTATTATCTCCAAGTTAAAGAACTACTTCCCGTCACTCATCAGATTCTTCAAGCACTTTCCACAACTGTAACCACAAGGCTACAGTAGTAGTAAGCCACTACGGACTTTTCATAACTGTTGCTGCTCAACATGCATTGGATTTTTGCACTGTCATGGTGTGGTTTACTTAAAATAACTGATAATTTATAGTATATTTATTTGCCGTTCCATCAATTGTGCCTGTAAAGCAACAGTAAACAGTTTAATTTGGCTTATTGTCGATGCATATCTATCCATCCATATCCGTCATATCCTTCTTATCTATATATACTTAAAACTCTGATTGTGCGTGCGTGCGTGTGTGTGTGTGTGTGCGCGCATGCATGCATGCATCTGCTGGAAAAAACGATGCCCTAACGGTGATATTTTTACATATTCCTGTAGAGTTCTATCCCGTGGAGTCCAAAATTGTCTTATCTGAAAATGAAAATTCATGAAAGTGTTCACACATCTGAAATATCTTTGAAAATAAACGAGCCAATGGTCTCACGATGGCGTGACACCGCAGGCCACCCCCCCACCCCCCCGCAACTGCGCGTTGAGGTCATGGGACCCAACACTCCCACCTTGTCTAATAACTATTAAAACTCTGATCTTGTATGTGGATGTGTGTCTGTGTGTGTGTAATCACATCTTCTCGAACAAAAAGACACGCTAATAGTAAAATGTTTACATATTCCGTTAGGGATTTATCCCTTGGAGTTCAAAATTGTCTTATCTGAAAAATCTGTGCATTATTTCTCAAGTTCTTAATCAAAATGTTCAAAAATCTGAAAAAACTTGGAAAAAGATTGCTTATTCCCTGTGCTTACAGCTTTGACGTCACAATGAGATTGTAGCCCTGCTTGCAGTATTGTTTCTATCCAAGTACACTGAGTCCTGCTAGCCCTAGCAATTGCAAATGTTTTTTTTTATACTCACAGTACACTGAGTTCTGCTAGCTAACAAATGCAGTTGCATTTTTTTTTTATTTAAAAATGAGGGAGGGTGAATAAGGCAAAACGAACAGCTCCTGCGCAGTTGTCAGCTATGTGTGAGTGGTGAAATATTGCTTTGGGAAACAGGTTGCGTTGGGGGACCAGGCCTCCCGTGGGGGCTATGGGTGAGTGGTGGAATATTGCGTTGGGGAATGGGTTGTGTTGGGGGACCAGGCCTCCCGTGTGACAGGTACCCAACGGGTCCCACTTGGTCTGGTATACCTATAAATGTCTGATCTTGTATGTCTGTATGTATGTTTGTTTTGTATCTTCCTCAAAACACTACGCTTTGACGCTTCAATTTTTACATATTCGAACTCACATTTTTACCATTCACGCCGTACTCGGGTTCACAAGATTTCATCCTATATTTCACAAGTTATTCACAATTAAAGTTTTAAAACCTCAGCCTCATGCCTGTCTGCTTCAAAGGGATCTTGTTTGAGGGCCTCTAAAATTGAGGGGCCTCGGCTTGATCTTGGTTTGGGGGCCTCTAAAATTGAAATTGGCCTGGGACTCAGTTCATCTATGAGAGAGCCTGGCCAAAACTGCCATCCAGGGAGATAGTGAGAGAGGGAGAGGGAGAGAATGAGAGGGAGAGAGGGAAGGAGAGTGGTAGAGAGTGTTGCACAGGCCGGTTCATGGGTTCGCCGGCCTCCTGTATTTTCTGCGGCAAGGTAGAGACCGTGTTCCACGTGTATATGGAATGTGTGAGGTTGCTGCCCCTGTACGAATATCTGAAGGGGCTGATCCTCAAGTTCTGGTTGCATTTTAGTCCCATGATCCTGGTGTTTGGACACAAGGCAGGGAGTGGGGAGGGACGATCGGGGGGAGGGATCTCCCTGTTGGTTTGATCCTGGGCCAAGCCAAGATGCCCATTTGCGGATCCCCCCCCGCCCCGCCCCCCCCCCCCCCCCCCCCCCCCCCCCCCCCCCCCCCCCCCACCCCCCCCCCCCTTGGTCCCCGCACACCGCCCCCTCCCCTCCAGCCCCCGCCCCCCCAACGTGAGGACGATTGATTGCCTCCATAAATTCCATAATTTTCCTTGTGGGGGTGATTGTCTCTGGGGCCGCCTGTCTCCGGGATGAGCGCCGACCCCGTACGTAAATGTCACCCCTCATCCCTGGCTTCACCCCTCAGTATCCTATCTCAGGCCTTGATGTCTATCCTGAAGTGTGGTTCCCAGAATTGTCACGTTAATACAGTTAATGTCTAATCAATTCATTAGATAGGTTTATCATTCATTTCATGCATCGTTTTGCAAGGTCTATTTTTCAAACCTGTTATTCCTTATGCTCCCTTAAGCTTCATCAACTTGCCCTGCCACCTTCAAGCATTTATGAATATTTATAAATAACAGTGCTCTCTGCATTTACACCTTCCAGCCTCAAAATAAAACCAATTTTACTGCATGTACAATGTTTCTAGTATAATGTTACCCTAGGGAAGATAATCCACTTTTTTACTAGTAAAATGCGCACATGAAACATTTTCTCACATTGCCTCATGATGTAGGTGGGTATTTGGCCCATCAAGTCTACCTGGCTGTCAATGCTTTGGGATGCAAGAATACAAAAAAAATGTTAACTCAAATCCAAGACTATTTTAGAATCCAGATGTGGGCGTATAACTTGTACTGAAGATCTTGCTCATTTGTTTCTTTGGTATCCTGCTGTAAATGATCAATGTTTGTGAGAACAAACAGTGCTACTTATCATGTCAAAACATTCTGTAAAGTATACAGGAAATAAGCTCAGGGCTATTCATCTGTAACAACTAAACGGGGCACATTTAGGCCTGGATGATTCAGAGGCTGAATTATGGAACTCATCCGTTGCCCTTAGGGTGTATATGCTTTACCAATAGGTAACTCATTTTTACCTTCTAATATTTAAAAAACAGAGAATGCACACCAATGCAGTTTGCAAAAGACAAAGAGTCTGCCCCAGCTTTCAGAGATTATTCCCAGCAGTTCCATTCCTTCACTTATCTTTTCACACATGCCTACAACCTCACCTCTGCTTTTCCACCTACTCACCCAACTCCCATAACTTACAGTAATCAATTAACCAACCAGCAATCTTTGGGTGGGAGGAAATTGGAGTACTTGGGTGAATCCCATGTAGTCACAGGAAGGATGTGCAAACTTCCCAGATAGCACCCTGTGCTGCTGCTGCTGCTGCTGGACATGTATTTCTCTTGGGCTCCTTTTACCATCACCAGAACTTTGAAAAAAAGCTGTCATTTGTGCAAGTAGCATGTCTACCTTATTTAATCTACATTTACAATTGTGTATCGGGTGGAGCCTTGACGAAGTTCCTACCTTACCCATTTAGATGACGAAATGTCTAAGATTTTTCTCAACAAGCAGACAATACTACATTGAAAGGTGTTACAGTCCACTTTAAAAATGTGTGGCAGGTGCACTGTTGCTGATCAATTTATGACTATTGGCAGATCAATTTACCTCATGGGATAAATAAAGTTGTTTCGTATCGTATTGTAACAATTCCATAGGCAACAGCAAGGAGCTCCATGCTCTGCAGGGTAGAAGTCAGGGACATGCAGGAGGTCACAGGCTGCAGGATTGACCTCTTGCTCTGTCCCAAGTTTCAACATTCTGTCCAGTGACAGGCCACAAGCTTCTGTCCAACCTCACAGCTTTACACCAGCTGCCGCTGCTGCATCTTTTATCTTACTTTTTTGCATTGGGGATGTGGACTGAGGCTGAGCAAGCATCTAATCGGTCTTTATCTGGCCCTAATTGATCTGACTCCAATTGCCTTGAAAAGGTGGTTGTGAGCTGCTTCTTTGAATGGCTGCAGTCCTTGACCTGTGGCTATATCCCAGTCCTGTTAGTGAGAGTGAATGTGATGGCGATGGGACAGCGATTGAATTTCCAAAACAGGATGGTGGGCGATTTGGAGGCAACTTCCAATTGGCAATGTTTCCATACTTTTGCTGCTCTTGGCCTTCCAGCTGCTAGTTGTGAGTTTGGAAAGTACAGTCTAATGAATCTTGGTCAGTTGCTGCTGTGCATCCTGCAGATGGTACAAAGTGCTACTGCTATGCATGGTTGTGATTTCAAGCAGGCTGTATGGTGTCGAGCTTCTTGAATGTTGTTGAAGCCACAATCATCCAGGCAAATGCATCGAGTGCAAATCCTCTTTGAAAAGCCCTTCAACAGCACAGATTATCAGAAGGCCACGACGGCGATCCAGGGGATGACCCTTTCTTTTCACTCCCTACAGCCTGGACATCACTCATGCCCACTGCATTGATGATTGTTTGACACATTCTCTCATGCACGCTCCAGTCCACTGTTTTTCAAACTTAGGTAACATTAAACAGAAATCAGAATAAACCAATTTAAAATTTTACATTAAATCTTTTTTTTTCTTGAATTAAAATGCATTTTCTATAAAAGGCAATATAAATTTAACCTAAAGACTAAATAAAATACTTAGGTTGTCTCAAAGCTCTCTATAACTTATCTACCTCAATTGGAACCATTGATTCTGATTCAAATCCATTACTCTCTTATAAATAAGATATTTGTACATGTTTTTGGAAAACAAATCTTCCGTCTGGCGATTTAATCCATGGGAAAACAACAGCATTTCTACTACTGCAGTAACCTTGCACATGTCACAGTCTGACACATCTGGCAAACCAACCTGGACTGATGATGGGTTGGTTGCAGATAAAAGTGGGGAAAGAAAGAGGCAGAATGGCAGACCACTTTCTCACCCCAGTCACAAACTCAGATGATTTATGTGTACAGTTCTTCACAAAGGTGCCAGGAATCTTGTCAAAATGTGGCCACCGCAGCTGTTTCTAAATTGCTCCATTGGTGGGCACAGTGGGAGATTTTTACGATGTGCAGATTTTCGGGCCCATTACACACAATGGAATACCATTTTTTAAATTCCAATCAGCATCATCAATCTGGGTAGTCAAAGTAAATGAGCAATTCTACACAATAAATGACAGTTGCATTCTCAAGTCAAGAATTTGCGGCCATTTTGTCATTGTGCAACTTGACAATATTATTCTTTGCAAATATCCTACATAAATATCTGTTTGTTTTTCATTGCAGGTCCTTGCTGCCGGATGTCGTTGATGATTTTAGACTTAAAAACCCATTCATAAAAGGACTAGAACCTATATTTTGTTCATTTTACGTTTTCTTCACTAAGTTTGCTGCTGGTGTTTCTCTTGGGTTCTCAACACTGAGCCTTGAGTAAGTGTTTTGTATACAACTCGTCATTTCGCTCCTTACTACACAGATCTCATTAATTCCCCAGTGCACTAAATTGAATAGGAACACGTTAAAGATACGTTCCTTTTTAATTTTGTGATGTATGGAGAATAATTTTAGGTATATGCAGGTGTAGAATTCACACTCATCAAGGTGCAGTGTGGAGATCTCTCATCATGCTAACTCAATTCCAGTCGACAGTCTCGACCTGAAACGTCACCTATCCATGTCCTCGGAGATACTGCTTGGCCCACTGAGATACTCCAGCACTTTTGTGTTCCATGCAAGATTCCAGCATCGGCAGTTCCTTGTGTCCACATCTCTCAATCCTATTCTTATCCTGCCCTGCATCAATGCTATCACAGTTAACTTAGACATCTTTTGATAATGACTGCTTTTTACTATCCATTCACTGATACAATTCAAAGGAAAGGCGATAGGATGATACATTATAGAATCCTCTGAAAGTAACTGTGGCATTGGCAGTTTAGTAATTTAGTCAAAATTGGTTGATACATTCCAATTTGATGTTTAATGGCAATATTTACTTTGACTTCATTCACCTAAAGCGGCTGTCCCACTTGGGCGACCTAATTGGCGAGTTTAGAAAAAATGATATGTTGAAGACCTCCTTCGACTATGTAGAAGACCTCCTCCCACCTCCTTCGACTATGTTGAAGACCAGCTTCAACTAGCTACGACTAACCGGAAAAAATGGACACCAAATAGTGGAGAGTGAAGACGACCTTCTTCGATCTCCTTCAACCTCCCTTCAACCTCCCTTCGTCTATAATGAAGACTATCTACGACTACCTTCAACCACCTTCGACTACCCTTGATTACCTACGATTAAAATGCCGACCTACTACGACCCATTGCAACTAAACCTATGAGTAAAAAAAGTATTGATTTTTTCCATGGCAACCTTTTTTTACTTGCGGGCATTTTTTTGACACCGCAACCTAGCTGAGGCCTCGAGCACGCGGAGCCCACTCTCGCGCATGAAGGAGAGTTACGAAGACCTCCTACGACCTCGTGTCAACCATGCTGCGAGTATGAGTTGAGGGCAAACTCGCCAGAACTCGCGGATTAGGTCGCCCAAGAGGGACAGGCCCATAACTCTTGCAAGTACTTTGAAATAACACTTCCAAAACCAATTATCTCTGGTTCATATTGTTGAGAGTCATGCTGTGAGAAATGTATACACAAGAATAGATGTCCAAAAAGTATTACAGTGAAGGTACACAAAAAAGCTGGAGAAACACAGCGGGTGCAGCAGCATCTATGGAGCGAGGGAAATAGGCAACGTTTCGGGCCGAAACCCTTCTTCAGACTAATCGGGGGCGGGGGTGGGCGGGGACAAGAAAGGACAAAGGAGGAGGAGCCTGAAGGCTGGGGGATGGGAGGAGACAGCAGGGGGACTGAGGAAGGGGAGGAGACAGCAAGGACTAACAAAATATGGAGAATTCGATGTTCATGCCCCCAGGATGCAGACTCCCCAAACGGAATATGAGGTGCTGTTCCTCCAATTTCCGGTGCTGCTCGCTGTGGCCATGGAGGAGACCCAGGACAGAGAGGTCGGAGACGGAGTGGGAGGGGGAGTTGAAGTGCTGAGCCACCGGGAGGTCAGCTTGGTTATTGCGGACCGAGCGGAGGTGTTCGGCGAAACGATCGCCCAACCTCCGCTTGGTCTCACCGATATAGATCTGCTGACATCTAGAGCAGCGGACGCAATAGATGAGGTTGGAAGAGATGCAGGTAAACCTCTGTCGCACTTGGAACGATTGCTTGGGTCCTTGAACGGAGTCGAGGGGGGAGGTAAAGGGACAAGTGTTGCATCTCTTGCAGTTGCAAGGGAAAGTGCCCGGGGAGGGGGTGGTACGAGAGGTAAGGGAAGAATTGACAAGGGAGTTATGGAGGGAGCGGTCTTTGCGGAAGGCAGATATGGGGGGAGATGGGAAGATGTGGCGAGTGGTGGGGTCACGTTGGAGGTGGCGAAACGGACGGAGGATTACTTTTTGTATGTGACGGCTGGTGGGGTGAAAGGTGAGGACTAGGGGGACTCGGCCCTTGTTGCGAGTGGGGGGATGGGGAGCGAGAGCAGTGTTGCGGTGTATGGAAGAGACCCTGGTGCGAGCCTCATTTATGGTGGAGGAGGGGAATCCCCGTTCCCTGAATAATGAGGACATTTCAGATGTCCTGGTGTGGAACGCCTCATCCGTGGAGCAGATGCGGCGTAGACGGAGGAATTGGGAGTAGGGGATGGAGTCCTTACAGGAAGCAGGGTGGGAAGAAGTGTAATCCAGATAGCCATGGGAGTCAGTGGCTTTATAGTGCATGTCGGTCAGAAGTCTATCACCTGCAATGGAGATAGTGAGGTCAAGCAATGGTAGGGAAGTGTCGGAAATGGTCCAGGTGTATTTGAGTGCCGAATGGTATTACAGTGAGACCTGTTTGTGCTCTAGTTTTGCAGGCTATGAGACTGGAGCATGCACTCAGCCCCCTCCTGTGGCTTTCACCCTGAAACTGTTAGTGGGAGCAGCACCTTCAGGACTAATAGTCATTGGGTTATTGATATTCCAGTTTTACCCAATAACAGAAGAAGTCCGAATGAGAAATAAATTGGCACTCCAAGAGCTAAGGTACATATTTATTGACTGTGAAATTGGTTGTTTAAAGTAGGAGACAAATGTTTGAAAGTCCTGTTTCTGTTTAGAGGTAATAATTCCTTTTGAGTAATGGCACTGAGTAGGTGGTACCACACGCACCATCAACTATATTCCCACTCAATATTCAGTTTGTTAAAGTAAACAAAAACCAAAGGGTGGAGGGTATTGGGCTGCAGGTGGCTGGTGAGATGTTGTTATGTTTCGTGTTCAGCCCTGACATTAAATTTCTACCTCCAGTGGTTTATAGACCTAGTCACCATAATGTGTACAGAATATGAGATAATTATATCTAGTGTGATTTCTAAGTAGGACATCTTTAAAAACTGAAATTGAGTTACTTGATACATTAATATTGACTATATTGAAACAATGGACCTTTTTCAATAATAATGCCATTAAAGAGCTTGTATTCTGTACGAGGTGTAATCTGGTTTTGTCCTACCATGCAGAGATTGAATTAAAAGAAAATATCTAAAATATCAAAACGACTAGGATTTATGGTTGCCTGGTAACCAATGGCAGCTAAAGTGGCAATAGTGGGCTGATTGGTGCGTACTGCTGACTAAAATAAATGCTGCGCAAGCCATTTATCTGTAATTATAATTATGCCTTATGAAGACCATTGTGAGTTTTTAAATCAGAAGCTGAAGTATTTGCTACCACCATAGTACTCATAGGCCAGAGAATGTGAGCAGTTACTGTAGATCAGTATGTCTTTAATATATATATATATATATATATATACACAGATTATGCATGCTACACATTCCTTATGTAGTCCAGTTCAGATCTTCATCCTGGGCACGCCGTTCCTATAAGCCGGTGCGTCACTCTCTCTCTTTAGATTTGATGCGGACCAAGGGGATGAAAGCACGTTGTGTTCCCTCTGTTTGAGCTGCAATAAAGACTATGAGTTCTAACCTCTATGTGTGAGTCTGATCATTCAACATGATCAGAGATCACGGACCCGTTACTCGCCTAGTTGGTTTCAGTTTATTTTAGTCAGTTTTTTTGTCAGTTTGTTATTTTACTATTGCTGGCACACTTCGTAAGCCTGAACCATTAGTGTTCGATGGTCACCTCGCCAAGCATTGGCGCATCTTTGAAGAGTACTTCACCGTAAAGATCCATGCAGCGCATCATGCTGCAGCGCCAGACATTCGTGCCTCCATTCTCCTCAACCTGGCTGGTACAGAAGCCACTCGACGTGCCCGCAGATTCCACTATGCCCCAGCTCAGGAGATGCTGCGGGTGTTCAAATAGTCCCGGCAGAATCTATAGATGACCCTGCCTGCCTGCTGAACAAGTTCAGACAGCTGTGTGAGCTAAGCACTAATCAGCTAATGGAGCGCCACAGATTATTTTCGTGCAGCCAAAGGCAAGGTGAGCCTGTTGAAGCCTATATCAGTTCTTTAAAGCACATCGACAGCCAATGCTATTTGAAAATCTATGTGATAGTCTTATATGTGACAGACTGGTTTATATTATTCTCAATGACAAGGTGCGTGATTAACTTATTTGTGATGCAGATCTCACTCTGGAAAGGGCTGAGAAACGCTGTCGTGTTGCAGAAATGACAGACTCTCACACTAAATCTCTGGTGTTGGGTCCCCACCCTGCCTATGATGTAAATGTTGCCGGCATGTTTTATCAGGCCCAGCACCAGCCTTCACAAGTGCCCAGTAGATCGGGTGTCGGATTCATCAGTAATTGTGTGAACTGTGGAGGTTCTCATGCAGGCATTCGTGAGCAATGCCCGGCCTATGGAAAAGTTTGCTACTACTGTAAACTCAGAAACCATTTCATCCGCTGCTGCCACTCGCGTGGGAACAGAGTGCAGACAAAGCAATCAGTGCACCTGCTACAGCAAGACAGCTCACAGTCAGAACCTTCCCACGTAACTCCCACGTCAACCCCTCTGACTAACGAGGACATGCTGCTTGCTATCGAGAGACAGAGTATAAACATACATTCCTTGTCGGACTTGTCTCATAAACACCAAGATCCCATGGTCACTCTCATTAACGGGACGAGTGTTATTGCTAAGCTCGACACTGGAGCTCGTTGCAACGTTCTGTCCTTATCTGAGCTTAACAGAATTCGAAAAAGCAAGGTCATCAATCAGATTGCCACCACTTTACTTCCATTTGAAGGAGGTGCAGTGCTCCCTGTTGGAAGAGTCGAGTTACAGTGCCATCTGGAGTCACGTGTCTACAATCTGAGCTTTTTTTATTGTCTGAGAAAAAGTGACTTTTCTGCAAGGCATTGACGCATGGAACGACCTAGGTCTGGTCGACCTAGCTCTGGTACGGTAGTTCCTCAACTATCTGCAACATGTGGCTTTACTCAACAGATCCTGGCACAATACGGTAATCTTTTTGACGACAAGCTGGGCAAACTTCCTATCAAGTACACAATCACGACCGACCCTGAGGTCCTACCAGTTGTCCATCCTGCACACCGGATTCCCCATGCTTTGCGGGATTGCATACAAAATGAACCAAACAGAATGGAGACTCTGGGTGTGATTGACCCTGTCATTAACCCATCAGATTGGGTCTCAACCATGGTAGTAGAAATGAACAAGAATAAGGAAGAAATACGGATTTGCAATAATCCTAAAGATTTAAACACTGCCATCAAACAACCACAGTATCCCATGCGCACAATGGAAGATGTTGCTGCACAGCTGGGCAAGGCAACGGTATTCTCACTTCTAGATGCCAAGAGTTCATTCTGGCAGATTCCCTTGGATCACAACTCTTCCAAACTAACCACTTTCAGCACACCCTTTGGACGTTACAAATTTCTGCGTATGCCATCCAGCATAAATTCAGCAAGTGAAGTATTTCAGCGCACTATGGAACAACTATTTGCAGGTTACCCATGCTCCATCATTGTTGATGACATTCTTGTTGCTGGATAAACAGTCCAAGAACTCAATGCGAGGTTAAAGAAAGTTCTGGACCGTGCCAAAGAGATCAACCTCAAGTTCAACCCCCTAAAGTGCAAATTCAGAGTGAGCAAGGTGAACTACGTGGGTCATATGTTTACCAGTGATGGCCTCAAACCCGATCCATCAAAGACTATTGCAATTACCGAGTTACCAGCACCCACAGACGTGCTCAGCCTACAGAGATTCCTTGGCATGGTAAACTACTTGGGGAAATTCATTCCAAATTTCAGTGAACAGTCGGCCCAACTGCGCCACCTAACCCACAAAGACACTGTTTGGTTCAGGCATGAACAGCAGCAGACGGCGTTCGACACTCTTAAACAACAAATGTCATGCCCCCACCCTCACCTACTTTGATGTTAAGCGACTTGTCACACTGACTTGTGATGCCTTGCGGTACGGTTACTGCAGTCCAAGATAACGGGGACAACAGGCCTGTTGCCTATGCTTCTCACACTATGACCGACATGGAACAACGCTACGCTCAAATTGAAAAGGAGCTGCTAGCGGTCGTTTTCGTTTGCAGGACGTTTAAGTACTTTATCTTCGGAAAAACAGTCACGATTGAGATTGACCATCAACCCCTAATCATCATCTGAACAAACCGATACACGCTTCTCCAGGACACCTCCAACATATGTTGCTACAGAAGTATGACATTGTTCTAACCTACAAACCTGGCTGACACCATGTCGCGTGCTCCACGGAAGACCTGCGAGAAACCATCCACGGCTGAAGGCAGCTTCCTTGTCATGATGGTCTCCTAAGTTCCTTCATCCTGTTATGGAGGACCTGGTTACCCAAACTGCCGTTGATGATACCTTATGATCGCTCTCTCTATCATTAAGCACGGGTGGCCAGACAAGCGATACAGATTGCCACTCTCAGTCCGGTCCTTCTTTGCCGTTCGTGATGAACTAGTATGACAAGAGGACATTATCGTAAAGGACCACAAAGCTGTTATTCCTTACACAGCAAATACTTTGATGCCGTCCATGCGGGACACCCAGGCGCAGAGGCAACTGCCATGCGAGCGAAAAGCATGTTTTTCTGGCCAGGCACAGCTGATTATATTCGTGAGTAAGTAAAGTCCTATGCCGTGTGTAACAGATTGACACCACACCAACAAAAGCAGCCACTTCTCTCGCACCCGGTTCCCGACCTCCCATGATCCACATTGGCAACTGACATTTTTGAGTGGCATGGCAAACAATACCATGTTCTAGACAACTTGTATTGGTTAGAAATGGTTAGAAATTGATCTGATCAGTAGCCCCACCTCTGCAGGGGTAGTCCAGAAGCTGGCACGCCATTTCTCTGTTCTGGGGTCTCCGTATCAGCTATTGTCCGACAATGGCAGTCAATTTAGCAGCCAGTACTTCAAAGACTTTGCTACGCGCTGGGGCTTTTGTCATATCACCAGCAGCCCCGAATACCCACTGTCGAACGGGCTGGCTAGGCTTGCCTTCGGGAGTGCCAAACAAGTGATGGAATGGTCCCACAGAGTAGGATCAGATGTATACATAGACCAGCTCAACCTGTGCAATAATAATAATATAATAATAATAATAATATATTTTATTGTCATTGCACATCAGTGCAACGAGATTTAGTATGCAGCTTCCAACCGATGTAAAGAAAAGTAAAATAAATAAATAAGCTATGTGACGTGACCATCCGAGGGAGACAGAGCCGCTATAGCTCTGGGGATAAAGCTGTTTCTGAGTCTGGAGGTTCGGGCGTAGAAGGCCTTGTAACGTCTGCCGGAGGGAAGTAGTTCGAACAGTCCGTTACAAGGGTGTGAGGAGTCTTTATGGATGCTGACGGCCTTCCTGAGGCACCGTGTGTGGTAGATGCCCTCCAAGGCTGGTAGCTGTGTCCCAATAATCCTCTGCGTTCTGTGGATGACGCGCTGAAGAGCTCTCCTCTCCACCTCCGCGTAGCTGAGATACCACACAGAGATGCCATACGTTAATATGCTCTCTGTGGTGCAGCGGTAGAACGTTGTCAGCAGCTGTTGGGGCAGACCAGTCTTTTCTAATGTCCTCAGGAAGAACAGTCGTTGCTGTGCCTTCTTGACCAGCGCAGCGGTGTTGGTGGACCATGTGAGGTCCTCTGAAATGTGAGTGCCCAGAAACTTAAAGCTGGACACTCTCTCCACACTTTCCCCGTAAATGGAGATTGGGGCGTATTCTCCATTATGGGACCTCCTGAAGTCAATAATCAGCTCCTTGGTCTTGAAGGTGTTTAGTGACAAGTTGTTACATGCGCAACCGAGCCACACTGCCTGTGGCGAAACAGGCACTAGTACCGCATGTGATCCGACCATCTGAAATCCAGTCCAGGCTACAACTAAAGCGTAGCATTCAAAAAGGATGATATGACAAGATGAGCAGACCACTTCCACCACTGGCCAAGGGACAGGTGGTCCGTCTACAAACCGAAAAGGGTCACGACCTGCCTCCGTGTAATTTCTGGAACTGCTTCCGAACCACGTTCATATTTGGTCAATGCCGATGGCGGCACCTACAGACGTAATAGACAACGAACCAGCTGGGGGTGCTCTGAATTGAGCAAGTGCCCATTATGGTGGTGCTTAGGCTGGGTGTCAATATGCTTTGAAATAATGACTGCAAGACGACCGAGTGTTGTTCCAGCAGTGAAGGTTGCTTGGAGGCTGGTGGTGTCCTATGATTCAGTTTTAAAGTCCATACAATACAATACAATTTATTGTCATTTGAGCCTCAGTGAGGCTCAAACGAAATTCCGTTTCCACAGCCATACAAACAAAGACAATTTCCTACAGACATACACACAATTTAATTCACACAAACATCCATCACAGTGGGTTCACTGTGATGGAAGGCAAAGTCTTTTCTCTCCCCTGTACTCCATTTCTCTCCCGACGTCCAAGCCCCAGGTGGGCGATGTTAAGTCCCACGGCCATTTTAGGCCGTGCCGGGCGATTTACGGCGCCGCTCCCGGTCTGAAAGTCACAGTGTTGGAGCCCCCGGTGGGCGCTGTGATGTTCCACGGCCATGAAGCCGCGCGAGGCGATGTACGTCCCCGCTCCGGGTCGTTCCAACCCCGCGACACGGGCTGGAGAAGTCGCGTTGCGGGAGCTCCTGGAAGCGGTCTCTCCATCCGGACCCGCAAGCTCCCGATGTCCCAGTCCACCGGACCTGCGGCTGCATTGCTGGAGCCTCCGAGCCCCAGGAGTCGAGTCGCAGCAGCGAGTCACCACCGCTCCCCATGCTCCGAGGCCGGCCAGCCCCACGATGGCGAGTTCGCAGCTCCGATGTGATCGCATATTTGATTGAAAGACATAAGATGGAAACATCCCTTTCGGCCCTTTGAGTATGACTGTCATCGATCACCTGTTCAAGCTAGTTCTATGCTATCTCACTTTCTCATCCACTCCCTACTTACTTGGTCAATTTACAGAGGCCAATTAACCAACAAACCCACATCCAGAAGGTGTCCCCGAGCAAACTCCTGGAGGAAATTCACCTGGCCACAGGGAGAATGTGTAAACTGTCCCTGAGGTCTGGATTGAACCTGGGTCTCTGGTGCTTTGAGGCAGCAGCTCTACCGCAGTACCAATATGCCACCAAATATACAATTTGTGAAAGGAACAGGATCAGAAGAATTAGAAATGACATCAGGCTGCTCAGCTCCTCATGCTTACTCTGACATTCAATCAGGACATAGTTCATTTGTTTTATCTCCGCACCACTTTCCTGCACTTAATTCATTGCTCTTGATTCCCTTAATATCTAAAAATCTCTTGATCTCCGCTTTAGATATACCCAGTCTCTGACCTTCCTGACAGGCCTCGAAAGACTTACTTTCCAAGTCTTTTCAGTCTTGAAAGGTTTACCCCTTATCTTGAGACTGTTATCCCAAAGATAGGTTCTCAGCCCAGGGAAACATCAACTCAACATGTTCCTGCAAAGCCCAGTAAGAATTTTACTGAGATCACAGTTAGTTCTATTAAAGTCAAGAAGGTATTGTCCTAACCTGCATAACCTCTCATAATAGTACAAAAATACTTTCCCAGGATTAATCCAGTCAACCTTTGCTGCACTCCCCATATTACAATGAATCGGGGTTTATCTGCAAAATCTCCTCAAGGTATGCCTATTCTGAAGAAGTTCTCCTCCTCTCTTTGAATACAGTTAAACAACCTCCTCTCTCACTGTCCCCCCTCTGTGATCCCCGCTTCCTTCCAACTCTACGACCACATCTTAACACAGACCCGTTATCCCAGCCACGTTTGCTTGCTCGGGGCTTGCCTGCACCTCCATCTTGTATCTCATGGATTCCGGCCACAATTCCCTACCTCCCAGTTCAGGCCTCACTCACGAAACCTCAGGCCTCACTCACCCAGACCTGCAACGGACCCCAACTCTATTTCATCCAACGGCAGATCCACGCCTTCAATAAACGATTCCTGGCCCACCTGGACTCCACCAAGGACCTTAAACTGGCCCGCCTCCAGACCGCTTCTGCCACCGACACTCCGTGACTCGACCGCCTGCAGGCCCCGGGCCCCAACACTGGCCCGCACCGCCTGCCTGAACACCACCAGGCCTTAATTACCATATCAGTCTGAGGAAGGGTCTCAACCTGAAATGTCACCTATTCCTTTGCTCCATAGATGCTGCCTCACCCGCTGTGTTTCTCCAACATTTTTATCTACCTTTGATTTTTCCAGCATCCGCAGTTTCTTCTTAAACAGGGTTTATATAATATTCCTCACTCCGTATTGTAAACATTTGAGATTGAGCCATCTAATTAATACATTCAGATTTCTAAATATGCCATCGGAATCAATGTGTGACTAATGATTCTAAGCAGATGATACTAAGATAGGTAGGGTTGTGGATAATGAAGTAGATTTTCAAAGTCTACAGAGAGATTTATGCCAGTTGGAAGAGTGGGCTGAAAGATGGCAGATGGAGTTTAATGCTGATAAGTGTGAGGTGCTGCATCTTGGCAGGACAAATCAAAATAGGACGTACATGGTAAATGGTAGGGAATTGAAGAATGCAGGTGAACAGAGGGATCTGGGAATAACTGTGCACAGTTCCCTGAAAGTGGAATCTCATATAGATAGGGTGGTAAAGAAAGCTTTTGGTGTGCTGGCCTTTATAAATCAGAGCATTGAGTATAGAAGTTGGGGTGTAATGTTAAAATTGTACAAGGCATTGGTGAGGCCAATTTTGGAGTATGGTTTACAATTTTGGTCGCCTAATTATAGGAAGGACGTCAACAAAATAGAGAGAGTACAGAGGAGATTTACTAGAATGTTGCCTGGGTTTCAACAACTAAGTTACAGAGAAAGGTTGAACAAGTTAGGGCTTTATTCTTTGGAGCACAGAAGGTTAAGGGGGGACTTGATAGAGGTCTTTAAAATGATGAGAGGGATAGATAGAGTTGACGTGGATAAGCTTTTCCCACTGAGAGTAGTGAAGATTCAAACAAGGGGACATGAGAATTATGGGACAGAAGTTTAGGGGTAACATGAGGGGGAACTTCTTTACTCAGAGAGTGGTGGCTGTATGGAATGAGCTTCCAGTGAAGGTGGTGGAGGCAGGTTCGTTTTTATCATTTAAAAATAAATTGGATAGTTATATGGACGGGAAAGGAATGGAGGGTTATAGTCTGTACGCAGGTGTATGGGACATGGGGAGAATACGTGTTCGGCACGGACTAGAAGGGTCGAGATGGCCTGTTTCCGTGCTGTAATTGTTATATGGTTATATAATGTGTGAAACAGCTGAAGGTTATTTGGTGCAAACTGAATACAGGTGCTAAATGGTTGCTGTGTTATAAAACAGGTCTGTTGGAAAATCTGGGATCAGCATGCAATTTGTGGTCTAATTGCAAAATAACTTGAATGCGCCTGAAGGTGTGAAAACATTTGGGTTTGATATTTATCTGCTGATACGGTCCAATTTGCATAAGGCAGTACCAGGTCCACACAGCTACTCCCACTAACTGACTCAATAATGGGTTCAGGTTGCTCAGTGACCAAGCTCAGGTAGGAGATCCTGAGTAGGAGTAAAGCCATGAAGCAACAGGGAGGGTGGAAGTGTAAGAGTCTCCGCAAAACACTGTAAAATACAAAAAATACCTTTACCAAAGATAGACACAAAATGCTTGAGTAACTCAACGGGTCAGGTAGCATCTCTGGAGAAAATGGACCTGTGACATTTCAAGTTGGGACACTTCTTCAAAAGTGTCACCACCTCTTTCATCTTGCTCACACCCATACCTGAATTATCTTAGGGTGAAATATTTTGTTTGGCTGCAGTAAAGGCAAAATAGTAGCACCCATTGATTATGGAAGAGGAAAACAACAATTAAATGATCTTTTTTTCGCATAGCAGCTACTATTAAATGGAACAGAAACATAATCACTATGCCCATGAAGTGTCACCTAACTCCCGCATCTACTGTGCATTGGTGCCCAGCAGAGAAAGGTTATTAAAATTACCTATCCCCTTCTATCCTGATCATGGAGGAGTCACAGAAGGAAGTTGCCCACAGTTGCTACTTAATGGATACAGCAATGATAGATTACTTTTGGGGTTGAAGTTCATTTGAAATCACTTTGCTAAATGGACCATTTGAAAATATATTTTTTTAACACTTGAAATAAAAAAAATCGCATCCATTGAAAAGCACTTTTTTTTCAAGATGAATGCAATTTCCACTTCATACTTGATGTGTTTTTCTGCTTTACAGGAACGACAGGCAGAACTGTGAACATCCATTGAATGACATGCGGAGAATATTATGACAAATATCAGGACTGAACGTGACAAACATTTACAAGCCATAGATTCCACCATCTGCAGGAATTGTTATTGCTGCAGTACCTGTGTATATTACACTGATTGCAAACGGCTATTGCAATGATTTATACTTTAATACACTTTATGCAGTTATTTTATAAATTTAAAATATTGAATTGATTTCACATAAAAATAATTGATGTGCAAACGGTTAATTTAATATTGTGTGAAGGAATGCATAGTATTCATACATTTCCTTTTATTTACTAGGTTTTTCCAATTTTAATTTATTGCATCATAATTACTAACAGGACTTTTGTGATATTATTTTATATTTGAGAAGCATCATTTTTCTCTTAATAAATTATTAATGCTTTTAGAACAATGTAAATATTTGGAGAACAAAATTGAACTTTTTGCATTCTTAAGTAATGAACTACCAAAAGGAATATTTATAATGAAATTGCATTATTGGCAAGTTAAGTACTTCATTATTCTTACAAAACAAAATATATAAAACAATCAAAAGATTAGAAACTGGACACTACAATATTCATGTAATTGACATAAAATGCTATTCAATCTCCAAAATCTGATCATTTGGTTGGGAGTTTTGAAATATACGTACATGTTTACACACCACTGTTACAGTAATTACAACTACTGTAATTTTCCAAATTGCAATAAGTAGAATATTGACCAGTCATATTATTACAAAGTTTCCACAGTGTTGATTTAGTGGAATTTAAGTGGTCATCGAGTTGCAATGCAAGTGATTAAATGATATTGTAAATTAGTGCACGGATCCTTTATCCTTAATGCAGAATGTAAGTTCACTGAATCTGTTTGATCATTTTAAATGATCCATTGTGAAATAATTGACTTAGACTGTCTAGTAAAGTACTTGAGAGCACAAATTCTAAGCCCACACCAGTACAAAGTTTGGAGTCAGATTTAGTGTTGAGGAACATTGGATACCCACTACAAGACAAGGCCGTAAATGTATTGGAAGGTACTTAACTGAGATCAAAGACAGATCATGACATTCTGTGTGACCATTCTATCATCTCGCAGGGCTTGATAAGACAGTGTATCCAAGATTTGCAAACAATTCAATTTTCCAACATTAACATCCATCATACATAAAATTAATCGTTACATTTTTCTAAAAGAATGTCCAGAAATAACCATATTTTTTAAATAGGAAAATTACAGCCAAAATAAACAATTGGAACCAATTTTTGTTTTGTTTCATGGAGAAGTGTTTAGATTAACATATCACACAATGACATGTTAGGGCTTTATTCTTTGGAGCGCAGAAGGTTAAGGGGGGACTTGATAGAGGTTTTTAAAATGATGAGAGGGATAGACAGAGTTGACGTGGAAAAGCTTTTCCCACTGAGAGTAGGGAAGATTCAAACAAGGGGACATGACTTGAGAATTAGGGACTGAAGTTTAGGGGTAACATGAGGGGGAACTTCTTTACTCAGAGAGTGGTAGTTGTGTGGAATGAGCTTCCAGTGAAGGTGGTGGAGGCAGGTTCGTTTTTATCATTTAAAAATAAATTGGATAGTTATATGGATGGGAAGGGAATGGAGGGTTATGGTCTGAGCGCAGGTATATGGGACTAGGGGAGATTATGTGTTCGGCACGGACTAGAAGGGTCGAGATGGCCTGTTTCCGTGCTGTAATTGTTATATGGTTATATTATATGGTAATGACATCTTTAATACATGGTCCAATTTAGATTTGTTTACTTTTTTTCAAACTTAGATTACTGTTTTGATTGTATTCATCTTTGGTGGTAGAATATTGAAAGTGATAGAAAGGATTATGAGTAAATGAGTATTTTAGGTGGGCAATTCTCACTGCCTGTTGCAGCCACCAACCAACCTTAAAAATCAGTATTTACATATCTTGGTAAACCAATGATAGTTTTTTTTTAAAGTGATGAATATAATCAACATCTTTAAAAGACAGGTTATAACCCAAAGCAAGGGTTGGATTTTAAGACAAGGTCTCCGATACAGTTACAGGTTAGGAGTTTCCTCTATATAACATCTGCTTGCAAGTAAACAAGCCCAATGTCTTGAAGGACTGGACTGTACCTCTGTGAACATTGGACTTCTTCCCTTGGTTTTCCCACTGAGCATTTTTTCACAATCTTGCATCCAAACAAGGAGCGCAAAAGAGATACAATTTCAGAGACAGTGTGCTATTGTGTCAGTGTACATTTGCAGAGTAAAATTATTTTTAAAGTCACATCAGCAGCCATGTCCAGATCAACTCTATGGGAGAACAGCTCCGTTACAACCAATTCCAATACTTTCTGCTCATGTATTCTTGGAATTGGACAGATTAATCACTTTCTCCTCATGCTGAAAAAACAACTAATATCTCAACAGAAAAAGATTTGGTCAATTATAATTTGTAATACACCGTAATGCATCACAGTTCTAGGAATTTATCTTGGGGAATCAGTGGTTTATATGCATTACATTCCAAAAATAATCAAGATGACGATTTAAGAGCAGTTATTTTATCCCTGTCTGTTCATAATTTCCAAGTCAAAAGCTGAGCTGAAATTTATCAGTACAGGTGCACAACCTTTTATCCGACGATCCAAATAACGAAAACCTCCGAATAGCGACATTTTTTCAGTCCTTGAATAAAGGTCCTTGAAAACGTTCACCGAGGGCGGCCCGCAGAGGTGACAGCGGAACCTCCCATCGGTCCTCGAAGAAAGGGGAACTAAATCCCCATTCATAAAAGAGAAGGTGAGGGTATATTGCGCGGGAGGGTTAATAATTGACAATCTGCTGCTGCCTGCCCGCTGAGTTAAAACGTTCCCACGGTAGACACGATACACAGTGTATCGCGAGTCTTGCATGAGAACTTTTTAACTCAGCGGGCAGGCAGCAGCAAATTGTCGCTCCCTTAAGTTTCACCCCACCTACACCCCTCTGCTTCCCGGCCATGTGTGTGACCCCTTCCCTCCCCTCTCCAGCTCCCCGCCCATTGCACCGGCGCGGGGGCTTTGCACTGTCTTCACGTCGGAGCTAGCGCCAGTCACCGGAGACGTCAGGACCAACGGGACACCGGCCCCCAGGCCCACTGCAAGCACGGAGATCCCAGAGACCCACAGCCAGCACCAGCCCAGCCCCGTTCCAATTCCAGAGGAACACGCTCCCCGTAGGGACCGAAGCTGATGGTGTGCAAGGTGCGTCTTGGTCTTGAGGTTGCGGATGAGGGGGCGCAGCTCGGGCTGTGACGTCTCCGGCCACCCCCCTGTACAGGAGCTGAGACTGGGAACTGTGGGGTTGTTTGCAGTTGCAGAGGGAGGGGGCAAGGGCGGTAAAGTTCCCAGTCTCAGCTCCATTCTAGGGAGTGACCGGAGACGTCAGGACCAACGGGACACCGACTGCAAGCACGGAGATCCCAGAGACTCACAGCCAGCAACAACTCTAGCCCAGCACCGCTCCAACTCCAGAGGAACCCGGGTTGCGGATGAGGGGGCGCAGCTCGGGCTGTGGGCGAACTGCCACTTGTCGCCGTAGCGGCCCATCGGGGAGCGGATTCCTCTGGAGTTGGAGGGACAGGGAGACACAGCGGCTTTTGAGAATGGTGGGCAATCACTTCCAAAGTTCTGCCCACACAGTCAGTACACCTCTCCTACACTTGTCTCCCGCACTTAGATTATCTCACAGAGAATGATCCCAGCCTAACCCTCCCTATTCTCTCCTATTCTGCAAGAAAAAACTACATTGAAGACTCAAACTCGCGATCGAGTAACTGCCGGGATCGAGGCGCAAACTCACGACCTTGTGGATATGAGCCGAGCACTCTGCCACTGAGCCAGCCGTTAAAATCTACGCTAAAAATCTTCCATTCCGAAAGCCGAAAAATTCTGAATTACGAAAAGTGTCTGGTCCCAAGGCTTTCGGATAAAAGGTTGTGCACCTGTACAGGTATTTGGAATATATTCAAAAATAATGCTTTCAAATTGCTGTTATGACATCCATGGGATTAATTTGCAGCCTACTGTACGTGATCTTCCATATAGTCTCATACAAGTGTTTATGTGTTGATAGGTTCAAAATACAGGAGCTGAGGCTTGGGAGAGTTCTCTTCATTTGAGTTCTTTTCCGCTCTTAGATAAGCATGAGGGAACTTAAGGGAGATGAGTAAGAGAGGAATTGTGAGCATTATTTGGAAAATGCTGGAGACCAAAGGAACAGAGCCCAGCAAGCAGGTAAATGGCTAGGTGGAAGGTTTGAAACACCACTGCAACTCCTTGCCTCCTAGTCCCAGAACAGATATAAATAAAATCAAAACAACATGTCCTATATTTTAGTTTTCTGTCCTCTTGCTCAGTTGGTCTGATGGGAAAACAGCAACATAAAGAATGGAAAGAAAATTAAACATTATGTGCAAGTATATCTAATACTGTAGGGAACATGGAAATATCTTTCACCAGATTTAGTTGATCAAAGTTAGAGTTTGTGGTTGTTACAAAATTATGGTAATGGAAGCACAAATCAGAACAATAGCTTCCATTTAAATATATCAATAATGCAAGATGTATCAAGCTTCTTATCAAATACTGTTTCACTCCAGGCCAAACAAGGATATGATGGCATTAAGAAGTAGGTTTTAAAACATGCCTTAAAAGGTGAAAAAATATGAAGTGAAGGGCAGAGCTTTAAGGATGGTATTTCAAAATATAGGAACATGGCAACTGGGACAGTCTTCGAGCAATTACATTTGATTAAGAAGATGGGGCAGACACTGAAGTAAGGAGTAAAGGGCCTGTCACACTTCGGCGTCATTTGCACGACATCATTTACGCGTCATGATGCACGACGTGTGCATGGTACACATTACGTGTGCATGGTGCGTGGTAACGTAGGCAGTGATGCGCGGTCGCGCATGGCGCTCCAAGATTTTGGGATGTACAAAATCTCCGTGCGCCATCTGTGTGATGCGCAAATGACGCCCAAGTGGGACAGGCCCTTAAGGATACAACAGGTAACTGATAATGAATGTACCTGTCTTCAGTCTACTGGAGAAGGGAGTGGGGGTGTTTGAGTGTGTCGATGTGAACTGAGCAGTGGAATAATGACATTGTTTCTCAACATGGTGAAATCAAAAAATGACCATATAATTTTTAAACAATGTATAGTTCATTTCACTTTCCAAGCAAATAAGCCTAGTGGTGCTGTTGACATTCATCATTACAATAAAACGTTGAAAATCTGTCATAAACAGATCTAAAATGATGGTTAACATAATCATAACTTATTCATCTACCTCAACCCTGTTTTGACGAATGCAATCAACCCGGCAAGCACAATCAAATAAGATCAAATAGAACAAGTTGTCCTACAACTTTAGGCTATGCACGCAAGAAGATTCATCTACCTGTATAAGAACTACCTGGATGGAGAGATTTGCTTCAAAATGATATTTTGCAAACTTCCATTATTTGAACACAGTTTTGTAACATAGCTAGAGTAGACTGGCCAGGGTCAAATGGATAATACACTTATATCAGCTCTTCAAGAACCAATCAACCTTTTTTCCATTTAGCATGACAATGTTGCATCCATAATCCATGTGTTCTGTAATGATTGCCTGTGTGGGCATGCTTGAACAAATTTGCATGCTGATTGGCCAAAACATTTTAAATACACTCCCTGGTGAATTAAAATCACCAAGTTGGATGTATAAAGGATATTGACATTTAAGATAGCATGTTATGAATATGAAAATACAGAATAATTAATGTAACTTGTTTTAATGAAAACTTGTTAAATAAAACATTACATATAATGTTTGCATCTAATTTTCATTTACTCTTGTTGGTAAATGATTTTGGATAATTTTTATATTTTTGCTTCTCTAAACTCCTCTAAAAGGTGAATTGTTGTATATGGAATTAAACCAAAGTCATTTCAGAATATTGTTTGGCACAAAATTTCAAATTGCAACAATTGTTTTCAGTTTAGTTTTATAGATACGGCATGGAAACAGGCCCGTTTGCACTAGTTCTATTTTATCCCACGTTTTCATCCACTCCTTACACATTAGGCGCAATTTTACAGAGGCCAATTAACCTACAAAACCTTCACGTCTTTGGGATATGGGAGGAAACCAGAGCATCCTGAGGAAATCCATGTGGTCACACGGAGAACATGCAAACTCCATACAGGCAGCACCCATGGTCAGGATTGAACATAGGTCTCTGGCATCGCGAGGCAGCAACTCCACCAGCTGTGCCAATTGTGTTGAATAAAATACATTTCTGACAGAAATTCTAAAAGAACCTGGTTTGTACATAATACTTTAAAGGTATTTCAAAAAGATAAAAACTTTTTGCTATTCCAGAAGGAAAATTGTTCAAACATCTTTTTACATGCTTCTTATGAAATATAGTTAAACAGATATAACTTAAACCGCCTGCACTTAGAGAAATAGACAGATTATTTGGACCCATCTCCATCTCAATAATACCTGACTCACTACACGATTTTTCTGCCTGTGTAATCCAAGGAACATAATCAGCACGGTTGGAGCAGGCTCCAGTGACCATACGGCCTTCTCCCTTGTCAAATTCCAATGTTCTCAAGTAACATATAGGATACTCACTCAAGTAAATAAAAAACAGCTTTGCATGTAGTATGCCATGCAGGCCCTTGCATCTCAATAATGCTCACAACATGGTAATCCATCACACCTTGGATGAGCCGACAGAACAAGAAAACCTCATATTTGTTGACAATAATATTGTTAACTAGACTGCCCCTGTCACACGGGAGGCCTGGTCCCCCAACACAACCCATTCCCCAACTCAATATTCCACCACTCACCCATTCCCCCAAGGTAACCTGTTCCCCAATGCATTATTCCACCACTCACCCATAGCCCCTAACTGCGCAGGCACGGCTGACGGGTTCCTGTTGTGACGCCCCTGATCCCCCCTCCTCCCATCACCCCCCATCCCCCCCCCCCCCCCCCCCCCCCCCCCCCCCCCCCCCACCCCACTCATGCCATCCCACCTCAACCCCTCACACCCCCCCATCCACTCTTAGCGGCTCTCTGGCAGCGCAGCCATTCCCACCCATTGACTAGTCACTGGTCATTCTCCTCCGCCGAGATCAGATTCTCCGCTTTCTGTGTGGCGACATTTCCCAGGCCGGCCCGGTTGGAAACCTCCGCCAGCCATCGTTGGGCGGTCCGGTTAGAAACCTCCGCCAGCCATCCACTGCTCCAGTAAAGACATGATAACGCAGGAAGGGGCGGACCGTTCCGCGGAGCGACAGGAGAAAAGACCAATCCATGCGGCGCTGAACAGCAGGAGAGGAGATCGATCTGCGCACGCGCTTTTTTTAAAGATTATTAAACCTCGCTAAAGTTTACATTAGACCACCGATCAGAACAAAACTTGGTGCAATCGCAGCGCAGGAGAATGGGGAGTACGCTGGCAAAAAACGTAGTGCTATCGCGTAACGCTTTAGCGCAAATAGAATGACCGTGCAACCGGAAGATAACAAGATCAGAGCTTTAGTTATGTATAGATAGATATTGCAAGATACTTCATAGAACTGAAATTAATGGTGGAATCTGAGCCATAGGGGTTGGTATTAAGGCACTGAGGTATAGTCTTTGCCAGGTGGGGACTTTAGAGATACAGCACGGAAACAGGGCCTTCGCCCACTGAGTCTGTGCCGATCAACGGTCACCCCGTGCACTAGCACTATCCTACACACTAGGAACAATTTATAATTTTACAGAAGCCAATTAACCTACAAATCTATACGTCTTTGTAGTGTGGGAGGAAACCTGGAGCACCCAGAGAAACCCACGTGGTCACAGGAGGTACATAAAAACTCTGCACAGACAGCAACCGTAGTCAAACCGGGTCTCTGGTGCCGTAAAGCAGTCTCTCCAATACTACGCCACTCTCCCTAGTGAGAGAGAAATAGTTTAGATATGGAATTGCAAAATCTTGATCCACATGGCTAAATGTACTGACATCATTGCTGGGGAAAAAGTGATGCGTACAAGAACCTTACAATAGTTGTGAAGGACAGCTAATGAGGGCAGAAGCTTTGTAGTAAACTGATATTGTTTGGGTTGTCAGCAAAAATCGATGTGACTAATCTAAAGATGAAGGTAGCTAGCAACTTTGAGATCCTTTGATACTGAAAGGCTTCCCTGCCACAGTGAGACTTAGGGTCTTCTTGTGTATATCGTCTTGACCTTAATAAGAATCTTCCAAATAACCCTGAATGTATATGTACAATGTTACAGAAGCCAGAGCACCCAGAGAAACCCACATAGTCACAAGGAGTGCATAGAAGCTCTGCACAGTCAGCAACCATAGTCAATTTTACAGAAGTCAATTAACCAATTAAAGAAATGATGAAATTGAGTTGGAATGGACAGAGGGAAGGATCAAATCTGCTGGGATATTGGTCTGGAGAGGTAAACCTCCCACTGGGTTAAAAAAAAAAAAATTAATCATTGTAAGGAGGTTTCATAGTTATTGTTGGGTGGGTTGCTGTGAATCATAATGCTTAGGGCATCAAAAAATGTTAATGGAACAGCTAGAGGTTGATGAAGCATCGCAGGGGAATGACTCACAGCAGAATAATCTTTAACAAAAGGGTTATGCAATATCTGAAATAATGTGACGGTGTGACAGTTTAATGCCCTTGAACATTTCAAAATGTACTTCTAACCTGCATAAAATTATCGCCATGCAAACTCTTTTAGTACCTCGTCTTTCTGTTGATATGTAGTTTTGTATTTATCACAATGAGAGAATCAAGATTAAGCAGTAAGCTTAACATTTCAGATATTCTTCTTCCCTGATTGACTTTTAACACAAGATCATCAGAGTAAACCTTTGTGTTATATTCTCATCCTCAGAACAGCAGTGCCTATTACAATGTTATGTAATTGGACATATGTGTGTCTTGGCAACCTGGCCCTTGAAGCATTATTTGCATTAATTCCTGTTCACTGGTTTATTTTGCAGCATTTTTGTGCTGTATTGATTGTGAATGGGTTAATCATGGTGCTCTCTCTGGCATGATACAAATCCAGAATCAAACCATCAAAAAGATTTGTTGTTTTAGCTGTTTGAGCTCTGACAGAAACTTTGTCTATGAACCCTTGTGCTCGCAATATCTTTATAAACTTTACGTTTGAGATTTCATGAAACCTTTCCCGATGTGTCATTTTATCACTAACAACAATGTGGAACCATAAAAGCATAGCAAAACACAAACTGCTGGAGGAACTCAACATGTCAGGCAACATCGGTGAAGGCTATGAACAAGTCAACACATTACTTCAATTGATTGTAGCAGAAGGGAGAAAAATGGAAAATAGGTGGGGACGGGACAATGCCCGGCAAGTGATCAGTGGAGCAAATAACACTGACTACTGCGGTTACTCAGCTGGTCAGGTAGCATAGAAACATAGAACCATAGAAAATGGGTGCAGGAGTAGGCCATTCGGCCCTTCGAGCCTGCACCGCCATTCATTATGATCATGGCTGATCATCCAACTCAGTATCACATACCTGCCTTCTCTCCATACCCCCTGATCCCTTTAGCCACCAGGGCCACATCTAACTCCCTCTTAAAATGCAGTATCTCTGGAGAACATATTTTTCTCTGGTTTATTTATCAGGAGAACATGTACTTTGTGTTTATTTCTTTTGAGAATATGTAAATTATGTTTTTTTTTGCTCAAGATTCTACCATTTGAAGTTCCTTGTGTCTACTGAATGATAGGTGGATACGTGGGTGGGGGGGGATTTGATTGGCAGATGGATGGAGTAAATGACAAAGGGTAGAGATGAAAAGGAAACAAAAGGAGGTCAGATGAGGAAAGAAAATGAGTGAAATGTAAAGCCAGAGGGAGGGACATAGGTAGAGAAGGGCAGGGGAAGGGAAAAGGGATAAAGGGGAAATGAGGGACAGGGATGAGCTGAGTGTATGAAGGAGGGGAAAGGAGCAGGGAGTTTTTGGGTGGAATAGTGGGAGAAATTAGTGAAATGGATGGGGGGGGGGGGGGGGTGGTGGGGACTCAGAAAGGAGAGGGGGTGGAGGGGTTTACTTAAAATTGGAGAATTCAATGTTCATACCGTTAATCGTAAGCTACTCAAGTGGAATATGAGGTCCTGTTCCTCCAGTTTGTGTGCAGCAATGGAGGAGGCGATTGACAGAAAGGTCAGTCTGGCAATGGGGAGGCAGCAGATTCAGCAGGCCTTGATAAACAGAGTGCAGGTGTTTGGTGAATTGGTCACCTAGTCTACACCTAGCTGGTGGGTGTACCAGCCTGCTGCACACATTTGGCTCATCTGCAAGTACTTTACTAATCCAATTCACCCTCCATTGTCCTGGAATAATCCTTTGTTTTAAATATTTACCTTCTTTCCCCTTTCAAGATTCAACACCCTCTGCCTAACCTACACAATGAAGCAAAACTATGCTGTAACAGTTCTTCACATCACCAGGCAGATTCGTGTTGTGGGCCCACTTCCAATGAAAATGTTCAAACTAATTTCACAGACAATCTGATAAGAGCAAGAAGACAAAGGAGGCATGCATCTTTTAAGGCTAACAAGCATTCAAACCAATGCACAACATAATTCCAAAATCCCAAATATTAAAACATAACTGGATTTCAAAGTGTAATGTAAAATGCACAAAGGCAGTAGTTTAGGTAAAATGGTACATTAACATTGGACTATCAATTGTTGATCAGATAAATATGCTACGATTGGCATCATTGATTATATTAAACATGAAAATGCAGCCACGTTGCACAATTTTTTTAGGTTCTGAATCTGTTGTCCAGATCAGGTATTGGTTTCTGACAAAATCATTTTCTCTTTGCCTCTGGATACAATAGCAGCCATTGTTTGATCGAAATTCAAGTTTTATTGTCACAACCTATTAAAACAAGAGTTTGTAGAATTGCCAGTCAGCTCGTAAGATGAGAAAAATAGCAGATGTATGTTTCATTTTTATCTTTTTATGAGCAATGAAAGCAAATTATAGTATTCACAGTTTCTCCCACTGCCTTCATTTCTGCTACACACACATCCTGAGATGACTGAAATGGAAGACAGCTAATTTAATAGTCTGTCAAATTGTCAGCTTGACAGCTGGGGGCTGTAGATGTTGAGAATTTTAGGGCAGCTTCTGTAACTTACTTAGTTGTGCATGCTGACACCGAGTTGGCAACAGCTAGAAAAATGCCCAGCATGAAACTTGATTGTAATTCATGGTGGGAGATAAAGGATACAGCAGCTTGAGGAAACAGCACATATAATTTAACTAAAAATAAAATACCATTAAACAGCTAGGGAACTACAAATCAAAAGTTTCAGCTTTTAGGTTCCAAGTTTACAGATACGACCTATTGTTAATTAATTTCAATCTGGATTACGACATTTTTGGGAAATAGTTTAGTTTAGTTTAGAGAAACAGTGCGGAAACAGGCCCTTCGGTCCACCAAGTCCGCACCGACCAGCAACTATCCTACACACACAATGGACAATATATATTTATACCAAGCCAATTAACCTACAAACCTGTACATCTTTAGAGTGTGGGAGGAAACTGTAAATCTCAGAAAAATCCCATGCAGGTCACAGGGAGAATGCACAAACTCTGTACAGACAGCATCCCTAGTCAGGTGTGAGGAAATAATCCCTATTCACCAGCATGTGTGTAAGCATTGTGGGATATTCGGGAGTTCTAGAATTTTGTAGATAGGAGAATTATATTAAAATAATCTTAAAAATTGTTAAGCATCTATGGATACTTTAAGACTATTGAAATCAGTCATTGGGTGGAGGATATTCTGACCAATACTATTGGTTTAGGTTTAGGTTTATGTTTTTTTTATGTTTTAGAGATACAGCGCGGAAACAGGCCCTTCGGCCCATCGAGTCTGCGCCGACCAGTGATCCCCACACATTAACAATATCCTACACACACTAAGGACAATTTACACATACACCCAGCCAATTAACCTGCAAACTTGTACGTCTTTGGAGTGCGGGAGGAAACCAAAGATCTCTGAGAAAACAAACGCAGGCCATGGGGAGAACGTACAAACTCCGTACAGACAAGCACCCGTAGTCGGGATCGAACCCGGGTCTCTGGCTCTGCAAGCGCTGTAAGGCAGCAACTCTACCGCTGCACCACCATGGCCTTAAGTTGGTTTAGGTTTACTATTGTCACACGTACCAAGTTACAGTGATAGGCTTTATTTTGAACTGGACTAAGTGGGACCTGTTGTATCCCCTGTTCACACGGGAGGGCTGGTCCCCTATTGTAGTGTAGCGCAATATTCCAGGCTGGTTTCCAGAGGCTAGTATGGACATCCAAATGGATTCCAGCTCAGTCTCTCAGATATCAGTCACTCAGGGGTGGTGGGCTGGCAGATCAGTCACTCGGGGCTGGTGAGCTGACAGTTCACTCACTGGGGGGGGGGGCAGGGGGGGGGGAATGCTGGCTTTCAAAGCATTTCAAGCATAGTAGCACTAGTATTGGTGTTGTAGGCCAAAGGGACTGGTTTCCAGAAGGCTAGTATGGACATTGTGGGCCAAATGGATTCTTGGGCAGGCAGCTCAGTCTCTCAGACCTGGTGGGCTGGCAGCTCAGTCACTCAGGGCTGGTGGGCTGGCAGATCAGTCACTCGGGGCTGGTGAGCTGACAGTTCACTCACTGCTATTCTTTGAAATAGCATTTCAAGCAGAATGCAGGCCACCAAATCCAATTTCATAGCATCTCAAGCAGAATGCTGGCCACCAAATTCAGTTTCAAAGCATTTCAAGCAGAGTGCAGGACACCAAATTAAATTTCACAGTATTTCAAGCAGAGTGCAGGCCACCAAGCAGAGTGCAGACCACCAAATTCAATTTCACAGCATTTCAAGCAGAGTGCAGACCACCAAATTCAATTTCACAGCATTTCAAGCAGATTGCAGGCCACCAAATTGCCAAACAACTCATTGCATTGTCATTAAGCGCTAACAAATCATTTATTGGAAGTACATTGCAGACTCACAGTTCAGTTGATTCACAGCTTAGAATCACAGTTGGGGATTAAGTTGTGGCTTCTCCCTCTTGATCTTCCAGAGTGACCGACTCACATCCAGGCATCTGGGGTTTTATCGTCCTCCCCCACCCACCCCCCGGAAGGGGCGTTACCTTCATCGTAGTGATTGGCAGGCGAGAGGACCAATCAGCTGATCTCAAGATTTTTCATCGATCGGAAAAGTCCTCGGGGCTGCCTCAGGAGGACTGTGAGTAAGATGGCCAAAAATCATAGCGATACATGGTAGCATTTTTTCTAAAATCAATATAGAGCGCAGACAGGAAGTGGTCAAGATGAGACTTTTAGTTATATAGATGCTATCCAAACAAATTACATATACCATACATAGATACAATCAGTTCAAACTCAAGAGTAAATAGATAGAGCAAAGGGGAAGATACAGAGTGCAGAATATAGTTTTTCAGCATTGTAGCACATCAGTTCCACAGACAAAGTCCAATGTCTTCAATGGAGTAGAGGTGAATCAAACAATACCCTAGCTCATAGGAGGGCCATTCAGAAGACTGGTTACAGAGGGGAAGAAGCAGTTCCAGAGTAACATCATTTTCAGCAGGGGCCCTTAAGGGAGATTTCTCCACATGAAAAGTTTGATTTCTAAAGTTACAGGGCTGTGGTCTTAAGGAAAATGAGCAATATTAAAAACAATTTTTGCAGGAGCAACATTTAACCACATCTTATATTTAATGGATACTGATTGCCCAATTCTCCAGCTTTTTTGTCTATCATCCATTATGAGTGTGAGTTCATGAAATCTGCCTCTTAACATCGTAATGAAGGACATCTATTCCACTTATGAAGATTGATATCCAGTTTAAGTGAATAACTAAAATAAAAATTGAGTAGATCTTTCCAAACGTGAAGCCTGAAAGCTGTGAAGTAAAGATTCATACTCAGTACTCTGGTCTCACTGAAGCACAAGGAAAGCATGGGGTGGAAAATAAAAGTCAACTTATAATGTTCAGTCATCTTGTCGATCATGTGGTGCACAGAACAGCAATGCAGTTTCTAGATATACTGCGCGCCACTTATCACTTTAGCCATCTCGTGTATAATATATCCTATTTCTATCCTCCCCATGTATAATAAATTGCTTGTTGGCACCTAAATTATCTCAGCATTCTGAAGATCATCCATGCCCAATCACTCTTCTTCACTATTCTTCACACTGTTTAATACAACGAGGGCAATCACATGTGTGCAGGTCTGTCACATAACATTGAACTCTAAATATTGAAATCATTCATTGAGCATTTTAGGGCGTCTAACATTACACAAAAAACTCAGAGTACTCGATAACCTCCCATGGTAATCTGCACAAAATTAGTATAACTGTTTTGTCCTTGGGATGGATCCTTTTATTTGATTAGTTTTGATAGCTGCTTCCGGTTGACAAACAGCCTTCAGTGAATGATCAGTAGTGCAGTGAGGCAGAACTATAATGGGTTGTAATATCTTGCAGTGTCATTGACGTGGGGGGTGGCTCTTATACAAAGGAACCATTATGGTGCAGCCTCTATGGACCCATTATGTTACTTCCTGGGAGGCAATACAATTTCCATCAATGCAGTTGACAGAGGTTTCATATTCCTGTCAAAATGTTACAAAAGCAAATTACCGCAGATACTAAGAATCTAAAATTCAAATGGAGAGGCTGAAAACGCCCTTCATTAAAACTGGAGAAAGGTAGGTATATTTTAATATGATGAGAAAAGGGGAAGAGATGGGACGAACAAATATGGCGCTTATTAAACTTGGCATGCGATCTCCCAATTTTATGGGGAAATATTCATAACATCATAAGATCATGAGTGGAAGGGCAATTGACCCATCGTCTACTCCACCATTCAGCCCTTCGTCCACTCTGCCATTCAATCATGACTGATCTATCTCTCCTAACCCCACTCTCCTGCCTTCTCCCCATAACCTCTGACACCCATACTAATCAAGAATCGTTCTATCTCTGACTTAAATATATCCACTGACTTTGTCTCCACAGCCTTCTGTGGCAAAGAATTCCACAGATTCACCACCCTCTGACTAATCCGCTGAGCATACAGACGTTTATTTTTTGCCCTAGATTCCAACATCTGCAGTCTATGTTATCTCCTCATCGGCTTTACCATGGCCGTTTTTCTAAATATATTAAAATCTTGTTCCTATGTACCTTTGTCCTTATGCACTGGACATCTCATTGTTTCATCTCACCCCCTTGCCGAGTTCATCGCTGTACAAAGGGCAATCCTCCCTTACTGTGCTTTCTGGAAAAAAAACCCACCTTCAATTCAACATTCACATGTTGATCCCAAAATAATGCGACAGTCTCAATGCTTTTTATTGCGCATGTCCTTCCTGGCTAACTCATTCTTTCCTTGCTGGCAGGAAATACATCCTTTTAAAGCTGCACAGCAAATCTTTAGGAAACGCAGCTGCAATTGGACCCTGAGCCCTGCTAAGATAAACTCAATTCAGGCTGTTTGTAAATAATGCTAACATTAGGAGTGGGTTAAATTCAACCATGACAACTTTTAACAAAATCCGAAAATGACTCTGGTTCAGCATTAAAACTAAAAAGTACATTAAATCACATTTTTATGGATCCAAATGAATTCAGATTAAAAATATTTTTTTTGTGTGTTAACAAAATCCTTAGCAGGCATATTCTCCTCATAGAACATGTAGATTCCTGTCGTCGAGCTTACATTTATATCAAAACCAGGAGGGGTTGTGGAATCCTAAGAGACAGCTAAGACATGACAGCACATGGTGGACAATATGTGTAATTGAGCAGAACAATGACATGTTCAGTTTAATGCAATCCAATGTAGTGTACTGTGTGCATAGTCTTGAATGGCAAGCCAGAAGAGACCTGACACCACGCATGCACAAGACACTGATCAGCCACAGAAGGCAGTGGAGGCCAATTCACTGGATGTTTTCAAGAGAGAGTTAGATTTAACTCAGGGCTAAAGGAATCAAGGGATATGGGGAAAATGCAGGAACGGGGTACATTTTAGATCAGCCATGATCATATTGAATGGTGGTGCTATATTGATCATATTGAAGGGGGCAAATGACCTACTCCTGCACCTATTTTTCTATGTTTCTATGATCAGCAAAGTCAATAGAATGTTCAACAGTAGTCAAATGAGCAGTGTGTGAATTAATGGCTGTTGTGATCAAATATCACATGGGACATTTACACTCACTGTATCTTGTTCAGGCTGCCAAGAAACAAGAGCGATTGCAGTTCAGTTTAGTTTATTGTCACGTGTACCGAGGTACAGTGAAAAGCTTTTGTTGCATGCTAACCAGTCAGCGGAAAGACAATACATGATTACAATCGAGTTGGTTTTCAAATAGGTGTCGGTGAAGTTAATATACTGTACTATTATTTCAAATAAAAGCAGATATCGCTGATGATACTCAGCAGGTCAGATAGTGTCTGTGGGGAGAGAAACAGACTTAAAGTTTCAGATCGGTGTCATTTCCTCATGGACTATGTCTACGGGATACAGTATCAGCAAGTGGAAAGTAATTTTGGCTGTGATGCGAGGAAATAACTTTTCATACTAAGTAACTTCTATTTACAATCTTGAAACCAGAAGTGTTGAAGCAATTTAAGAACAGCTGGATATAGAAATAGAGGATGGTGAAGATTGTGCAGTTTATTCTGTAGTTGGCTTCATCAATTCATCTGGAGGGGTTGTTTGCACAGGTTTCCCCCAATCAGCTTCCACAATTTCAGCAGAAGTACTGCAGAAATTCTAAAGAAAAGGCATGAAGTTTTTTTTGCCACTTCTCTGCCATTTCAGTGTATTTTCATCAACCTGCTATACAATTTGTAACCCTACAATAGGGATCCCACCAGAATTTTGGGTTTCAAAACATTTTAAGATTTAATAGGAAGATAATTGTTCTAAAGTAGAATAGGGAAGTAATTTTACAAACCAAAAGTGGATTGTCTAACATGTGGCAGCAGGGAATGGAGGGTTATGGTATATGCAGCAAGAGTCACTACTAATTGTTCGGTCAATGGACTGGGGCCACCTACATGAATCAATGGTTAGGTTACTCCATTAAGACAGCAAGACATTTTTGTAAGGGCAGGGTGAATGCAAGGGATCAAACAAGTCAACCCCAGAGTTCGGTTGTAGCCATTAATGCATTGCATTCAAATCTGACAAGTTGGTAAGTTGACAAGCATTTTCTTTTATTTAACTTAATTGAATCATGTTCATAACCTCGGTATTAAAATAGCTAAATCAGCAACTTATTCAGACTATTATTGTTTCCAAAATACAGATATGCACCGAGTTGGTAATATTTAGTGCTTTTTCACCGCTATTAAACTTGAATGTTGTCAATAATGAAGCCTTCAATAGACATTGCTCCTGAAGTTGAAGACCGCATGGAATTAACATATTTTATTAAAGTCAATGAAATAAGAAAAATGTTGATCAATTTCAAGATTATAGAAAGATCTGAAACGTGGTAACCATATACCATTTTGATAGGAGGGCTATTTCTTCAGTTAAAGCAATTTTGACTGACAAGGGATTCTAAATTTACTTTAATTCATTATGTAAAAACTAGTCATAACTTGACTCAAAGTACAAGTTTAGTTGGTATATAAAATAATTCATGCCAATCATTTTAGATGGGGTTTTTTAAATTTACACTCCAAAACAAATTTTCTTCCAGATAATTTCACAATGAAAGTTTAGTTACATGTTAATGATAGAAATATGATCTATGAAGTGCAAAATGTAGTTACTTCATTTAAAAAAAATATGAAGCAAAGATCAGAAATAATTTCACTAATGCGGATTCTGACCTGGACTTAAATAACCGTTGATTGTTATTTCAAAAACTTAAGTACAATCTTCCAATGTAGCTCCAAATACTTCAGTAATAATTTATCTTGCCTTTTAAAACGACAATCTATACAAATGATCATAAACACGTGTAATTTCTTGGTTTAAAATGCAGGATGTAAGCATTCCTACTGCTGGCAAGTAGTGACTTTAGATTTTCAATTTCAAAGCATGGTTATCTAGTGTTATACAGGGTGATGAAATGGCCAACTAATTTTAAAAACACTGCAGTAATTGAGAAAACCACTTTATCAACAACTGAACTTCCCACCCTGCTTCCTTTAAGGACTCCATCACCTACTTCCAATTCCTCCGTCTATGCCGCATCTGCACCCAGGATGAGGTGTTCCAGACCAGGGCATCGGAGATGTCCTCATTGTTTAGGGAACGAAGGTTCCACTCTTCTATGATAGATGAGGCGCTCACCAGGGTCTCCTTTATATCCCACAGCTCCTCTCTCACTCCCCATCCCCTTACTCGTAACAATAACAGAGTCCCCCTTGTCCTCACCTTCCACCCTATCAGCCGTCGCATACACAATATAATCCTCCGACATTTTTGCCACCTCCAATGGGATCCCACCACTGGCCACATCTTCCCATTTCCTCATCTTTTTGCTTTCCGCAGAGATCGTTCCCTCCGTAACTCCCTGGTCAATTCTTCCCTCCCCACCCAAACCACCCCCTCCTCGGGTACTTTCCCTTGCAACCGCAGGAAATGCTATACTTGCCGCTTTACCTCCCCCCACGACTCCATCCAATGACCCAAGCCATCTTTCCAGGTGAGGTTGAGGTTCACCTGCACCTCCTCCAACGTCATCAGCTGCATCCACTGTTCCAGGTGTCAACTGCTCTACATCGACGAGACCAAGCGCATGATTGGCGATCGCTTTGCCCAACACCTCCGCTCAGTTCGCACTAACCAACCTGATCTCCCGGTGGCTCAGCACCTCAACTCCCCCTCCCATTCCGAATCTGACTTTTCTGTCCTGGGCCTCCTCCATTGCCAGAGTGAGGCCCAGCACAAATTGGATGAACTGCACCTCATATTTCGTTTGGGTAGTTTACACCCCAGCGGTATGACCATTGACCTCCAATTTCAGATAGTCCTTGCTGTCTACCTCCTTCCCCAGCTCTCCCACAAACCTAATGTGTCTGCCTCTTCATTTACTTTTCCCGCCCCCCCCCCACCCCCGACATCAATCTGAAGAAGGGTCTCGACCCGAAACTTTGCCTATTCCTTCTCTCCATAGATGCTGCCTCATCTGCTGAGTTTCTCCAGCATTTTTGTCTACCTTCCACAAAGATATTTCAGTTTCAAAATCTGAAGAACTCATGTAAGGAATTTAATTAATGTAACAAGGTAGAGATTTTTTAAAAGCTCAGACAGGGCAGCAGTACCCAATCAGTTCCTTTTTTAATAAGAAGTAAATAGAAAGATATAAACAATCCGTATCCCAGATCGCAAATGGAATTTACCCCTATCAAGCAAGCAAGCTCCTTTCAATGGACATTCTCGCTGTTCTTCATGCCTCAATCTATGACTAATCCAGACACAGGTAATCCCAATATCTTATCCTGTCTTCTCTTGCACCACTGAACCATTAACGGGAAGACAGCTTTCCCCTTTAGAATGCCTGTAAAAATTCTCAAGTCCAGAAGGGCCGAGATGGCCTGTTTCCGTGCTGTAATTGTTATATGATTATATGGGACCCAGCATTTTTTGGACTTGATTAATGTTGGCCCTTCTGGTGCACTCTTGCAGGATTCATGCCAGGAGCATACAAAAGGATGAATTCTACCCCCTTGTTCAATCTTAGACAAGAACCTTAAGCTCTGGTTTTACATTAATTTATTTAAGTCTGAATTCCATAATTATAGAAAGGCCTTCAAGTTTCAGCCTTCCAAACTCAAACTCCCCAACATAGAGAAACGGTTAGGCATTTATCAATTTCCCAATGGGATTCAAGGAAGAAATATTTTGGTTCATTGAATGACTGGGCAATTAACTTAACGGGCAACAATCAGTCGCTTTCTTTAAAAGGAGGTACTTCAATTCAATTAACTCAATAACCTTGTAATCTAGTATGCCTTGGTTGATATCCAGGATCTGGACCCAACAATGTCAAAGGAAGTAATTTTGCATTGACATCCAGAAGGCATTCAATAAGGCTCTATGCACAAGGCTAACATTAAATATGTGAAGGAGACCAAATTATTACTTGGTGACAAGAGGGAGTAGCAGATAGAGTGAAGATAATGTGCTAGGTTCACATTGGAAGGTAGTGAGTGCATCTTCACTTATTCACTACATTGTGATTTTTTAAAATATATACAGGTCCATGTTTGCCAATGCCATAAAGACTGCTGAACACCAGCTCGTGTATGTCGGCAACATTGGATTAAATGAGAAGGCAAAACTACAATAGATGGATTTCACGTAAACTTGGGGTCATCTACTTTTTGGATCAAGTGATTGGACAGTGAAAAAAAAGTACAGCAGAATATGTTTTAATACCACTACTAAATTGTTTATTAAAATATACTAGTCAGCACCGTGGCGCAATGGCAGATTTACCGGCTGAGAAAGAGAGATCCGGATTCAATCCTGACTATGGATGTCATCTGTATAGAGTTTGTACGTTCTCCCCTTGACCTGCATGGATTTTCTCCCACACTCCAAAGGCGTACAGGTTTGTAGGCTAATTGGCTTGGTAAATTTGTAAATTGTCCCTAGCGTGTGTAGGATGGTGTTAGTGTGCGGAGATTGCTGGTTGGTGTGAACCCGGTGGGCTGAAGGGTCTGTGTAAGCGCTGTATCTCTAACTAAACAAAAAAAAACACTAGTCAGCCTGAAATAATAAATAATGGGATGCTTGGAGTTAAGTTTGTCATATTTTGAAAGTATTTGGCGGGATAGAGAAACTAACCTGTAGTTGATGAAAAAATCAGTGCTAATTCAGTAAGAAGAGTTAGGAAACATTTGTTTATATAAAGGTTGACAAAAGTATAGCGCTCTCTCCGTATAGGAATATGCTTACTCAATTAATTACATTTAAATCAGAATTAATAAATCTAAGGTACACTAAAAAGCTGGAGCAAACTCAGCGGGTGCAGCAGCATCAATGGAGCAAAGGAAATAGGCAACGTTTCGGGCCGAAACCCTTCTTCAGAAACATAAATCTATGTTGGCCAAGCGTATACATGGAAAATGGTAGACAGATGAGATTAAGAAAGCAAATAACTAAGATTTTATCATATTGTGGAACAAGCTCGAGATGCTGAATGATTTACTCTTGAACAGTGCTCCTAAAGAAGTCTCCAACGGAAAGAAAATTCAGTGATACTCTGTATGCACATATGATTAAAACAAACTCAAATAATTTATTATTTATCTGCTCATTTACAAATAACATCATTAAGAAGAAGTTTGTTTGCATTTCCAAACATTTATGCAAACACAATTACGTTGCACTTCTGCAGTTGTCCAGAGTAATCGTGTCGGTTGGAGATGGAGGTGGTGGAAAATCTAGAAGTCCTATTGTTTGTTTACCATCACGAATCATAATTTCCTGTTTGTGTTTGAATGTTAATGGAGCAAATCCATCACTATCAGCAGTCAAAACTATCCAATTAGAACCTACAAGTAAATATATATAGGTTACTACTTACTGATATTCAAATCACAGCTGAAACAAAGTTACAGAATAAACATTACAAACAATTAGTAATTTTACAATATAAAAATAAATGTCCGATACCTATATCCTTTATGATCCTAATTAATGAAAATTGTTCTATTCAATTTTTACAATTAATTCCAGCAATTGCTCTCATCTCAGAATCATCTCTGTGCGGTAACATTGTACCAAGCCTGATACATTCTTGCACACTAGCATGACTTACATGACCTACACTAGCACACTTACATGGGATCCTCTGCTGAGAGCAATGGAAATATTGCAATCATTAGATAAATTTAAAAAAAATGGAAATACTTCATCACACCTTGAAACTTGGACACTTAGCCCATCACAACATTCAACTGAAGCATCTTGTGAGTACTTGGATGAAAATTAAACAGATAATCTGTAATATCTATATGAGAATAATTCAGCTAAGGTTATTAAAATGAATAATTATGATAACTAATTATCGCTCCTCAAATACAAAACCATTAATTTGTCTATTCCCTTTCCAACTATGCAGAGGGTAACATTTATGGTATGAACATTAGTTTAAAAAGCATCTGTGCATAAATCAGCAGAGCTGAAGGGAGACATGGTTTAAATTTGAGCATTTTGAAACCTCTCACTATCCTAATGTTTACTGTGTTATTTAAGCCATGCATTATGAACGTTAACTTTCATGTCACCATTAGCATAGGCATCTCAACGTACAGAGGGGTGATAAGAACACCAAATATTTGATATGTTGGGACAAATCAAAAACATGTTTCAAAAGAGGAGGTGCGAGAGGAGGTGCGAGAGGAGGTGCGAGAGGAGGGCGGTCCCTGTCATTGATGTCTGTGTACAGGCTAGGGAGAGCAGTGTGTGGAACGTGAACTGTGCCTAATTATAGCCGCTTCTGATGGCCCAGTTGAGAGCAGCTGTATCAGCAAAAAGTGGGGATGAATCTTGGACCTTCCTAGACTGTATTTACAACAGCTCATTTAGACAGTCACTTCTCTAGTCACTGGGTCAAATTTAAAGCTTACTCAACACTGATATTTATATCCTGATGAAACATACATAATTACATTTTGACCAATTATTACAAATATCCGCAAATAAGGCCAGTTCTGACAATTTAAAACATTTGTTTTACTTATGGATATAAAATAAAATCTCCTGGGTCACAGAATGTCTGGTTTGGAGTGAATGTGGGGAAAGAGAAGGGGAACTTAATTTCAATAGTTTTTTACGTCAACTTTCTGATAACTAATCCTTGCCATAATAAATATATAATTATCAACGATTCAATCTTATTACTGAAGTGGTTTCACCAAGTATAAGTAGTATTTATCAAAGCTGTAAATTGTTAGGAATTTCAAAATATCCTCAGCAAAAACATTTCTATTTTGGCTTCAAGGTTAGAATGAACATCAAACCAGATTCCCTAGACCTTCCGATAGTCAGATCTGATAGTGAAGGGGACAGAGGATCGGTCAAGCCAATTCCGACGAGCAATACCTCACTCCACTGTGGTTTACTCTGGCTCCCGATGCCAACCTAAGTTGGTTGAAGACGCTTACCCACAATGGATCTGAGCAGAAGACAGTGATGTCATCAATGTACAGTGAAGCTTTGGTCTGAGTGCCCCCCATACCCTGGCAATGTCACCCCTCTTATGCTCTTGTCCCTTCCTGATAGCTACAATAAAGGGTGTTTTGCAGGGTACACACTCTTCTCTGTGGGCAATTCTGCCCGATTCCAGACTTGATGGAGAAGCTATCTGTTTCCCATTGCACTATGCGGCCATCAAAGATTTTCCTGCCGGGTACAGCATTGGTTTGATCTGAGTGGATCACCTGTCCCAGAGCAGACTCTACCCAGTTGGAAGAAGAATCAGTTAACATTTAAGGTCAATTACCCTTTATCAAAACAGAGAAAGAGAGAGGTTGGCTCAGATCCTAAATTAACTTATGAGTAGCTCAAGCTGAGGTAGTGACTATAAAACATTATTGTGAAAACTAGCAATCATTAAAATCAAGATTATATCACTCAGATGGACAATCTGCATGATATTCATTGGATTTGTTCAAATCATTATTGACAGGCATAAAAATTACCAGTGTATTATTTTTATATTGAGGTTTTTGAACATCTGATAATTATATCAGTGTACTGATTATCCATATGGTAAAAAAGTATTATTAGCAACTAAATAAGATCAACCATCTGTCCTGCTTGCTTAGTTTATAACACTGAATGCCAGCGTCATGCTATAAGACATAATCGGGTTTTAGTGATAAGCCTTAGTACAGTAATCTCCAGTGATAAGACAAGAATTCTTTGCCTCTGTTTGGGCAGCCATGTATTGTATGAACATTATGGTGTTACATTAAACATTCAAAGGAGAGATTTCTGTATTAACCATATTTTGTAAATTTATTGTCAAGGTTTATTGAAAGTTACAGAGAAAGGTTGAATAAGTTAGGTCTTTATTCTCTGGAGCGCAGAAGGTTAAGGGGGGACTTGATAGAGGTCTTTAAAATGATGAGAGGGATAGACAGAGTTGATGTGGATCAGCTTTTCCCTTTGAGAATAGGCAAGATTCAAACACGAGGACATGACTTCAGAATTAAGGGACAGAAGTTTAGGGGTAACATGGGGGGGAACTTGTTTACTCAGAGAGTGGTAGCGGTGTGAAATCCATCCCTGTTGCCAATATTAAAACTTTCACATTATAAACTATGGTACTCTGTACCATTACGAACAGAACTAATGTTTACTACATAACAGCACAAATTACAATGGTAACCCAGTCCATAACATGACTCACCGGCGAACCAGATTTTAAATAAAATCAATATAATTGAGATATATATTTGAAATATAAAATTGAGAAAAGCTTTGAACGGAGCTAAGTTATCTGTAGTTCTCCAAACGAACTTTACAAACATATAATGATACAATACAGAGGCACAAATTGAACAAAGCAGCCAGGTTGAGTTTTGATAATAAGTTATTGATTAGTGGGGGTTTTTTTCAACTTAAAAGCCACAAATTTAAAATTGGCAAAATATAGATACTGGATGCAGACATTTCTAGCATCTTTGAAAATGGCTTAATTTTCTGTGGCATAACGTTAAGTTTATGAGCAAAGTTGCTCAGAAATTGACCGTTTCTGTCATGGTTTCATTCTCTTCCTCTCTAACCCTAAGTGATGTTGCCATGCCAAAGAAATGTCCAAATCACAAATGTACAGAGAGAGAAAACAGCACAATTGTCACAATTGACAACATACACTGATACTATAATTCCAAGTCAGAATGGAAGTCAGTCATTTCTCCAATCTATTACAACTGGAGAAAGATCTTTATTTCCTGAGAAAATGTCCATAAATTCTTCAACATATTTGTAGGCATGCCGAGTAGTGCCTGAGAAAATCACTGAGTAGTGCTTGTGAACATCCAAAGATTTATCAGATTCTTATGTACATGTATATGATAGAAATGTGTTATTGTCTAACTGCACTTCTGACTTTACTGGCACTGCTGAGAATCGTTGACCCACACTAACTGGAAAGAATCCCACATTGCCACAATGCTGACAGTTTTCTTCTAGCCTCCATTAAAAGTAGGGTAGAAGTACAGAACTACAGATGCTGGTTTACACAAAACAAGACAAAAAGTGCTGAATTAACAGTGGTCCTAGCAGCATCTCTGGAGAACAGATGGTCGTAATTTCGGGTCGGGACCCTTCTTCAGACTGATTGTGGTGGGGGAGGGAAGAAAGCTGGGAGAGAGATGATGTCAGGGCAAAGCCTGGCAAGTGATAGGTAAATATAGGTGAGGGGGGTGGGGTTTGGTTGATAGTTTCTCAAAACCAGAAATTAAGTAACTAGTCATGCCATTAATATAGGAAAGGAATCTTGGATTTCCACAAAGAAAAATCACTACCCACATAAACCTAGATAATGGATGCAGTTGATAGATTTAATCAAAATTTTCAGCGAGATTATCTCTCTGGTAAAAGCCCAAGTCAAGATCAACACTCTGCTTCCCAGCAATGTTTCTAACATCAGGAATATTTTAGTTACTATTGATAATAGTACATTTCAGTTTCTGAAACCACTCACCGTAATACATTTCAACAACAAAAAGGTTAAAAACTTCTTGGACTGTACTTAGGCGAAGCTTGTCTTCACAAAGGAGAAAAGCTCGTTTTTCATCCACAACTGTATTCTCCTGCAGCTTTTTCTTCAAAATAGAATTTCAAAGCAATATTATTTATTGAAGACATAATTCTTTAGAAACATAGAAACATAGAAAATAGGTGCAGGAATAGGCCATTCGGCCCTTCGAGCCTGCACCGCCATTCAATATGATCATGGCTGATCATCCAACTCAGTATCCTGTACCTGCCTTCTCTCCATACCCCCTGATCCCTTTAACAACAAGGGCCACATCTTACTCCCTCTTAAATATAGCCAATGAACTGGCCTCAACTACCTTCTGTGGCAGAGAATTCCACAGATTCACCAATCTCTGTGTGAAAAATGTTTTTCTCATCTCGGTCCTAAAAGACTTCCCCCTTATCCTTAAACTGTGACCCCTTGTTCTGGACTTCTCCAACATCGGGAACAATCTTCCTGCATCTAGCCTGTCCAACCCCTTAAGAATTTTGTACGTTTCTATAAGATCCCCCCTCAATCTTCTAAATTCTAGCGAGTACAAGCAGAGTCTATCCAGTCTTTCTTCATATGAAAATCCTGCCATCCCAGGAAACAGTCTGGTGAACCTTCTTTGTACTCCCTTCTCTGTACTCCCTCTATTACAATCATATAATTTAAATGAAATTCATAAACAGTAATTTACATTATATTACCAACCAATTTACGTATATTTTAGAATGATCAGTAAAATCTGTGTGGTTTACACAAGGAACATAATAGTAGAGGGTAGAGAATATTGTTCTGAGCTCAGGGACCTGAGATTAAATTTCACTTAAAACATTTTCTTTCTCCACCAGCTACAGAGAATCGAGGCAAAATTATTTTCAATACGATGATTTGGATGTAGATCAATGATTCAAATCTTCACCATCTTAGCTAAGTTGTAATTTCACTGATCTAGGCCTGACCAAGTATGTGCAATTGTCAGGCAGTCGAGGAAATATTCATGCTAGTCTGCAGTTAAGCTGTGGAGGGATCGTTACTCTCCACCCAGTATGTGTTGTAGTTAGCCACTGTGTTCATAATGCTAGGTCCCAAAATGGAAGTGTACTTCCAATTATAGCACAAACATACAATTTACACGTATATAAATACGGCAAGTGAAATAAATTAGATATGTTCAGACAGACGAAGACTGTCTAAAAGTAAAGGTATATGATTTGAAAGTTAGGTACTGTGAAGGCATTCTATTTATACATTCATTCGACGCCATTTCAGCTGAATAAAGAAACTATTTTGTAAATGAATTTTAAGTTTTTCTGCATCAGAAACACTTGAAATAAAAGTAGACTGCCAAAGCTTTGCCCTGGGTTGCCATGATTTCTTGATGGAGCTAAAATACTAGAAATAGTGAATGTTCTTTTTTTTAATCATTTTTCATCATTGGACAAATTGTCTGGTGAACACTTTCTCTCATACTCAAACAACGAGCGTTGAAGACCAACGATCAATTTGAAGACCAGGACAATCTTTCAAAATGTGCCATGTTTATGACTCCACGTTGATAATGTTGATGTGTCATGCAGAGTTGTCTTCAACATCGTATTGTGCTACAATACATTCACGGGACAATTTTGTTCACAATATATAGATGTTTGATTTTCCTATTGACTCAATAATAGATGTTTTTGGGTCAACATTTTATAAATTGACTTCCTAGGTTTGGATTGGCAGATAGGTGGAGTAAGTGACAAAGGCTGGAGATTGAAAGTAGATAAAAGGATGTCAGAGAAGGAGAGGAGTGACATGTAAAACCAGAGGGAGGATTATAGATGGAAGGGACAGAAGTAGGGGAGAGTGGACTGGGATAGTGGGAGAAATGGGTGTGCAGTGATTTAGTGAGTTTGCACACAGAGAGGGGTTAGTGGGGTGTCAATTAAAATTAGATAATTCAATGTTCATGCTGTTGGATTGTAAGCTACTCAAGTGCAATCTGAAGTACTGCTCCTCCAGTTTGTGTGTGGCGTCACTCTGGCAATGGATGAAACCCAGGACTGAAAGATCAGCAACGGAATGCGAAGGGGAATTAAAATGCTTAGCAACCAGGCGATCCAGCAGGCCTTGGGGGACTGAGCACACATGGGAAAAAAGGTCACCTAGTCTATGTTTGGTCTTGCTGATGTAAAGGAGGCCATATTGGGAGCATCAAGTGCAGATTATAAGAGGTGCTTTAGAACATCTGTCTCATCTGGAAGGGCTGCTGGATCCCTGGGTGAAGGCGAGGGAGGAGGTGTGGGGACAGGTGTAATTTCTCCTGCATTTGCAAGGGAAAAGGGTGGTTCAGATGGGAAGGGATGAGTGAAGGAATTGTGGAGGGAGTGGTCTCTGCCTAAGGCCGAAAGGGGTGGAGACGGGAAGATGTAATTGGAGATGGGATCATGTTAGTGGCGGAAAGGTTGGAAAATGGCGTGTTGGATGTAGAGGGTGATAGGGTGAAGGGCAGGGACCAAGGGAACTCTATCTTTGTTCCCTCTGCCAGAGACGGAGAGCAAGAGCAGAACTGCAGGGCACAGAGGGGAGAAAATACAATAATGTATTAATGTTTTGATTTAGATTTGATATCTTCTCTAAGTTTGTTTATGATATTTTTGATTACAAAGTTTGGAAGTATACAGCGTGTTTGACTTCCTGCAGATGAGATGTTTACATGAACTTCTAGGACTGTCAACAAAAGCTTCTTGGAAATAAATGTATAATAATAATTTTCAAATCCTTTACCCAGATAGAATATTGTACCCCTATTCAAGAAGGCCTGCAGGGAAAAAGGCTGGGGGAAGGGCTTCGAGGGGAGAGGGGGGGGAGAAGGGGATAAAGGGAAAGAGAGAAATGTTAGGATCGATGAAGGGATATCGATGTAAGGCCAAGGAAAGGATTGTTAGTGGTTATTTATCTAAACTTAAATAAATTAATGTTCATACCATTAGATTGTAAGCTATCCAAGCAGAATATGAGGTGTCGATCCTCCAGTTTGGTATGACCTCACTGGCAGCGGAGGAGGCCCAGGGCAGAAAGGTCAGTATGGGAATGGGAGTTATAATGGTTAACAACTGGGAGATCTAGCAGGCACCAGCTATGTCTACCTTTTTGACGATTATATCTGGGCCCCAGCTATACCTGTCTTTTTGTTGGTTATGTCGTTCAAGTTAAAGATGTAGCCATGGGCACCTGCTCTTTTTGTTGCTTACGTCGAACAGTCCTTGTTCTAAACGCACACTGACACAATCCCCTATCTCGTTCTCTCCTACATCAACGACTGAATTGAGGCTGCCTCCTGCATCTGTGCAGAACTCATTGATGTCATTAACTTTACCACTAGCTTCCATCATCTCCTTAAATTCACTTGGACTATCTGATACCTTTCTCCCTTTGCTTCATCTCTCTGTCTCCATCATAATGGCCAAGAAAGCAAACCAACCTCCCTTCCATTGACTCCGTCTACACTTCATGCTACATCAACAGGGCCACCAGCATAATCAAGGACCAGTCTTACCCTGGTCACTCCCTCTACTCCCCTTTCCTATCAGGCAAGAGGTACAGAAGTTTAAAAACACATACCTCCAAATTCAGGGACAGTTTCTTTCCAGTTGTTATTAAGCAACTGAATCATCTTCTCGTCAACTAGAGTGCAGTCCTGACCTCCAACTACCTCATTGGAGACCTTCAAACTTTCATTAATCGGACTTTACTGGATTTTATCCTACACTATCATTATACCCTTTAACCTGCATCTCTATACAGTAGACGGCTTGATTGTAATCATGTATAGACTTTTTGCTGACATAGCACACAGCAAAAAAGCTTTTGACTGTACCTCGTACATGAAACCATCAGTTTTTGGTTGAGCAAAATTTAATTTTGCAGATCGCATTATTTTGTGTTTGCTGTTTTAGAATATCATATGAAGATAAACAATGAAAAAAAACTCACTTTGACTTCTGTAATTAAGAGCAAAACCTAAACATTTTGGCAGCATAATTAAAATAAGAGGAAAATAAAGTACCTGACAGATGATATAAAGAAATGAAGGATCTGATGGATAGGCCATTGATGACTTCTTTCCATTTCTTGTACTATCTGATATTTGAGAAAGGCACTGTTTCATTTCTTTGAAGCTATCAAGCATTTTTTCCATTTTTTTAGACAGTTGTTTAATTTCATCATCCACTTTATCACTGCCATTCAGTACAGTTCTAGCACTTGCTTGTGCATTGTGATCTTCCTTAACTAAGACAGGGCTCCTCAAATCTCTATTTAGTGGTCCAAGTCCAGGCATTATGATATTCATAGGTTCTGCATCATAGTTTTTCAAAACCATTGTAGATTCACTGTGTGCTGATTCATCTGTTGGTTTAGGGGTGCTTGTTGCTGAGCTATGTTCACTACTGCTGTTCATTATTTCTTCTATTAATCCTTTTTTATTACTTGGAAATTGAATTGTGGTATTCCCTGGCAATAATAGTTCTTTACTTATAGCTGCCTCTTCCTTGGACAGATTTTCAAAATATTTCTTCATTCCAGAGATACTAATACCCGGCTGCCCAATCTGCAGAGAGTCTGGTAACACACAAGAATCATCTAACAGGAGCTTTCTACTCATAAACCTGATTAAGTAGCGATCCGAGTTAGAAGATGGAAGAAAAGCAAGGTCATTTGATTTCTGTCTCCCAACTAAAAGCAGTAACAATGTTTCAGTCAGAAAACACATACCTTTTGGCCGTTCATTGTTTTGCAAATGAATTTGCTGAATATTAGGCATACTTGAGGGAGTGACTGTATAGAGTAATATTATGTTACACGTATTGGATGATACAGCAATTGTACATCGATGGGGGTCAAAACATACTATATCAGGGACCAGAATCCCAGGTATGCTTACTTTTCTGGTTGTTGTCACTTTTCTCTCAAAAGTGACTAAAATCAGATGTGAAGAATCATGACCACTTCCAGTAATGCAATCTCTTCGTCGCAGGTGGAGTAGGGGACTGGGATCAGATTTTCGATGATTTGCCAGAATGTGGGTCAAGTCCACAGGACCAGATGATGAAAATGTTGGTTCCTCTATTAACGACTTTGAGGAATCTATTGATTTTCTTCTTGAATCCATGGAATGTGTTTCATCCACAGCTAACATCGTGGGTCGTGAGATTGCAGAACCAGTTTCTGATGTGGGTGTAACGTGAAAGGCAAGGCCAGCATTGAGACCACAAATTTTATCAAGGGGCAGTTCAGTTGTCACAACCACTTGTAATTCCATGCATGCCTCGACTGCACAGATATATCCCCCAACATCAAATATAGGACAAAAACTGCATGCACGAAGAGTCTTTTGAGCATTATTCCAAATATAAGAATGAAGGGCGCTGCCTATGGCAATCACCAAACGATTTCCATCTGCAGTCCAGCAAGCACAATGAATCAAGCCAGTACCTGTAATGTCTGCTTTAACTCTACGATTATCAATCTGCACGGCAAACAATACTGAGGCATCTTTTTTTGTTAGCACCACCAAGGCATCATGTTTTGGATGCCACACACAGCCTTGTGGCAGAATTGGAAAAATCTCTCCCAGTTCACAAGTTTGGGAAACCAAAAGTTTGTTTTCTTCTAATGTGCTGTTTTGTAACTGCCACACAGTTATATGCTTTTTATGCTGAACTGCAAGCAATGCCAGAGTCCCTGTATAATAAACAGGACCCCAGTGAAGTCCATTCACATGTTCAAAACTTCCAATGACACTGCTATCTCCAAACTTTACCTCACCATTGACTAGATAAACAGCAGTGAGAGCAACTTGCTTTCCATCAGTCCAGGCAATCCCATGAATAGGATGAAGAGCTTGATGCAATACATTAATTGCAGTTCGCGGCAATTTTGCTTTTCCAAGTTCCATGCTGGCCATCTTTAGAATCCTGGAAGTGACAAAAAAGAAAATTAAAATCTGGAACAGTCTATTCTTCAACAGATCCTACCCACAAGGTTTTAGCAAGGCAAAATATCTGATTAAATCAAAGCAAACGCATCTGTTAACGTCTGCAACACTGGTGGATGAATGTTTGTCTTACTGAGGTGAAAAGTATAACCTTCTCCTACAGCAGTCTGTTGCTTACCCAAGGCTTCTTCAATAAAGCTGACCTAAAAAGGAAAGCCACAACGTTTAATCTATAATGAGGCTTGAGCTGATTACTTTCAATCGAAGTCCAGACATTACTGCTGTTTCAAACTTAAAAATAATGAATGTTTTACACTCTCACCAAGGATTTAGCATGGAAATCAATTAAATGCAAAATAATAGAGAATAGCTTTGATTTTCTGTTGCACTAAATTTTAGCAGGTCTACATTTTTCTGTTTTTTTTTTAAATAGCAGGAAAATAATATCAAACAAAAAAGCCACCTTTGGCAAATGTTGACCTGTCCTTTGGACACAACATTTAGCAATGAAAGTCTTGGTTATAAAATTACCATACTGTATTTTCATTCCCACATTTATAAATGACTGACAGTGGTGATACACTGCTTACAGCCATAGTAATGGAAGTCAAGTGCAGATGTAGAGCAGGTCACCAATTTGCTAAAACAATGGAATCCCACATTAATCAAATTATATTAAAACTAATGACTCACACATGATAGTTGTAAATCTAAAAGCGAGCAATTTGGTAAACAACATAGTTAACAACTGAGCAGTGCCAAGAGTACACAATGATGACAAGCTGGAAACCTATGAATTACTACCAACATCCAGAGATGACATGGTTTACAGTTAAGTCATGTGTACGTTCTATACGATTATATTGCGTCCATTAACCTCAAGTGTTCTTTTTATGCCTTTACCATCAACAGCTACAACTGTTAATGTCTGATACATGTTGATCGCTGAATAAATCCCTCCATTCCTTCTGCATGTCAAAAATATTTTAAAAGAGTAGCTTCCAATAAACTTTCTATGCATAACTGTTCAACTTCTGCAACCTCCATTCCAGAACCAAGGTCACCTCAATGACCGTCATTGAGATACAGGGCAGACGATGCAGGTGTGTTCAATAGTTCCGAGACTGAGCTTGAAACATGGTCTATTCATTCACTGAAACATTGAAAAAAGGGTCCTTATACTTAACATTCACAAAAGATTGGTCCTCTACAAATCTGCCCCGACTATAAAACATTACCCTTCTACACTGAAGGTCAAACCAGGACCCTGAACTACCTCCCATGTCTCTGAAACCACTTCTTAACAAAGGCAGATATCAAAGAAGAATTTTACCAGTGTCTTCAGTGCACAAGCTGGGTGATGCCACCAGCAGTGGCTGCTTCGCCAACAGTCTGGTCTTTCTTCTTTTTGTTATTTTTAGTATGTGTTAAAAAGTGTGCTTTGGTTTGTTTTATGTGGGGGGTGAGGGGTGGGATTGGGGGAAACTTTTTTCAGTTTCTTACCTCAATGGAGATTAGATTTTTTTCCATATTGTATCTCCGTCTGCACTGCGGCCTAACATCGTGGAGATGGCGGCCTTTCCTGGAGACCGACGGGTGCTCCAAGCTGCAGTAGTCTGCAGGACTTTAACATCGCGGAGCTTACGATCCCTTTGCCGGGGATCAAAGCTGCAACCGTGGGGCCTGTGGACTTTAACATCGTGAAGCCCGTGGTCTCTGGTAAGAAGAGGCCGACTCAGGAGTTCCATGCTGTGGAGAGTTTCAACCGCACCGACCCGGGAGTTTCGATCACCCTGACGGCGGTTTCAATAGTCGGCTACAGGGGCTTCGATGGCCCCGACTGCGGATGGTTTGACTGCCCTGACAAAGAGGAAGAAGCTTGAATTTTATTGCCATCCATCACAGTGAGGAATGTGGAATCCACTGTGATGGACGTTTATGTTAACTTTTATGTGGTTGTGTGTCTTGTTACTTTTCACTTAGTATGGCTGTATAGTAACTCAAATTTCACTGTACCTTAATTTAGGTATGTTACAAAACCTACCTGAATCGTGATTGAGAATCTGCCCCACCCCTTGTGTGTGATTTTGGCGCTGTTTAGAGGGGGCGGGTTTAAAACGCGATTTTTACTAGGCTATAGCAATCGAAAATGTTCAGCCTAGTAAATCATTAACTGAGAATCGCTGAAAGACCCCGTCGCAAAAGTTTAGTTTTTATGGCCTTGTTTAATAGTTATAGTAGTTTAAAAATCACTCTCTAAACCCGCGACCTCTCGCAGCCCCAGGGTTTTATAAAGCAAACAATTAAAGGTATGTACCTTATTTTTACATTAAAAGGGGCTTCTTAAGAACCCTGTAATATAAAGTTTTCTATAGCGAGTAGCTCATTTTGGGCTCTTTATATCCCGCAGTATTTTTCTGGGCATTTGAGGGCACAAATCCAGCGCAATGTGAACGTTCTAAACCAGCGCGTTCACAGGAACCCACTAGAAAGTCGATTTTAATTGACTTTAATTTACAGCAATTGAACACTAAATTCCTTCCATTTGGCCTATAAATTGATGTAAATGAGATTTAAAAATCATGTTTTATTGTGAATTATTTGTGAATATTATTTGGACACTTAGGCTATTTAAAAATGTTAATCATTTATTAAGAAATGGATAGATGTTTAGATCTAGTAATTGAAGTTTGAAATTAGCTACAATTGGGTAACTAACAAATTATATGCTTTAATTTCAGGTCCTCCAAGTAAGATTATTTTATATTTGTTTCAGAATGGTTCAATCTATGATAACTGAAAATTTCATTCAGTTCTCTTAATTTTTAAGAAGGTTATGGGCTTTTGACTGTCCTCGATCACAGCTTTTTTGTTATGTCCATAGAAAATCAATAGGGAACAAGATGCTAATTTCCGGGTATGAAAATGGCCATAACTTTTTTATTACTTGAGATATGAAAGTGAATTAGGTGTCAAATTAAACTTATTGTTATGCTTTATCTGATGGGATAAATTGCAGACTTGATTTTTTTAATCTCAAAATTTTGTAACATTGCTACTTAATTGGTACATGTGACAATAAACTGACCATGAAACCTTGAAACAAGCACAAACTTTGGCTGTCTACAAAAAAGAGTGTTTGATAAAAGCTCATGATCGACCTGGCAGAGTAATCACTGCTCTCCTTCACTTTTCTGTAACATGGACTATCTATGTTCAAGAAGGCACTGCAGATGCTGGAGAATCGAAGGTAGACAAAATTACTGGAGAAACTCAGCGGGTGTGGCAGCATCTATGGAGCGAAGGAAATAGGCAACGTTTCAGGCCGAGACGCTTCTTCAGACTAATGCAGGGGACGGGAAGAAAGGAAGAGGAAGAGCCAGAGGGCTGAGGGAGAGCTGAGAAGGGGAGGAGACGGCAATGGCCACCGGAAATTGGAGGAGTCAATGTTCAGGCCACTGGGATGCAGACTGCCCAAGCGGAATATGAGGTGCTGCTCCTCCAATTTCCGGTGGTGCTCACTCTGGCGATGGAGGAGGCACAGGACATAAAGGTCGGATTCGGAATGAGAGGGGGAGTTGAAATGCTGAGCCACAGGGAGATCAGGTTGGTTAATGCGGACCGAACAGAGGTGTTCGGCGAAACGATCGCCAAGTCTACGCTTGGTCTCACCGATGTAGATCAGCTGACATCTAGAGCAGTGGATGCAATAGATGAGGTTGGAGGAGGTGCAGGTAAACCTCTGTAGCACCTGGAACGACTGCTTGGGTCCTTGAATGGAGTCGAGGGGGGTGGTAAAGCGACACTTGTAGCATCTGTTGCCGTTGCAAGGGAAAGTGTCTGGGGAGGGGGTGGTACGGGTGGGAAGGGAAGAATTGACAAGGGAGTTACGGAGGGATCGGTCTTTGCGGAAAGCAGACGGGGGGAGATGGGAAGATGTGGCGAGTGGTGGGGTCACGTTAGAGGCAAAAACGACGGAGGACTATCTGTTGTGTGACGGCTAGTGGGGTGGAAGGTAAGGACTAGGGGGACTCTGCCCTTGTTCCGAGTGGGGGGATGGGAAGAGAGAGCAGTGTTGCGGGGTATAGAAACCCTGGTGAGAGCCTCATCTATGGTAGAGGAGGGGAGCCCCCGTTCCTTGAAGAATTAGGACATTTCCGATGCCCTGTAGTGGAACACCTCATCCTGGGAGCAGATGCGGCGCAGACGGAGGAATTGGGAGTAGGGGATGGAGTCCTTACAGGAAGCAGGGTGGGAAGAAGCGTAGTCTAGATAGCCATGGGAGTCAGTGGGTTTATAGTGGATGTCGGTCAAAAGTTTATCACCTGCGATGGGGATAGTGAGGTCAAGAAATGGTAGGAAAGTGTCAGAAATGGTCCAGGTGTATTTGAGTGCCGGATGGAAGTTAGTGGGGAAGTTGATGAACTATCTATAGCAGGGATATAGATATAGCACATTGTAGCTGAATCCACAAAATCCTCCAAATCCACTGACAGGATAAGCAAAACTATTCAGCATCTTTCCCAAAATGGGAAATGAGACATAAGGAGAGAAAACAGTTGCTGTAAAAGTTGTATCTTACTTAACCATTATATCAACGATTTAAAACAAATTCCTAATCTAATTCCCTAAACAGTGGTGCAGCTGGAAGTGCTGCTAATTCACAACGCCAGAGACCTGGATTCAAATCTAATTTTGGATCTCATTAGGTTCGGCTGAAAGAACTTTCAGCGCTAATTCTGATTATAAATTTGTGTAATAGCAAGCCAACACTTATAGTCTATCTGTAAACCTCTTAACTGTTACCTATATGTACGGTCTGAATAACAAGTCCATCTTCCTTAATGACAAGTTGTTCATCACCATTGTTCTGGAACTACCAACAAATCATCTTTTTAGAACAATTCTAAGTGAGGAGTTTCAATGCACAGGTTATCAGATCTAGCATCACAATTGGATTAATGATTTTAATAATTTAAAAGATTCACTGCACTTTAGAGCTATTCTCATGGAAAATAATTTTTTCTTCAAACTATGGGGAATTTTGGTGTATACAACCTTTCATTCATATCAAATTCATTTTACATCATGGAGCATCAGCTGTCTCTACTAACACAACCAGCCCAATATCCAGCGTTGCTGGATCAAGAATTTCCTCCAAAATAAATCTTGAAAAATAATAAAGCCATTATCTTTGGTTTCTGTCACAAACTCTGATACTACTACTCAGCATCCTTCCCATCAACAACACCAGTTGCTTCCAACTCTATAAGAGTCCCCAATTCCACATTTTCATCAGTGCAACTACTGCTGAAACTCTCCTCCATGTTGTTGTTACCTCTAATCCATTCTCGCCTTTTGTGAATTCAAAATAATCCTAAACTGCAATCCTTATTCAGACTAGGTCCCATTCATATTAGCTCCTGGTTCAGCAAGTCTGACAAGTCTTTTTTCACTTCCCATTTCTGTACCTTCCTTCAGAAATCCTAGAGAAATCTCTGGGTTCCTCCAGTTCTAGTGCTGTACATATTCCAGATTTCAACTCCCCACCAAGGCAATGACAAAACCCAAAGCTAGAATTCCTCCCCTAAATTTCTCCACCCCTCTCTCCTCTTAAAATCTTCATTTTTAGCAGCTTTTGGTTATCTGACCTAAATTTGCTTATGTCGTTCAGACTCAAATTTTGTTTGATAACACAAATTGAAAACCTAAGGAATTTTAATTATTTCACAAAGTCCCAAAGCTAAGGAACTACTTTTCAAGTATAATCATTGTTGTGGTATGAGAAAACAATCTACGAATCGGTATTTAAGATTATTCACAGAAATGAGATTAGTGACCACGTAATTTAAATGTATTTATTCAGAGGTTGTGGATGTGACTGATAAATGCCAACATTTATTGATCATCCCTAACTGTCCAGTGCATTAATTATAATGCTCGACCATTTGAAAGGACAGTTAAGAGCCTGGAGTCACATATATGTCATATGTCCGTCGCCAAATGGTATTGGTGACCCTAACTGGTTTTTACGGCAGTCACCACTATGGACTCTACCTTTTTAATTCTGTACTTATTTAATTACTGCAAATTAAATTCCCCAGTTGTTACAGGGGTCTCAAGATCCATTGTCGATGTCCAGTCCAGGTACCTGAATGCTAGTTCAATAATTTTACCACTCTGCTATATGTTTGTTTTGTTTAAATGTTGAGTAGGGGATACATTCAGATAAGAATGTGAAATCACTTACATGACCCAGCGAGCTGACAGACCTTTTGTTTAATACAGAGTTAAGCCAGCAGTTCAGACAATGTAGCACTTTTTCAATACTGCACCCATTAGACCCTAAGATGTGGTGACAGGTTTGGGTCATTCAATAAGACGATATCCTTCGTCCACTTTCTTGCCCTTTTCCCAGAATCTTTAGTTAGAAATCTATCTTAGCTTCTAATTGAACAAGGACCTTGCACATCACAATTCTGTTACAAGGAGTTCTACAGATATTATTCCCCATCTCAATTCTATATGGGTATCTCCATATTCTAAGACTATGCCCTCTGGTTCTGGCCACTCCCATAAGAGGAAATATCCTCTCAGCTAACCTCTTAACAAGCTTAGGTTTCAGTAAGATCGCCGCTCCTTTCTCCCATCTGTAATGTGCCCTGTCCATTTAACTTTTCCTTAAAGGACAATCGACCCCATACCCAGGATCATCTTAGTGACCTTTCCTTCAAAGGAAATAATCAATAATGCTTACTGTTGTCTCCCTGGTGGCGGCTTTAGCTGCAGTAGGGGGTCTTTTTTTTTTTGTTTACACTCCAACCACCTAGAAGTAAAGGTGAACATCCCATTAATCCTTATCTGAGGCACGTGTACTAGCATTCAGTAGTTTGTTTAAGAAGGAACTGCAGATGCTGGAAAATCAAAGGTAGACAAAAATGCTGGAAAACTTAGCGGGTGAGGCAGCATCTATGGAGCGAAGGAAATAGGCAACGTATCGGGTCGAGACCTACCTATTTCCTTCGCTCCATAGATGCTGCTTCACCCGCTAAGTTTCTCCAGCATTTTTGTCTACCCAGCATTCAGTATTTAGTATACACGAGCACCCCACCCCTCTCGATTCCTTTATATAGTAGCTATTTGCGGGTCTTTTTTTCTGTTTAAAAACTTGTCCCGCTTTCCAGAATGAGCAACCTTACATTTTCTCAGAAAGCTGGCACGAACCCATCACCTATGAAAGAGGCAGCATTGCAGACTTTCAGCAGTGGGTGAACGCTGTCTAACGTAGAAATTGGGGACTGTTCCAGTGATGGAAGTGAATAGTCTTTAGATTATTAATATTAAGTGCTAACTTTATTTATTTCACCACAGGCGTTTTGGGAGTCTGTAATCACCTGTTATTTTATTTCGATTACTTGCTCCACTAGCAAAAAAAAGTGCTTGCGAAACTTTATTTTAGAAACTTAGCGGGTCGGGCAGCATCTGTGAGTAAGTCACGTTTCTGGTGGGGAAGAAGGGTGCATTCCCTGCACAGATGCTGCCTGTCCCGTTGAAGTTGCTCCAGCACCATGCATGTGTTTTGTTGCAGAGCTCCAGCAACAGCAGCCAACCTCTTGATGTCTCCATGGCTCCGCCTGGTTGCGACGTCTATGTAACTCCACCTCTCACACTGACTCACAGAGGCGCGGCTCCCGGGTCGGGTAATGGCCGGGGTTTAGGTGAGATCCGTCCCACAAGTGGAGGCCCCGGGAGTAGCGCCAGCGCCAACGCCAACTCACCCCTCTCTCCCTCCCTCTCCGTCCGTCTCCCTCGACGGCGGCGGCGGCGGCGCCTGGCCGGAAGCGCCGCTCCGACGGCCACCGCTACACTTCCGGCCATGCGCGGAGGGAGGGAGGAAGGGCCGGAGTTTGATGCGCAGGCGCGGGCAGAGCGGCTCGGCTCCATCCTGGCCGTTGTCATGGAGACAAAGTGCAGGAGCACGTCATTGGGGCCCACCGTGCCAGCACCGCCTGTGGTGGTAATGATGGTAAATATCCTATCGGCCATGCAGCCACTTTCACACGGAAGCTGTCTTGTTTTGGTCAAATGCTTTTTTTTTGTATTCCCAGAAAAATAGGTGCAGGAGGAGCCCATTCGGCCCTTCGAGCCAGCACCGCCATTCAATATAATCATCATGGCTGATCATCTAAAGTCAGTACCCTGGTCCTGCTTTTTCCCCCCATATCATTTGATTCCTTTAGCCATAAGAGCTAAATCTAACTCTCTTGAAAAAAAGACTTGACACATTTTAATTTCCCATACTCAATGGTCAAAGTTAGAGAGGTCTGAGCTACATTAAACACCCGAGTCACAGCCAATCCTATCCAATAGGTAGCAATGTTACAATTTTTTAGAGATTTAAAAAATCAACCTTTCTGCAATTTATCCCATCAGATAAAGCATAACAATAAGTTTAATTTGACACCTAATTCACTTTCATATCTCAAGTAATAAAAAAGGTATGGCCATTTTCATACTCGGAAATTAGCATCTTGTTCCCTATTGATTTTCTATGGACATAACAAAAAAAAGCTGTGATCATGGACAGTCAAAAGCCCATAACTGAATGAAATTTTCAGTTATCATAGATTGAACCATTCTGAAACAAATATAAAATAATTTTACTTGGATGACCTGAAATTAAAGCATATAATTAGTTAGTTACCCAATTGTAGCTAATTTCAAACTTCAATTACTAGATCTAAACATCTATCCATTTCTTAATAAATGATTAACATTTTTAAATAGCCTAAGTGTCCAATTAATATTCACAAATAATTCACAATAAAACATGATTTTTAAATCTCATTTACACCAATTTATAGGCCAAATGGAAGGAATTTAGTGTGCAATTGCTGTAAATTAAAGTCCATTTTAAATCGGCTTTCTAGTGGGTTCCTGTGAACCCGCTGGTTTAGAACATTCACATTGCGCAGAAAAATACTGCGGGATATAAAGAGCCCAAACTGAGCTACTCGCTATAGAAAACTTTATATACAGGGTTCTTAAGAAGCCCCTTTTAATGTAAAAATAAGGTACATACCTTTAATTGTTTGCTTTATAAAACCCTGGGGCTGCGAGAGGTCGCGGGTTTAGAGAGTGATTTTTAAACTACTATAACTATTATACAAGGCCATAAAAAGTAATAATGCCTTTTGCGACGGGGTCTTTCAGCGATTTTTCGTTAATGATTTACTAGGCTGAACATTTTCGATTGCAACAGCCTAGTAAAAATCGCGTTTTAAACCTGCCCCCTCTAAACAGCGCCAAAATCGCGCACACGGCCTGGGGCAGATTCTCAACGACGATTCAGGTACGCTTTGCAACATACCTACAATAGGTACCCGAGTGACCACCACTGAAAGCAATATTAATGCATATTAATATCAACTGAAAGCAAAATTGCTTGATCTACCTGAGGGGGAAGTGCTAAATATTAGTCAAGAACAGAGGATATACACCAATAATAAGCAAATAATTTTGACTTGGATAAAAAGGTACTGATCTGAACCCAAATATTTTATCAGAAATGAAAAAACAGAAAATGCTAAAAGTTTCACTTATTTCCTGAGATGAGGACAGATCTGGAAAGGGAAAGGTAAGAACAACAATGTGAAGATAATCAAAAAACAAACTGCTGGAGGAACTCATACGTGTCTCCTCGGTGATCTGCTCTTGTTCCTCTTCTCCCAGAGTCACATCAGGGACAGAGTCCCCCTAGTCCTCACCTTTCACCACATCAACCGTCGTAAACAGCCATTATCCTCTGACATTTTCAGCACCACCAACGGAATGCCTCCTGTAGCCACATCATCCCATCTCCCCCCCTTTTCGCCTTCTGCAGAGACCTTTCTCTCCGTAACTCGCTGGTTAACTCATCCCTTCCCACCCAAACCACCCAAGGTACTTTCTCCTGCAACTGCCGGAGGTTCAAAACCTGTCCCTATACCTCCTCCTACAACTCCATCCAAGGACTGGCTGTTCGAAGGGCAGAATGGCCTACTCCTGCACCTATAGTCTATTGACCATGACACTCCTTTCAGGTGAGGCAGAGGTTCATTTGCATCTCCTCCAATCTCATCTACTGTATCCGCTTTTCAAGGTATGGACTCTATACTGTATATCGGAGAGACCCTGTAGGCTTGGTCATCATTTTGGTGAACAGCTCCACTCAGTCCACCAAGGCCTACGTGATCTTTCAGTTGCTAAACAACTCCCCCTCCCATTCCCATACAGACCTTGCTGTCCTGGGCCTCCTCCACTGTCGAAGTGACAATGCAAATTGGAGGAATAGCACCTCCTTTTTCATTTGGGCAGTTTACAACCCAGCAGTATCAATATTGATTTATCTAACTTCAAGTAACCCTTGCTTTCTCTTATTAAACAGTGCAACAGGTTAAATTCTGGAAGATAATATCTGTTTTCTGATGTGGATAAAGATACCGCAGACACAAATTGTTTAACGGTTGTGTTCTACGGATCCTTGCATGTCAGATGTTATGCAAGTCAGAAGTGGAAATGGAACAATAAAATTGTAAACACTGAACTCAATATATATATTAAAAAAGTTCAATAAATTAAAAAATCCAATATAGTGCAACAAAGCCCAAAGTCCCTAGTGCAACCCAGGCAGTTTGTAGTTAGTAGGGGGTTTGTAGTGTTCAATAGCCTGATGGTTGTTGGGGGGGAAAAGTCATTCCTGGATATTACAGTGTATGTGTAGGAAGGAACTGCAGATGCTGGTTCACACTGAAGATAGACACAAAATGCTGGAGCAACTGCAGAACAGGCAGTATCTCCGGAGAGAAGGAATGGGTGACATTTTGAGTCGAGACCCTTCGGCAGTGAGTCAGGGGAGAGGTTTCAAAGGGTTTCAAAGGTATTTTATTGTCACATGTACCAATTAAGGTACAGTGATATGCGAATTACCATACAGCCATATGGGAAAAAAAAGCAACAAGACACATAACTACATAAAAGTTAACATAAACATCCACCACAGTGGATTCCCCACATTCCTCACTGTGATGGAAGGCAAAAAAAAGTCCAATCTCCTTCCTCTTTTCTCTCCCTCGGTCGGGGCAGTCAAACCATCCGTCAGGGCGATCGAAGCTCCTGCAGCCTGCGGTCGAAACTCCAGCGTCGGGGCGGCCAAAACTCCAGCGTCAGGGCGGACAAAACTCCAGCGTCGGGGCGGTCGAAACTCAAGCGTCCGGGTGGTCGAAGCTCCCACGTCAAGTCGATCAAAACTCCCGCGGCTTGGAGTTCCCAAAGTCGGTGTCTGACCAGAGACCGTGAGCTCCATGATGTTAAGTCTGCAAGCATCCATGGTTGTAGCTCCGAGGTCGATCCCTGGCAAAGGGATCGCAAGCTCTCTGATGTTAAGTCCACAGGTGACTGCGGTGGAGCTCTCAAAAGTCAGTCTCCAGCAAAGGCCGCCAACTTCTCGATGTTAGGCTGCAGTGCGTACATAGATAAGATATTGAAAAAAATCACATCTCTGTCAAAGCAAAAGATTAGAAAACATTTCTCCCAACCCCCACCCCCACTCCCCACATAAAACTAGCTAAAGAACACTAAAAGGATACATTTAACACATACTATTATAACACAAAGAAAGAAGGGACAGACATACTTTTGGCGAGGCAGCAATTGCTGGTGCCACCTGGGAAACTAGAGATATGGAAGGGCAAGGTGTGAAAATGAGACATCAAGGAGATGGGGTTCAAAGAAATGTAGAATGGTTCATTGTTAGCTGAGAGGATGATGTCAAGGAGACGTACAAGGTAAACATGGTAAAATGAATTGGTAGGACAGTGAAATAAGAAATGATGCAAATTAGGATCCAAGTAACAGAATATGCTATAACTTCCCTTTTGGTGAGCTGAACATAGGAAACTGAAAAGGAAAGCGTTAAAACCATGTCTTGTGGGAACAAAGTCATGAATGAGGATTTCAGCAGTAGATGAACTAGGAGAGATGGAGTAGGATGGTGCTACAGCATTAGAAGTTCACAATTATATGATCTACAGATCTTTGGTTACTTCATTGGCCAGGAGTGGAATGGCAACAAATAGGTACTGAAGAAAATAATTTCAACCTTTGTTTAAAAAAAAATTGCAAACAATTCCTGCTCAATTCCTGCCCACGATTAGACATTGGAGAAAAGATTTAATAATTTAGTCAATTTGAGGTGTCAAGTAAGATTGAGTTGGGTGGCAACATCTGGCATGTGAAAACTGATGCTTTGTCTTCAGATATGGCAAAGAGGCAGCATGTCGATGAGTAACAAGAGTGGGATGAGGATAGATCCGTGGGTGACATCAGAAGCAAGCTCAGAATGCATATTAAAAATGTATTTCCTTGCTTTGAATGGGGTTTGACTATTTAAGTGGGGGGGTGGGAGAATAGTAATTATTTATTTTATTAATTCAAGAGCTGCATCATTAAGCAATGATGCATGTGTTCTGATGTACTAATGTATGGAATGAAATTTGAATTCTGCGATTGTTATCTCTTCAACTGAATCATGAATTCATGGTTTATGTGGGTGTTACATTGAATGTTTCTCAGTGAGTGGGTTCTGCCTGACATTTTACATTTCAGATAAAGGTTGCAAATGACTCATTCTAAGACACTTATAGTTATGCATGTGCCATTCTCAGCTCCTCGGTTTTTAACAGGGATACTTATATTTTCTAGAAAATACGAATTTTAGAAAAGTTCATATTTTATCAATTTAATTCAACAGGATCTTATGATACAAACTTGTTGAGGCATTACCTTTAGTAAGACTCCAGGGTGAAAAGGAATTTCCAGATATAATACGTTTGTAGCATTTAATAGAGTAATGCTCTACATATGCTATCCAATTGACGTACTCGTATCATACCTGCCCCAAGAAAGTTAATCTACGCAATAAAAACTCAACCATGATGAATATAATTTTAAATATTATAATGTTTGTGGTTATTTTACAAGACAGTAATACAAATATGTTCTAATGATCTAGAGATAAAAGTCAAAATTGCACCAAGATTGTAGAGAAATGTATAAGTAGTTAATTCAAAAGAAATCTGCACAGTGACCACGAATCTACCACATCATGATAAGACATGGTGGTTTGTTTAGAAAGGAAATCAGCTGCCTTATCTGGCCTGGCCAGCTTTCCATTCCAGAAATATAGTTGCCAAGTTGAAACCAGCTTTATCTTTGAAAGAACAGCAATCCACTCAATTCGCAGGTATTAAAAAGTAGGAAAGGGCAGAGAAGGTGCAGAGGAAATTGGCCAGGACTGGAAAATTTTTGTTATGAGAAAAGATCAGTTGAACTAGGATTGTTTTCTTTGAAACCAAAAACGCTGAGGGGAGATTTATTTGAAGTGTACAACATTATAAAAGAAGGACCTTTATATGGTGTGTCAAAAAACAAGGGGCTTTGGTTTGGGGTAATTAACAGAAGGAAGAGGAGGATTATTTTAACCCAGAAGATATTGGGATCTGGAACTCATTGCCTGAGGGTTTTAGAGAAATGTTTTTATTTAAAAGGCCTGGCTGTGAGGTATTAGATGGGTAGCTATTTTTTAAATAAACTATATCCCCCCCCTCCCCACCCCCCACCTTGATTTCCTCTAAACTCTGAGCTCTAGCCTACTCAATCTCTCATATGACAGACCTGCCTCTCAGGAACTAGACTGGTGAAATTTTGCTGTACTTTATAAAGGATAGCAATTTTTATGGGTAAGGAGACATAATGTTCTAGGCATGTTACCACCAAGGTCCAAAATAATTGTTGAAGCATGCTTTTACTCTTGTACTCAAATCATCTTGCAAAATATAATTTGCCTTCATAATTTTCAGCTTTGTTTTCAGCAAGTTGTGTACAAGGTCAACCAGGTTCCTTTTCACTTCCCAATCTCCCACTAGAAGTAGTAATTTCTTTAAAACTCTGCATTTCTGTTTTTCTTATCAAAGTAGATAACAATATTTTTCCATATTTAATTCATCCAACAAATTATTGCCCATTCATTTATTTATATTCCCTTGACACCTCTTTGCATCCTAATAATTTATTCTGTATCTCTCATTAATTTTACGAAACATAAATTGATCAATCTCAGCCTTGAAAGTTACAATTGACTCATCAACTGTGATATTTGCACCACCATAAAATGAATGAAATGCTTACTGGCCTAACTACAGAATTATTTTGTGGCAGTTTTAGGCTTATTTCCTCTTGTTCCAGATTCCCAACACAGTAAATAGTTTATCTACTTTATCAAATTAGAGTCATAGTTATACAGCATGCAAACAGGTCATTTGACCCAATTTGTCTGTGCCTACCTGACCAAATCTAATTTGCCCATGTTTGGTCCATATTTCTCAATCTTTCCTATCTATTTACCAATCTAAATTTCTTTTAACTGTTACAATTGTTCCACTTCCATGTACCCACCACCCTCTTGAGAAAAAAACATCCCCCTCGTCACCTTTAAATCTTTCTTCTCTTATCTTAAACTTATGCCATCTACTTTTATGGGCCTGTCCCACTTAGGTGACTTTTTAGGCTACTCTGCAGTCACCACATGGTCACCACATGTTTGTGGGTGGTTGCCGGGTAGAAACCTTTATGGTCGTGAGGAGTTCCCGCGTTCTGGGAACGAGTCAAGGCCTCATTATAGTTGCCCCAAATTTTTCAACATGTTGAAAAATTAGCGCCGACCAGAATGAAGACGCCATGGAGAATAGCGAGAATTCTCGTGCTGTAGGCGGGTCTCCAGGAGATCCTAGTGGGTTGCCAGGAGGTCGAAGGTTCTCGTAGGTTGTAGCCAATGCTGACCGGTGAATTTTATTGGCTTATTGGGAAAAAAACATCAGCAGTAGTTTACAGAACCAAGGATAACCGACCGGTAATGTTAAATGTCCGCCGAGCTTCACAGCACTGTATCTCTAGCTTCTTAAAAGTTGTCTCCACTCCTTCTCCCTCCTCTCCCCCCCCCTCTCTCCCCCCCCCTCTTTTAAAGGACTTACCATACACTGTGCTTTAACCGTTTTAATTACAGCGCCAACCTTCCTGTTCACCGCGGTGTGTATCTATCACCTTGGCTTTGCACTGTGTGAATTTCACTCAGACAGCATTCCCTCCTGCTTGCCCTGTCCCCCGCCTGCATAATGGGCTGGTGAAGGAAGCGATGTGTGTGTGTGTTCCACTCTGACAGTCGCCATTCCAGTTGCCGGTTTTTCAGGCGACTGCCGGCAACTTAACAGTTGCTGGCAGTCGCCTGAAAAATCGCCAAAGTGGGACAGGCCCATTACATTCCCCTTTTCTGAGGGAAAAGACTGTGGCTATCACATTATCTATGCCCCTCATGATTTTATAAACCTCTATGAAGGTCACCTCTCAGCTTCCTACCCTCCTTGGTTTATACCACCTCCCCTTATAAATTGAGCCATCCAGCCCCAACAACATTCTTATGAAGGTTACACAAAAAAGCTGGAGAAACTCAGCGGGTGCAGCAGCATCTATGGAGCGAAGGAAATAGGCAACGTTTCGGGCCGAAACCCTTCTTCAGACTGAAGTCTGAAGAAGGGTTTCGGCCCGAAACGTTGCCTATTTCCTTCGCTCCATAGATGCTGCTGCACCCGCTGAGTTTCTCCAGCTTTTTTGTGTAACCTTCGATTCTCCAGCATCTGCAGTTCCCTCTTAAACATTCTTATGAATCTTTTCTGTACCTTTTCCAACTTAATAACATCCTTCGTCCAAACACACCAACATCTTGTCCAGCTGCAACATGACAACATAAATCTTATACTTTGTGCCTTGTGAAGCAAGTATGCCAAACGCCTTCTTCACTGCTCTGTCTACCAGTTTTACCACTTTCAACAAACTATGTATTTGTACTTTATTGTTACAACACTCTCCAGTGCCTTGTTATACACTGTATGTCCTGCTCTAATTTCGTATTTTGAAATGTCTTGATTAGACCATCTCTCGACCCTCCCTCTAAGAGAATAAAAAACAATGCAATATCATTAATTTACCCCTTTATTTATTTAGGAGTTAATTTATCTAAGATAAACACAAAGTGCTGGAGTAACTCAGCGGGTCAGGCAGCATCTCTGGAGGAAAAGGATGGGTGATGTTTCTGTCTTGGACCCTCACTGTTTCTCCAGGATCAGTATGTAATGTGTGAGATACAAAGACTAGTGCTGGAAATATTCAGAAAAAGCTGCATCCATGGAGAAACAATTAAATATTCTAAGCCAAACACTCCCTTGTTAAAGTGAAAATATTTCAGGTGTAAAAGGTTTTGAGTAAGAACAAAGACAGAGAAAGTGGGAAGGGTGGTTGAGGGAAGGGGGAGAGGGCAGTGTGCTGACAAAAAGCAAGATTTGTGATAAGTGAAAGAGGAATGATTAATTGATAAACCAGATGATGATGAATGACATAAAAGGCTGAAGCAAAGATGAAAATAATGATTCCAACAGAGCTGGAAATGGTAGCAGCTCAATCATCGTGCCACCTCCTGTTGAGAAAACAAGAACAATGGCTTCAAAATTCTAGATCTATTCTAAATATGTCATTTATCATGTTGGCATTACTACACAATATGATGAAATGTGTTGTCAATATGAAGAGGGGACTGCCCTGCAGTCACTCTGTTCCACACTTGCCTTGACTCTGCCATGCAATGACTTGAAACTGCTGAGGACAAGATCAAAAGTAGTTTCATCCTTTGCATTTTCTCACAACCTATGTGTCTGTTATGTTCTTCAGGATTTAGCCAGATTGTAGATCAGATGTACGAGCAGGCCATTGTTGGTGAAAGGCTTTGACAACTTCCACCGAGAACATATTGTATGCAATTACTTCCATTCCGCCAGAATTGAAAAAAACGACCTAATGGAAGGGAGTGAGTGTGCAGTTATTACTGGGTATTTTATAATCACGGCCTGAAGCTACCATAATCCTTGATTAATCTTCATCATTAAGCCAAATGATTGAACCTGGTTTAATGAGAAATGTTGAAGAGCAGGACCAATGCCAGACATGACTCGAAATGAAGTGGCAAACCAACAAAGCTATAATAAAGAACAGGGCAGAAGCAGGATGCTATGGACAGAGCTAAGCATTTCCAAAACCAATGAATTATATTAAAGTTCTGCCATATTCCATACCCAAGTACAAATGGCAGTAAACATGGTTTCATAAATGCCACTGACTTCAATGATGTCTGATGTCAGACATGAGTATGAGATAAGCTTGAAGTGGTTACATCCATCATCTGCCATGTGCAGATTGCACAGATCATCTCGGTCTCCTTCTGAGGAGAAGTTGAACTTCAGTTAATTTGATTCACTCCACACCATATGGAAGAAAAATGACACTAGGTGTATACAAAGGCTGCAAAACATGATGGCTGCAGAGTAAATACTTGCTGGATAATTATCTGTACCACAATATTAACATTCACCTAACATTGAGAGAACAATGCCACCCACAGCAGACGGCATGGAAACCATTATAGATATCATCAAATATGCAGTAAGAGGTGATATCAGTCACGTTTTGGACAATATATTGCTCTTTGAAGGTAATCTTGCATGTTCCCTGTCTTCAAGTGTTCAATTTGCTAATTGAAATTGTAATTAATTTATTAGCCAAGTATGTAAACATACAAAGAATTTGATTTGCCAACAGTCACACAAAAAAGCAACAAAAGATACATAACCACATAAAAATTAAGCATAGACTTAAACAGACACAACGGCACGTGAAAATCCCCAAGGCACACAGCATAAGCGGAGACCCACAGCCATCAGTTCAATGTCACAAGCTCCTTCACCGTGATGCGACCAGAGTTGTACTGACCGCTGGCACTCTCTGCAGTCCCTGTCTGCCAAAACAGTGAGAAAGCGGTCCACACTCGCACTAGACTCCGGGATGTCCTCATGGAGCCACGTTCCCGCAAAACACCAAGATCACTGCACTCATGGCACTCCCTCCAAGCCCTCACCTGTGCAGGCAGCACATCCATCTCGTTTTTTCGGTGACCTCCCATTCCCCACTATGATGGCAGGCAGATAATTTATACCTCCTTTTTTCCCACGGTTGGGGCGATCGAAGCTCCTGCAGTTGGAGCTCCCTCAGTCGATCCCTAACAAAGGGACAGCCAGCTCAACGATGTTAAAGCTACAGAGCAGACGGAGATACGATGTAAAAGTCGCGTCTTTGTCGAGGAAAGAGATAAAAAAGGTTTCCCCCAACACCCCCCAACCCACATAATACAAAAACTAACAGTACACCTGAAACATACCAGTAAACACAGACCAAAACAGCAAAAGAAGAAAAAGATGACAGGCTGTTGGCACAGTTGCCATGTATGGCGCCACCTAACTTAAATGCACATTACACTGATCATCTTGCCCATTTAAGGTAAATTGTTTCAGAATCCTGATAACATCCCCAATGAAAATAAAATCATCCACCCTCCAGTTCTACAATTCTGAAATAAGTAAATTATCATATGATAAATTTTAGGAATTGTGTTTTCAGGCACATGCCTAGATACTATTGTTGACAAACACTGCATGATTTGTTTTCCTCTATGGTTTTTAGAAGATGGACAATATCATAGGAAAGATGTGTTGGGGGTTGTGGTGTTGAGGGTTGTTGGAACTGATGTACCATAATATAGAAACATAGAAAAAAGTGCAGGAGTAGGCTATTTGACCCCTCGAGCCTGCATCACCATTCAATATGATCATGGCTGATCATACAAAATCCAACGTGGAAAATCAGTGCCCCATTCTGGCTTTTCCCCCATATCCCTTGATTCCCTTAGCCCTAAGAGCTAAATCTAACAAGCTTGCCTCTGCCTTCAATAATCATTAGGCACATCAAGGTCGTGTGGAAAATTAAAACTGAAAACTGCAGATGCTGGAAATTTGTAATAGAAAATGTTGGAAATATTTTGGAGTTCAGGCACTATCAAGGGTGAGGAAAACACGTTAACATTTCATCTATATATACTATTAAAAAAGTCTCGACTTGTTTGCCTGTCTGATCTCAGGAGCTATGCCAAAACGGTACACAATAACGCAACAATTTTTGCAGAATCTTACTCGGCTTTTTCCTGTGGTCATTTGTATCAAGTTTCTTCACATTTGATGTTATGTTTCACGTTATTGATATTTAAAGCTTTAAAAAAGCCAACTTTAACAAGTTTTTTACTGTTAAAAACCTTCCTGCTAGCTGCCAACAAACTTTGATACAAAGTAGCAATAAAGGGACACTGCTTTCCGCCAACTTTTCACCTGAATGGGATATCAGTCCTCCACCCAACATTTGCAACAATGTTGCCATCATACAACACTGACTCCAGCTCCTGGGAGGACAGGAGGGCGAGGTGAATTGTATTGCAATTGGGAAAGTGCAATTGCAATTTTTTTTTAAGTCCAGTGCTGGAGAGGCAGGGTAGTGCTGGAATCTTATGTTCGGCAACGGGTTGAGTTGGGGGATCACGCCTCCCGTGGGGGCTACGGGTTAGGGATATTGCCTTAGGGAACAGGTTGCGTTGGGGGACCAGGCCTCCGGTGTGACAGGGACCCAACAGATCTCAGTTGGTCTAGTATCAACTAAAATTAAGAAAAGTTAGAAATTAAATATGTTTTAAGGTGCAAGGAAAAGGGGGTATGGCATGAGGAGAAAAAGGGAGTGCTTGGAAATGAATGGCCAAGAGAGACTGAGTTACAACAAAAGGTGGTGTCGTAAGCTTCAGACAAGATGATGAAGCTTAATTGCAGCTGAGGAGTAGAAATGTCCAGAGATGTAAATAGATGAATGAGAACAGAGGATGCAAACAAAAAGAGTGCTAAAACCATGAGATACAAGACTCTGCATTTGTTGAGAAACCTGGATTTCCATCACGAAAATGTGTGGAATTGGTGCACTCCATTGTTAAGTGCCCTTGCAAATGCCGTCAAATTTCAATTCCTGCATAACTCTCAGCCTTCCAGGAACTATTGACCTTTGGAGCAACTTTTGTGATTAGTGTCCCTGCTGGTTAAAGTTCCAGCAATGTAAATCCATGAAATGTTAGGTTATAAATGTGGACTTAGGAGCACCTGGTCTGGCAAGATAGTTATGCCCCTGTCCCACTAAGGAAACCTCTGGAGACTTTGCGCCCCACCTGCAGGTAGACCTTAGTGGAAGGTCTACCTGCAACCTCCGGCAACCACCTTCAACTAGCATCACAACCGGCTTCGACTAAAAAAATTACCGAATTTTAAAACGGCAACCTATTTTTAGTCGTGGCAGGTATTGAATTTTTGAAATAATCGCCGGAACATATAAGCAGCGGAAACCACTTTCGACCATTAGGGAGACTGACAAAAACCTCCAGGAACCGCACGGAAACCTTGGGTAGAGCACAAAGGCTCTAGAGGTTTCCGTTCAGGTTTCCTTAAGTGGGATAGGGGCATTAGATAGCACTTCCTGCACAAGCTATCTTGAATCGGCAGAAATTTCACGACAGCTGTTAAATCTAAAACATCCTAGTGCCAGAGAATAAATTTGCAATGGCATATATTTTGGAGAGAAAGTTATGCAAGTTATTAATGAGTATGATTTGATTATGCAGAACAATAGGATTAATAATTGGATGATGCATGGGAAATAGAGTAATTTTTTGTGGGTGTAGTGTTCCGTTCCGAGCTGCTCACCTAAAACAAAATGCCTAAATTATAACTTAATTTTGCCACAGTGGAAATTCTATTTGAACAAATATATCATCAATGTTAACAATGCAAACAAAAGGCTTTTGGTTGTATTTTAACTTTGTGCATTAAATATGTTTTTCTCCTAGCTATCTTGATCAAATGTCTTCTGATTGTTTAAGAAATAAAAAAATGTTATGGTCATAGTGTGCTCACATGCCTTATTAGATTAGATCCTTTATTTGTCATTCAGACCTTTCGGTCTGAACGAAATGTCGCTGCCTGCAGCCATACATATAATAATAAACAACAAAACACACAATAAACACAAATTAACATCCACCACAGTGAGTTCACCAGGCACCTCCTCACTGTGATGGAGGCAAAAATCTTAAGGTTACTGTTTCTTCCCTCCCTCTGTGCTGAGGTGATATGTTGTTACCCCACCGGGCAATGGTAGTCAGTCCCGCGGCTCAACCGAGCTCCGCGAACGGGCCGGTTCAAGCTCCGTGGCCCGGGGTAGTCGAAGCTGCCGCCCTCCAGTCCAGCGGACGCAGCTGTTGCCGCGGGAGCTCCGTAAAACAGGCACCAGCCTGTGACTTATCTTCTGATATTCCCAAATCCTTGACTTCAACCAAATAAGACTGATTGCTGGGAAGAAATTTGGAAACCTATCAAAATATTATTTTACATGTGTTTAAATTTATTTATTAAGAGCTAAGGGGTTTGTTTATCAAATTATGAATATTTAATTGAGATGATGTTTATACAAAAAGTGGCAGTGTAGCGAGATTTTTCTCCAATGATGTTACCCAATCTAATTTTACTATGCTCATTATCCATTTTCTTCAGTGATTGTCTTTTTCAAGCAACTATATTATTTTATTGTAGAAATTCCAACTTGCGAGATGGCTCATAGGAATGATTGGCTAATAGAATCTTCTTTCCATGAGTGGGTTCAATTTTGATTAGTATGGGCGTCCAGGGTTACGGGGAAAAGGCAGGAGAATGGTGTGAGATGAAAAGATAGAGCAGCCGCGATTGAATGGCAGAGTAGACTTGATGGGCCAAATGGCCTAATTCTTCTCCTATGACTTACAACAGGCAGATTTATGAAATCTTTAAACATTTGGATTTAAGCAACGTTGCTCTGTGAAATTTAAAGAAAACAATTTTAGTCAATATGTGTCTGTTTTTCTTGTGCAAACACTAGGACACAATTCCCAATTACTTTTTTCTTACCCCAGAAGAATAAAATGGTTATTGTTTTAATATAATCTTCTGTCTTATGGTTGAACTTGGAGAGACAGTTGACGGCACGGAAAGACGGCACCCGGGACAGGCTGGGTTAGCACCCCAGTCTGTGTCTTTCGTGAGAAAGACACCCAATAAAGCTACGGAAAGGCCTAATGAACCACCATGGCCTAAAGATCTACCAGGTGCGAATGAAATGCTTGGAGAAGGAGAAAGAGGTGCAGCGCACAGGCCTTGAACCTGGTGAGATGATGGAGGAGCCCGGCCAGGACTCACCCCAAAGAGCCCAGTCCCTCCACGCACTACAGTCTCCCAACCCCTGCAGAGTGGTTATTAAGATGGCTGTTCCGTGGGCGGTTGCTGCTGGGACGTAAGTCGGGGCCTGATCAACCCTGGCTGGGTCGTCTGGGCGAGGGTGTCTGATGTTGTGAGACCCAAAACACCCGATGACCCCAGATCACACCACTGAGGATGCGTCCCAGCGCATCTAGAAAATGTATATTTTTCACGATCACTATAAATTAAACAGAAACACTAACATAGTGACATTGAGAACATCTAACTGGGATGATCGGGTGATTTTAAAAATAAATTCCTGTCTTCGCACAGCAAGCATGACACTTGCCATTGTAATTCTCTCCCCACTTCCACCTGTACTGCCCAGAATTCAAACTGAAGTTGGGGTGGCAGATTACAACCTTCACGTGGTCCACCCTGTTTCGACTAATGCAATCAACCTGGCGCGCACAAACAGAAGATCAAACAGAACAAGTTGTCCTACAACTTTAGGCTGTGCACGTCATAAGCAACAAACAAGAAGAAGAAACTGAAGTTCAATATACAAAATACTGCAGATACTGGAAATGTATCCTTTTTAGGAACTTTGCAACATACTAGATCCAAGATGATATTTAATTGTTTTGGGTCATCCCACTCTTCCCATTCTACACAAGCAAAATGCTGACGATGTTTGCCATGGGCATCATCTATAGATATACCATATGTCTTTTGTTCATCCATTCATGTGATTAACTTTTTTAATCTTTGAAATTCCTCCTGCCTCCCAGACTATCACAGACCTTGCCTTTTATTGTTCACACCCCTCCCCACAGCACTATTTATTTTTTCTTTGCTTCAGTCCATTGCACTTGCAACATTTCACAATAAAAAATAAAAAACAACCAACATGAAAATTTGGAAATCATAATAAACTGCAGATCGTGAGAAATGCAATTTTCTTATGCTCTCCATAGAAATTATATATTTCACAGCTTTTCAGTTTACATAGGAAGAGTTTTCTGCTGTGCTACTGTAACAAGAGGAACATCAAAATGCTGGACACAAAAAGCTGGAGTAACGAGTAGCTGGGTGACTTTTCAGGTCGAGACCCTTCTTCAGACCAGCATCAGCAGTTCCTTCCTACACACCAAAATACTGGAACTCCTCACAATACCAACACCCCCACACACTTGTCGTGTGCACCAGTACATGGTAACAATATTCAAATTAATGTAAAATAAAATAATTGTAACCACGCTGATTAATTGAGAGGTTGAGCTATTAAAATCTGCCAGCAGGTTTATTCCTTCAGTTGTCTTTATGGAATGTCCTTGGGTCTGGTGGTCATGGTTTTAAAGCTCCTGTACCTTCTCAATGGTATTTATGAGAAGAGAGTGGGGCCAGGGTAGTGCGAGTCTTTGATATTAGCTGCATTTTCTATAGATCCTTTTGGTGGAGAGACAAGTACCTGTGATAGACCAGGCAAAGCCATGCTCTATCTTCCCTTTCTTTCTTGGGTGTTCAAGTTGCTAAACCAGGCCATGATGCAACCAGTCAGTATACCCTCTACCATACACCTGTAGAAGTTCAATATTAAGTATAGTGAGGTACTTAATCCCATTGGAAGGTGCATATCAAAAACTGCTCATCAATACTTTGTCCTTGATCGAGTTTATTTTAGTTCACCTCAGGAAATTATTTTGACCACTCTTCTAAAACTGGCAGAGAAGAACTTCAGACAAATTCCTTATATCTCACATCTAGACACAGGGGAACATGTCAAAGGATATGTAAATCAGCATAATAGTGACCATCTTCAAGAAAAGGAGATGTTCAATTATTGTACAGAGAGGAGTCTCCCTAATGTATGCCGCAGGCAAATTTATCACAAAGGAAACTAGACTGAAGAAGGGTCTCGATCTGAAACATCACCCATTCCTTCTCTCCAGAGATAGTGCCTCTCTCTCTGAATTACTCCAGCATTTTGTGTCTATCCTCGACCACTACCTAACAGTGGTCAGAAAGTTACAATCACGCCATCAATCCTCAGGCATTAAGGACAGGATCTTCACAATCCCACTTCCTTGGATTGAGCTTCAAATGTTGCTTTATACACCAGCATATACGATAGCCAACTTCCTTTAGAGTGCCATAGGAATACAGAAATAAAAGTTGGCAACTATCCTAATTGGTACCTCTGGGAATCTGATCAGAATGCTGGAAGACTAACTATGGGCAATTTTTTTTCTTTGTTGGCAGATGATTAAAAAATAATGTTTTTCGATTCTTGGGGGGGGGGGGAGGATTTGACATGCTGGAAACTGCAGAATGCTATTGGAATGGTAACAGCTGTTCTGCATACACACATTTTTAGTATATTTTGGGGGAATGGGTGAAGGAAGATGCAATTAAATTTGCATAATTTGCAGACAGGAGTTGCAGATGATTTAGTGTATAATCATCTGAAAATTCCTTGGTTGGCTAATATCACCCCACGAGTAAAGTAGGAGTAAAAATGGAAGAAATTATAGTTTAGCCAATAACCCACCACGTCCTCACTATTTGCAATTGTACAGTATTCTGCTCTATGCAGTTGTTAAACCCCTGAGAAATGCAATTAAACTTACCTTGCTCAAACCTCTTGTGATTTAATGTCGCCATATGTTTGGTTATGGTCCCAGCCCGTGATTGAATCCAAGGTGATGCGGAACACAATCTATCAGCTGTATGCCGGAGCTATGGATGATGCTATATTTCTGACATTGCACTGGTATTGACTCGACATGTAGTATCTCTGTTTTGAATTATTTGTTGCCTGGTTGTGGTGTTGAGGAAATATAGGTGTCAATGGGTGTTATGTAGAACAGATACGCAGCAAATTTAAATATGGATATGTAGATTTTTTAATTAGGGTGCACCTTTATAAACTTAATTGAACAGTAGTTCCTTAAGAAGTAGTGCCTAAGCAGCTAGTCCCTTTATAATTAGTACCTACACAGGGGTGTACCCCAACAAAGGCCAAATTATTAATTGTATTATTATTTTGTACTTGCCAAAAACAGTGTATTAAGGGAAAATATCTGAATGCAGCAGAAATAGTTGTTTTGTTGTGATAAAGCATACATTAATTTGCAAGAAGTAAAATGCCTCAAAAATTGTGTTATGTGACCTCTCTCACAACCTATGTCTCAAAAGTATATTTATTGAATGTCAATTGGCTACATTGATGTTTCCAGTGCATCTCTTGAGACTGTGGAAGATCTGTGATCTACACATATCACCGACCCAGACAGATTTATTGAAAGAAAATATTTACTTTATAGTGCCTTTTATGACTCTTAAACATGAAGCATTAAAAAGCAGGATCAGGCCCTTCTCCGACAATGACTGTGTAGAACATTATGCCAAGTTGAACTAATCTCTTCTGTCTGCACTTGATTCATAGCCCTCCATTCCCTACACATCCATGTGCCTATCTAAAAGCCACAATTGTGTTTTCTTACTTGGCAGTATGTTCTAGGTGGCTACCACTGAGTGAAAAAAAAAGTTGTCCCGCAAATCTCCTTTCAACTTTTTCTTTGACTGGATGAACTGTGGTGGTCCTAGATAATTCTTGTCCAGCACCTTTTTAAAATGTCCACATCTCAAAAAATGAATAAAAGAGAAACAAGTTATGTCCATGGCAAGGTGTCCTTCGTGCATCAAACTGTTCCTGATCTTTGTACCTGCGTCTTTTACAGCAGAGGCCGGAGACAAGCTGGAGGTCCGATGCTTCATCCACTTTGCCACTGTGATTCAAATAAATAGCTGCGCCTTCTGGTGGGCCACTGCGACAGAAGCCGAGGGCAGAGCCTCATGGACCGGACCCTTGCGAGTCCGAGGTGGAGCCTCGCTGGCTGGAGCCCAGGCCTCGTGGGCCAGCAGTGGAGCCTCACGGCCCACGCCTCGTGAAGAAGAATTTCACTATGACTTGTCACACGTGACAATAAAGTATTCAATTCAATTACATTCAAATGCAACCCAAATTATTATTCACCAAAACTATCACATTTTACTTTCTCTCTGCTGTGGCTCTTCACATTAAAAAGCAAAACGCAACACAAAATAAACATCAAGGCAGAAGAATCTGCAGATGCTGGAGATTGTTTAAAAAAAAAAAGGAGAGCAGCTGGAGAAACTCAGAAGACCAGGCAATATCTGTGGAGGGAAATGGATAGTCAAAGTTTAGGATAAGACCCTTCAAAATAAACATTTTATGCAGAATGCCACTTTACATAGAAAACAATCTTTGTACTTGCCTTCTTGACCAGCTATTTTAATTTTCTCTCTTCAGGATTGGGGATGACTTGCTTCCACATCAGTTTTATGGATTGAGAGGTGGTGGATGAGACTGGTGCAGGACCTGGAGATTCTACTTGGGTGCTTATCTGCTGGAAAGATGTACAGTATGGGTGGTGATTCACATCTTCTGCCACTAATGCTAGACTTCAGGAATATTCTTCGTTCATTTTGTGCAATCATGAATGTGGATTCAATGGTATTTTACATTTTTTTCAAGAAGGGTTTGAGACATTCTTGAAATCATTTCCTCACTGCAGCAGTTCCTGACTTCAGAAACAGTTGCTGCAATATTTGCGACGACAATTTCTTCATGGGTTAAGGGCCTGTTGTCACACCCATCTATCTTGATTGGGTGTTTCCATCATGTTGTCCCACAAAAGAGTAAGAAGTGTGGCATGAGTATTGTGCTATGACTACTTAGGCATGGTTGAATAGCTCTGAGTGGGTGCTTTGAAATGTGATAATGAGACTTGCAGGAGTGTTAAACATGTGTGAATGAGGTGAACCCATCAATATTAGGCATGTGTCTAAAATGCAAGAGTAAATGAGACAGTTAGTACATTTAGTAAGAAATGACATTTGAATTTGCATTCATAAAATTTGCATTAGATGAACAGTTGCATCTCAACCATTCATGTAAGTTCAATTAATATTTTAAATCAACACACCGCTTCTCAAGGCTTGACTACGAGCACAGCATGATTCTGATTATTTTTTGGTTCCACATTAGTTGATATTGTTAATAGTTTTTTACTCCTTTCCTTGAACAAGCTGTCTCCTCCATCCTTACACATTACCATACGAATTTCAATTTACATTTTCACTCCCAAATTCTTCAGCAAGCTGCAATCTCCCTAACCATGTTTGTCTACTCTTCTCAAACATCCAGAAAATAAACTGCAATGGGTTCTCTACCATTTGCACACCATTTTCTCTCATGTCTACCTGGATATATTTTAAACACCTCGTTATTTACCATAGAAAACCACTGGCAAGGTGTCCTTCGTGCATCAAACTGTTCCTGATCTTTGTACCTGCGTCTTTTACAGCAGAGGCCGGAGACAAGCTGGAGGTCCGATGCTTCATCCACTTTGCCACAGCACTTGGCACCAAATCCATGGCCAGGTGCACTGAACAAATAGCTCCTTGGCTTTATTCCAGCAGGGTAAGGATGACAGATTTCCTTTCTTGAAGGACATTGGTAAAGCAGATGTTTTTACACCAATCTGATAGTTTCATGGTTAGCATTGCTGACTCACTTTAATTTCAGAATTATTTAAATAGTTGAATTTCCTAGCTGGTAATGGAATTCAAATTCGTGTAATTGAATCAATGATCCACAACTCAGCTGTCAGTTCAGTAGCTTAATTGTTATGTTCATGAACCAAATTATGATCTCCAACAGCTTCTGAAAACATAAATTTTGGCATGAATGTTGATGACAGAAAATTGTACCTCCTCAATATTTCTCCTATCCCTTCCACAATCTTTGAGTTAATTGTTTGGATGGCATCCAGTATTAAACAACATTTCTTCCACTAGATGTTGGGAAGGCTGAAGCTACTATATGGTGTTTTGTTTGACAGTTCCCAGTACACCCATGAAGCACTTTTTGGCTGTTTTCATTCAGTGTTATGATTAGTGTACAATTGCCTGTTTTTGTCTTATTCTCCACATCAGAATGAATTTCACAATGAACTTTCATTATTGTTGCAGCCGAATCATACTTGTCCTTTAAAAGGTGCTTGTTATCTCTAATTCAGGTATCTACTCATTACATTGAACCATTTGTGCACTGTATAATAGCTCAATTGGTCGGTGGGGGCACTCCGTTATTTTATGTTCGTTATTTCAACTTTTTTTGTTTTCTTTGGTGTGTCCAATGTTAGTTTAGGTGTATCTTGGTGTGTCTTGTGTAGGAGGTGGGGGGGGAAGGGGGAAAACCGCTTTTGGTCGCCTCCTCGACAGAGAGGCAAATTTTTCCATGTCGCTGGGGGTCTCCAGAGAGGAGTGGTCTGATCGCTGGCCTGGTGACTTTGGCATCATGGGGCTATAGTCTGTGGAGCTTCTAGCCACATGCGAGGCGTGGACTTACCATCCGAAGTCTGGGATCCCAAGCCGGGGATCGCCGGAGAAGAGCTCTGACCGCTGGCCTGCGGTCTATAACATCCTGAAGCCGCGGTATCCGGTAGAAAAGTGCTGATTCGGGCACTCCAAGCCGTGGAGTGTGTTTGACCGTTCCGACGTCGGAGGTTTGATCATCCCGACGAGAGGACCTGTACATCGTGCTGTCCGTGGCGGAGGGTTTATGGCTCCGACCATGGATGGAGGACTGACTAAACTTTGTTGCCTTCCATCACAGTGAAGAATGCTGTGGTGGATGTTTGTGTTAAATTCTATTGAGTATTGTGTATTCTCTTTTTAAGTGTATCGCTACTGGACCTTCGGGTGCATGTGACGAATAAAATTGACTTTATCTTTGACAATACTGTAGTTACCACTGCTGGGACACTGAAATCATACTCATTTCAAGCCACCACAATTAGATTTTTGCCTGGACTCTACTAAATGCATTACAATTCCATATTCTGATCCATGCAGTCACTTAAGGAGCAATCAAATGTAACTCTGATGGCACAGCACAAAGCTCGGGGTCATAATATTACATTAAGAATTAGACATTAAGTGATGTTGTTGAGAGTACCTGTTCAATCAGTATGTCAAATCTGGAACTCTGAAAAGTTGAGGCTTTGTCAATAAAAAATGTCAAAAGTGAACTTCATAAATTCCTACAATTTCATATTTGCATTTGTTCTAGAATTCTATTCCTTCACAACATATGAAATAGACAATCTCTACGTGCCTTCTGTTTTTGGATTTAAATTTTTCATAGATGGTACCATCTCCATTTCTAAACTTTAAGTCTGAAGCGTGAATAGTAGATTAGAAGCACTTATTGAATGAGCCATCTACTCGCAGAAATATGAAGTGAGAAATGTGTGTAGGCTTTCCTAGTGATTTTGCCAAGATATGTTTGCCTGAAGATTTTCAGTGATCATTTCCATCACTCTTCTGACTAGCTGACTTACTCATCTTTGATACATTCATTGTAGCTAGTGTCTTATTAACGAAAAGCAGGTTCAATAAAGTGTCTAACTTTACTTGTGTCATTGATAAACAGATGGGAGAAGAGGAAGTCAATTTCATTAATTTTCTTTGATCTTGGAATATTCACATAATAAAAGATGACTGCCAAGAAAAATTACATTTGCATTATAGAAACATAGAAATTAGGTGCAGGAGTAGGCCATTCGACCCTTCGAGCCTGCACCGCCATTCAATATGATCATGGCTGATCATCCAACTCAGTATCCCGTACCTGCCTTCTCTCCATACCCCCTGATCCCCTTAGCCACAAGGGCCACATCTAACTCCCTCTTAAATATAGCCAATGAACTGGCCTCAACTACCTTCTGTGGCAGAGAGTTCCAGAGATTCACCATTCTCTGTGTGAAAAAAGTTCTTCTCACCTCGGTTTTAAAGGATTTCCCCCTTATCCTTAAGCTGCGACCCCTTGTCCTGGACTTCCCTAACATCGGGAACAATCTTCCTGCATCTAGCCTGTCCAACCCCTTAAGAATTTTGTAAGTTTCTATAAGATCCCCTCTCAATCTCCTAAATTCTAGAGAGTCTAAACCAAGTCTACCCAGTCTTTCTTCATAAGACAGTCCCGACATCCCAGGAATCAGTCTGGTGAACCGTCTCTGCACTCCCTCTATGGCAATAATGTCCTTCCTCAGATTTGGAGACCAAAACTGTACGCAATACTCCAGGTGTGGTCTCACCAAGACCCTGTACAACTGCAGTAGAACATCCCTGCTCCTATACTCAAATCCTTTTGCAATGAAAGCTAACATACCATTCGCTTTCTTTACTGCCTGCTGCACCTGCATGCCTACCTTCAATGACTGGTGTACCATGACACCCAGGTCTCGCTGCATCTCCCCTTTTCCCAATCGGCCACCATTTAGATAATAGTCTGCTTTCCCGTTTTTGCCACCAAAATGGATAACCTCACATTTATCCACATTATACTGCATCTGCCAAACATTTGCCCACTCACCCAGCCTATCCAAATCACCTTGCAGTCTCCTAGCATCCTCCTCACAGCTAACACTGCCCCCCAGCTTAGTGTCATCCGCAAACTTGGAGATATTGCCTTCAATCCCCTCATCCAGATCATTAATATATATTGTAAATAGCTGGGGTCCCAGCACCGAGCCTTGCGGTACCCCACTAGTCACTGCCTGCCATTGTGAAAAGGACCCGTTTACTCCTACTCTTTGCTTCCTGTTTGCCAGCCAGTTCTCTATCCACATCAATACTGAACCCCCAATGCCGTGTGCTTTAAGTTTGTATACTAATCTCTTATGTGGGACCTTGTCGAAAGCCTTCTGGAAGTCCAGATACACCACATCCACTGGTTCTCCCCTATCCATATGAAAGACTTATTGAAATGATAATAAGCTAGGCATTTAAATGTCTCATCCAACAATTCTTCAGAAGTGCAATATCAGACTAAATTATGTGCTCTTTCTGGATGAGAATTGAGCACAATAACATGTTAATTCAGACATTGCTGCAATATTACCCATCGAGAATTAAGAATTCAGATGCGACTAATCGCATTTTTGATTCATAAATGAGACAGGAGCATAGAAATTTGTAAAACACTCTACATTTATTGAAAGGGTACAAAGGGAAAAAAATGTTTGTGAGACTTTGATCATTAAATGCCTTCTTGCTTCGGTCATTAATAAATGGTAAATGTTTGCTAAATGTGCTTTTAACTCATTGTGATTAAGCAAAACTGTTTTCTACTAAAATAAATACATATGACAAAAATATAGTCACTGTTACCATTTGGCAATTTCTATAACCACCACTGAGACATTTTTTGAAATCTGAGCCAAAGATTTAAGTGATATAAATCCCATGTCCAAAATGGTATAATATTTCATATAGAAAGCAGATCCTTCAATTCTTTGTGCATAATACTTTGGGCAATTGATGAATAATTAGATACATCCAGAACTGGTTCTGACTAATTAACAGACGCAGTAATGGATGTCTAGAATTATAGACATTTACAGCACAATGAAGGCCATTTGACCCATCAAGATCATTTTAACCAAAAACCTTAATCTGTGACGTGTAAATACATATCAGGTGCTCATCACAGTTTTATTTTTAGTAAATGCGACGATGGCTATTTATCTTTCAATCAATGTTCCAGATCCTCATCACTCTAAGTGCAAAAGAATAAGCGAGTTCGGTATTCCAAAAAACACAAGGAATCATGGGATTTATCAAAGGTGACTCTCCATAAAGAAAAAGCGAACGAAGCGCTGGCTGCATAAACGATATATAAATTCTTATCTTTATTCACGATTTATGTGTAAAAATATATTTAATCTGAGGAACGGGGATGCCAGGTAGCAGGGAGAGCGGGGTGTAACAAGCGAGTGAGAGGGGGCAGATGCGAGTGGGAGACGGGGAGAGACTGGACCGGCAGAGACATTTGGGTTAGTGTCTGAAGAAGGGTTTCGGCCCGAAACGTTGCCTATTTCCTTCGCTCCATAGATGGTGCTGCACCCGCTGAGTTTCTCCAGCTTTTTTGTGTACCTTCGGCAGAGACATTCTCGGCAGCTGAGCACACACAGACCTGCGCCTCATCCGCAGCCAGGATCTAACCCGCGCCGCAAGCACTGCCGAACCGCCATTGGACCGTCCCCGCTCCAGGCCGGCCCCAGACTGCCGACCAACCCGGCGGGACAGATAGAGCCGAGCTGGAGCCAGCGCCCCCCCCCCCGGTTGCAAGTCCGGGGCCGCCACTGCTCCGGGCCGGCCCCAGACTGCCGGCCAACCCGGCGGGACAATCCAGGGCTGCCGACCAACCAGGCGGGACAGGCAGAGCCAGCACCTCCACCCCGTGCTGGCTGCAAGTCTGGGGCCGCCAGGGCCACCCACAGACAGGGACGGGAACTGCCCAGCAGCAACTCAACAGCGCCGGAGACCCAGGCCCGACCCCGACCATGGACGAAACGCAAGCCTGCACACAACCAAAGATCCTAGAGGAGCTTTATTTATAATCTTTGCACACAACACAGAACCAGTTACCGAGAATGTTTATAGCGAGTGATCTATGACCTGGGCATGCACAGTATGAATATCAAACTGCTTATTCAACTCTTCGATTCCTTAGACTAGTCACTTCATCCATTTGGATAAATCCTTCATCCATTTCTCCTCTATTAACCTCAACGCTACGAGAAATGGATGCTTCCTATCTACTATGTCTAGGCCTCATTCTGTTCTCTTTCTGAGAAATCAAACCCCATTTAAGTGATAGCAGAATTCGGCCCATCAAGTCTACTCCGCCATTCTATCCTGGCTGATCTATCTCTCGCTCCTAACCCCATTCTCCTGCCTTCTTCCCATAACCCCCGACATCCGTACATTTGTTCTAATGCATATTTCTTTCAACCCAGACATCATCCCTATCCATTTCCACTATATATACACTCACTACATCCATACTGTTGTTTGCATACCCGACGCCAGGCTCCTGAAATAAATACTCTTTTTCAAGTGTTATATTACGAAAGGAGATTACGAGACAGACAAAAAAAATGTGATCAAAGTTTTCCCGAAGATGTGCAATATACCCATTGGTTCCTGGAACCTCCTTGCACAATCAGTGAAACGTAGAGCCCCTACAAACTAATTCCCCAGCCGCCTGCGCCTTCAGCCACCTCCTGACTGGGAGAGTCTGCACTTCACGCATTGGCCTCGTTAGTCACCTCAGAACCCACAAAAACAACGAGGAGGCAAGTCGTCCTCGACCCCATGAGATGAAGTAACCTATACTAGTTCCGTACTTCTCGTAAAAAAAAAATAAGCGCACAACAAAGAAAAGCTTCTAAGTATGTGTATAGGGCAGACATCGTTACAGATGCGATTGGAATGCTTTGCCTGTGGCAGAGATCCAAGTTATATCTCCACTCCACAATAACCAGAACAGAAGGCGTAGTTCACTATGAGCGAACTGCATCATTTACATCTACATCTCCCCCTCTCTCTCTCTCTCTCTCCCATCCAGCTTTTGCATTCTGTTTTACCCCGCAGATAGATATTCGCTAGCCTCGCAAAGGTCTCGGGCAGCGTTCCACAAGTTTAAAATAGGTCTTCTCTCCCTCCACTCGGGGAAGTGCCAGACTGCGACTTTAACCTAACCTGGGCTGGGCTGGGCAGCGAGGAGCGGAACACAGCACCGTGCTGGGGGGAGGGGGAGACTGCTCTTCCGTTCCCCGGCCGCTGATTGGCATGCGCGGCCCACCAACCATTCCAATTCGGAATGCGGAGCGGGCGGGCTCCCGGGTGATGGACGTCACGCGCCCATTGACAGGCTGGGCTCGGCTGGTGCGTAGTTGAAGCCACGCTGGGTGCACGGCAGAGGAGAACGCTTCTGCACTTTCCAGTGGAGATTGTGACAATTTCCTTGACGAAAGACACACATAATCTATATATTTTTAAACGTTTTTTTTACCATTGCTTAAGAATGGGCGTTGAAATCGAGACCATATCTCCTGGAGACGGTAATTCTTCCTTTCAGTGGATATGTATTGTGTTAACCGGGTTTACATTGTAGCAGTCTTGTCTTAGCAGTCTAGACAAATTTGGTAGCAATGCAGTGTGTGTGGATTTTTAAATGGCATTTGCTGACAGCTGCTTAAAGGCTGGTACTGTACTGTAGGGGAGAGATAACGGAGCGACTGCGGGATTTCATTCTACTTAGATTTTCACTTGAAGTATTTATTCTGTTAATATCGAGAAAAGAGGAAACGATCCGGCATGTTCTTTAAAAAAAAACTGATTGCACAGAGCGTGTGCTTGAAGAGGTATGTAAAGTTTAGTTACGGCAGCAGTCAAATCCTTGAAAGATCAAAGCCAACCATTCTGAAACAGGCATAGAATCTAAAACCTTACATTATAGGTCTGCTACAAGACGGGGATGCGTTTTAGCAAGTAATTTGGCAGCCTATTTATTCTGAAAGTTAGTATGTTTTAGTGCTCTGCTGCAAAGCCAACAAAAATAATATTAAATAATTGGGATATCGTATAGTTGTAATGGTATACTTGAATGTATTTAATAGTTGTGTAATCTATCAATAATAGTCACATTTCATACACGTGATGAATATTAAATATACAAATGTACTAATTCAATATTTTTTCTTTTAGGCAGTACATTTCCAAAAAAAGGACAGACGTGTGTTGTTCACTATATAGGTAATGTATTCTATGAATCATACATTTTAGTTTGATATAAAAAGAATGTCACCAGTGGGCAATAATAGGCATTGCAGCTTTCTGGAGGTGGTATCTATGATAGTGTTTTTGGAGTTCGGTGCTGTTCAGTGCAGGATGCCAGGATTTGCTCCTAAATTTGCAGCCTCTCCCACACAAAGTTCTTCATTTTGACTGTGTCACCATGGCAAACTGCTGAGAGATGGCCAAATCATTTTCTCTAGGGAGGAAGAGTAGACTGTAGGAAGAGCTGCTCTGAGCTACCCTCGTGTAGCTTTCGAGTACTGATTTTAGAACGGCTGGCAGAATCCCAGGAGCAATTCACTCCACTGACTAGTGATTGTGCACGGCATGGGCTGATGCGCAAAAAAAGAAAAGAGAAGTAATGGGGGCTCTTCTTAAATAAACACAGAAATAGTTTATTGGCAGTTAATGCTCACTGATTATGTACCTTAAAAAAATCTCACCATTGGCAATCTTCGTTTACACTCGGGGGTGAATGAGTTCTGCTCATAGCATCATTACTGCATTAATTGAGGCACGCAAGTGATATTGAAAATTTGAATTCTTTGAGTTACGTAGACCTGTGACATTATGGTTGTGTAAATAACAAAAATAATTTAGATTTTCTGTATTTCTTGTACATCTCAATTGATGCGATAATGATGTTGAGTAGAGATCATTGACCTCAAGAGTAAACCAAGGCTGCCAAATTGGTGAGATTTTTATAAGTACAGGATCTGTGAGCAGTGACTGCAACTAAAATGATTCTAATAAGTGTAGATTAATTATTTGTGACTGATCACTGGAGTATCTATGCAAATTAATTTGTCACGTGATTATTTCCGATTGATTCATCGCACATTATAGTGTTCTCACCATAGTGACACCTGGGTTATAATGTGACTAATGCACATTGAAATCTTGTACATATTTGGCACTTGGGATTACACAAAGTTCTACTTTGTGTTTTATATATGACAAATGAGATGTTTCAGCATATTTTATGCATCCCACTTTTTAGATGTACATTATTAATGTCCTTGCAAGGGCTTTTTGTTTGGGGGAGGGGGGGGGGTGTGTTGGTCTCGTTGGGCAAGCTACTGCTTTCTTATAAACTGATGATTGATTTCTGGCCTAGTCAACTTTATTTTGCCAGCGGACTTTCATTCAAAGTTTGATCCTCATTTCAGAATGGCTGGCAGAGTCACTGAAACAGTCCGCTCTATTGATTAGAGATGGTACAAGGCATGGCCTCAGAGTATTGCAGTGTGGAAACGGGCCGTTAGGGCCGGCTTGGCCATGCCAACCAACAACATTAGTGGAACCTGCCTGTGTTTGGCCCATAACCTTTAAACATATCCTATCCATGTACCTGTTCAAATGTCACTTAAATGTTATGATAGTACCTGCCCCAACATCCTCCACTGGCAGCTTGTTCTATATACCCACCACACTTTGTGTAAAGGAAAAAAAAGGAAAAGGAAAAAAGTTACCCCGCAGGTTTCTGTTAAATCTTTCCACCCCACACCTTAAACTTGTCCTTTGGTTCTTGATTCCCCTATTCAGGGCAAAAGGCTCTGTGTATTCACACAATCTATTCCTCTCATGATTTTATACCTCTAAGACCTGCAGTCTAAGGAATAAAGTCCAAGCCTACTCAACCTCTCCCTATGGCTCAGGATCTTAAGCCCTGGCAACATCCTCGTAAATCTTCTCTGCACCCTTTCCAGCTTAACAACATCTTTCATATAACATGGTGCCAAAACTGAATACAATACTCTCAATGTGGCCACACCATTGTCTTGTACAACAGTAACATGACTTCCCAATTTCTATGCTCAATACTCTGAATGATAATGCAAAAAGCATAAAGACATCAAGAAATTAGATTATTTTTAAATGGATACAGAGCTTTGGATACTTAGCACTTTGTGTTCTATGCAAGATTCCAGCATCTTCAGTTCCCTGTGTATGAATGAATGTAATAGCTGACTGGAAGCTCAGGGTCAACCTTGCTGACTGGATACAGGTGTTCTGTAAAACACTCATCCAATCTGTATTTGGTTTATTCGATGTATTAGGGACTATATTGTGAGCAATGGGATTGGAGGAAGAATAAGTGAATTGCTCTTACACTAAGGATAATGTTTTTGAGTCCCTGGATGGTGCAAAGAGATGTACCAACTCCAGGAGTTGCATGGAATTGTTGGTAAAAACAGAAGAGCTAACCTCAGCTTCCAGGAGAAAAGATTCAAATTCATTGGTTCCTTTATTGTCAAGTATACAGAAATGCAGTGAAATGCTTCTACTGCATGCTATCCATTAAATCATACCATGCATGTGTAAACTGGGTCCTCCTCAGGAACAGCACGCAAATAAACTTTGGAATCTGGCTCCATCTTGTAAATCGAAGGTAGACACAAAATGCTGGAGTAACTCAGGCGGACAGGCAGCATCTATGGAGAGAAGGAATGACAGTATAAAAATTAAAGCGAAGAAGTACAACGTAGCAAAGATGAGCGGGAAGCAAGAGGATTGGTTAATGTTTAAAGAACAACAGAAGATAACCAAAAAGACAATACGGGGAGAAAAGATGAGGTACGAAGGTAAGCTAGACAAGAATATAAAGCTGGATAGTAAAAGCTTCTTTAGGTATGTGAAGAGGAAAAAATTAGTTAAGACCAAAGTTGGACCCTTGAAGACCGGAAAAGGTAAATTTATTATGGGGAACAAGGAAATGGCAGATGAGTTGAACAGGTACTTTGGATCCGTCTTCACTAAGGAGGACACAAACAATCGTCCTGATATAGTAGTGGCCAGAGGACCTGGGATGACGGCGGAACTGAAGGAAATACACATTAGGCAGGAAATGGTGTTGGATAGACTGATGGGACTGAAGGCTGATAAATCCCCAGGGCCTGATGGTCTGCATCCCAGGGTACTTAAGGAAGTGGCTCGAGAGATCGTTGATGCATTGGTGATAATTTTCCAATGTTCTATAGACACGGGATCAGTTCCTGTGGATTGGAGGGTAGCTAATGTTTTCCCACTTTTTAAGAAAGGCGGGAGAGGTTATTCTTCCCAATAACCCTTTCTGGCTTAAGCCCTCCCTCCACCACCTCCAGTTTAAATTCCATTTGGAATAATTTGGAGGACCAAGAAACCAAGAACCAAGAGAGAGAAAACGGCGAATTATAGACCAGTTAGCCTGACATCGGTGGTGGGGAAGATGCTGGAGTCAATTATAAAAGATGAGATAGCCGAACATTTGGATAGCAGTAACAGGGTCGGTCCGAGTCAGCATGGATTTACGAAGGGGAAATCATGCTTGACTAATCTTCTGGAATTTTTTGAAGATGTAACTTGGAAAATGTATAATGGAGAGCCAGTGGATGTAGTGTACCTGGACTTTCAGAAAACATTTGATAAGGTCCCACATAGGAGATTAGTGGGCAAAATTAGAGCACATTGTATTGGGGGTAGAGTGCTGACATGGATAGAGAAGTGGTTGGCAGACAGGAAACAAAGCGTAGGGATTAACGGGTCCCTTTGAGATTGGCAGGCAGTGACTAGTGGGGTACCACAAGGGACAGCAGCTATTTACAATATACATCAATGATTTGGATGAAGGGATTCAAAGTAACATTAGCAAATTTGCAGATGACACAAAGCTGGGTGGCAGTGTGAACTGTGAGGAGGATGCTATGAGAATGCAGGGTGACTTGGGCAGGTTGGGGGAGTGGGCAAATGCATGGCAGATGAAGTTTAATGCGGATAAATGTGAGGTTATCCACTTTGGTAGCAAAATCAGGAAGGCAGATTACTATCTAAATGGGGTCAAGTTGGAAAAAGGGGAAGTACAACGAAATCTGGGGGTCCTTGTACATCAGTCTATGAAAGTAAGCATGCCGGTACAGCAGTCAGTGAAGAAAGTGAATGGCATGTTGGCCTTTATAACAAGAGAAATTGAATACAGGAGCAAAGAGGTCCTTCTGCAGTTGTACAGCGCCCTACTGAGACCACACTTGGAGTATTGTGTGCAGTTTTGGTCCCCTATTTTGAGGAAGGACATTCTTGCTAATGAGGAAGTGCAGCTTAGGTTTACAAGGTTAATTCCCGGGATGGCGGGACTGTCATATGCTGAGAGATTGATAGATGGATAGATAGCCTTTTATTGTCATTCAGACCGAAGTCTGAACGAAATTGCAGCAGTCATACATATAATACCATACAATAAAACAACAATAAAACACCAATAAACACATATAACATCCACCACAGTGAGTCCACCCAGCATCTCCTCACTGTGATGGAGGCAAAAGTCTTAGGTCCGCAGTCTCTTCCCTCCTCTTCTCCCTCTGCGCTGGGGCGATACCCCCCCCCCCCCGGGCGATGTTAAGAACAGTCCCGCGGCTCAAACACCGCAGCCCGGGGTGGTTGAACCTGCCGCCCATCAGTCCTGCAGAAGCAGCTGCTGGCCCGCGGCCGAACCCCGGACTCAGGCCACCGCTGCCAGAACACCGTCCCAGCCAACCTCACGTGAGTACTGTGCCGTCTTAAGCCTCGGGCTGGGCCGCCCCGACTTGGGCGCCGAACCTCCCCCGGACCGGGCCGCCCCGACATGGGCGTCGCTTCTTCCCCGGGCCGGGCCGCCCCGACTTGGGCGCCGAACCTCCCCCGGACCGGGCCGCCCCGACATGGGCGTCGCTTCTTCCCATGGCTGGGCTGCCCCGACTTGGGCGCCGAACCTCCCTCGGGCTGCCAGTGCCGCACCTTCCCGAGCTCGGCCGCTCCGACGGGAGCCTCGTTCCACCCTCGGGCTGGCCGTCCTCACGGGAGCGTCCCAACCTCTTCCAGCCCTGAGCCGGACCACCCTCACGGGAGCGAGCTCAGAGCGAGTCCTGGAGCAGCTGGGCTTGTACACTCTGGAGTTTAGAAGGATGAGAGAGGATCTCATTGAAACATGTAAGATTGTTACGGGCTTGGACACGCTAGAGGCAGGAAACATGTTCCCGATGTTGGGGGAGTCCAGAACCAGGGGCCACAGTTTAAGAATAAGGTGTAAGCCATTTAGAACGGAGACGAGGAAACACTTTTTCTCACAGAGAGTGGTGGGTCTGTCGAATTCTCTGCCCCAGAGGGCGGTGGAGGCTGGTTCTCTGGATGCTTTCAAGAGGGAGCTAGATAGGGCTCTTAAAAATAGCGGAGTCAGGGGATATGGGGAGAAGCCAGGAATGGGGTACTGATTGGGGATGATCAGCTATGATCACATTGAATGGCGGTGCTGGCTCGAAGGGCCAAATGGCCTACTCCTGCACCTATTGTCTGGTGTCTATTGAATGGGTGATGTTTCGGTGAGGAAGGTTCTCGACACGAAACGTCACACATCACTCATTCCTTCTCTCCAGAGATGCTGCCTGTCCCGCTGAGGCACTCCTGCATTTTGTGTCTATCTTCCATCTTGCAACTTCAAAGTCCCTGAAACACCAGATCTAGGCCTTGGGAGACTTGCAATTCTTCGAAATTCCACTTTAAGGCTCCTGGCGGCACTAGATTGAAGTAGAGGCCAGCCTGTTCCAGCACGATGCCATCCGGTCCTTGCACCATTATTCTCTGCAGCTGTCATGTGCTGCACGCAAATTGACGCTCCCACCTAGGCTACTGTATGGCTTCCCCGCAGTTGCCTCCGTTAACACCACGACGCAACACCACTGTAAACACACTGTACGTTGGCTTCACCCAGTCACTTCTGTGCGCCAAGGTTGACATGTCGCGATCCGAAATCGATCACGTAACTTTAGGGCACTTTCCAAGGATGTTGAATGTGTGTTTGCAGACCGTTCACAGCTGCCAACCTTTTCCCTCACCTTCCGCCGCAGTAGATTTCCTGTGCTCTTCTAGAGTGTCGCTGTCCCAACTATCAATGACTTGGTCTTAAAATGCCACATAAAACAAATAGTCTTAAAACACGTAGTCTTTCCAGGTGCGGCAGAGGTTCACCTGCACCGCCTCCAACCTCATCATTTGCATCAGCTGCTCTAGATGTCAGCTGCTCTACATCGGGGAGACCAAGCGTAGGCTTGGCGATCGCTTCGCTCAACACCTCAGCTCGGTTCGCACCTACCTGATCTCCCGATGGCTCAGCACTTCAACTTCCCCTCCTATTCCGAATCCGACCCTTCTGTCCTGGGCCTCCTCCATGGCCAGAGTGAGGATCACCGTAAATTGGAGGAGCAGCACCTAGTATTTCGCTTGGGCAGTTTACACCCCAGCGGTATGAACATTGACTTCTCTAATTTCAGGTTGTCCCTGCTTTCTTCCCTTCTCAGCTCCCCTAAGCCCACTGTCTCCGCTCACCCGCTCCCCCCCCCCCCCCCCCCTCCAGCATTTTTGTCTACCTTCGATTTTCCAGCATCTGCAGTTCCTTCTTAAACATAAAACAAATTTGATTACAGGTGTATTGATGAAGTGACTCAGTAATTCACAAATCCGCTCTGCTTTAAATTGTGCCATGAGATCTTGTATGCCTTCTCAAGTTGGCAGTCAAGGTCCTTCATTTAACATCATCAATGCAAAAGATAGCATCTCAAGTATTGCAACTGTACCTGACAATTGCAATCAAATTGTTTGGAAAAGACTTTTAACTGAGATGAGACTACAACTGAATTATGCTAACCTTTATTACTTTACTCTTTAGAAGTATTCAAATAGAAGTAATGTTATTGAATTATTACCTCCTCTATATAGCCGTGTGAGAGGTTTCAAAAAGGCAAGAACATTCCAGGCTCTAAATCCATGTGGGATGGGTAGTTGCTGTTAGGAGTAATAGGTATTTGGGTGGGGTCAGCATTTGATTAGAATAAGAGATTTTTTAAATCTAAGGGGTGGTGATGTAAATGTAGGTGAGATTTGAAAAAGGAGATTAAATTAGCAAAAAGAATATGCCAAAACCTACTTGATCTATTTTCCACTGACACTTATGTTTCATAATTCAAAATAGTTATTCTGTTTCTTTGACGCCTATGCTGCATTTCTTTACCTCTTTGTCAAGTTTCCATATGTGTCAGTTCTCTTTATGATTAACCATTTCATCTGTTGTTGCTCTTGTGTTCCTCAACATTGTTCAGTGTTTCCAGATGTCATAGTCAACCAATGCTTTCAAAATGTAGTTTCCTTGGCTATTTATATACTGTTTACAGGAAATGGGTGGTGGTGGTGACCCACACAGATCAAGGCATTTCTGTATTTTAGTCCTTGGGTCTGTTGAAGTTGTGAATCTTGGAGTGGAAGTATTCTTTTTCTGCAATCTTCTAAGAATCAATTAAAAGCAGCCAATGTATCATTGGTAGTAATCAATTATACCTCTCCAAAGTAAGCAAATAAGACAACCATATTATGATTTTTTGATTTTGTATCAACACAAGTGATGCAAACTCATCCTTAAGTCTTCATATTCTCGCCAATTCAAGTTGCACATACAAATTAGTAAAATAAAATAACTGAGGATACAAGGAACAGCTGATGCTAGTTTACAAAAAAAGTCTGAAGAACGTTCTTGACCTGAATTGTCACCAATCCATGCTCTCCAGAGATGTTGCCTGATGCAATTAGTTACTCCAGCACTTTGTGTCTATTTTTTAAAGAAAATAACTGAATTGGTAACTTCTTCCTTGAAAGACCTGTGCCTTCTGATGTGGAAAATAATGTTACTCAGCTGTATAAATAGTTCCTTACTTGATCAACATACAAAATGGCAAAAGAGAGAGGCAGACCAGAGGACTTGGAATTTTTTCAGAAACTAGCAGCAACAGACCAAAGAAACTAATCAGATGGGAGAAAACTGATTATGGGGGAAAAAAATCTGGCAAATAATGTCAAAACAAACAGCTTCTTTAGATATATAAAAAAGAAGAGGGTAGCGATGAAGATGTTAGGATCCCTGAAGGGTAAGACTTGAGAATTAATAATGGGAAACAGGGAAATGGCAGGTAATGTAAGCCCTTACTTTGCATTCATGGTAAAAGATACTGGAAATCATCCAAGCTGGCAGATGAGTTAGTTTCAAACAGCATCGTAGAAGTGTAACAGTTCTTATCACGGTATTGAAAAAACTAATGAGACTAAAGGTAAAGGAGTCATCAGGACCCAATAATCTGTGTTCAAAGGATTTAAAAAAAGTGTAGCAGATTCATCGGTTGATGTTTTATGAAATATATTTTGTTCCAGGAGAGTAACAGCAGATTGGAAACGCGTAATTGTGGTGCCTTTGTTTATGAAGTTACAAAGGAAATCCGGAAGAGATTTTGAGTAAATTTCTGGGATAAGAGAATCAAGAATTGCTTAAAGTTAAATCTGAATAAATGGGATTTAGGAGAACGAGGGTTACATAGAAATATAGAAACATCGAATTAGGTGCAGCAGGAGGCCATTTGGCCCTTTGAGCCAACACTGCCATTCATTGTGAAATAGAGAGAGTACAGAGGAGATTTACTAGAATGTTGCCTGGGGTTCAACAACTAAGTTACAGAGAAAGGTTGAATAAGTTAGGTCTTTATTCTTTGAGCGCAGAAGGTTAAGGGGGGGACTTGATAGAGGTCTTTAAAATTATGAGAGGGATAGACAGAGTTGATGTGGACAAGCTTTTCCCTTTGAGAATAGGGAAGATTCAAACAAGAGGACATGACTTCAGAATTAAGGGACAGAAGTTTAGGGGTAACATGAGCGGGAACTTCTTTACTCAGAGAGTGGTAGCGGTGTGGAATGAGCTTCCAGTGGAAGTGGTGGAGGCAGGTTCGATGGTATCATTTAAAAATAAATTGGATAGGCAAATGGATGAGAAGGGAATGGAGAGTTATGGTATGAGTGCAGGCAGGTGGGACTAAGGGAAAATAATTGTTCGGCACGGACTTGTAGGGCCGAGATGGCCTGTTTCCGTGCTGTAATTGTTATATGGTTTATATGGTTATTGTGATCATGGCTGATCATGCACAATCAGTAACCTGTGTCTGCCTTCTCCCCATAGCCCCTAGAGCTCTATCTAACTCTCTTTTAAATTCATCCAGTGAATTGGCTTCCACTGCCTTGTGTGGTGGAGAATCCACACCCAGATCTTGTTGCACTTTCCTTTTTCCTAATCTGACGCCATTGAGATAATAATTTGCCTCCTTGTTCTTGCTGCCAAAGTGGATAACCTCACATTTATCTACATTATACTGCATCTGTCATGCATCTTCCCACTCACTCAACCTGTCCAAGTCACCCTGCAACATCCTAGCATCCTCTTCGCAGTTCACACTGCCACCCATCTTTGTGTCGTCTGCAAATTTGCTAGTGTTACTTTTAATCCCATCATCTAAATCCTTAATATATATTGTAAATAGTTGCGGCCCCAGCACTGAGCCTTGCGGCACGCCACTCGCCACTGCCTGCCATTCTGACAGGGACCTGTTTATTCCTACTTTTTATTTCCTGTCTGCCAACCAATTCTCTATCCATGTCAATGCCCTACCCCCAATACCATGTGCTCTAATTTTGCCCACTAATCTGTGTGGGACCTTTTCGTCTCGTCTTGCTCTACCTGCAACAGTCTTGCACCTCACCAGCAAAGGCAGCCCCTACTGCAACAACCTGCGCCAGCCCTGGCCTGGACCTCAGTGGCTGCTGACATTTTCGAGTGGCACGGTAAGCATTACCTTGTCCTAGCCGACTCGTACTCGAACTGGTTCGAAGTAGACCTTCTGACCTCCCTCACATCCGAAATGGTCATTCGCAAACTGAGGAAACACTTTTCGACATTCGGCTCGCCTGTCCGTCTGCAGACCGATAATGGCAGGCAGTTTACCAGCCAGGAGTTCAAGCTCTTTGCCAACAAGTGGAACTTCCTCCATTTCACGAGCAGCCCCGAGTACCCGCAGAGTAACGGACTTGCGGAGCGGGCCATCAGGAGTGCTAAACAGCTGATGGAGCAGGCGCGCCTGGCTAATTCGGACTTTTACCTTGATCTACTTAACCTCAGGAACATTGCCAGAGACGCATCCCTGGGATCACCAGCCCAGTGGTTAATGTCCAGAACGACGCGCCCACCAATTCCGATTGCTCAACATGTGCTGCAACCTCATGTGCGGGAGTCTGCCTCCATCCAGTCGCGCATTCAGGTGAAGCACGATATCCAGAAACAGTCCCACGACAGGTCATGCAAACCGCTCGTGCCCCTGCTGCCAGGACAGGTCGTTCGCCTACAAACTGCAAGTGGATATTCCCATCTGGCCACCGTTGTTGGCACAGCCAACACGCCTCGCTCTTACCTTGTGGACTATGATGGGACTGGTGGCGTTCGACAGAACGGTTCACAAATTGATGATATCGATGGACCCGATAAAGGAATACCCTGATCTGTTTGATGACAAACTGGGCAAGCTGCCTGTCACCTACAAAATATCTACCGATCCAAAGGGAGCGGCTGTTATTCGTGCACAGCACCGAGTGTCACACGCCATGAAGGACAAAGTTGAGTCCATGTTAAACGACATGGTCTCCATGGGCGTGCTAGAAGCGGTCAGCGAGCCCACCGAGTGGGTGTCCACCATAGTTGCCACGTTAAAAAAGGACAAGAATGAGATCCGTGTTTGTATTAACCCTAAAGACTTGAACCTTGCCATCAGGCGCCCCCACTACCCCATGAGGACAGTTGAGGATGTTGCTGCACAGGTCGGACAGGCCACCGTCTTCTCTGTCCTCTATGCAAAGAGCTCGTTTTGGCAGATACCACTGAAGGGGTCATCGAATCTAACCACGTTTTCAACACCGTTTGGCAGATTCAAGTTCCTGCGAATGCCTTTCGGCATTAACTCCACCAGCGAGGTGTTCCAGAGGACCATGGAGCAGCTGTTCGCTGGTCTGCCGTGCGCTATCATTGTTGACGACATCCTGGTCTACGGCAAAGACGCGATGGAGCACGACCAGAACCTACGCTGTGTCCTGGAGCGGGCACGACAGATCAACCTCAAGCTTAACCCCAATAAGTGCAGGTTCCGGGTGCTGAGGTAGCTATATGATTGGTTGCATGCATAAACCATCTATAAAAGGCTTTCTGAAAGTCCAGATACATTACATCCACTGGCTCTCCATATTATATCCATTTTACTTGTCACCTCCTCGGAATATTCCAGAAGATTAGCCAAGCAAGATTTCCCCTTTATAAATAATTTTACTGCTATTTAAATGAGCGGTTATTACTTCTTTAATATTTGACTCCAGCATCTTCCCCATCACTGATATCAGGATAACGTGTCTATAATTCCCTGTTTTCTCTTTCGTTCCTTTCTTGAAAAGTGGGATAACATTAGCTACCCTCCAATCCACAGGAACTGATCCTGAATCTATAGAACATTGGAAAATGATCACCAATGCATCCACAATTTCTATAGCCTCCTCGAGTACCGTGGGATACAGACTCATCAGGCCCTGGGGATTTATCAGCCTTCAGTCCCATCAGTCTACCCAATACAATTTCTCGCCTAATGCAAATTTTTATCAGTTCCTCTGTCTCCCTAGATCCTCTGTCTTCCAGGACACCTGGGAGATTGTTTGTGTCTTCCTTAGTGAAGACAGAACCAAAGTACCTGTTCAACTGTTCTGCCATTTCCTTGTTCCCCATACTAATTTCACCCGTTTCTGCCTGCAAGGGACCCACATTTGCCTTTACTAATCTTTTCCTTTTAACATACCAAAAGAAGCTTTTACTAACTTTATATTCTTAGCCAGCTTACTCTCGTACTTCATCTTTTCACCCCGTATTGCCCTTTTTGTTACCTTCTGTTGCCCTTTGAAAGTTTCCCGATCCTCTGGCTTCCTGCTACACTCTTTGCTATATTATGCACCTTTTTAAGTTTTATTCCATCCCTAACTTCCCTTGTCAGCCACGGTTGCCTCTTACTCCCCTTAGAATCTTTCTTCCTCTTTGGAATGAAATGATCCTGCATCTTCTGGATTAAACCCAGAAATTTCTGCCATTGCTGTTCGACCATCATTCCTGCTAGGATCCTTATCCAGTCGACCTTGGCCAGCTCCTCTCTCATGCCTTCATAGTCCCCTTTGTTCAACTGCAACAGTGACACTTCTGATTTAACCTTCTCCCTCTCAAATTGCAGATTAAACATCATATAATGGTCACTCCTAGTGGTTCCTTTACCTTGAGTTCCCTTATTAAATCTGGTTCATTAGACAACACTAAATCCAGAATTGCCTTCTCTCTGGTAGGCTCCAGGACAAGCTGCTCTAAGAATCCATCTCAGAGGCACTCTTCAAACTTCCTTTCTTGGGGTCCAGATGTTCCCAGTCTACCTGCATATTGAAATCTCCCATAACCACAGTGGCATTAACTTTGTTACATGCCAATTTTAACTCCTGCTGCAACTTGCACCCTATATCCAGGCTACTGTTTGTGGACCTGTAGATAACTCCCATTAGTGTCTTCTAACCTTTACAATTCCTCACTTCTACCCACAGCGACTCTACATCGTCAGTCCCTATGACACCCCTCTCAAAGGACTGAATTTCATCCCTCACCAACAGAGCTACCCCATCTCCTCTGCCCACGTGCCTGTCTTTTCTATAGGACGTATAACCCTGAATATTCAGTTCCCAGTCCTGATCGTCCTGCAGCCATGTCTCTGTAATCCCCACAGTCATATCTACCAATCTCTAACTGAGCCTCAAGCTCATCCACTTTACTTTTTATATGCCATGCATTCATATATAATACTTTTGATCCATTACTCTCTTCACCTTTCACATCGATTCCTATTTCACTTGGCCATACTCTCCTATCCCTTCGTGAGCTTTCTGTCCCGTTAATTCTGGTGTCTTTCTTAACTTTTCCTATACTGCCTTTCCCTTTAACTCCATCCTTGCATTTCCAATTTGTCTCCTCCCCCCCCCCCCCCCCCCCCCCCCCCCCCCCCCCAACTATTTGGTTTCAACCCACCTGTGTAGCAGTTGCAAACCTGGCTGCCAGAATGCTTGTCCCCTGCCTGTTAAGATGCAACCCGTCCCTTTTGTACAATTCACCCTTACCCCAAACCAGATCCCAGTGGTCTGAGAATCTAAATCCCTGCCACCCGCACCAGGACCTCAGCCACACATTCAGATCCCCTATCTCCCTGTTCCCGCCCTCACCAGCATGAGGAACTGGAAGCAAACCAGAGATAACCACCCTGGAGGTCATAGAAACATAGAAAATAGGTGCAGGAGTAGGCCATTCGGCCCTTCGAGCCTGCACCGCCATTCAATATGATCATGGCTGATCATCCAACTCAGTATCCTTTACCTGCCTTCTCTCCATACCCCCTGACCCCTTTAGCCACAAGGGCAACATCTAACTCCCTCTTAAATATAGCCAATGAATTGGCCTCAACTACCTTCTGTGGCAGAGAGTTCCAGAGATTCACCACTCTCTGTGTGAAAAATGCTTTTCTCATCTCGGTCCTAAAGGATTTCCCCTTTATCCTTAAACTGTGACCCCTTGTCCTGGACTTCCCCAACATCGGAATAATCTTCCTGCATCTAGCCTGTCCAACCCCTTAAGAATTTTGTACGTTTCTATAAGATCCCCCCTCAATCTTCTAAATTCTAGCGAGTACAAGCCGAGTCTATCCAGTCTTTCTTCATATGAAAGTCCTGACATTCCAGGAATCAGTCTGGTGAACCTTCTCTGTACTCCCTCTATTCCTCTCTGAGGAATGTCTTTCCTCAGATTTGGAGACCAAAACTGTACGCAATACTCCAGGTGTGGTCTCACCGATACCCTGTACAACTGCAGTAGAACCTCCCAACTCCTATACTCAAATCCTGATCCTGGTCCTGCTGGAGAAGTCTGAAGAAAGGTTTTGGCCCGAAACGTTGCCTGTTTCCTTCGCTCCATAGATGCTGCTGCACCTGCTGAGTTTCTCCAGCACTTTTGTGTACTTTCATGAAAAGCAATCAGGAATGGAAAATGTATTAATTCTGTCCCTCCCTGGAGGCATTTTATAGCATCCTAATTGCCACCCTGGTCAAGAAAGCTCACTCATGATAGGCTTAGGATCAAATTTAAGCATTCTTTGTGTGTGTTATTCTTTATTAGCAAATATTATTATGGAGATTAATATATATTTCAACACCCTTCTCCAGTTAACATAAGTTGTTTCAATTCTTTGTTTTTGTTTTTCACCAGAATAATCAGAGTGACCTTTTTACAGTGTTATGTTCTGTAGTATACTTTTCCTATCGTATCTTGAAATATAATGCAACTTGCACCTGTGTGTCGAATGATAGCATAAAGTATGGCAAAGAACCTGATCTCAATCACGCATTGAATTTTTACAAAACTTGATTAGTGACTTTCTAATCTGATTTAGATTTCCTATGAAGTTATGTTATAACTAAACATTTAACCAGTTATTTCATCTCTATAATTACTAATACCGAGCACCATTTTACTGTAAGCGTATTTAATTGATTTTGTTCTTAAAAATTAGTTGTCACCTAAAATAGCCCTAAGTTCTTGAAGCTTCCATATACAAGCAATAAAGACTCCCCACCCCCCATCCTCCATTCCTAGCAGATTTTCATTGTACAATAAACATTGTTTGTATTTTCACGACTTGAGCATTACCAAAGTGGATAGAATATAAATAGAAAACTACTGGTTATATGTAACCGATGACCAAAGAAATTGGTATTTGGACAAAGTTTGCAAAAGTAGAGCTTAACATTATGTTGGACTTGGAATTCATTAAGGTGGTGTTGTGAGGGGAATAAATTGGGTCCTCTGCTGTGGTCTAATCCCTTGGAATCGGGATTCATTTGAACTGGTTCCTTGAGCATGAAATGCTGTAATTTATCCACATGGATTAAGTGATTAAAATTATGTCCAAAGGAGAATAAGAATAACATGCTAAAAAAAAACAATTTAATTCAACAGTATCACCTTTTGGATTAAAAAGATCATAAGATTCAGTACCTTCAGCAAGTTGTTCTTCCTAATTGAAAATATGACATGAAGGGAAATTAAGTGAATAAGCACTAAGTAATAGGTGAAAGTCAATGTTTTTTATTTGGGCCACCTGGGTTTCCATTTTTACCAGCTCACCAACTGTTGCTCTGGTTGTGTTTCTACAGAAAATAAATTCAATGTATATATTATATTTGCTTCGGCCCATTCAAGAATTCCCTGAACATATGTTAATTCCACCAAGTACTATCCAATGAAGGGTTATTTTTGGCTTTCCGGTTCATAATGCACAAATTATATTTGTGTTTATTGTTGGCATATCAAATTATTTTGCTTCAAAGGGAAATGCAAATGAAGAACAATCTAACCTGGTTCAATTAATTAAGCTCTGTGATGAAGTCAAGGAAAACCACGAGTCATCGGTGAATTTACCACTGCCTGAAAATGAGCTTGAAAGGTAAAATCAGTTGTTTCAACAAAAAATGGAAACTTTTAATGGGTTTATGCAAGATGTAAAGGTGTGGTTATCGGATGTTGGACAGAAAATTACACACTCCATTGCTGACATACAAAAGAGTGTTGTAAACTCGGATGACATAGGACCTGATGACAGTGTTTCAAATGCCTTAAAACCTAAATCAAGCCACAAATCTGATTGTAGTTCTGTTTGTAGTTTGTTTGATGGTTTGTTTGTCTTTTTGCACAAAGTCCACGAGCATTGCCACTTTTCATTTCACTGCACATCTCGTATGTGTATGTGACGAATAAACTTGACTTGACTTGAAATCTAGTTCTTCATCACGTGCCTCTTCACTGTCCTCTGCTCGCATTAAAGCTTATGCAGAAAAGGCTGCTCTTATGGAATGGGTTGTCACCCTGAAGAAAAGGCATGAGCTTGAGGCACGAGAATAACAATTGAAAAGAAAGAAAGAACAATTGAAAAGAAAGAAAGAACAATTGAAAAGAAAGAAAGAACAGCTGGAACTAGAGACTGAGCTGGCAGCAACCAATGCAAAGATCAATGTATTTGAGGCCATGGGATCAAGAAGCAGCGCTAGAGTATCTGATGGGAAGTTCTTATTTGAGAAAAGGAACTGCTCCAAAGGAAACATCAGCTAAATGAAATCCACATGCAAATGAATACTTACCTGGTCAAGTGCAATAAAGACAGAATGTGTTGATGGAAACTGAATCTTCCTCTCAGCAACAGGTTGTTAGAAGAAAACAAACAAGTCGTGGACCATCTGTTCTCTAACTCTTACATGATATGACCCATGTAACTTGATACTCTCTTCAAAGGCAAATGTACAGATAGTTGAAATCATCTTTGTCTAGACTAGATATTTCCAAACCTGAGATATGATGACTGATCACAGGCTTCACTTGATTCAAGGTACGCAAGGGAATATTGGTCTTTTGTCCTGTAAAAGGGTGTGCAGGGGCATGTTCACACTGCCCCCCCCCCCCCCCCCCCGTACTGAATGATGGAAACCAAGGTGATATCTGGAACCTAATTCAGAGGCAGAATGATATCACAGCTCCACTGGCTCAACAAAATCTCTCTTCTACTTTACCACCAAGACACAATCCTGTTTATGATGGTGATCCTTTGCAGTATGAAGTTTTTCATCAGGGCATTTGAGAGAGGAGTGGAAAGAAGGACTAACGATTACAGTGACGGCTTGCATTTTCTAGAGCAATACACACGAGGGCATCCAAAAGACTTAGTCCGCAGCTGCCAACATTTGCCTCCAGTCCAGAGCAAAAGATCTGCTTAAAGAACATTTTGGTAATGAACATAAGATTGCCACTGCATGTATGGACAAGGCATTTGCCTGGTCAAGCGTTCTCGCTGTTCTTATTGTTCCTTAGAGGTTGTCGCCAAGCAATGGAATATCTCACCTACATGGAAGAAATGAATGTTGCTTCCAATATGAAGACCATCCTTCTAAAACTGCCTTACAAGCTCAGAGACAAGTGGAGGAATATCAGCTACAGGAGCAGCGTGGACATCGAGCTAGATTTTCTGATCTGGTAGACTTCATATAGAGACAAGTGAAGATACTGTCATCTGGGATGCTAGGCCAATTGCAACTGTCAAAAGCTCTACTTTTGCTAAAGCAAGAGAAAGGTCAAGACCAAGAGGAAGCAGTAATACTTGTAGGAACACCAGTGCAAGAAAATATGACAACAAATGGAATGAAAAGAATGTATCTACCACCAATTCTCAAGGTTCTTGGTTGTTCTGTACTAAAGGTGGTCACACATTGGGGTGGTGTCCACAGATCAGGAAGAAGGGGCCCAGAGGAAGGATAGACTTCTTAAAGGAGAAGAGAGTCTGTTTTGGATATTTGAAAATAGGACACATGAGCAAAGACTGCAAGAGTCATTGGACTTGTGATGTGTGCAACCAAAATCATCCTGAAATACTTCACATTGAACAAAAGGACAAAGAGAAGAAGCCAGAACATACAGAACAGAATAAGAAACCAATTGTGAGTAATGCTGTTCTCTCACCCCAAATGTGTGGGCATATGGAGGCCGGTGATGAAACCTGCATCTTCTCCATTGTACCAGTACAGGTAAAGAACCACAAGTGGGACACAGTGTTGCAAACATATGCATTTCTGGATCATGGAAGTTCATCTACCTTTTGCACAGAAAGCTTGATGAGATGGATGAACATTACAGGACAAAAGACCAATATTCCCTTGCGTACCTTGAATCAAGTGAAGCCTGTGATCAGTCATCATATCTCAGGTTTGGAAATATCTAGTCTAGACAAAGATGATTTCAACTATCTGATGTGTTCACACATAAGACCATGTCTGTTTCCCAGCTAAACATTCCCAGATAGGAAGACCTGATACAATGACCTTACTTGAAGGATATCAAGATTCCTGAATCAGACTCTGGCATTGACCTACTCATCGGGACAAATGCTTCAAAGTTATTGGAACCTTGGGAGCTGGTCAACAGCCAAGGGGATGCACCATACGCTGTGTGGACCCTACTGTGGTAGGTCATCTATGGTCCCCTGAGAGGAGACAACGGCAGCAGGGATGAAAATGGTTGCCCTGCTGCTGTGAATCGAATATGGATTGTAAACCTAGAGGAGCTACTGGTCAAACAATACAATCACCACTTCAGTGAACGAACCAGCAAGGAAACGGAGGAAATGTCCTGAGAAGAGGTAATCTTGGATATTGTGAATCGCTCAGCAAAGATGACAGATGGACACTGTCGTCTAGACTTGCCTTTCAAACAAGAAAAGGCCAGCATGCCAAATAACTGTTGCATTGCAGAGCAGCTCATCCAGTGCCTGAAACGCAAGTTTGGCAAGAATGAGAAATATAATGATGAATATACATCTTTCCTCACAGAAATGATTGACAACAGTTATGCTGAAATGGTACCAGTGGACCAGCTAAATCAAAGTGATGGAGAACTCTGGTACATCCCTCATCACAGGGTGTATCACTCAAGGAAAGGAACCTTAAGGGCGGTCTTTGACTGTGGTGCAGTCTTCAAAGGAACATCACTAAACTGCCAACTGTTGCAGGGTCCAGACCTTAACAACTCACTCATTGGAGTTCTCATCAGATTCAGAAAGAACTGGTTGCTTCAATGGCTGACATCAAAGCAATGTTTCATCAGGTCAAGGTATCAGAAAATTGACTATGTACAATTCCTGTGGTGGCCCGAAGGTGATGTGCAACAAGATCTTGTTGAATACCGGATGAATGTACATCTTTTTGGAGCCGTGACATCACCAAGTTGTGCAAACTTTGCATTAAGGAAGACTGCTGAAGACAACAAAACTCACCTTCCGGCAGAGGTGACCAACACAGTAAAGAACAACTTCTATGTGGATGATTGTTTAAAATCCATGCTTTCAGAACAGGAAGCAGTTCAAATGGTAAAGACCCGACTGCCCTCTGCCAGATGGGATGATTCATACTGTCAAAATGGAGCAGCAACAGCCGTACTGTATTGGCATCCATTCCAAAAGAAAACAGAACCAAGAAGACCAGGGAGTTGGACTTGGACAGAGACAATCTGCCAATAGAAAGAGCACTGGGATTGCACTGGTGCATTGAAACAGATGTGTTCAAGTTCAGAATTGCTGTACAGGAACGAGCATACACAAGATGGGGCATCTTGTCCGTGGTCGGCTCTATTACGACCCTTTAGGATTTGAGCACCATGCTGGAGCTCTGTCACAAAAGACTCGGATGGGATGAAAACATACCCCTACCCTTCTCTCAGCGATGGACAGGATGGTTAGCAAATCTCAACAATATGGCGGAGTTCAAAGTGGACTGGTGCATGAAGCCCACAAGCTTTGGTCAAATCAGATATGCGCAGCTGCACAACTTTTTAGACGCCAACGAAAGTGGCTACGGTACTGTTTCATATCTAAGACTGGAAGACGATAACTAAGAAGTGCGTGTTGCATTCATAATGGGAAAATCTAGACTGGCACCATTAAAACAAGTGACGATTCCCAGAATGGAGCTTCCAGCTGCAGCAACTGGACAAATCCATCTTCTGGACCGATAGCACAACAGTGCTTAAGTACATCAACAACAACACCAAACACTTTCAAACATTTGTAGCAAACAGGATCTCTTTTGTAAGGGATGCTGTTGATGTATCACAATGGAGATATGTCGGCACAAAGGAAATTCCTGCAGATGAAGCCTCTAGAGGACTAACAGCAGACCGCTTTTTAAGCTGCAAGAGATGGATCAAGGGACCAGAGTTTCTCTGTTAGCCAGATAAGGAGTGGCCAAAACTTCAGTGGAATCTGCAATCACTGCTAATGATCAAACAAGACATCACAATGAATGTCTTTGTCAAAAATCCATTGAATCCCACAAACTCTCTGATCATCTATTTCTCCTCATGGAGGAATCCGAAGACTGCTGTGACTTGGCTTCTTAAAGTAAGGCCAACACTCTTGCAGCTGACTTGAAGGAGAAAGGAGATTCAGACTGCTGTGAGTAGCTTTGAAAAAGATCCTGGCATATTAAAGGAAAAGGTTGAAAAGGTGATGCAAGTCTTTAAAGCAACCCTCTGCGGACAGTGTTTATGTCCTGAAGATCTTGTCCAAGCAGAAAGCTCTGTCATCTCTTTCAGTCAAAGACAGATTCAAAGAAGAACTATCAGTATTAGAAGCTGGTAAAAATGGTGTCAAAAGGAACAGTCATTTGTACAAGCTCGATCCGGTGTTGGATAATGTACTTCTAAGAGTAGGTGGTCGCCTGAATAGACTAATGATGCCTGAAGAGGCCAAACATCCTATTATTCTCTCGAAGGACCCTCGCATATCAACTCTACTGTTACGACATATCCATGAACAACTCGAACATGGAGGAAGAAATCATATGTTGTCTTGCCTCTGTAAAAAATATTGGATTATCAATGTCCGCTGAAAGAAAGGTCATAATAGACTTTGTGTGTAAATGATAGTGGGGAAGAGTTGGAGAACAAAAAATGGCAGACTTGCCCCTGGAGAGGATTCTACCAGACAAGCCTCCATTTACAGATGTAGGAGTAGACTAATTCGGTCCTATAGAGATCAAGAGAGGATGAAGTCTTGTTAAAAGGTATGGTGTAATCTTCACCTGCATGGCAAGCAGGCCAGTACATCTTGAAGTTGCATCTACACTTGACACAGACTCCTGCATCCATGCATTACGAAGATTCATCTGTCGACGAGGTCAAGTTTCATCTTTAAGATCAGACAATGGCACAAATTTTATCGGAGCGGAAAAAGAATTGAGAGAAGCACTTAATAGCTTGAATCAGGACAAGATCCAGAGTGCTATGTTTCAGCGAAGGATAAGGTGGTACTTTAATCCTCCCAGCAGGATCCCATCACGGCGGTGTTTGGGAATGATTGATCCGCATGGTTCGAAATGTGCTGCGCTCTGTTCTTAACCAACAAGTTCTCGACGATGAGGGATTGCAAACTTTAATTTGTGAAGTTGAAGCAATTTTAAATGATCTACCCATTACCAAGACTTCTGATGATTCAATGGACCTGGAAGCACTCACACCAAAACATCTTCTTCTGTTGAAAACCAAGCCAATACTACCACCTGGACTTTGTAAAGGAAGACAATAGACACTAGGTGCAGGAGTAGGCCATGATCCCCAATCAATACACCCGTTCCTGTCTTCTCCCCATATCCCCTGACTCTGCTATTTTTAAGAGCCCTATCTAGCTCTCTCTTGAAAGCATCCAGAGAACCCGCCTCCACCACCCTCTGAGGCAGAGAATTCCACAGACTCACAACTCTCTGTGAGAAAATGTGTTTCCTCGTCTCCGTTCTAAACGGCTTACTCCTTATTCTTAAACTATAGCCCCTGGTTCTGGACTCCCCCGACATCGGGAACATATTTCCTGCCCCTAGCGTGCCCAAACCCTTAACAATCTTATGTTTCAATGAGATATCCTCTCATCCTTCTAAACTCCAAAGTGTAAAAGCCCAGCTGCTCCATTCTCTCAGCATATGACAGTCCCGCATCCCGGGAATTAGCCTTGTAAACCTACGCTGCACTCCCTCAATAGCAAGAATGCCCTTCCTCAAATTAGGGGACCAAAACTGTACACAGTACTCCAGGTGTGGTCTCACTAGGGCTCTGTACAACTGCAGAAGGGCCTCTCTGCTCCTATATTCGATTCCTCTTGTTATAAAGGCCAGAGAAGGGGGAGGGGGGGGAAACAGGTAGGGCCGCCCATCAGCCGTCGGCCTCGGAGTGAGCCTCAGCTCCATGGCCCCGCGTCCTTGGCACATCCTCTATGTACCCCCAGAGCCAGCTGGTCATCTCCGGGTCGTCACAGAGGACCGATTCCCAAACGCTTCAGACCCCGAGTACGGGGAGGGTGGAGTAGGCGTGGTCCCGAGTGAGCCTGCGGGCCGCCAGCGAGGCTTGGAGCGATCTGAGGACGGCGAAAAGCAACCAGCCAATCGTGGGGTCTGCCAGCGTGACAGAGCCGAGCCGGGGGGGGAAGTGGAGGAGAGCCGGGCGGCAGCAGCCGTTATTGTCGCGTCGAGAAGGTGGCATTGGCGGCCATGACTCTTGATCTTTGGTCCACAGCACAGCGGGAGGCGAAAAAATGACGGGGGGGGGGGGGGGGAAGGGTGGTGGAAAGTGCACCTGCGCGTTGAGAGCATCTGCTTTAATCGAGTGCGGGGGAGGGGTGGGCAGTGCCGCGAGCAAGGCCATTGTGACATCCGTTGCTGCCGCAACGGGTTGATTTTTAAAAAACAGTCCGTTTTGTAAACGACTTTATGAAAAATCTGGGGAAATAATTGATGAAATTTAGGGAGGAGTCGATTTGTGAAATCGTAAGTTAAATCGCTACCGAAATGTGTAAAAATTCTCAGCGTATTTGTGTCTGGTTTTCGAGAAAATACGTTTCAAAGGCAAAATGCCACACGCGCGCACACACACACACACACACACACACACACACACACACACTCTTTTAATATGATGATTGGCCAAGCTTAGGCAGGACGGACAAGTGCAGCTGGGATATGTTGGCATGTGTGGGCAAGTTGGGCCGAAGGGCCTGTTTCCACACTGTATCACTATTTGACTAAGTTATTTAACCATATATATTGTGCCATGAAATACAAAAATCATCATTGATTTCTTTGATAATAAGATGCCCGAAGGCACAAATTATACTCATATTTTAACAAGTAACATCTCGTAATCATACTCCGCGGCAAAACCATCGTTCATTTGCAGCTCATTTATCCTTTTTATCTTGACAACATAGGAATGTTCCTCTGTTGTGATATATATACTCGATATTCAATTCAGCAGGAGGCTGTTGAACTATAGAGATTCATGCCTATGATTACTTCATACCTTAATGCTTTGAAATTATTGTGACCCCATTTGAACAGTGAAATCTACATGCGTCAAGGAGCAACTAGTTCACTTGTATTAATCTTAAATTCATAAGTTATAGGAGCAGAATTCGGCCATTCAGCCCATCAATCTCCTGTGCCATTCATTCATGGCTGATCTACCTTTCTCTCTCAACCCAATTCTCCTGCTTCTCCCCATAACCCCTGACGCCTTGGATTTTGATGTCATAAGCTAGCATTTCTGTTTTCTGTATGCTCCAGTGATATTATCAATTGTGGATCATAATGTAGAGAATACGTGCCTATTGCAGAGAATAGGCTACCACTTTTTCAAATAGACTGCAAGGCCACATTTTAAGAATAAGGGGTAAGCCATTTTAATGGAGATGAGGAAAAGCTTTTCGCACAGAGGGTTATGAATCTGTGGAATTCTCTGCTCAGAAGGCAGAGGAGGCCAATTCTGTTTGCTTTCAAGAGAGAGTTGGATAGAGCTCTTAAAGATAGCAGAGTCGGGGAGTGTGGATGATCAGTTAATGGCGGGGCTGACTCGAAGGGCCGAATGGCCTACTCCTCAAGTTGTCCTACAACTTTAGGCTGTGCACGCCATACGCAAGAAGAAGAAGAAGCCTACTCTTGCACCTATTGTCTAAGATTATAACCGAAGGGAATGGATCAGCAGACTGGATCTCTTTGTGTCTTGAATGGAGAAAGCCGAGGGATGACCTAATAGAGGTCTTTAAAACTCAAGGATTATGATAGCGTATGATCATACTCTGAATTTCCATCCAGAATTGTTCCTTTTAGGCCAAGATTCAACAATGAGATAGAAATTAAAGGGGCCAAAAGCAATTTTTATTTTAAGCGGCTCAAGAAATTGTGGAACCGATTATCTACATAATCATAGGAACTTACAATCACAGGAATTTATTTTAAAAACAACATGGGTGATTTCCTATTAAGAAAGATATGAAGGGTTTCAGAATTGTGGCAAATAAACCAAGTTTGAAAGAATAGGCTGCATGAATGTCATTTGCTCAAATAATTACTGTTAATTTACAGACATACTTAGAATGGGGTTATAAAATAACATAGCACAGAAAGAGATGATTTGGCTGTGTCAGCTCATTACAAGAACTTGTGTGTTGATCTTGGTCCTCTTCCCCTCACCAATTCCCTTTTGAATTTGCTGCTCCAATGTCAGGCCTATTTTTCATGCAACGTGTGATAGTATTATTTCCTCATCTGGACTTGGCTCTTTTGGATGTTGCAACACCTGTAGTTGTATCATAGATTCACATAGCGCTACAGTATAGAAAGAGATCCTTCAACCCATCAAGTCTATGCTGACCATCAAGCATCCATTTTGACACAAATCAAACTCTAACCCGCTTTACTCTCACCATCAACACCTTCCCACCTCCCTCTACCCATGATACTACAATTCCTGTACATCCAAGAGGCAAATTACAATCAGCAATTAACCTAATAATTCACACATATTTAGGATGTGGGAGGCAACTGATGTGATCAACGGGTCAACGTGTGCAAACTCTGCACAGATAGCACTGGTGGTCAGGATTGCACCTAGATCACTGGAGCTGTGATGTTGCAGCTCTACTTACTGTAGCACTAATCGTCTACCAATTTTCTGCCTAATTGAGGTTAATCTCAAACTTACTTAATAGTTGTTTTATATCTGGGAGGAAATAAGAGTTTATGTTTAAAAACGACCACTGTACTGTTGAGCAAAACAAAATAACTTGTTGACCAGAACAAAGTTTGCAAAATATTTACATTAGCTGAGTGATACCAGGAACTTCCCTTGGGATTTCAATTTGTGCTCCTACCAACTTCCAGCGGCATAAAACTTATTATTGACACTCCTTTTAAAATTCATATTTCTTAAGGAAATAGAAATCGGGAAGGCCTACTACACAAAGCAAGCCATTTTGCTGAACAACTTTGAATTATTCTGATCCAACCACTTAACATGGGCATCACACGCCTCAGCACTCGTGAGTAATGCAAGGCAGCGCCTTTACCACCTCAGGCAATTGAGGAAATTCAGAGTGTCTCCGAGGATCCTCCAGTGCTTCTATGCAGCGGCGGTGGAAAGCATCTTGTCCGGGAACATTACCATCTGGGTTGGGAATTGCTCTGGCAAGGACAAGAAGGCTCTGCAGAGAGTAGTGCATTCAGCCGAACGCACTATGGGAACTTCACTTGCCCCCCTGCAGGAACTATACATCAGGAGGTGCAACTCCAGAGCCAACAATGTCATGAGAGACCCACCCCTGCAACGGACTGTTCCAGCTGCTATGGCCAGGCAAACGCCTCCGTTGCCATGCGGTGAGAACGGAGAGGTTGAAAAGGAGTTTCTTCCCAGAGGCCATTCGGACTGTAAACGCCTATCTCACCAGGGACTAACTCTACTGAACGTTTTTCCTTCCATTATTTATTATGTAAAGGTATATGTGTGTTATGATTGTGTTTATAGTTTGTTTGGTTGTTTGTCTTTTTGCACAAAAGTCCGCGAGCATTGCCACTTTCATTTCACTGCACATCTCGTATGTGTATGTGACAAATAAACTTGACTTGACTTGACTTGACTAGAGGGTCAGAGGTGGAGCTTTGCGGGTCGACGAAGCCTGCGGCCATCAGTGTCTGGGTAGGCGGGGCCTGGGTCGGCAACACGGAGGGGTCCGGATGGGACCCAGCAGTGTTAGTGGAGAGGTCGATGCGGCGGTCGATGATGGCGCCAACCGATGGACGACACGTGGAAGTGAGGACGCCGCTGCCAAGGGAAGGAACAAAGGAGGAACTAGCGTGGGGGGACTGCTGGGGGAGGGGGGGGAAGAACAATAGGGAAACTGGCACAGTGGTGGGGGTGGGGGGGAGGAAAGTTTGTAAGTGCCTTTTATGGGCAACTATTTGCATACCGTGGCAAGTTATGCAATCAAAGAATTTCACTGTGACTTGTCATGTGACAAAGTATTCTATTCTACCTGTAGTCAGGATTGAACCCGGGTTTCGGGCACTGTGCGACGGCAGCTCTACCGCTGTGCCACTGTGCTGCCCCTTGAAAAATAAAAGGAAGCAATATATTTTCAGTTTACTTTTTATTGGATCATCACATGATCAAACAGGGTGCGGCACAATTGCAATGTTATAAAACTGATAATGTAAGTGACCATAGAATTACAGGTACAAACATCATTTTGTTGGTAAACCAAACATATTCCGGATAGAACAACCCATTCAGATAATAATGATTTAAAACTTGCCTTTGACCAGGCATATTCATGAGTAGATGGATAGAAATAATCAAATCTCCACATACTGAGCTCTGGATACACATACAACTTGAAGAGTAAAATGTTTCCGTGTTTGAGTTGGCACACATTAAAGGTGTCTTTATGTAGTATTTTGGAGTGTTTATATGAATGGAATTTTGGTCAAGTTCTGAGGAATCATTTAGTGTAATGCACCTTACACATGGATCCATTGTTAACCTTTTTCAGCTCCAGAGCAACCACTGTGTGGAAAGTTCCGCATATTTGCTTTTCATCTCGTATCAGTTTAAAATATTTGCGTCATGGTGATTAAAACTACGGTAGGTGAATGAGTCAAGCGGGGCAGTGTGGAATAGCACTCTCGATATTGTGGGGAGAAATTAAACGGTGTGGCCTGGAAATTGAATTTAATTTGTGTATTGTTCTTGCTATAATGTAGAAATATAAATTTACATTACATTAAAGGCAAGAACAGGTAGGGTAAAAACAAAAATATGTCACTGGCCAGTGTCCAATTTCATGTGAACTCCCATTAATAGAACAATATTTTCTATACCTGCAACCAAATAAATCTGCTTGTCCACACTCAATGTACAGAGATTGCCAATGGCATCTACAGTGCCCTCCATAATGTTTGGGACAAAGGCCTATTATTTATTTATTTACCTCTGTACTCCACAATTTGATATTTATAATTAAAAAAATCACGTCAGATTTAATAATTTGATTTAAAAAATTTAAAAATTGAACATTGTCAGATTTTATTAAAGGGTATTTTTATACATTTTGGTTTCACCATGTAGAAATTACAGCTGTGTTTATAAATAGTCGCCCCCCCATTTCAGGGCACCCAAATGTTTGGGACACATGGCTTCACGGGTGTTTGTAATTGCTCAGGTGTGTTTAATTGCCTCCTTAATGCAGGTATAAGAGAGCTCTCAGCACCTAGCCTTCAAGTGAGTTTATTGTCATGTGTCCCTGTATAGGATAATGAAATTCGTGCTTTGCTTAAGCACACAGAAAATAGTAGGCATTTACTACAAAACAGATAAATGTGTCCATATACCATGATATAAATATATACACACATGAATAAATAAACTGATAAAGTGCAAATAGCAGAAAGTGGTTATTAATAATCAGAGTTTTGTCCGAGCCAGCTTTAATAGCCTGATGGCTGTGGGGAAGTAGCTATTCCTGAACCTGGTTGTTGAAGTCTTCAGGCTCCTGTACCTTCTACCTGAAGGTAGCAGGGAGATGAGTGTGTGGCCAGGATGGTGTGGGTCTTTGATGATACTGCCAGCCTTTTTGAGGCAGCGACTGCGATAAATCCCCTCGATGGAAGGAAGGTCAGAGCTGATGATGGACTGGGCAGTGTTTACTACTTTTTGTAGTCTTTTCCTCTCCAGGGCACTCAAATTGCCGAACCAAGCCACGATGTAACCGGTCAGCATACTCTCTACTGTGCACCTGTAGAAGTTAGAGAGAGTCTTCCTTGACAAAACGACTCTCCGTAATCTTCTCAGGAAGTCGAGGCGCTGAGGAGCTTTCTTGATAATTGCGTTAGTGTTCTCGGACCAGAAAAGATCTTCAGAGATGTGCACGCCCAGGAATTTGAAGTTCTTGACCCTTTCAACCATCGACCCGTTGATATAAATGGGGCTGTGGGTCCCCCTCCTACTCCTTCCAAAGTCCACAATCAGTTGCTTGGTTTTGCTGGTGTTGAGGTCCAGGTTATTGCGCTGGCACCATATGGACAGTTGCTCGATCTCTCTTCTGTATTCTGACTCATCCCCATCAGTGATATGCCCCACAACAGTGGTGTCGTCAGCAAACTTGATGATAGAGTTCGCACTGTGGTTGGCTACGCAGTCATGGGTATAGAGTGAGTACAGCAGGGGGCTGAGCACGCAGCCTTGAGGTGCTCCCATGCTGATTGTTATCGAGGCTGACACATTTCCACCAATACGAACAGACCGTGGTCTGTGGATGAGGAAGTCGAGGATCCAGTTGCTGAGGGATGCGCAAAGACCCAGTTCTGCGAGTTTGGTAACCGGTTTGGAGGGGATGATTGTGTTGAATGCCAAGCTGTATTCGATGAATAACAGCCTGACATATGAGTTTTTGTTGTCCAAGTGGTCCACTGCGGATTGGAGGGCCAGCGAGATCACATCCACCGTTGATCTGTTGTGGCGGTACGCGAACTGCAGTGGGTCCAGGTTTTTGTTGAGGTGGGAGTTGATTTGCTCCATGATCAGCCTCTCAAAGCACTTCATCACCACCGGCGTTAGTGCCACTGGTCGATAGTCATTGAGGCACGTCACTTTACTCTTCTTGGGCACCGGTATAATTGATGCCCTTTTAAAGCAGGTGGGGACCTCAGACCTCAGAAGTGAGAGGTTGAAAATGTCCGTAAAAACACCCGCCAGTTGGTCCGCACAGGTTTTTAGAACACGACCGGATATACCATCAGGACCAGGTGCTTTTCGGGGGTTCACCCCTCTGAAGGATTTCCTGACGTCGACCCCTGTGACTGTGACTGAAATACCATCACAGTGAATGGGGGCTCATGAAGGCACATCAGTATTCTCCCTGTCAAAGCGTGCGTAAAACGCATTGAGCTCGTCAGGGAGTGATGTTACACCGACATTCGAGCTGCCTCCTGGTTTCGCCTTGTAGGAGGTGATTGCATTCAGGCCCCGCCACAGCTGCCGAACATCTGTCTCATCCTCCAGTTTGGAGCAGAAGTCCCTTTTGGCCTTTTTGATGGCCTTACCAAGGTCGTATCTGGACTTCATGTAGGCCACTGTATCATCGGACATGAATGCCCTGTGTCTGGACTTTAGAAGAGTGCGGATCTCAAAGTTCATCCAAGGTTTCTGATTGGGAAACACTCGGAAGGTTTTTGTAGGGATGCAGTCCTCCACACATTTCTTTATGAAGTCTGTAACGACTGTGGCGTATTCGTTCAAGTCCGTTGCCGAGTCCTTGAACATTGCCCAGTCTACAGACTCCAAACAGTCCTGGAGTTGTTCTTCTGTTCACCCGTGGTCGAAGCCTATTGAGGCCTCCGCAGTTGCCGCAATGGCGGCCCGATGTTTCGGGCCCTCTTGCCGGGGTGATGAAACTCCGATGTCGAAACGGAAGAACACTCTCAGCGGCTTGGAGTTCCCGAATCGGCCCCTTTCTACCAGAGACCGCAGCTTCAGAAGTCTACAGGCCGAGCTGGGCGGAGCTCCAACATTGGCGGTTCTCGGCGAAAGATCCCAGGGCTCCGTTATGTTAGAGACAGCGCTGCCCGCAGCTGGAAGCGCCGCAGACCACAGCACCACAGTGTTAAAGTCGGCAGGCCCTCCGGAACTCCACACGGTGATCCCCGGTAAGGCATCGCCCCGCTCCAAGATGGTAACTCAGTGCTGCGCCGCTGCTGAAGCTCTGGCCGGTCTCCGGCAGGAAAGGCCGCGCCAATCCAGATGGTAGGCCGCGAGGAATGGGCGAAGATGCGGGTTGGAGAAAAGACCCATCCTTGACCAGGTAGTGACCGAAAAACGGTTTCCCACTCCCCCCAAAAACAGACTAAAAGACCTCTAAAACAAACTTTTAGACAGACTAAAAATAACAAAAAGGATGAAAGGAAAGCCTGCTGGCGAGGCTGCCACACTCGATGGCGCCACCAAATAAGCCGTTATGAGACTGAAAAACAAGACTAAAACTGTTAGAAACATCAGCCAAACCTTAGGCTTACCAAAATCACCTGTTTGGAACATCATTAAGAAGAAATAGAGCACTGGAGAGCTTACTAATCGCAAAGGGACTGGCAGGCCAACGAAGACCTCCACAGCTGATGACAGAAGAATTCTCTCTATTATAATGAAAAACCCCCAAACACTTGTCCGACAGATCAGAAACACTCTTCAAGTGTCAGATTTGTCAATGACCATTGGCTGCAGAAGACTTCATGAACAGAAATACGGAGGCTACACTGCAAGATGCAAACCACTGGTTAGCCACATAAATAGGATGACCAGTTTACAGTTTGCCAAGAAGTATTTAAAAGAGCAACCACAGTTCTGGAAAAAAGTCTTGTGGACAAATGAGACGAAAATCAACATGTATCAGAGTGATGGCAAGAGCAAAGTATGAACGAGAGAAGGAACTGCCCAAGATCCAAAGCATACCACATCATCAGAAAACTGAAGGGGACTAGCCCCAAAACAAGCATAAGATAAAGATGGCTGCAATACAGGCTTGGCAGAGCATCACCAGAGAAGACACCCATCAACTGGTGATGTCCATGAATCGCTGACTTCAAGCAGTCAGTGCATGCAAAGGATATGCAACAAAATACTAAACATGACTACTTTCATTTACATGATATTGCTGTGTCCAAACCATTATGGTGCCCTGAAATGGGGGACGACTATGTATAAACACTGCTGTACTTTCTGCATGGTTAAACCAAAATGTATAAAAATGGCCTTTATTAAAATCTGACAATGTGCACTTTAACTACATGTGATTTTTTTTCTATTACAAATCTCAAATTGTGGAGTACAAAGACAAATAAGTAAATGATGGGTCTTTGACCCAAACATTATGGACGGCACTGTATAACCAGAAGAATCGTGGCTTCCTCAGTTTTGTTCTGCATTATGACGTGCTGCTTTTGTGAGATGCAGGTTCTCTCAAACTTAGCTAAAAATACCCAAGCAATATTCATTGAAATTTGATGGGGATTCTTGTTGGTCATGAATTCAGTCTGCTGGTTGGATGATCAGTTTCCCCAGGCATAGTGCGATGTTGGCCTATTCCAGGAGATCTTCCATCCAAAACTGTTGAGTTGTGGTGGAATGGGTCTTCGTAAAGGGTGCAATGAGAATGCAGACCATTGTGATGCTCAAGGAGAATGATGTCTGAACTGCAGTGGAAGAGCATCATAATGTAGTCTTAATTCATGAAGCTATACTAATAAAAAAAATGTCCATGAGGCTCACGTGTTTAACTAAAAAATGGTAATATTGACATAAATGCTTAGTTTATAAGGAAACTGAATTATCCACGTGCATCGCAGTTTTTTTTTGCTTCAGGTTTAAACGATGTTCAAAGCTGCCAGCCTTTGTTACATTTTGCAGTGTATTTGCTGTATTTTGCAGTGTTAAAGTTTTTTTTAAACCCACAGGGATTTGATTTAAGCATGATGTGGTGTTATCTCTGTGACCATTGAAAATTGTGTGGTACAACACCTGATATCATATTGTATAAGGCATTACTGTTGGATATTATTGACCCTTGATTAAGGATGTTTGGCCAGAAGTTCTATACTGTTGACTTGCTCCAGGGAAGAGCAATACAGACCACAGGCGATGGGGGATGGGGAGGATGGTGTCTGTTATTACTGATTATCCACAATAATCACGTGAGGGGGGTAAATTTTAACCCAAAGCTGAAATAAGCAGCAGTTGACAGGTCAAGGAGCTGCGGAGTCCCTGGCCACACACGTGGTGTACCAGGGACGGGTCTGATACTCTCGCCACCTTCATGCTGCTCGTTTTCTCCGCTCCCGCAACTGGAAGCACACCATTTGGTGCCAGCTCAAAAAAGGGGCATCGCCCCGCTCCAAGATGGTAACTCAGTGCCTGCGCCGCTGCTAGAAGCTCTGGCCGGTCTCCGGCAGGAACGGCCGCGCCAATCCAGATGGTAGGCTGCGAGGAGTGGGCGAAGATGCGGCTTGGAGAAAAAAGACCCATCCTTGACCAGGTAGTGAGACGAAAAACGGTTTCCCACTAAAAATACAGACTAAAAGACCTCTAAAACAACACTTTTAGACAGAACTAAAATAACAAAAGGATGAAAGGAAAGCCTGCTGGCGAGGATGCTGCCACACTCGATGGCGCACCCAATAAGCCAGGTATGAGACTGAAAAACAACGACTGGACATCGCCAAACATTAGGCTTACCAACAATCCCTGTTTGGAACATCATTTAAGAAGACCTAGGCATGGAGAGCTTACTAATCGCCAAAGGGACGGGCAGGCCAACGAAGACCTTCAACAGCTGATGAAGTGAAAAACCCCCAAACACTTGTCACAGTCAGAAACCTCTTCAAGTGGACCGATTGGTCAGAAGACTTCAGAAAACAGAATATCCGGAGGCTACACTGCAAGATGCAAAGACTGCTCTGAACAGGCGGAGGCTACCGCAAGATGCATGCCCACATAAATAGGATGACCAGTTTACAGTTTGCCAAGAAGTATTTAAAGAGCAACCACAGTTCTGGAAAAAAAGTCTTGTGGACAAATGAGACGAAAATCAACATATCAGAGTGATGGCAAGAGCAAAGTATGAACGAGAGAAGGAACTGCCCAAGATCCAAAGCATACCACATCATCAGAAAACTGAAGGGGACTAGCCCCAAAACAAGCATAAGGTAAAGATGGCTGCAATACAGGCTTGGCAGAGCATCACCAGAGAAGACACCCAGCAACTGATGATGTCCATGAATCGCTGACTTCAAGCAGTCAGTGCATGCAAAGGATATGCAACAAAATACTAAACATGACTACTTTCATTTACATGACATTGCTGTGTCCAAACCATTATGGTGCCCTGAAATGGGGGACGACTATGTATAAACACTGCTGTACTTTCTGCATGGTTAAACCAAAATGTATAAAAATGGCCTTTATTAAAATCTGACAATGTGCACTTTAACTACATGTGATTTTTTTTCTATTACAGATCTCAAATTGTGGAGTACAAAGACAAATAAGTAAATGATGGGTCTTTGACCCAAACATTATGGACGGCACTGTATAACCAGAAGAATCGTGGCTTCATCATTTTTGTTCTGCATTATGACGTGCTGCTTTTGTGAGATGCAGGTTCTCTCAAACTTAGCTAAAAATACCCAAGCAATATTCATTGAAATTTGTTGGGGATTCTTGTTGGTCATGAATTCAGTCTGCTGGTTGGATGATCAGTTTCCCCAGGCATAGTGCGATGTTGGCCTATTCCAGGAGATCTTCCATCCAAAACTGTTGAGTTGTGGTGGAATGGGTCTTCGTAAAGGGTGCAATGAGAATGCAGACCATTGTGATGCTCAAGGAGAATGATGTCTGAACTGCAATGGAAGAGCATCATAATGTAGTCTTAATTCATGAAACTATGCTAATAAAAAAAATGTCCATGAGGCTCACTTGTGTTTAACTAAAAGAATGGTAATATTGACATGAATGCTTAGTTTATAAGGAAACTGAATTATCCACGTGCACTCGCAGTTTTTTTTTTGCTTCAGGTTTGAACGATGTTCAAAGCTGCCAGCCTTTGTTACATTTTGCAGTGTATTTGCTGTATTTTGCAGTGTTAACGTTTTTTTTAAACCCACAGGGATTTGATTTAAGCATGATGTGGTGTTATCTCTGTGACCATTGAAAATTGTGTGGTACAACACCTGATATCATATTGTATAAGGCATTACTGTTGGATATTATTGACCCTTGATTAAGGATGTTTGGCCAGAAGTTCTATACTGTTGACTTGCTCCAGGGAAGAGCAATACAGACCACAGGCGATGGAGGATGGTGTCTGTTATTACTGATTATCCACAATAACCACGTGAGGGGGGTAAATTTTAACCCAAAGCTGAGAGGGAAGAAACGTGGCATTGTTAGGGGGGGGGGGGGGGGGGGGGGGGAGGGGGGGTGTGGCGGGTAAATAAGCAGCAGTTGACAGGTCAAGGAGCTGCGGAGTCCCTGGCCACACACGTGGTGTACCAGGGACGGGTCTGATACTCTCGCCACCTTCATGCTGCTCGTTTTCTCCGCTCCCGCAACTGGAAGCACACCATTTGGTGCCAGCTCATTGGGTAACTGGCAGAAGTGGGGGGGGGACGGGGGACTGCATCGGGAACCTCCGAACGAATAACAAAAATCTGCTATATAGAAGTTCGTTATTGCGCTGTATAGAGGTACCTGTGCACTCGACACTATTGTAAACATTGGAACAATGATTTTTTCTAGTGTTCCTTTTTTCTTGGTTATTATCTATGTGATTATCTGTTATGGCACATTGTCGCAACATTAAATTTAATATTGTGGAACAATTACTTGTGGTTTGAGATATCCTTTTCAAAAAATCCACTTTAACTGAAGGAGACACCAAACTGCCGATGTTAGAATATGGAGAACTCAACGGGTCAAGTCAACTGCAAATTCAGGCTGAGAACTTGCATCACAGTTGAGAGTGTCAGGAGAAGATAGCCAGATCCAGCAGTTCTGCTATTACGTGATATTCCTAATAAACCTCATATTTTAATTGTCTAATTACTGTAATAAACAGAATTGTTGGCCCCACTATGTTATTCAAATCCAGGACAGCCTTCTTTTTCTGCCTGTCAATTTCCAAAGTAACGTTTAAGTGGTTCTCTAGTCCAGGTTGAAATCCCATTTTAACCAGTTCGGTCCATGTAATGCAAGTAACATTCGTTAATTTGTCACTGCAAGGAAAATAACTTTTCTTGTGAGTCTGAACTCTCTTGTCCTTTTTCCCCATCAACATAATTATCTTTATAATGCAATTATATCCAATTTGTGTTATGGAAGCACACATTATAACAGAACTACCTGTGTATATATGTGGCAGGGAAGTGAGTAAGACAGGCTATTAGGTTGTAGGTGAAACTAGATGAGGGTGGGGGTTGAAAATGATGGGCAGGTGGAGGAGGGAGGAAGGTTGAGACACGTTGAGAGGTGATAGGTGGAAACAGATAAAGGGGATAATAGGCAGATAAAAGTAGGTTTGGTAAAGGCAGGGCAAGGGGAAAGACAGGCTGGCAGATGATAGTTGGAACCAGGTAAGTAAAAAGTGAGAGATGATGGGCAGATAGAACCAGGTGAAGGAAGAGAGTAGGAAAGGTGAACTAAGGGAAAAGGAACCTGGGTAAATGGATATGTGGATGATGGGTAGATGGAACCAGGTGGGGAAGATGATAAGTCAAGTCGTCACTTTTATTTCTATAGCACATTTTAAAAAACAACTCTCGTTGACCAAAGTGCTTTACATTGGAATGATAAATTGAATTGGATAAATTGGAATTATACATTCGAATGATAAATCTAGGCAATTGGGGGTAGGGGCAATATAGGGAAGTATGCAATAGCCAAACAAAGGGAGAAAAAACTCTAGGTTAGTTGGTGGAAGTGGGAAATGGGGTTGGAATGTGTGGGTTTTCGAAAATTGAAAATTTCAATGTTCACACCAATGTGCTATAGCCTATAAATCAGATTGTAAGGCACAGTTCTTCCACTTTGTGTTGGATCTCACTGCTGCACTAGCAAAACCTAATGATAGACAGGTCGGTGTAGGAATAGGAAGAGGAGTTAATTTCAATTTCAAATGCAATTCATTACTATTTCAGATCCATTTCATAATATCTTGTTAAAGGCACATGGGAATTGTTGTCACTTTATCATACTATTGCTGTAACATTTCAGTTTCTCAAAGTACTGATTGAAGACCTCAACTATTGTCCTGGCTACCAACAGAACGCAGACATACTGGGTAAACCCAGCATTGCTCTGGAATAAGATCAAAATCTTCCTTCATTTGAATGGGGATTCCCGACCGTGAGGCCTGAGGGGAACATTATTTATTTTGATAGTTAATTTTAATGCTTTTAATGATTATTATTTAATTAAGAGTGCATCAATCAATTTTTAAAGTACCTTTGAATGTTTTAATTGTTCAAAGCAATCTTAATTTATATAAACATTTCTTCTTCCAAAACTGTTTCCAGGTTAAATGCTTTCAAGGTGTTTTGAGGGCGCGGCGTCTGGAATGACATCCAAGACTCATTTGTCACTGAGGCTTCGCTCTCCTATGTTGGGGAAGGGGATGAATGGGGAAGGAGGAGGTGGGGGGGGGGGGGGGGGGGGGGGGGGGGGGGGGGGGGGGGGGGAGGCGGGGCAGTAGTAGTAGTATTGTGTGGGGACCAGGTTATGGGTTACGTGGGAGATAAATTGCGTTGCGTCAAGAGTCAAGAGTGTTTTATTGTCAGATGTCCCAGACGGGACAATGAAATTCTTACTTGCTGCAGAACAACAGAATATGTGAAATGTAAACATTGTATATAATGGGAAAAAAAGTTCAATAAATAACAAAAATAGTGCAAATAACAAATAATAATATAGTCTTTTGCAGTCCAGAGCTCATAGCTTATTTGTTGTGTTTAATAGCCTGATGGCTGTGGGGAAGAAGCTGTTCCTGAACCTGGACGTTACAGTGTTCAGGCTCCTGTACCTTCTTCTTGATGGCAGTGGAGAGATAAGTGTGTGGCCAGGATGGTGTGGGTCCTTGATGATTTTGGCCGCCTTTTTGAGGCAGTGACTATGATAGATCCCTTCGACGGTGGGGAGGTCAAAGCTGCTGATGGACTGGGCAGTGGTCACAACTTTTTGTAGTCTTTTTCGCTCCTGGATGTTCAAGTTGCCGAACCAGGCCATGGTGCAACCAGTCAGAATGCTCTCTACCGTGCACCTGTAGAGGTTTAGGAGAATCCTCTTTGACATACTGAATCTCTGTAATCTTCTCAGGAACTAGAGTCACTGATGTGCCTTCTTTCCAATTGCATCGGTGTACTGGGTCCAGGAAAGATCTTCTGATATATGCACGCCCAGGAATTTGAAGTTATTGATCCTTTCCACCATCGTCCCATTGATATAAACAGGATTGTGGGTCCTCATCCTTCCCCTACTAAAGGCCACAATCAGTTCCTTGGTCTTACTGATGTTGAGAGCCAGGTTGTTGTGCTGGCACCATTTGGTCAGTCCAATGTACATTGGGAAAATTGTGTGTATATATCTGATTACATTATTGAAACCTTTATTGAAAAATATTGACATAAATCTTCTCAGAATTTTTTTAAACACTTGACAATATCTGTTAAATGTTATGTCTTGAGGGTAGTCAAACTAGACACAGGGAGAATGTTGCTGAGGTTAGAAGAGCTACAATGAGGCATAGTAGTTTCAGGATATGGAGGTGAACCAGTGGAATTTTCTATCACAGATGACAGCAGAAACCAAATAGCTGAATATATTTAGAATGGAGCTAGATACATTTCACAAAAGGCATTAAGCAACATGGGGAGAGAGTAGGAAATGGTATTGATACTGAGTATTTGCCATGGTTGTAGGGATAAACTGTAAGGGTTGAAAGGCATACTCCTCTTCCCATTTTCAGTGTTTAATCTGATTTTTTTTAATGCATATACTGGTTTTTATCATCTCTAGGGACACAAATTAAATTCAATTATTAGTTCCTTGCCATTCAAATACTCAGTAGACATAATTGATTTTAGCCTATCAATATATATATTTTTTAATTTCCATGGGTGTTACTATTTTAGTGAAATGTGTTAAACTTTTCAAATGTTAATATCAAAGGATTTGTCAATAAAATTATGTTAAAGTTACTGATAATAGTAAATTAACTGTTCCTAAAATGGAGCATTTTGTTCATAATGTAATCTATGATTTTGCTATTCCTCATAACTTTATCGCATTTTACAGAAATGTGTATTCATGGAACACGTTTGAAATATTCCCTAAGCATTAGGCTGTAACAACCGTGGGATTTTTTTTTAATTGAATTTGACAATTTTTTTCGTGAAATTAAGGAGGCACAGTATTGCATTTCAATGGCATCTAATGTACTCTGTCAGACAACCAAAGGCAAAACTGTGACCTAGATTTTGTAGCCAGCTCTGCATAAATAGGTCAGCATTCAAGCAATTTTTCAACAATGTAATTTTGTATGATTCTGGAAAAATATGTTGAATATCATGCTAAGTAAATGAAGTGTATATGTGTCACTGTACATTAAGTAAAATATTTGTTTAGCCACAGAACTGAATTGCATGATACAAAATCAACTTGCTTGAATGTTATATCAATTGAAATCTATTGTTTACTGTAGCCAATGTTCACTGTCCAACCAATTTTTCAATGCCCAGTATGCATTCTGCATTCTTGGAGTTACTAGTGTTTTCCCTACGGGGGTGTGGACTATGTGGGTGTGGAGAGAATTATTTTTCACAATTGATGCAGTTTATTGGCATCAATCACTAATATTTATTCCATGTTTTTGTATGATTACACTTAAAATCTGTATGCAACTTGAGTTTTCCTTTCACCAGCGTGGAATAGTTAACCCATGCTGTTTTACAATCAGTCCTTCCATTTTGTAAATTATAACTATATTCACAGAACCACTGTAACAAAGGTGCAATGGTAGCTATGCACAAAATGAAAACAATTGGACTCATCAATATTAATAAAATACACCACTCAGACTGGCATTATGTAATTTTTTAAGTTACTTGTCTGGAGCACCTCATTTTTGTCTTCTGGTGAAGGAATTTACCCATTGACTTTATGACCCATTGATGAGGTCCATCCACAATAATTCTCAACACTGGTACCCCACAAGGATGCATTCCCAGCCCCTGGCCATACTCCCTATCGACTCACAACTGCTTCTACTCGAACTCTATCTACAAATTTGCAGATAAGTCGAACAATGATGACCAATTTAAACTAGTAGTTCCCCAGCCTAGATTTTGCATTTTGGTGTACATAGAGCCACATATCACCAAAACGGGGCTTTCAGCCCAACTTGCCTATGCCGACCAAGATGTCCCATCTACATTAGTTCCACCTGCTCGCGTTTGGTACATATACCTCGCAATCTTTCCTATCCACATACCTCTTCAATTGTCTTTAAAATGTTGTCATGGAACCTGCCTCAAATTATCTCCTCCGGCATTCCATATGCCCACCACCCTTATTTCCGATATCATCTTTAAGCATTCTACCTCTTTGGTTCTTTTAATTCAAATACTTAATAACTTTTTGAATATTTTATATACTAGTTTGTTTTACCTTTCAATAAAGCTTGACACGTTATCAGATTCAGCTAACTTAGGAACATTGTTGGCCCGTTTTCCCCTCACAATGCTGACCTTGTGTAGAATGAAAGGCCGAAAAGACTTGAGAAACCTCAATCCCTTTGTGTGATGCATATCCTTGATTTTGATCATTTTATTTTAAGCATAATATTATTGAACAAAGATTTATTTTAAAGTCTTGTTTTTCCCGCTGATCCCAAGTAATAACCTTGGTGCAAATAATTGGTGCAAATGCTTGGCATGTTAACTAGTTTAGGTAAATCATAGAAACATAGAAACATAGAAATTAGGTGCAGGAGTAGGCCATTCGGCCCTTCGAGCCTGCACCGCCATTCAATATGATCATGGCTGATCATCAACTCAGTATCCCGTACCTGCCTTCTCTCCATACCCTCTGATCCCCTTGGCCACAAGGGCCACATCTAACTCCCTCTTAAATATAGCCAATGAACTGGCCTCAACTACCCTCTGTGGCAGAGAGTTCCAGAGATTCACCACTCTCTGTGTGAAAAAAGTTCTCCTCATCTCGGTTTTAAAGGATTTCCCCCTTATCCTTAAGCTGTGACCCCTTGTCCTGGACTTCCCCAACATCGGGAACAATCTTCCTGCATCTAGCCTGTCCAACCCCTTAAGAATTTTGTAATTTTCTATAAGATCCCCTCTCAATCTCCTAAATTCTAGAGAGTATAAACCAAGTCTATCCAGTCTTTCTTCATAAGACAGTCCTGACATCCCAGGAATCAGTCTGGTGAACCTTCTCTGCACTCCCTCTATGGCAATAATGTCCTTCCTCAGATTTGGAGACCAAAACTGCACGCAATACTCCAGGTGTGGTCTCACCAAGACCCTGTACAACTGCAGTAGAACCTCCCTGCTCCTATACTCAAATCCTCTTGCTATGAAAGCCAACATACCATTTGCTTTCTTTACTGCCTGCTGCACCTACATGCCTACCTTCAATGACTGGTGTACCATGACACCCAGCTCTCGTTGCGTCTCCCCCTTTCCCAATCGGCCATCATGCTCATAAAGGGGAAAAAAAAAACACTTTTCCAGAAATATTTTGACCGTAGCAATATGACAGTATTTTCTGATGTTTGTAAATTCAAAGTTAAGAGTAGTAGGCTTTCGTTTTTTGTAAAGGTTCTTACAACTCTTATGCTTTCTAAGAGGGTTGTGTGGTATTTGCAGGAATACTCCAGGATGGAAAGAAGTTCGACTCTTCCAGAGACAGAAACAAGCCTTTCAAGTTCAAAATTGGCAAACATGAAGTAATTAAAGGCTGGGAAGACGGTGTAGCACAGGTATTTATTCGATGGTTATAATTTCAAAATTTCAGTTTATCACATATTTTGCTTTTACAAAAATACAGAAATACAATTCCAGCTGCTTCAGCTTATAAGCTTTAACGATCTTTCCATATAACCTGTACAGTATATATTTTATGGGCATTTAGTATCCTCGTAGTGATGGCATTAAGTACTTGGCAAGTTCCTACATATTCATTAAAAACTTTCAACCTGCAAATCTAATATAAAGATGCAGTGGTATCCAATGAATTTTGGTTTGACTGGGGGTTGAACAATCACTTGCTCTGAAGCCAGTATAATTTTTTTAAAGTGTCTGAAGTAGGGTCCCAACTGTCACCTGTACATTCCCTCCACAGATACCGCCTGACCCGCTGAGTCCCTCCAGCACTTGGCGTTTTTTTAAGAATATAACCTGATTAGTGTTTTCGGAAGGAATGCAAAAATCATGATGAATGGAAGACACAGTTTGCCAATGGCAAAATCATAATTAGATGATGTTACCTCACACAAGTAGAAGAGAATAACATTTCAAATGTGTGTAAACTAATGACTTCAACTAATAATCAAAATTGCTTCAATAACAGATGAGTTTGGGGCAAAGGGCAAAACTGACCTGTACCCCTGACGTGGCATATGGTGCAACAGGCCACCCCGGAGTCATCCCAGCCAATGCCACTCTGATCTTTGACGTAGAGCTGCTGAAGTTGGAGTGACAAAGTCCTTCATTGAGATTTAACTGCAAGGTATGCAATCTTCTTTAACATCTAGATATTTTGTAGACACTTTTTGAAATTTGATCTGAAACTTTTAAGGAATGAATTTATTGAATGTGCCAGTCACTTTAAAATCTGATGAGACATTTGTCTTGAGAGACAATTGGATCATTGTTATAAAGTACAGCTTTAAGTCGAGCACTGGGAAATATTTGATCGACAGGTTGATCAACAGGAAGATCTATCAGGAAGATTACTTGAAGCCAGGGCAAATGAATAATGGAAGAGAAGCTAGATTATAATGGGATTAATTGGAATTATGCTGTCATGAGCTAATTGAGCCAAAGAGCTAATTTCATCTGAACCTTCAGGTTAATTAACCCTGCAAACAAAGATAATTTTGAGATTGGGATTGTGGTCCTTTGGACTGAAAGTTCAGTGCTATGGTTAAAGCTATTGGTTGAGTCAAAATGAAGGTTCCCCTATACCTCCTCCATCGACACCATCCAAGGATCCTGACAATCCTTTCAGGTGAGGCAGAGGTTCCCTTGCACTTCCGACAACCACATCTATTGTATCTGCTGTTCCAGGTATGGAATTCTCTGGGGTGGAACCCTCTCCAAGACAGACGTGAAGCTCACCGTTTGACCTGTTTTTACAAAATGTTAAATGGTCAGCTAGATGTAGATCACAAGACCTACAACAACCCCAAACCAATTAGGAGCAGACGAGGGCATTCGATCCAATTTGTGATCCCAGCTACAAAGACAGATGTATACAGCAATTCGTTCTTCCCACGCACAATTAAAGCATGGAATAATCTCCACCAAACTATAGTTACCCAACCAGATGCAACTAAATTTAAAGTAGCACTTTCTTCCCAATAACCCTTTCTGGCTTAATCCCTCCCTTCACCACCTCCAGTTTAAATTCCAGTTGGAATATTTTGGAGGACCAAATAACCAAGAACCAAGACTCCTATATATCGGCAAAACTAAGCACAGGCTCGTCGATCATTTTGCTGAACACCTCTGCTCAGTCTGCCTAGGCCTACATGATCTCCTGGTTGCTAAACACTAACTCCCCCTCCCATTCCCATGCTGACCTTTCCATCCAGGGCCTCCTCTACTGTCAGAGTGAGGCCCAATGCAAATTGGAGGACCAGCACCATATATTTCACTTGGGCGGTTTACAACCCAGTGGTATGAATATTGATTTTTCTAACTTAAAGTAACCCTTGCTTTCCCTTTTTTGCTGTCCCTCCCCCATCATTGTCCTCCTGAATAACTTTACTGATTGTCTGCCTCGTTGTCACCTTCTCCTCGGCTAACAATGAACTATTCTACATTTCCTTGATCATCGTCTGCTTTGATCTGTCGTTTGCACACTTTACCCTTCCATATCTCTAATCTCCATCTCCCCTGACTCTCGGTCTGAAAAGGAGCTGGACCCGAAACGTCACCCATTCCTTCTATCTAGAGGTGCTGCCTGTCCTGCTGAGTTACTCCAGCATTTTGTGTCAATCTTTGAAGACTCCAGAGATGTACAGGTTTGTAGGTTAATTGGCTTGGTATAAGTGTAAATTGTCCCTAGTGTGTATAGGATAGTTTTGATTTGCTGGGATCGCTGGTCGGTGCAGACTCTGTAGGCTGTTTCTCTAAAAAAACATTTGACATAAGTGGAAATTAGACTTCTCGTTATTAAATGCATAACTACTCTTAAGATGTCTACAAATGTTCGTGAATCTTTAGGATCTTGGAAAAAAAATATCCTGTCTTAGCAAAGTTTAATTGTAATAATTATGAAAACAATGTCTTTAAACTTCACCCCAATTACATTTTTTGGTACATTTGCTGTGGTAATTGCAAACTAGTTCGCTAAAATTATACTTGCACAATTATGCTTGAAAATACAAATAATAATAAATGCTCATTTTTATTTTATCAGTTTCCTCATTGAATCATAGTGGGTATATTTGGTAAAGCAGGCAATGTATAAGTAAGATTCAAAATGATGAGAAAGTTAATAATTGTATGCAAATCATCTGGCATTTCAATTAGCTACATTCTTTCCATAGTGCACTTTTATCATTGTAGATCATATAAGATTAAACTGATTACCATTCTGCTGTCCTACACATTCAACTGAGTCGGCAGCTTTATCAGAGAACAGTTGACATATATTTTATTGAAGGATCAGAGCTTAAAATAGCATTTTAAAAAATGCTAGTTTTGACAAATGGGTACATGCTAACATTTTCAATTGTGCAGGCACTAATATTGTCTACAGCATCTTGTCTGCATAATTGACCAATAGTCCTGTTTTTTAACTATAAAATTGTTGTTTTACTAGTTGGAATAAAATATTGCCATTGAGATGTTAATAAAAATGTAAAAATAAAAAAAGAGATTGACTTGTATTTAAATGGTAACTTTATTTTTCTCTTTTTAAAGGGATGACATAGGGAGTTCTGGGTTTCAGTATTGTGGAATAGATCTTCAGTAGCTCAAGAAGCCAGTTAGAAGAATTTTATGATATTGATTAAAAGATCCAATCCTACCTTCCTATCTACATCCTGTTTGTTTTTCTCTCGATATTTAGAATTGTTAGTTTTGACTGCCTGTGTTGTTCATTTGTAGATCCTGTTCTTATGAGATTCATATTTAAATTTTTATTGATTTCTGGTCTGTTTAATTGCATGAAATATTTAATGAATTCAAATAATATCAAATTATTTGATAAAGTAGACCTGACTGGGAGCTAATCTAATTTTTGAATAGCAAAGACATTAAACAAAGGGCCTACTAAGATTTTATGAAATTATAGTAAATGGTCATTCATAAGAATCTACTGGACCTATATTACCAGTCTTACACTGAAGCAAGAACTTATGTAAAACTTAATTGCTTGTTTAAATTAAAAAATATTGATGTTCACCATTAAAATATAGTCCCAGGCAATTGTATCTTCCTTTTTCTGATGGGAAAATATCACCATTGGATGTTTGTAGTGATAAGTTCTGGTAAAACCCCTTGAGCTTTGAAATGCTACATGTACAGACACTTCTAGAATAAAACAAAAATGAAACATTGCAAACAGATTTTACAAATGTATGTGTAGCTCAAGGAGTCTTATGCATTTATCAATCGGAATTTAGTCATTTTAAATGCGAGGATAAGACACTTGTGTTTTATAATAACAACAGAAATGGTGGAAAATCTCAGCAGGTCAAGCATTCTTTTTTGTTGTTTGTATTTCAGATTTCCAGTAATTTTTTTCATACTTGTGCTTTTGTTGAAATCAGTTTTGTCTGTTCTCATTTAGGCTGTTGAATGGAAAACCAAGTGATAATGACATTTCACACAATGCAGAATTTGAAATGCAGAAAAATGACTTGCATCATCAAATTTTACTTGTAACCTGCTCAATCATACTTCCAGACACCATAGCAAAAGCTAGCCTCAACCTTCCTGACCTAAGGAAATAGCATGGAAAAAAACACCACATCACAATGAAGAGAAAAAAGATTACAAGAACTTTAAACTGATGATATATTTTTTAAAAGCTAGAAACACTCAGCAGGCCAGGCAACATCTGTGAAGAGAAAAAGAGAATTACCATTTGAGACCAACATCTTTCATCAGGAATGGATAAAGATAGAGATAAGACAACTTGGAAATTGTAGGGAAAGAATGTGGGAAGGAAGGAAACAAAAAATGATAGTGTGCAAACTACCATCATTATTTTTGTCATCTTCATTGTGTTCATTTCTGCTGAGTATTTCCAGAAATTCCTAGTTTAATTTTGGATTTGTAGCATCGACAATATTTTGCTTGTGTACTTATATAATTCAGTTTACAACACATTTTGCAAGGTTATAATAATAAAACTCTTCATGTTTAAAGAATTATGCATTAATCATTTGATGACATTGTACAGAATCAAATGTATCTTTTAAAAGGAAAAAAATATTAAGTTTGGATGTTAAATAAAATTTGAAGGGATTTCCCAAATAAAATAATTTGATTTTTATTTAAACAAAAGACATTTAGATAAAAATGGTTTAGAGGGGTATGGGCCAAATTCAGGCAAAAGGGACTAGCCCAATATGCCAACTCGGTCAACCAAAAATGCCAGTTGCCGTGCTCTACAGCTCAATTACTCCAATTTTTCTCAATCTCCGAGAAAAACCCAAAGTCTTCTCCAGTTATTAATTATGCTTGAAGTACAGTCATTTACGGTGGAGGCAATCAAACCCCACGTGGCAAGATACCATAAATAACAGATTACATTGTTTTTGGTATGTTTAATTGGAAACTAGGTATTCCTATGGGAATGTGTCAAAAGAACATGGGTAAGATTAACGTCATCAGAATGTCTGCTCTGAATGTCAGGTCTTGATTATGTGTCTAATTATCTGAGTTTGAGTTGAGCCCATATGCTTTTATTTAGCTCAAACTGTATATTTATCAAGAACGTCTGCATATTTTTAAAGGGAATTATGTATATGCCAAACAACAAGCAAAATAATGTGGGGATTAAGTGCAGGAAACACGCCACGAGACAAGAAAAAGACTGTAAATAGAATCTATTTAATGTTACATAAACTCAAGCAAATACACCTAGTGTTATGTCTGATTGTAATGAGGAAACTCTATGGCTGATTATCAGCTGAGAATGGAGACTATGTCCTGTTACGTAAAAAATAAAATCTGGATAGATTCCATTATGGTTGTGCAAATTCTCCATCTCGTCCTCACCTTAATTTTTCTCTTTGTTAACCCTAATTCATTAATTTCACCTAACCTAGATAGCAGTAGAATCAAACGAAGCAATCGGTGGAATTATTAGAATAGCAGAAAGCTCAAAACTCAACTGGTTCCTCTTGAACAAAGGTTGTCATTTCACTTTTATTAGAAAGTATGCAAATGCTGAAGGCTATGACAAATGAGTGTAAAAGAGTGCAGATGCTGAAGGTTATAACGTTAGTGCAACAACTGAATTTCCACATTTAGCTGATCGTGTGCTTATGTCAAAAGTTGTCACATTTACACAGAACTAAATGCAAGTCTTGACTGTCTCCACACTACTTCAGAATACAGGTCTTGGTCTTCGGGAGATATTTTCCTTAACTGGTGCTTGGTTCACTGAGAATGTGCAAATTTGAGTAAGTCTTTGTCTGTGCAGTCCTAGATTTTTCCAAAACATCAACTGAGCACGTTGTAATTTTCTTTTTAATTTTACCAAAACAAAATGTGACAAGCCACATTGTCCCGATAGAAATGGGAGAAGATTGATAATGACTTGGATGAGATTGAATTTGATCCAGCAGTCAAGTTATGCTGTTCTCAGATTCAACCAAGCTTGGGATATATCGGTTTTGAATGAGCCAGTGTTGAAGGCTGTTTATAAAGTGGGGGGAATAAAGGTAATTTTAACTCCAGAATTTCAGTATGCTGCTTGGAGAAATGTAATCACATTCAGTTCCCACAGGCACCTCTGACTTTTTTTTTTTTTTTTACAGCCTTGCTTGGTGCTTTAGTCCAACTTAATACTGCTGCTAATGCAGTTCCATGAACCGTGCATACAAACCTACTGCCAAATACTTGTTTTTGACATCATTGTCACTGATCATTGTAATGAGGACAAGTACCATCCTCCATTTTCTTCTCAACAACACATGATGGGCTGTCCATCCACATCTCCCTTTCCCAGAGCATCTATGGATGTCCGTTTGCCTTTCCTAGTACCTTTGTGCATCAATAAGGAAATATCACAGGCAAAATTTGGTGTCATGTTCCACACCACATTGTAGGCCGAAGGGTGTGTTCCCGTGTCATATATTCTAGGTGTACTATGTAAAAGAGCCACAAGTGGACAAATAGAATGCGAGAAATGGAAGAAAGTGATTGATGCGGAAAATGGAACCAAACAATGAAAAGGGTCTGAGGGTTATAGCTGCCACATAAGAAAAAAATCAATGTCATAGAAGGCAAAGAAAACAAATAAGAGTTTCTGGGAAAAGTGGAACAATGCTATGAAAAATATTTAGCAAATTTATGAATCAAATCTTATGAATGTTAATGGGCTTGTGAGCGGCAGGCGCATTTCAACGAACCTGAATAGGATGCCACATGGAGAGGTAAGATTAACTATGTGCTAAAGTAATTACACTGGAAATACTACATTTTAATCTTAGATTCTATTTAAATAAAAGCCACATTTGTGATTTTCGATTCCATTCATATTGTTACAATTTAATTTATAATTGGAATTACATGATGGTGGAGCAAGCTACTCACAATTAGGTTAAAATGCAATGTTTCTGCTTGGGAGATGAATAAAAGTTGGCCTACGACCATAAAAAGACCCCAAATTGGTAAAAGGCTCTGAGCAATTATAATCCCATGGGATTAATTAGGCAGTGGCAGAGTTGATATTATAGTAGAACTCTATCTTTTTGTCTTAAGTGCAATTAATGATTTTCAGACCCATTCCTTCTGTCCAGAGATGCTGCCTGTCCTGCTGAGTTATTCCGGCATTTTGTGTCGATTTAAACCAGCATCTGCAGTTCTTTCCTACCCAAAGAAAGTTAATCACCGTTACTTGTCTTCTGCATCACAATGAACATTATCAATGAAGATGTACTGGTCTTCTTTTTTTTTTTGTTTATTTATTTTATTAGAAGTTAATACATCACAAAACAGTACAGTGGCACCTAATTTTAGGTGCCAACTATGTAATAACGTAATCCATTCTATGTACAACCTCTAGTTTTATGTTATAAGAAAGAAGTAAGCAGAACAAGAAAAAGAAAGCAATAGAAAGGGGAAAAAGTGGAGAAATAGATGGTAGAGAGTAGAAAAACGTGAAGTGTGTATATAAAAAATAAAAAAAAAGGAAGAGAGAAAGAGGAAAGTAGAAATAGAAGAGAAGGCCCCTTAAAAGAGAATTTTTCAAATCTGTATTCGGAGATGTAGCTGTACTGGTCTTCTAATAGGAACTGTTTTACCATGCGGCTTGTGCTAACTACTCCGTGATATCTGACTATAGCCAAGTATATTATAAATAAACTTAGACTTGGTGATTGTTTCGGCGAACATGTACTCGGTCTGCCGAGGCCTACTTGATGTCCTGGTTGCTAACCATTTTAACTCTTCTTCCTATTCCCATACTGACCCTTATAACCCTTGCCTCTATCCCCCTATCATTTGTCAGGCTTTGAACTGTTCCTCCTCACTTAGAAACATAGACATAGAAACATAGAAATTAGGTGCAGGAGTAGGTCATTCGGCCCTTCGAGCCTGCACCGCCATTCAATATGATCATGGCTGATCATCCAACTCAGTATCCCGTACCTGCCTTCTCTCCATACCCCCTGATCCCCTTAGCCACAAGGGCCACATCTAACTCCCTCTTAAATATAGCCAATGAACTGGCCCTCAACTACCCTCTGTGGCAGAGAGTTCCAGAGATTCACCACTCTCTGTGTGAAAAAAGTTCTTCTCATCTCGGTTTTAAAGGATTTCCCCCTTATCCTTAAGCTGTGACCCCTTGTCCTGAACTTCCCTAACATCGGGAACAATCTTCCTGCATCTAGCCTGTCCAACCCTTAAGAATTTTGTAAGTTTCTATAAGATCCCCTCTCAATCTTCTAAATTCTAGAGAGTATAAACCAAGTCTATCCAGTCTTTCTTCATAAGACAGTCCTGACATCCCAGGAATCAGTCTGGTGAACCGTCTCTGCACTCCCTCTATGGCAATAATGTCCTTCCTCAGATTTGGAGACCAAAACTGTACGCAATACTCCAGGTGTGGTCTCACCAAGACCCTGTACAACTGCAGTAGAACCTCTCTGCTCCTATACTCAAATCCTTTTGCAATGAAAGCTAACATACCATTCGCTTTCTTTACTGCCTGCTGCACCTGCATGCCTACCTTCAATGACTGGTGTACCATGACACCCAGGTCTCGCTGCATCTGCCCCTTTCCCAATCAGCCACCATTTAGATAATAGTCTGCTTTCCTGTTTTTGCCACCAAAATGGATAACCTCACATTTATCCACATTATACTGCATCTGCCAAACATTTGCCCACTCACCCAGCCTATCCAAGTCACCTTGCAGTCTCCTAGCATCCTTCTCACAGCTAACACTGCCCCCCAGCTTAGTGTCATCCGCAAACTTGGAGATATTGCCTTCAATTCCCTCATCCAGATCATTAATATATATTGTAAATAGCTGGGGTCCCAGTACTGAGCCTTGGGGTACCCCACTAGTCACTGCCTGCCATTGTGAAAAGGACCCGTTTACTCCTACTCTTTGCTTCCTGTTTGCCAGCCAGTTCTCTATCCACATCAATACTGAACCCCCAATGCCTTGTGCTTTAAGTTTGTATACTAATCTCTTATGTGGGACCTTGTCGAAAGCCTTCTGGAAGTCCAGATACACCACATCCACTGGTTCTCCCCTATCAACGCTACTAGTTACATCCTCGAAAAATTCTATAAGATTCGTCAGACATGATTTACCTTTCGTAAATCCATGCTGACTTTGTCCAATGATTTCACCACTTTCCAAATGTGCTGCTATCCCATCTTTAATAACTGACTCTAGCAGTTTCCCCACTACCGATGTTAGACTAACTGGTCTGTAATTCCCCATTTTCTCTCTCCCTCCCTTCTTAAAAAGTGGGGTTACGTTTGCTACCCGCCAATCTTCAGGAACTACTCCAGAATCTAAAGACTTTTGAAAGATTATTACTAATGCATCCACTATTTCTGGAGCTACTTCCTTAAGTACTCTGGGATGCAGCCTATCTGGCCCTGGGGATTTATCGGCCTTTAATCCATTCAGTTTACCCAACACCACTTCCCGGCTAACCTGGATTTCACTCAATTCCTCCAACTCCTTTGACCCGCGGTCCCCTGCTATTTCCAGCAAATTATGTATGTCTTCCTTAGTGAAGACGGAACCAAAGTAGTTATTCAATTGGTCCGCCATATCCTTGTTCCCCATGATCAACTCACCTGTTTCTGACTGCAAGGGACCTACATTTGTTTTAACTAATCTCTTTCTTTTCACATATCTATAAAAACTTTTGCAGTCAGTTTTTATGTTCCCTGCCAGTTTTCTTTCATAATCTATTTTTCCTTTCCTAATTAAGCCCTTTGTCCTCCTCTGCTGGTCTTTGAATTTCTCCCAGTCCTCCGGTATGCTGCTTTTTCTGGCTAATTTGTACGCATCATCATTCGCTTTGATACTATCCCTGATTTCCCTTGTTATCCATGGATGTACTACCTTCCCTGATTTATTCTTTTGCCAAACTGGGATGAACAATTTTTGTAGTTCATCCATGCAGTCTTTAAATGTCTTCCATTGCATATCCAGCTTTCTTCCACTAACACCACCACCACAATCGGTCTGAAGAAGAGCTCCGACCCAAAACATCACCTATCCATGTTCTTCAGAGAAGACACCTGACCCACTGTTCCTCCAGTACTTTGTGTCCTTTTTTTTTAACTTCAAAGTGATTTTACATATTCCTGTCAATCTTACTAAAGAATGAATAGTATTACCACACTGAGATCTGTGCCCGTGCTTATCATTCACGTCTTATATAATCAAAGCATATCAATAAAATAATCCTGTGCAGCAAAGTTCCTTTTGCCTGTTGAATCCTGTGTTATAAGCAGAAATACATTCCGACAGGATGTTTTTCTCTTGTATTCAGTCATTTTATCGGTGATAGCAAAGTGACCCACTGCCATTATTTAACAACAGAGGCCAACATTACATTCAGGGCAAGGGAAAAGCTTGTGCAAATGAAACAACAAATTTTGTTTGTTATTTTTAGTTACTCACGACTGAGGTCAGTAAGATTTTCATGTGATGTCACTACGTCATTTGGATCACCAGTCATGGCCAAGTCTTTCTATCATGGTCCTGTCTCGTGTCTGAGGACATTTAAAAAGAACTCCAAGTACATCTTCATACATTCATAGGTCATATAGCATGGAAACAGGCCAACAAAGATACCCATCTATGCAAGTATCATTTGTCTGCATATAACCCATATCCCTCTAAACATTTCCTACCAATGTACCGGTCCAAATATCCTTTAAATGTAGTTACCTCAAACATTTTCTCTGGCAATTCATTCCATATATGTACCATCCTCTGTGAAAATGTTGCTATTAAATCTTTCCTGTCTTACCTGAAATCTATGCCCTCAACTTCTAGATTCCCAAACCCTGGGAATTAAGATTATGTATTCACTCTATTTATGCCCCTCATGATTTGATACACATCTGTAAGATCACCCCTCAATCTTTTATAACCCAAGGAATAAAGTCCCAGCCTGTCCAACTTATCCCTATACTCAGTCCCTTGAGTCTTGGCAGCATCCTTGTAAATCTTTTCTGCACTCTTTCCAGCTTAATGGCATCTTTACCATAGCTGGTAGACCAAAATTGAACACAATGCTCCAGTGGGCCTCATCAAGTCTTATACAACGAAATTCATTAACACTAGCATGAAGATGCTGAAATTGAATCCGGGGTCTCATAAATGCAAAGCGTAAGCTCTCCTGCTGAGTTACATTCCTGATTCACCGGCAAGGCGTTTTCTTTGATGCAAGGCTCGTGGATTAGGAAAGTGGAAAGAGAAAAAAGGAAAGGAGGATATCTGGGAATGAGTTCAGGGGTGAAGGGTCAAACACAGTGACTATGTGGAAATGGAGTAAAGGTCGGAGGATTACTTGAAGAAGCTGCCCTCAACAACTGCAAAGGAACGCATCAGAGAAAATGCCTTGCAGGTGAAGAGAGCATCAGTGCTGCACTGAGACTTCTGTTCACATGACCTCAGACTGAAGAGGGAGAGGCAAACAATGGACTGTCAACCCAATCGAGTGGAAGATGTCACATCCAAATCTTATTGCCACAGTATTGAGTGACTAAAAATAAGAATTGACAACATTTATTGTTTCTTAATTTGAGGGTGTCCTAATTTGAGGAAGGACATCCTTGTGATTGAGGCAGTGCAGCGTAGGTTCACAAGATTGATCCCTGGGATGGCAGGACTGTCATATGAGGAAAGATTGAAAAGACTAGGCTTGTAGTCATTGACGTTTAGAAGGAGGAGGGGGCATCTTATAGAAACATATAAAATTATAAAAGGACTGGACAAGCGAGATGCAGGAAAAATGTTCCCAATGTTGGGTGAGTCCAGAACCAGGGGCCATAGTCTTAGAATAAAGGGGAGGCCATTTAAGACTGAGGTGAGAAAAAGCTTTTTCACCCAGAGAGTTGTGAATTTGTGGAATTCCCTGCCACAGAAGGCAGTGGAGGCCAAATCACTGGATGGATTTAAGAGTTAGATAGAGCTCTAGGGGCTAGTGGAATCAATTTACAATTTAAAAAAATTTACCCATTGCATTTATTTGTAAAAATCTTGGGTATACATAAAATTAATTCAGCTTCAATTTATCTTTACAATGCAAGTACTACATTTGACCAATTAACCTGTTTTTAACACAGGTTCACTTTAAAAATGTTGAATAAATACATTACCGCACTAGAAAATTCCCTGTTTCAAACATTCATGGTTTCCTTATAAAAATATGAATCATCTGTTTTGCCTTGAGCAATGCCTCAGGAAATCCTGAAGCAGAACAGCATAATAGGCTGCTGGATAAACATCCTTATCCAGCATTCTCATTGGCAAAGGACATTGTGACATTTGCCAAGTTTCCAAGGAAACGATGTGGTTGATTGTCAAGTGCTGGAAGGAATCATGTGACTTGTAACCAAGGCTTAGTAGGAATGGGGTTTGGCTGTTTAAGATATATAGCCATCAAAAAAGCCACAAAACCTTTCATGCAATTTCCTGCTGGACTGCTCTGGTGTTCCATTGCTCTGCTTGATAAGGGAATAATAACAACTTAGAAAGAGCCTTGAACATAATAAAACATATTAAGCCACTTCACAGAACTAAAGGGTACTCCTACTTTTCTGAGCTCAGGCTGCTGCTGAAGAGAATGATTGCCTTGTCCTTGTCAGTGGTTTCCAGACTGTCAGTATTCACAATTTCAAGATTTTCAATATCAACAATATTTGGCAAAGGTTTCTGGAATGAAAGTTCTGTCAGTATAACCCATGGCAGAAGGCACAAGAACCTCTGAACTTTTAAGTAATTTTATTTCAGTCTGCTGTGTCTTTCCTTTCCTGAACTTTGATTGCAATCATCAGACATGCAATCATGTCTTTCCTGTGCTCACAATTATTATTTTTACTCTTTCTAGCAGAGTTGCTGCATTCGATTCTGCTCACACACATTTTCTTACTTCCCTTATGTGCTCTGGTTTTGTCCTATTCGGTATAACAGGTTGAGGTCCTTGGACAATTGCCAACGTAAATGGTACATTAAATCACTGAAACACTTCACCATATCATGCAGTATCAGTGGAGAAAGGGAATGGAGATAACTTTTAAAGTAAATAAGCTACCCGAGGAGTGGAAAAAGTTAGACATCGAACATGTTTTCAGAAAACATGGAGAACACAAAAGGTCTGTAACAGGTTGGGGTCCAGCCGACATGCTGATGGTGCTGGCTGAAAGAGGTTGGTAAAAGTTAGTGAATAACAAGTTTGGAAGAGCTGGAAACAAGAGGAGACAAATTAGATCTGATGAGAGAAAAAGTGAATGTGAGATACAGGAGAAGAACGCTGATTATCTGGTTAGGAGAGGGGAAGTGAAGGCGTGTCTGATCATCATCATGTAGGAGGTTTCTGAAATTGCAGAGGAGCATCCATTGAATGGAAGCAAGAGGTCAAAGCTAAGGACAAGGAAATTTACCCCTCATTCCAATAAAAGCCACATTTTAAAATTGTTTTTTTTAATGCTGCTGAATGTTTAATGATTACAGTCAGTGCCATCATTTCTCTTTAAATAAAACTTAAATTACATGTCACTGTCATTAATCAGGAAGGGAATAATTTGAAGGTAGACAAAAATGCTGGAGAAACTCAGTGGGTGCGGCTATTTATCCGCTCCATAGATGTTGCTGCACCTGCTGAGTTTCCCCAGCACTTTTGTCTTACCTTCGATTTTCCAGCATCTGCAGTTCCTTCTTAAACACAGGGAATAATTTGAATTAGACTGATTGAAAGATTTAAACATTTTGCAGTTCAGCACCTCATTAATCACCAGCTAACATTTTGCAGTTAAATAAAACTTAAATTACATGTCACTGTTTATTTTTTTTAAAGCACACAAAGTACTGGAGTAACTCTGTGGGTCAGGCAGCATCTCTGGAAGACATGGATAGGTGATGTCTCAGGTCAGGACCCTTCTTCAGACTTCAGTTTATTTTACTGCTGGGTGGTTGTAGTTATACATTGGGCAGAGTGAAATGGGCAATGTCCATTTCTAGGTTATTCTGCAACACTCCAGAATCTTGACTGGCAATTATTGGTGTAAATTATGGTTGTACCGCTGATATGATTTTAGAATGCAATGTACCTAGAGTGCGACCATTCACCATGCTGTGCTCTATTCAGAGCATTGAGCAGTGAGTGTAGTTTAATGGAATCTATTAGAGCATTACTGTGCAAGTTAGACCGCTTTGTTACACAGCACTGGAGTAAATTGAGACCCCCGATTAAGATATTCCCATTATTTAACTTATCTTTTTTTGTCATGCCCACTGCACCAATCTACATCATGACTATTTAGATCCTCTAAATCCCAAATCACACAGTTAACCCAACTATCCATAGACCCATGGTCCTAATTTACTCATGGACTTAAATGAGGCCCCAATCTCCATCCACTACTCACACCCCCAACAAGAAATTCTGCATTCAATGTCCTTTTTTAATTATATCCCTAATATGACCCACATAGGGCATTTGATTGCCATCCCCTCTCTCCCCACCAATATCTTGGACCTTGTCTTTGTACCAGGACTTGGATTTAACTTTGCACACAAGATTAATTGTAGTTCATTTGATTCAGTTCAGAATCTTGAGCCTTAGTTGTTGTCGTCGAAAATAGTCATCGTTATCATGTGCAGTCATACTCTAGGGCATTTCTAAATTAGGACATTCCTAAAATGATTTTTTTTCAGTTAAAAAAAAAAGCTAACTTGCACTAAATATACCCCACCCTGCAAGACTCTGAGAACCCTTTCATATCAATGCTGGAGAACATTGTTAAAGAGGTAAGCTGTAGAGAGTTACCAGATTTTAAATATTTTGGAAGAGATGTGAGATGCTGCTGATCAGCATGAGTTACTTCAAAAGGACTGAGAAGGGGACCTTGCCCTACCATTGGAAATGTCTGAAGAAGGGTCTTTACCCGAAACGTCACCCATTCCCTCTCTCCAGAGATGCTGCCTGTCCCGCTGAATTACTCCAGCATTTTGTGTCCATCTTCGGTTTAAACCAGCATCTGCAGTTCCTTCCTACACATGGAGATACCTATCCCACCCATTAAAAGCCGCAATGGGGTGAGCACCTTATAGGTTTATAGATCAGATAGTAAGCTGAGCAGAATATCGTGAGACTTACAAAATTACTTACAAAATTCTTAAGGGGTTGGACAGGCTAGATGCAGGAAGATTGTTCCCAATGTTGGGGAAGTCCAGGACAAGGGGTCACAGCTTAAGGATAAGGGGGAAATCCTTTAAAACCGAGATGAGGAGAACTTTTTTCACACAGAGAGTGGTGAATCTCTGGAACTCTCTGCCACAGAGGGTAGTTGAGGCCAGTTCATTGGCTATATTTAAGAGGGAGTTAGATGTGGCCCTTGTGGCCAAGGGGATCAGAGGGTATGGAGAGAAGGCAGGTACGGGATACTGAGTTGGATGATCAGCCATGATCATATTAAATGGAGGTGCAGGCTCGAAGGGCCGAATGGCCTACTCCTGCACCTAATTTCTATGTTTCTATGAGACGGACCCATTCTAGAAAACTATTCAATAGTTTATTTTCCAACACAGACAGTATACAACTGCAGAAGATGTTGGCTTGTTTCATCAAGAGAGGACACCTAATTAATCACCAGTTTTATTTATTGTACAAAATCTGGTGAAGTAGGATAAATCTTGTGGGTTTCTATATTCATCTACACTGATCAGTCCCATGTCTAAATTGGACAGAACTCTGCTAATCAGCAATTTTAAAATGTTGAATTTTAAATGTGAAATTTGTTGTAGCTATTCCATGACTTTCAATTCAATCAAATGCACTCCTGTTCATGATGTGTTGAGAACATACACCCGTACACCATGGAAAGAAAAATCTACTGATTTCATTAATAGTCACACCAATAATGTAAAACACACTTTAAACATTTACACAATGGAGTGATTTTCTGATCTTATGTTAACAGTGAAAAACTCAAATATTAATAAAGAATGACGAAGGGCTCCAACACAAAATGTCATATTTTCTCCAGAGATGCTGGAGAATAACTGACCCAGTTATTCCACCATTTTGTGTCTATTAATAAAGTAAATCAGAAGGTTGATGCAATGAGGTAGATTTGTCAACCATCAGATAGAACATCAGATATAAAAGGATAAGCTGGTTTGATCCGAGATCACAAACACAGAACTTAAAGCCATTTTGAATTTGCAATATTATTTGATGTTGCATAGTCATTTTTAAGAGAAGAAAATTACTAAACCAAATTATGGCAAAATCAAAAGATTAATTTGCACATAATAGATCATACATTTGGTAATTAAAAGAGCATTACTGGATAAACACTGTGACATATCACATTGGCTAACCCTTAGTCACTTGCAATACACATTTCCCAGACAAAATGAAAATGCAGCATGCGTAATTGCTTTAGCAGGATAACAATAATGAAAGTAGGCAGTGTTAAAAGCTATAAAATGCTAAACTATTCTGCACCACTGCTCAGTTGTCATGATTAGTCTTGAAAGGAAAGTGCTCGCATATTGTCCTCCAGTGCGAATATAGTGCTCGCTTATATATTCGTTCAGTTAAGTAACAGCTCAATTTTGAGTCACTCTTCTGTTCAAATCATTCCATGGTTGTTGATTTTGACGCCTACTTCAATATTCTCTATCCACGGTGCAAATGATCAACCTGCAGTGTGTAAGGATGTTTTGAAACAGCTAAAAGATCACACTATGCAGTCAAATTTTGGGGTTTAAATGACTTTTAGCAGACATCTTTTGAAATTTACCATTTAAAAATTATTCTCTTATTTGAAGTACAGGTATATGCTAACTATGTTCGAGGATATAAATCCTATTGTTTTCATACAGTGGGCTTGAATTTCATTTGTGACCTTTGCAACTCTAACCAGAGAAGGCATATATATATATTCACACACACACACACACACACACACACACACACACACACACACACACACACACACACACACACACACACACACACACACACACACACACACACACACAATATATAAAACCTGAAGTTTTATATATTGAACTTTTGTTGTTGTTTATTATGGTGTTTATGGAGTACCATGTTTACATATATGTTGTGCTGCTGCAAGAAATAATTGTATTTTTCCGTTTCAGGATACATGCAACTATTCAGTGGTAAATGAAGCCATTATGGTAGGTGCTAGCCACCAAACTGTCATCTGTGGCTTTAATGAGTGTAACATGGTATGTTTGGTGCCAACCAACCCCATAATGAGCTTTCTTGAATGAATGATATTTGTCACATGTACCTAGGTACAGTGAAATACTTTGTTTTGCATGCAACCTAGGCAGTATACAAGTGTCACCACGTGTCTGGCATCAACAAGGTTACAAAGCAACAAACAGTCCTATCTACTGCCTGCTTTTGCTCATGATTACGAATACATCACCAATGCAGCTAAATTAGCAGTGGAACGCAAAGTGATGGAGGGACTCAGCGGGTCACATAACGTCTGTGAAGTGTATGGATAGGCAACATTTCAGGTTTGGCACTTCTGATTATTGACAGTTCGATTGACTTCAATGGACCGTTTAGGTACTCAAATGGTGCTGCAGCCACCCACTTGCTTTTAGGAACATGGGAAAAAGCAGTTAACTCTAAGTTGTCCGGTCAAGGAGAATTCAACAAAACATTAAATGGTTGCAATTAAAAACTGCTGAATCTATGTCAGGTGGCAGAAAATTAAGTTGAACATAGTTATGCATGCAAACTAATGATGAAGTAGAATATGCCCATTATATAACTAAACAAATTTACATAGAAATTAGCTCAATCACTGATGAAGGGAGACACAAACGATTTTAGATGCTGTATTCCATAGCAAATGTCCTCTTTGACATACCGAATCTCTGTAATCTTCTCAGGAAGTAGAAGCGCAGATGTGCTTTCTTTATAATTCTCTGGAGAACATCAATAGGTGACATCTCGAGTCGAGACCTTTCTTCAGCTTGCTTGTAAGTAAGTAAGTAAGTAAGTAAGTAAGTAAGTAAGTAAGTAAGTAAGTAAGTAAGTTTATTGGCCAAGTATTCACAAAGAAGGAATTTGCCTTGGTGCCCTGCCTACAAGTAACAACATGACATACAGTGATAGTTATGAATGACTCAGAAAACACAAAACATTAATAATAATAAAACATTAATGATAAAACACCATTGATCAAGCATGTGAACCAAGAAAATATCAGATCAAAGGGCGGCTACAGGTTTTTGGCTGCTGAGTAGAACAACTACTCGTGGATAAAAACTGTTTTTATGTCTGGCTGTGGCAGCTTTGACAATCCAGAGTCACCTTCCAGAGGGAAGTGATTCAAAGAGTTTGTGGCCAGGGTGAGAGGGGTCAGAGATGATCTTGCCCACTCGCTTCCTGGCCCTTGCAGTGTACAGTTCATCAATGGAGGGAAGGTTGCAGCCAATAACCTTCTCTGCTGATTGGACGATTTGCCGCAGCCTCCAGGTGTTGTGCTTGATGGCTGAGCCAAACCAGACCATGATGGAGAAGGTGAGGACAGGCTCTATGATGGCTGTGTAGAATTGGACCATCATTGCATGTGGCAGATTGTGCTTCCTCAGCTGCTGTAGGATGTACATCCTCTGTTGTGCCTTTTTTGACTGTGGAGTCGTTGGTACTTAAGGTCCTTGGAGATGATGGTTCCCAGGAACTTAAAAGACTCCACAGGTGTGACTGTGGTATTGTTGATGGTGAGTGGGGTGAGGGGAGGGGGAGCTCTCCTAAAGTCTACAATCACTTCCACTGTCTTAAGAACATTGAGCTCTAGGTTGTTGCTGTGCCACTTCCTGTCTGTGAGCAGATTCTTCCCCATCCTGGATCAGTCCAATCAGGGTTGTGTCATCCGCAAACTTGAGAAGGTTGACAGAGGTGTCCGTGGATGTGCAGTCGTTGGTGTAGAGAGAGTAGAGGAGAGGAGAGAGTACGCAGCCTTGCGGTGCTCCTATGCTGAGCGTGTCCGAGATGTGCTTTCCCAGCCTCACATGCGGCTTTCTGTCTGTCAGGGAGCTGGTGATCCACCAACAGAGGGGTTCAGGCACAGTCAACTCGGAAAGTTTGCAGTGTAGTAGCTCTGGCACAATGGTGTTGAATGCAGAGCTAAAATCAACAAACAGGATCCTCGCATAGGTCCCCTGGCGGTCTAGGTGCTGTTGGATGAAATGCAGGCACAGGTTGACTGCATCATCCACAGATCTATTGGCCCGATTGTATTGAGGTTGTGAGGAAACTGGAAGCAAGAAAAAACAGGACCAGCAACAAATAACCACAGGCACGAAGAGTTCAGGCATACTCCATCTTTGGCCAACAATTGGCCTATCAGGGAACCTCCTTGCCGGAGATGTTCTGCAAGCAACAAATAATTAATTTGCTGCCCTTCCTAGATCCCTCACAGCAGAATTTTCGTTCTTATCACTTAATAGAACAAACCATTCTCACTGACATCTATTCCAAACTCACTGACTCCCACAATTATCTTGACTGCAGTTCTTCCCACCCTGCTTCCTGCAAAGACTCTATCCCCAACGCAAAATTCCTCGGTCTATGCCGCATGGGCACCCAAGATGAGATGTTCCATACCAGGTCATACGAGATGTCCTCATTCTTTAGGGAGCGGGGTACCCCCCCCCCCCCCCCCCCCGCATAGATAGAGGGTCCTCACACACGTCTCCTCTGTATCCTGCAGCTGTGCCCTTTCTCCCCTTCCCCCAACAGGGTCAGAATCTCCCTAGTCCTTACTTTTCACCCCATCAGCCATGGCATACAACACATAATCCTCTGACATTTTTACCACCTCCAATGGGATCCCACCACTAGCCACATCTTCCCATATCCACCCCTTTCTGCCTTCTGCAGAGACTGTTCCCTCTGCAACTCCCTGGTTAACTCATCCCTTCCTATCCAAACCACCCCCACCCCAGGTACCTTCCCCTGCAACTGCTAGGAGATGCAACACCTGTCGCTATACCTCTTCCCTCAACTCTGTCCAGGGACCTTTCAGGTGAGGCAGTTCACTTGTGCCTCCTCCAAACTCATCTACAGTATCCGTTGTTCAAGATGTGAACTCGTACATAGGTGAGACTAAACGGAGACTGGGCAATCGTTTTGCTGAACACTTTCGCTCAGTCCGCTTGCACCTGCCTGATCTCCTGATTGCCAAACACATTAATTCTCCTTCCCATTCCCACACTGACCTTTCTGCCGTAGGCCTCCTCCATTGTCAGAGTGAGGCCAATTCCAAATTGGAGGAACAGCATCTCATATTTAGCTTGGGCTGCTTGCAGCCCAGTGGTATGGAATTGATTTATCTTACTTCAAGTAACCCCTGCATTCCCCCTCTCTTCAACCCTCCACTGCCCAAGACACACCAGATTCCCATTCTTACCTAGCAAACAGGTAACAATGTTTATTTTGCCTGTTTCCTTTAACATCCTTACTTTTCTGCATATCTTTCATTCATTTGTTCCATATCCTTCATCATTGTCTATTCCCTTTCCCCGACTAGTCTGAAGAAGGGTCTCGACCCGAAACGTCACACGTTCCTTCTCTCCAGAGATGCAGCCTGTCCCGCTGAGTTACTCCAGCTTTTTGTGTCTATCTTTGGATTAAACCATCATCTGCAGTTTCTTCCAACACAAACCATTCCAACACAACTGGGCATTATAATCCTCAAAGTCATTTCAAATCCGTCTATCATTTCACCCTTTCCTATCTCAATAAACATACACCCCTAGAGACCACGGAAAATACCATCTTCCTCCAATTCCATTACATATCCTTCTTCACCACATCATTGGAAGTTATGCTATCTTAGACCTAAACTCTAGAATTCCCTCCAGAAATCTTTTTTTACACTTCTCTCCCCATCTTAAACTCCAACTCTTTGATCAAACCTCTTGGAACCCAAATTAATATCCTTGTGAGGGCCAATATCATTCTTTGTCCAGTTTAATTCCAATAAAGAGTTTGGTGGTATTTAATGCATAAACAATGCCAAACAAGTACAAATTGCTGTTTATTAGTGGCTAGGAAGTGTGGCCAGAAGTGGAAGCAGATGCGACAGTGACTTTTAAGAGTCATTACAACTGCCCCATGAACAGGCAGGGAATGGAAGGATATAGACCATGCACAGGCAGAGAGGAATAGTTTAAATTCGCAGCATGACTGGCACAGATATGATTGGCCGAAGGGTTCGTTCCTGCGATGTCTTATTCAATATTTAATTCAGCCCAACGAAAGTCTGCTTAAGGTCAAATTGCCGCTGGATTCTGCACCTCCTGGCCCAGTTGCTGAGATGCAGAATTGGCCAGTTACGCAAACAGTTCCCACATGATATTATAATAGAGCACTGAAATCAAAAATTTGTAGAATAGAATAGAATAGAATGTCTTTTATTGTCATTCAAACAGCTTGGTTTGAATGAAATTGCATTTTCTACAGTCTTAACAATTACAATAAAACCCCAGACCCACACTTAACACAGTTTACACAAACATCCATTATAGTGAATCTCCAACACCTCCTCACTGTGATGGAAGGCAAAAGTCTTATCTCTTCCTTTGTTGTTCTCCCACGGTCCAGCAGTCCAACTGCATCGTCGAGGCGAACTGGGGCTTCTGAATGTAAAGCCCCCGTGGGCGATGGTAAGTCCCGCGGCCGTTTAAGCCGTGCCGGGCAATGTAAACATGCTCTGGCAACTGCCCAAGCAATGAGTAAGGTCGCTTGCAAATAAACTTCAAGTAATAGATGGCATTTTAGTAAATTTTCCAGAGGAATAAAAACACATTTACTTTTATGAAGCAGGCCATTTCAATATTGTCAAGAAGGATTGCAAAGTTATTTGTTAAAGGTTGGATTGCAATAATAGCGGGCAAAAAACACTTCCATACTGGACATGTTGCTTTCATTAAACAAAGTATAAAAACGTTTAACTCTTTTCCAAGTATTCTGGCATAAAGGTTTATCATCAGCTAGTTTATTTCACTAGCCCATTAATATCCTGACATCAACTCATTCATACTGTATTGCTTTGCTGAACACCTTACCTGAATTACTTGTATTAATAATTTCTGAGAAAAGATGCTGCCCGACCTGCTGAGTGCTTCCAGCCTTTTCCATTTTATCGCAGTTTTCCAGCATTTGCAGTTTTATTTTCACATCCCAATTGGATTGGCTTGCTGTATTTCCATTTTTGTGTGACGACCCAATATCTTAACCAAGTTTATACAAGAGTGTAAATTGCTCCCCAAATCATGATTACATCCTACACTATGGTTAGGCTGCAGTTCCAAAGAAGGATGGACTTGCCTATGAAGACCCTCTATTGAGAAGAAAAAGTCTATAACAATGAATTCACTGGAAAAGAACAATTCCAAATGATCAGCACATTGCTTTCATTAAACAAAAACAACATTAAAGAAAGACTATTCTCCAAATATGCAGCTAATGTCAGCAGAACCAAACATTAAACTAATAACACAAGCAATTTTTGAGTTTATTTTCTTTTCCAATATATAATTAAAGTCAATCTTTTGGAAAGCTCCAAATATGGTGCTGTCCAAGAAGTTAAGAGTTTCATAGGGTTTATTTGCTTCATCGTTAATCCTAGTTTAATTGTCCATTAAAAGTGGATTATAGGCTGAATTTTAGTTCACAACATTTTGCAACTAAACAATGGTTATGTTATTATTCTTGGCAAAAATGCAAGATTCCACTGTTCACAGCATTCTTGATCATTTAAGAGACTTCACGATAAGGAATTAATCACACAAACATGTTGGCTGTGGCTGATTTGTTAGTAATTTTGTCGCTTTCCAGAAGTTATAATTTGAAGTATTACTCCAGTGACACATGCATTAAAATCTAAACCAATGTTCCATTGAGGGAATGCTAGACTTCAGAAGTACAGTCTTTCAGATCAGACATTAAATCAAGGAAGCCGTGTTGCACAAACCTGTATATACCCACCATCAAAGGCACCAATATGAGGTACTACCTTGAGAAGGCAGCATCTATCATCAAGGATCCCCATCATCTGGGTCATGCCCACTTCTTGCTGCTGTGGTTGGGCAGAATGTACAGAAGCCTGAAGTCCCACATTACCAGTTACAGGAAAAGCAACTTTCCTACAACTATCAAGTCTTGAACCGGACTGCACAATTCTAATCTCACCTCAGCAATGGATCACCATGGATCACCTCTTGCACTACCATTAAATTATTTTCTAATTGTGTTTTTATATCAAGTCTTTTTTTTGTCACTGACATATAATGTACATGTAATTTATGCATCTTTAATGTTCAATGTATGTGTTTGTGTGTTGCTGCTGTAAGCAAGATTTTCATTGTACCTGTACCTCACCGAACTCGAGAATTTCACAATAAACTCAATGAGACTCGACTTGACAAAGAAGATGATATGGCTATTGAAGCAATGTCTCTTGTGAGAGCTTGTATATATGCAAGTTAACAGCTACATTCCTGCATCATCCAAAAGTACATCAGTGGCTTTGCTGAGCTTTGTGGTATAAAAGATGCTGTCTGTATACAAGTCTTTCTTTTTAATTTTGGCTTTGACCTTGACTCTCGCTGGCAAACATTTAAAAAAAAATGTGATTCACATAAACTTTAGCAACATGAGAATATTGTGTAGTAGTTATGTTTTCAACAGGCTCCTGATAATGTACAATGTAATGCCTTATACAATTGCACATAAACATGTTATTTAACATGGGTTATGGAGTGAAAAAAGGAGACATCAAATATACAATTTAACATGGAGACACAGGAGAGTGCAAATGTTGGAATCTGGAACAACAGCCAATCAATTAGTAGAGCAACTCAGCGAGGTGAGCAGATTCTGTGGGAGGGAATGGACAGTCTATGGTTTGGGTCTGGACACTTCATCTGCAGTGAGAGTATAGAAAGGAGATAACCAGTCTAAGGAGGTGAGGGGGGAATGGGTGAGACAAGAGCTGACTAGCAATAGGTGGATCCTGGTGAGGAAGAATTGACTGACAAAGGAAATCAGCTGGGAAAGCATGAAAATGGAAGTTGTGGTTGCGATTGAGGACCTGGGTAGATTAGAAGATGTTACGGAGTACTTAGAAGGAAATGATAAAATAGGCTGAAGTCAGCATGGTTTTGTGAAGGGGAGATCTTACCTGACGAATCTGCTGGAATTCTTTGAAGAAGTAAATAGCAGCACGAAGGAGAGTCAGAGGATGTTGTTTACCTAGATTTTCAGAAAGCCTTTGATAAGGTGCCACATGTGAGACTGCCGAGGAAGAAGAGAGCCCACAGCATCAAAGGGCAGATACTAGCATGGATAGCAGGTTGGCTGAATGGCGGAAGGCAAAGAGTGGCAATAAAGGAGGCTTTTTCTGGTTGGCTGCCAGTGACTAGCGGAGTTCCACAGGGGTCGGTGCTGGAGCCGCTACTCTTCAATTTGTATATTAATGATTTAGATCAGGGTGATTGAAGGCTTTGCGGCCAAGTTTGCAGATTATACAAAAATAAGTGGAGGGGCAGGTACTATAGAGAAAGCAGGGACTCTGCAAAAGGACGGGCATGTTGGGAGAGTGGGCAGAGAAGTGGTGGATAGAATATCGTGCAGCAAAGTGTGGAGTCATACATTTTGGTAGTAGGAATAATGGCTTAGATTATTTTTTAAATGGGGAGAGAATCCAGAAATCAGTGGTGCAAAGGGACTTGGGAGTGCTGGTGCAGGATTCTCAAAAAGTTAATTTGCAAGTCGAATCGGTAGTATGAAAGGCATACGTAATGCTAGCATTTATTTCAAGAGGGCTGGAATACAAAAACTGGTACATAATGCTAAGGCTCTACAAGGCACTGGTCAGGGCACATTTGGAGTATTGAGAGCAATTTTGGGCACCATGTCTGAGGAAGGATGTGCTGGCTCTGGAGAGGGTCCAGAGGAAGTTTACAAGAATGATCCCATAACATATGATTAACCATTTGACGGTACGGTGGGGGCCTGTACTCACTGGAGTCTAGAAGGATGGGTGGGGGGGGGGGGGGGGGGGGGGGGGGGGGGGAACAGCCGACTTCATTAAACTTATCAAATAGGAAATGCTTGGATAGAGTGGATGTTTCCACTAGTGGGGGCAACGAGGACTAGAGACCATAGCCTCAGAATCAAATGACGTTTCTTTAGGAAGGAGATGAGGAGGAATTTCTCTCATCAGCGGGCGGTGAATCTGTGGAATTCTTTGCCACAGAAGGCTGGAGGCCAAGTCAATGGATAATTTTAAGGCCGAGATAGATAGCTTTATGGTTAGTACAGGAGTCAGGGTTTCTGGGGAGAAGCAGGGCTAGATTTACGTATAAGCTCCCCGCCGCACTGGGGCCTACCCTCCTCCCCTCCGCACCGGGCCTACCCTCCTCCCCTCCGCACCGGGCCTACCCACCTCCCCTCCGCACCGGGCCTACCCTCCTCCCCTCCGCACCGGGCCTACCCACCCCCCCCGCCCACCTCCCCTCCGCACCGGCCTACCCTCCTCCCCTCCGCACCAGGCCTACCCTCCTCCCCTCCGCACCAGGGCCTACTCATCTCGCTGCCTCACCGGACCCGTCGAACCTCACCGCCTCGCCTACCATCTGCCCACCGGGACCTCCTACGCTTTGCCCGCTGACGCTTGCCACTCCACCGCCCGCCAGCAGCCCGCAGCCGTCGCCTTACCTGCAGCCTGGACTCAGCACCGGGCCTGCAGTTTCAACGCTGCAGACTCCAACTCCCCTGGGTTTGACTGCGCTGGGTCCTAGTGCTAGCCCCCCCCAAACCCTGGTAATCTCAGTGGCTGTTCCACTGGGTCTTCCCCATTCCCCTCAAACCATGTGACCCCAGCTCTTCCCCACCCACAATACAGTCCTCATACCCCCCTACCCCCTGACCACCCACCACCCCTCCACCAGACATCGCCTTGGCCTCAGTCCACTCACCTGCCTTCCTCCGGTCACAATCCCTGCCATGTGTTCACCATCCCCCCTGACCTCCCGCTCTCAGATACCGAACGGTCTGTCCGCAGCAGAGGTCTCACCTTTGTCCCCCTCCGTCCCCACCTCAATGAGTTCCGCGTCCGCTGCGATTCGGATCTCTTCTTCCGTCGCCTCCACCTCACACCGTTCTTCCATGGGAAGGAGTCCTCGCCCCATTGATGATCCCTTTCCCCGTCTCCAATGGACCCCCTCCTCTTGGAACCCCCCTCCCCCTCATGGGCATTGATACAATGAAATTTAGGGGTCACCATCCGACGTCGGAACGGGAGAACATTCTCAGCGGCTTGGACGTCCAAATCGGCAACTTCCTACCGGAGACCACGGTTCCCGAAGTCCACAGGCTGAACTGGGTGGAGATTCACTCTAGCGGCCCTCGGCAAAGGGATCCCAGGGCTCCGCAATATTGAAATCAGCGCGGCCCGAGGCTGGGAGCTCAGCAAACCACAGCTCCATGATGTTGAAGCAGCAGGCCCAACACTCCAGAGCTTCAAACGGCGATCCAGGCAAGGCATTGCTCGCTCTGCGGTGAAACCAATATGTATTTTAAAACTAACTGTTTAATGACAACATACAGTAGGATCTAAAAGTGTCACACTGTCACTGTCGGGTAGTCATTGTCCTCTAGTCGTGGGGATGGGGGATTGGGAGGGGGGGCGGGGACACTCACAAGTGAAATAGCTTAGGGCCTCTCTTCATCTAAATCCAGCTCTGGGGAGAAGGCAGGAGAATGGGGTTAGGAAGGAGACATAGATCAGCTATGATTGAATGGTGGAGTAGACTTGATGGACCAAATGACCAAATTCTGCTCATATCACTGATGAAGAAAGGGGCAGAGAGAGAGAGAGCAGGTTACCTGAATGGATGGGTTAGGAGAAAAAAAAGATACATTTAAACTTTAAAGTTTAGAAGGAAGACGGTGAAGTGATAAATCAATAAAGCATATAAATTATTAAATGGTATGGATTTTAAGTGCTGCCATCTGGGGAATGGATGCAAACATCTACCAATTAAGCCGAGAAGCTGGGGTAAAGGACATAAATGGAGATGAGTGAAAACCCAATTTTGAACTGGAATATCAGAAAAATCTTCTGATCCATAAATATTTTGCAATAGTCAGAAAGATACAAGAAGAACATTGTTCATAAGTGGAAAAGGTATCGAAAATCAGGAATCAGGAATGGAGTGCAGTTGGATTGAGTTGCATTAACAATTAGAAGTTCAAACCAATACACTTTCATATATATGCTCCTGAGTGGGCCTAAAACTAAGCGGAAGCTCAGAGGGGACCGTGCCTTTGCTGTGTCAGCTCCGAGATTATGGAATGAATTGCCTCTACACGTTAAACGGGCCCCTTCTCTAGCTGTTTTTAAATCACTCCTGAAGACACATCTATTCTCCGTGGCCTTTGTAGACCAGTAAGGTGTCGAATTATTTATTTACTTTATTTGCTTGATTTTACTGCGTGGTTCATACTCATGTTTTATGTCTTTTAATTTATTGTTGAATTTTCGTATGTAATTTATGCGCCTCGTGTTAGCTGTATGTTCTGTTATTCTGCCTGTTTTATGATGTCTTGCTTATTTTTTTTTTCTGTACAGCATTTTGATCAGCTTTGGTTGTTTTTTAAGGTGCTTAACAAATAAAGTTATTATTATTATTATTATTATAGGGTCTGAAGAAGGGTTTCGGCCCGAAACGTTACCTATTTCCTTCGCTCCATAGATGCTGCTGCACCCGCTGAGTTTCTCCAGCATTTTTGTGTACCTTCCCTTTCATATATAGCCTATTTCATTTGGGCTGAAAAGATCAGATCACCTTCTGATCTGTAAACTGTCTGTAGATGTCATATTTATCACCCTAAAGTCCTTCCTGTCTCACGTTGTCAGTATGTATTGAATAAACATAGAAGGCTGAAAATTCTAAAGAAAAATACAAATGTCTCATCATAAAAACTGGATAAGTTACAGGAGAAAGAAAAGTGATTTGCACACAATGAACTCCCTCTAGCCTTCCTTTCTTTACATTTGGAGTGAAATGTGTAATAATTACAGCTTGTGGAGGTTTGAAAAGCCTTCATGGCTGTACAACACTTCCCAGCTGTGCATTTCACAGCCTGAGATAAAGAAAGCACAATGTATTTATTTATTAGGCAGCGAACAAATACTCAGCCATTCAAATTACTGGCATCCTCTGGGTATTTAGAATTCTCGTGTGAAGCTTACCACAGATATGAATAATTACTTTTCATCTTTGCAGGAAGGAAGCTACTGAAATTTCCATTTGAGCACAAGTTAAAAGAAACATTTAATCAATAGTTTTTAAAGTGAAAATACAGGAGGTCTGAAACAAGAAAAATCTTTTGTTGTGGAAAAGGGGCTAGGCCAAACAATAAAGGAAATGTACAGCAGCCTTATTTTGTTTTAAATCACCAGCTGAAAATTTAGAACATTTCTGTTGTAATCGAGGTAACAAGGGAAATAAAAAATCCTTGTAATTCTTGTGAGGATCCAGCTCAAGAAAGAAATCCGAGTCGAGCAATTACACCCTCCCACTTCTCAATCTAAAGCAGATGGAGCTGTATAACAGAAAGTGATACTCACCCAATTTACATGCTTGTTCTGAGCAGAAACCATGCTCGATTACAATGGCAAGAAAATAGACAATAGGCGCAGGAGTAGGCCATTTGGCCCTTCGAGCCAGCACCGCCATTCAATGTGATCATGGCTGATCATCCCCAATCAGTGCCCCGTTCCTGCCATCTCCCCCGATATCCCCTGACTCCGCTATTTTTAAGAGCCCTATCTAGCTCTCTCTTGAAAGAGAACCTGCCTCCACCACCCTCTGAGGCAGAGAATTCCACAGACTCACCACTCTCTGTGAGAAAAAGTGTTTCCTCGTCTCCGTTCTAAATGGCTTACTCCTTATTCTTAAACTGTGGCCCCTGGTTCTGGACTCCCCCAACATCCGGAACATGTTTCCTGCCTCTAGCGGGTCCAAGCCCTAAACAATCTTATATGTTTCAATGAGATATCCTCTCACCCTTCTAAACACCAGAGTGTACAAGCCCAGCTTCTCCATTCTCTCAGCATATGACAGTCCCGCCATCCTGGGAATTAACTTTGTAAAATGTACCTCTGTTATTTTGTATAGAAAGGAACTGCAGTTGCTGGTGTATACTGAAGGTGGACACAAAGTGATGGAGTAACTCAGCGGATCAGACAGCATCTCTGGAGAAAAAAAGATGGGTGATCTTTCAGGTAGGGACCCTGGAGTCTGAAGAAGGGTCTCGACCTGAAACGTCTCCCATCCTATTTCTCCAGATATGCTGCTTGACCTGCTGACTTACTCCAGCACTTTGTCTATGTTATGTTCCTTTGTAGCACAGCATTTGTTATTTTGTGAACCATGTAATTGTCTTCTGCATTACGACTGCTAAATTCAGTGATTTTTCGGTCAAAAACAACTAGATTACAATTTCCCCTGCTTTTAAGTCTGTTTCCAATCCAAGAGTGACACTTTATGCGTATCTATAATATGCCAATCACCCAAAACAGGAAACACAAGTCATCTTTGTTGCATTTAACAGGCATATTTCAGAGGCACATCACATAATTTGTGGTTGATTGCAAGGAGAGCTACACTTAGCTACAATATAATGCAAAACACAATCAGTAGAACATACAAATCTGTTCTCCAAAAAGATGGAATAAATTGTACCATTCTGAAAAAGATCCACCTCACACTGGATTCTTTCAAAGAATCGACAATGGAAATTTGTTAACAAAAACATGTTGTTGATTCACACACATAATAATTTTAGAAGACTAATGTAGATTGGTTTATGCATGAAAGCCAATGACTTTGTTTTCGCTTCATCGGGAAACAGTATGGATGACAGTCATAGGTTTCAGCAGGCTTTAATGGGGCTTGCACTGCATAACTGCATAAACAAAACAGTGTTCTTCTGGATGTTTGGAACCAGACTTCCCTCATTAATGAGCTATCACTCTCAGAAGAATAACGCTGCTGGTTTTATTTCTCAGAAGAATAGGGTGGTGCAGCGGCAGATTTGCAGTCCTACAGTCCAAGAGACCCGGGTTTGATCCTGATCACAGGTGCTGTCTATACGGAGTTTATACATTCTCCCTGTGACCACATGGGTTTCTCCAGGTGCTCCGGTTTATCCCACACTCCAAAGACATACAGACTTGTGTGTTAATTGGCCTTGGTTAAAATTGCAAATTGTCCCTTGTATGTAGGATATTGTTAGTGTTCAGGGATCACTGGTCAGCATGGACTCGGTGGACCGAAGGGTCTGTTTCCTCACTATATTTCTAAACTAAACTAAATATTAGGAGCACAATTGGGAAACCAAAGAAAGGGTTTAAGTTTGGCCAGTCTCATGAATTTGCAGCAAAAATTAAATGTTTCATATAGGAGGGGCACAATGCAGTGGGTCTGACATGACACCAAACTGAGAGACAGCTTAATCCACACAAATTAGTTACATTCTTTTACATGAGTGATTCAGTATACACGTTACACAATCCCACACAATTCAATTTGTTCCCAAAATCCGTGGACTTGAAAAAAATCCATTGGTACCGCTGTACAGCTCCTATCTCCACTGTGTAGCAAAGTATTTAGTATGCTATTGAAGTTTATATCATTATTTTTTGTAATTACATTACAATTTAAAATGTAAAAATGTAATTGAAATGTAATTCATTATTCTGTATTATCCACCTTATTTTCTTTGCTGAAGAGCATTTCTTTGTGACATTTAATATGCCCTCAATAGTATTATCTCCTGTGGTTAGTCCAACATTGGGAAATTCAGTCATCATGAGGAAAATGTTATTAAGCTTCAACCAATCCACTGCAGTGCAAAAATCTTTGGGCTAAAATGAAAATGAATCTAATCTTAAATTAAAATATCAGGCTCACTGTGCTTTTTTTTCAAATCTGAAAATGAATCAATGTTGAGATTGAAAGGGTGAAATTCAAATCCAAGTAATGCACTCTCAAGAAGAAAGAAACTCTGTTAGTGCTTAAATCACAAATTAAATATTGAATATACTTAGAATATGACAATATAGAACTTGATTTGAGCTGAAGATTACCTCCTCCAATATCTCCAATAATTAGTACGGTCTCTGCAGTGTTTTTGAAGCAAATGAAAAGATGATAAATTGCAGCTGTAGGATACATGACTGCACTCTTTTCAACACCTATGTGCCTCAGCAGAATATGTTAGTGCAAGACAGATTCCATATGTGTACTGACGATTCCCATCATCATCTCCCTTGACCCCTTCACTGCCTGCAAATGGTCAGACTACTGATCTGTTAGAAAGTACTGGATGATCTGCAGTTTCCTGCATCAACCTCCTTTCCTTCACAGCTTATCCTCATAACTGCATCAGGTTGAACCAGATGGTTTGCAACTTTGGCAACCTGTGTGTATTTGTACAAACCATATACTCTCCTACACAAAGATTGGCATTACATTTTCTGGAGCTTCACCTTCTTTCTTAAACTCTTTCTTAGGATCTTTCTTGAACTCGCCTCCTTAACATGAATCAGCCACTGTGACATCAACTAATGACCTACTGCTGTTTTTTGCCTATCACCAACAAAATGTTTTAACCTACAAAATACTCTGCAAACGCTGAATGATTGTGTTAACAGCATTCCACTCACTCTCTGAACCTCCACAATGTGAAAAGACAAGAACAGAAAGAACATGAGACACCATTACCACCAAGTTCCCCATCAAAATACACAACCTCTTCACTTGTTCATTGACTAATTTCTAATTGTTGTGTGCTCGGTTTCATGTAATTCTTCAATGACTCAAGAAAGCATATTAGCTTTGCGTGACCCGTTACTACCGTAACAGGAATGAATGGAACCACTCAGTGGCCATGCTGCCTTTGCCAACAACTGAGGGCATCAGAATGGTTAGGAGGTGACGTGACACCATAATAGCCACCAATAAATTTGAAAATAATATTTTAGTTGATAATACGTATTATTTTTGCAAATAGTGATGGCTGCAATTAAAATAATGTCTTTCTTGAGCTGGTGTACAATAAAGAATTTGCAAAGAAAATGCTTGATCCATTCTTCTGGAAAAAGATGTGGAAAACCAAAATAATTAATTTTAAAACCTCAGGTTTAAAATCTAAAAATATGCTAGAGTACTATGCAGTCAATGAATTGCATGTAAAATGTAGCCTTTGTTATTGTCTGGCAAAGAGATAAACACTATATGGTGGTCTTGGCTTAGAACAAAAAATCCCAAACTGGATTACACTTGGTAAATTTTCTTCCTCTTTCTGAAATAATTTGATTTAATATTTTATCTTGACAAATGGCTTGCTAAAGGGCCTGTCCCACTTTGACGACCTAATTCACAACCTTTTTTACTCGTGGACATTTTTCATCATGTTGAAAAAACGCCCCGACCTACTTGATGCCACGAGTACTTATGATTAGCATCACGACCTGCTACGACCTACCTACGACCTCCTACGATCCACCTATGACCTCCTACCGACCATGCTGTGAGTATGTCAAGGGAAAACTCGGCAGAGGTCGTGAATTAGGTCGTGAAAGTGGGACAGGTCCTTAACCTATTCCATCAGTTGGGGCACATTGGCAGTGGTTAGCTTCTTACATATTTGACTGCGTACTCATTACCTTCAGGGAAACAAAGTCAGCAACAGCTAATGTCAACACTCTTTCAACATGTAGCTCGTGGTCAATCAAGCAGGGTACACTACACATGCAGGGTACACTACACATGCAGGGTACACTACACATGCAGGGTACACTACACATGCAGGGTACACTACACATGCAGGGTACACTACACATGCAAGGTATACTACACATACAATTACCGTGATGCTCTCACCCAAAGTGATCAACACCTGTCCTGAGACGAACATAATTAGAGACTATCAGAGAGACATAGGTAGAGCTTGACGTATTCCTTACTCAATGTTGATCACTGTTTAGCAAGTCATTTGCTTATTTAAAAAAACAAAACTTGTCTGTAAAGTAATCCAATTTTGGTCTCTTTTCATCTGTACAGTGCAACAAATTAAACATAGCAAAATTGAGGGTTGAGGTGGCATGTGCATGCACTGACCCAAGATGCATGAAGAAGCTAAATGGTGATTTTAGATTAGTTTAGAGAGCATGGAAACAAACCCTCTGCCCATCATGTCCATGTCCATGCTCACCATCAATCACTCATTCACACTAGTTCTATGTTATTCCATTTTCTCATTCAATTCCTACCCAATAGTCTTTGTATGTGTTAGGAAACCAGAGCATGTGAAGGAAACCCATACGGCCACAGCGATAGCATACAAACTCCACGCAGACAGCACCCGGATGAACCCAGCTCTCTGCTGTTGAGGTAGCAGCTCTACGAGGTTGCGTTACTGTTCATTCATTTTAGAAGGCAATTCATGTGGAATCCTTGTCTCTTATTAGACATGATTAGACAAAGTTAAAAATGTTCTTAACTTTACTTCTTTTAAAGAAAGGTAGATCTTTTCCAAACATGCTCGTCCATTATTCAAAAATGCAAGGAAGTTGATGTAAGCCTACTTTGTAATGTGCCAGGAAATGGGATTATCCCTGTAAGTGATGCCATTAATCATTGCTTCATTGATTTTTTTGTTTTGCAAAGGCCATTAATTGCTTTGCTGAATACTGTATACCATTCACAAATTCTTGCAAACTGAACATAGCATTCAGATTTTAAATCTTCTGAAAAATCTTAATTTCCATTCAAGTAATTGGGTAGAACTTTCTTAAATCTACTTCTGCCCCGTTTTATTTTTACTATTGTCATAATTAGTTACTGGATCTCATGGATAAGTGGGATTGTTTAAGGGTCTGTGTGCTTTGGGCAAATCACAAGCAATATTCCTTGGTAAAATTAATATTCAACATTATTGCATTTTATTCCTAACATGATGTTTTATTGGTTTAAAAAAAAAGTTATTTCACTCTTTTTCCCCTTTGCTCAAGTCAGAAGACCACAGGTACAAATAGGCTTAGTTCACAATCACAAATATTATAGATCACCAACATATAACATAAAACTATACAGCACAGGAACAGGCCTTTCAGCCCATAATGTCTGTGCCAAACATGATGCCAAGTTTAACTAATCTCCTGTGCCTGCGCATGATCCATATCCCTTGATTCCATGTGCCGATCCAACAACCTCTTAAATGCAAATCCTTCCCAAACATATAGGAAAATTCATACAAGGTATCTCTCCAGTAAGCTGCAGCACACCGTGTGCTGTGTTAATCTGGTGCAAATATGAGGCTGTGCACATTGTGGCGAAGGGAACACCACACCATGCCCTATTGCTTCATGGCCGGAGATATCAAGCATCAACTCAGAGGTCAGCTGTCCTCCACAGCTCTCAACCCACTGCCCTGAGCATATCTCAGTTGCTTAACAGTTCATCTTGTATCTTTCCTCACCCCTTTCTCTCTCCACTGCGCAATGCCTGCCATGTTGTGATAATGTAGATTTAGAATATGGCATTAAATCAAACTACCAAAATGAGAGAGGTGATTGCTTTAATGTTAAATTTCTCATAGAAAAAATATTTCCTTTTTGTTAAAAACTGTCTAGAGAATCTATGCTGGTGGCAAAAGCAGAACTGCAGAAATGTTATATTTCCAATCTGGTTTTACCTAGATTGTATATGGACAACTTAAACCCATTAGTTGCTCATGAACCAAGTGCTAAGCCCACAAATGAAAATACTATATTGGAGTTTGTATTATTTAGTATTATTAAATTGATAAATCACATGCTCCTGTGAAACAAGGGGCATGTTTCAAACATCAGTGGAGCATCCTTGCATTGAGAATACCTAGTTTCCAAATTTGGTTCACATGGATACTTAAAACATCAAGGTAGAAGGGAAAGTGTGTGATAGGGTGAGAGGTAGAATGAAACATATTTTTAAAAGGAGAGCAGCCAGAGGAACTCAACAGATATGGCAGTATCATTGGAGGGAAATGGGGCAGTTGACTTTTCAGACTGAGACCCTACCTCCAGTCTAAAAAGTAGCTAGTACAAAAATGAGGGGGAAGGGATTGGCAAGAGTTGGCAAACGATAGATGGATACAGGTAAGGAGGGGTTGATTGACAGATGTCAGATGATTACTTATCATTTGCTCCATCCTACCCCATCTCTTTATATTGGCAACTTCCAGTATATTATTTCAGTCAAGATGAAGGGTCTCTTCCAAATCGTTATCTATCCATTCCCCGCCACAGATGCTGCCTGACCACATTTCTTCAGCTGTTCTTTAATTTTGCAACAGATTTCAGCATCAGCAATCCCTTGTGTCTTTGATGAAATAAAGGTAACCAGTTATGCAGAGTCTTCAATGTGAAATACTAACTCAATTTTCTCTCTTCACATCGACCAGTGGCACTAATGCCTGTGGTGATGAAGTGCTTTGAGAGGTTGATCATGGTGCAAATAAACTCCTACCTCGACAAAAACATGGACCCACTGCAGTTTGCTTACCACCATAACAGATCAACGGTGGATGCGATCTCGCTGGCTCTCCACTCCACTCAAGACCACTTGGACAACAAAAACTCATATATCAGGCTGTTATTCTTTGATTGCAGCTCGACATTTAATACAATCATCCCCTCCAAGCTGGTTACCAAACTCGCAGAACTGGGTCTCTGCGCATCTCTCTGCAATTGGATCCGTGACTTCCTCATTCACAGACCACAGACTGTTCGAATTGGTGGAAAGGTGTCAGCCTCGATAACAATCAGGACGGGAGCACCTCAAGGCAGTGTGCTCAGCCCTCTGCTGTACTCACTCTATACTCATGACTGCGTAGCTGGTCACAGTGCGAACTCCATCATCAAGTTCACTGACGACACCACTGTTGTGAGATTGTGTGATGGGGACGAGTCAGAATATAGAAGACAGATCAACCAACTACCAAATGGTGCCAGCACAATAACCTGGCCCTCAACACCAGGAACTGATTGTGGACTTTGGAAGAGTTAAGGTGGGGGCCCACAGTCCCTTTTATATCAACGGGTCGATGGTGGAAAGGGTCAAGAGCTTCAAATTCCTGGGCATGCACATCTCTGAAGATCTCTCCTGGACCGAGAACACCGATGCAATCATAAAGAAAGCACATCAGCACCTCTACTTCCTGAGAAGAATACGGAGAGTCAGTATGTCAAGGAGGACTCTCTCTAACTTCTACAGGTGCACAGTAGAGAGCATGCTGACTGGTTGCATCATGGCTTGGTTCGGCAACCTGAGCGCCCAGGAGCGGAAAAGACTACAAAAAGTAGTAAACACTGCCCAGTCCATCATCGGCTCTGACTTGAAAGTAGGCATGCAGGTGCAGCAGGCAGTGAAGAAAGCGAAATTGTATGTTAGCATTCATAGCAAAAGGATTTGAGTATAGGAGCAGGGAGGTTCTACTGCAGTTGTACAGGCCCTTGATGAGACCACACCTGGAGTATTGTGTACAGTTTTGGTCTCCTAATCTGAGGAAAAACATTCTTGCCATAGGGGGAGTACAGAGAAGGTTCACCAGACTGTTTCCTGGGATGGCAGGACTTTCATATGAAGAAAGACTGGATAGACTTGGCTTGTACTCACTAGAATTTAGAAGATTGAGGGGGGATCTTATAGAAGCGTACAAAATTCTCAAGGGGTTGGACAGGCTAGATGCAGGAAGATTGGTCCCGATGTTGGGGAAGTCCAGAACAAGGCGTCACAGTTTAAGGATAAGGGGGAAGTCTTTTAGGACCGAGATGAGAAAAACATTTTTCACACAGAGAGTGGTGAATCTGTGGAATTCTCTGCCACAGAAGGTAGTTGAGGCCAGTTCATTGGCTATATTTAAGAGGGAGTTAGATGTGGCCCTTGTGGCTAAAGGGATCAGGGAGTATGGAGAGAAGGCAGGTGCAGGATACTGAGTTGGATGATCAGCCATGATCATATTGACTGGCGGTGCAGGCTCAAAGGGCCGAATAATCTACTCCTGCACCTATTTTCTATGTTTCTATGACCTCCCTACCATCGAGGGGATTTATCGCAGTCGCTGCCTCAAAAAGGCTGGCAGCATCATCAAGGACCCACACCATCCTCGCCACACATTCATCTCCCCGCTACCTTCAGGTAGAAGACTGATTATAGGGTGATTTCACCAAAGGTCAAATGAGCGTAGATCCCCCCTCACGTGACCGAAAATTTTAACTGGAGGACATATCTCAGTTCGGTACATGTTAGTGAATGGGGAAACACGCACTTTCCCACCCGTTAAAAACATCGAAAACGGCCGATTTATGAGCTAAATTTTCTGTGGTAGTCGGGACACACTGATCTGTTCGATTCATAAATTTTCAGGCATTCTGATAGAAAGTAAGGTAATTTCAAGAGGGAACTAAGGTAGGAAAACAGCGGACAGTGAACAGCAAATCTTTGCCGTCTGACCTCACCTTTGAATGTCCACACTATTTTCAGTTCTCGCGTAAAGTTCCTTTAATTATGGTCAAAAGTAAGGAATTAATAGGATTACCTTCCATTTATGAAACACTCAGCGAGGGCAGAGGCGATCTTCTCCAAACGATAACGTTTACTATCATTAAATACCACGGAAAATAAGTTAGTCCAGATATACTTCCGCTGTGTGCCTACCTTCAGTTCCCTCAATTAATTCTCTTACTTTCTATCTTTTTTTTGCCTTGAAATTTAGGGTCTCCGTGCTTCACGGTCAACCCGACAAAAAAAAAAGAAAAATTTCAGAAGAAAACATCGGCCAGTGTTCGATGTTTTTCCGGGTGGGAAAGTGCTTTTTCCTTTTCACTCACAAGAAGCACCTTCTCGAAAGCTTGACACAGGGGGGATATGTCCTGGCAAATTGAAATTTTCGGTCACGAGAGGGGATCTAGGCTTTAAATTGACATTTGAGGCAAATCACCCTATTGAATTCAAAAAAAAAAAACTCTGAACATAATCATGCCTAACTACGTTTATTGTACCCGCATCTGTTGAGTTTATTCATGCACTGAACATATTTATACAAGACGTTGATGGAACAGTTTCTGTTCCGTCCTATATCCTTGGTATTGTGCCACTCAGCAAGAATTTAATTTTCCTATCGGAACAAATGACAATAAACGGGAAGGAATCTTGAATGGTGTCATCGCGAATTACCACACTATTTCAGTACGTCCTTGTTAAGTTCCTCCGGTTGGATTATGGTCTTCTAATCGGTTTTCCACCGGTGATCGTGGGCAAGATGGCGATTTATCCAAACACTCAACGGGCCGCAGAGGCCTCTCTCCAAAACAATAACGTTTACTATCATTAAATAGGGGGAAAATAAGTTAGTCCAGATATAGTTCATGTGTGCCTTGTATCTTTGCAATTAGACTTCTCTACTTTATATATTGCAAACCCCCCTTGAAATAAGGGTAAGTTGTTTGCCAACCGCCAAAAAAAAACTACATAGAAGAAGAAGAAGAAATAAGGGTCAGTGTTCTGCTGTCCTTGTGACTTAGCTTTCTTTGTTTTTGCTCACAAGAAGCACCTTCTCGAAAGCTTGACGCAAGAATGGCAAATTGAAGAGTCATCATCTAGAAGTGTTTTCATTAGCCTTTAAATTCCTCAAAATGAGGCACAATATTTATTTTGTTTTTAAAAAAAAGCCCTTCATAGTCATGCCTAACTACGCGTTGTACCCGCACGTTGAGTTTCTGCACTGAACAGCAAGTTCAAGACTTTGCCAAAGATCCTATATCTTTGGTCCCTGCCACTCAGTGAGCCTGGGGTTTGGCGGATCTGTCAATCAACAGGGAAGGAGGGGGAATGGTGTCACGCGTCATTACGTCATGCCCCCTCATCCCCTCCCCACAGCCCCCTCAAGAGTTTCCACAGGAGTGTGCCCCTCAGAGCCCCCATTCCATCCCTCATCCCCTGGGCAACATGCCGATGCAAGCGGCCCCACAGGGCCAACGTGAGTCTCCGGCGACAACGCCTCCGATCCCGGGCAGGGCCGCCTCGGGGGGAGAGGATCCCCCTCCAAGCGACCCCCCACACCTGGCAACTCATCCCCTCCCCACAGCCCCCTCCTCCCCTCCCCCACAGCCCCCTCATCCCCTCCCCACAGGGGAGAGGATCCCCTCCCCACAGCCCCCTACAATCCCCGCTCCCGGCCCCCTCACTCCCCTCCCCCCAGCCCCCTTCTCCCTCCCACACCCCCCCTCCCCATCCCCCCTCATCCCCCTCCCCACAGCCCCCTCATCCCCTCCCCACCATCCCCCTCCTCCCCTCCCCACAGCCCCCCTCATCCCATTTCAGATTCAGATTCAGATTCAATCCCCTGTCATTGTCCCCTGTACAGTACCCACCCCCCCCCCTCCAGAGACAACGAAATGCATTTAGCATCTCCCTGGACAGAGCCCCATAGCAAACGAGCCCCCTCCTCCCCTCCCCACAGCCCCCTCCTCCCCTCCCCACAGCCCCCTACAATCCCCTCCCCAACAGCCCCCTACAATCCCCTCCCCACAGCCAACCTCTTCCCCTCCCCTCCACTCAGCCCCCTACAATCCCCCCCCCCCACAGCCCCCTACAATCCCCTCCCCACACAGCCCCCTCCTCCCCTCCCCCACAGCCCCCTACAATCCCCTCCCCACAGCCCCCTCCTCCCCACAGCCCCCTCCTCCCCTCCCCACAGCCCCCTACAATCCCCTCCCCACAGCCCCCTCCTTCCCTCCCACAGCCCCCTACAATCCCCTCCCCACAGCCCCCTCCTCCCCTCCCCCACAGCCCCCTGCAATCTCCTCCCCACAGCCTCCTACAATCCCCTCCCCACAGCCTCCTCATCCCCTCCCCTCCCCACAGCCGCTTCCTCATCTCCTTCCAACAGCCTCCTCCTTTCCGAGTCCCTTCCCCGCAGCCTCCTCCCCTTTCCCTCTGCTGCTTCTCGCTTCCCTTCAGTAGAGGGTAAATATAAGTTGAGGTTTAGTTAACAACAACCTTTTCTTCCTCTTTCAGATTCGTTTGCCACCTGAAGTAAACCGCATCTTGTACATAAGAAACTTGCCATACAAAATAACAGCTGAAGAAATGTATGATATCTTTGGGAAGTATGGACCAATCAGACAAATCAGAGTGTAAGTGAAGATCAAAATAACATTTAGATGCTGGAGGTTGACACCTTGTTTCAATTAAGCAACTCTTGCTTCTTGTAGGCACAAGAACTGGAGATGCTGATTTACAAAAAAATACTGCTGGAGTAATGCAGCGGGTCATGCAGTTGTGGGTCAGGAGCCTTCTGCAGACTGATTGGAGTTTGAGAGAGAGCTAGAAAAGGGGTGGGGGGTGAAATCTGGCAAGTGGTGGGTGAATACAGGTGAGGGATGTTTTTGATTGACAGATAGCTGGACAGAAATGAAAAGACAAAAAGTGTGGGATAAGGATAGAAGAGGCACCGATTGTGAAACCAGAATACACGTGGAAGGAAAGAAATTAGTGTACATCCAGGTGGGTCATAGGGAAAAGAGGGTAGGGGAAGTCCAAATAACTGGTATATTTGTAGTATATGTTGGTCAGTAGTCTGTCCCCTATGATGGAGACGGATTTAGAAAGGAGAGAGAGGTGTCAGAGAGACGCAACACCTGTCCCTAAACGTCCTTCACATCCAACCAGGGATCCCATCAGTTCTTCCGGGTGGGACAGAGGTGCACATGCACCTCTAACTATCCACTGCATTCGGTACTTCCAATATTATCTCCTTTACATTGGCGAGACCAAGCATAGACCAGGTGGTCATCTCGCCAAACACTTGCACAGTTTGCCAAGGCCTGCTGGGTCCCTCATTTGCTAACCATTTGAATTGACTTTTCTGTCATGGGCCACCTCCATTGCCAGAGTGAGGCCATATGCAAACTGTAGGATCAGTACCTCATATTACTTAATCACAGAACATTTTTAGCTCTCTATGCATTCAGTTGCTCGGGACATCGCCACTATAGCGGGCAACTAACTCGGTCTGGGGTGTCAGATCCCGCTATACCAGCTGTGGCTGTAAGAGGCTGAGGGGCTGAATCTGAAATTCATTCAGCCCCTCGGCTCGAGATACTCTGCCCTTGAACTTGGTGCTCTTGAGCGCCGGAGAAGGTTTGATGTGCAAGCAACTGACATCCAGCTTGTCTTTGGTTTCCACGTTGCATTGCGCTGGTGTGAAAGTCACAGATGAGCTAACCTTCAATGAGGAAATTGCAAGTAGTTATTTCTAGGTCCTCCAGAGCAAGGAATGTATGATTTCAGCTGATGAAACTTATAATAGATGCTAATTTTAATAATGTTCAAATTACGTAAGTAATTGTGTCTTGCATTGCAGTGGAAATACACCCGAGACGAGAGGAACTGCCTATGTGGTATATGAAGACATTTTTGATGCCAAGAACGCTTGTGATCACTTGTCAGGATTTAATGTTTGCAACAGATACCTTGTAGTGTTATACTACAACGCCAACAGGGTAATTGTTTCATTCTTGAATTGCATTGTTATTTAAGTAATGGGCTTTTAAACAATTTGACATTATATTGGTAATTTGTACTGTAACGTCTAGCACTTCACAAATGGGTGTAAGGGCGGTTCGGTAGTGCAGTGGTCGAGTTGCTGTCTTACAGCCCTTTCAATGCCAGAGACCTAGGTCGGTCGGTCAATCAATCAATCAATCAGTTTTATTCGTCACTTGCACATAAAGTGCAAGTTAAATGAATTTGCCAGCAGCGGTACAATGAAAAAGAACACACAAAAACCTTCTTCAGTCTGAAGAAGGGTTTCAGCGTGAAACATTGCCTTTTTCCTTTGCTCCATAGATGCTGTTGCACCCGCTGAGTTTCTCCAGCTTTTTTGTGTACCTTCGATTTTCCAGCATCTGCAGTTCCTTCTTAAACACACAAAAACCTAGGTTTGATCCTGACTATGAGTGTTGTCTGTACGGAGCTTGTACGTTCTCCACGTGACCGTGTGGGTTTTCTCCGAGATATTCGGTTTCCTCCCACACTCCAAAGACGTACAGGTTTGTAGGTTAATTGGCCTATAAAAATGGAAATTGTACCTAGTATGTGTATAATAGTGTTTATATGTAGGGATTGCTGGTCGGTGCGGACTCGCTGGGCTGAAGGACCTGTTTTGGCGCTGTTTTTCTAAAAAAAGAGATAATTGAGGTTTCTCGAGTGAGAGAAAACCTTAAAAGAGATGCTAGATTGCTAAAATTGGAAATTAGCATTTTATGCTAGTGCGTAGCTTGAAGTAGTGCATGGATTTTGTTTCATGGTGGAAATCTAGATTGTACTGAATGTTGTACTTTTATATTTAACATAAAAAAAACTACTCGGTATTTGTGTATGCTTTAATAGTTAACAATCCAAGATGGTTTGCTATGGTAACTGACAATTTTCTTATTGACATTAATACGTATATATTGTTCATCTATAGTTTAGAAGTCTGGTTATTTTGTAGCTTTTAATTATCTTCATTTTACCATATAAATAGGCATTCCAAAAGATGGATACAAAGAAAAAGGAAGAGCAACTCAAAATTCTTAAGGAAAAATACGGAATCAACACAGAAACAAAATGAATCATTGAATATTTGCTTCATTTTTTGCATTGATAATATGGTTGCAAGGGTTTTGAAGCATTTTGGAACTCTTAAGTGCTTGGTTTAATCTCAACAATTTGATACTTTGAGAAAGTCATTTACTTAGGTCAACTATTGTAAATGATTTCTTTGTAACTATTATGCTGATTTAAAAAAAAAAGACAATTTAGTACAACATTTATTGGTATTTAAATCACTTTGTTTTTACTGTACTTGGTTTGTGTTGAAAATTTTCTACAGAATGTGCGCTCTTATATTATGAATCCTAAAACATTGTTTTGTATAAAAGCTGTAATTGTCGACTCAGTCTCTTAACGACATTGAATCAGGTAGTCAGTTATGGATAATGGTTTTTTTAGAATAGGTTGGAAAGGAAGTATCTGTATACTCAAACTGCAATTCCGTATGATCTTCCATTACTCTCTAACACCCAATTTGTAATGCTCAACATTGTGAATTACAGAATTGCAGTAATCCCATTTTCACAAGTGTGCATGCAAATTTAGTGTGCATGTTATTATATGGCATTAGGTGGTAATGTTAACCCCAGAACATACTATTAGTACAAGACAGTCAAAACAGGGAAACAAATCGAGTCGGGTTATCTTTCTTTGTTGGGAAGGTTCACTTCTGTGAGCATGCTGTGTATTCTTTTATCTTCATGATAAAACCATTCCCGGTATAAAACCAGTTTTATATTGATAAAGAGTAATATTTAGTTTAACCTGAGATATAACGTTTATAGGATAGGAATCAATATTTTACAAGTAAATTAAATTGCAACAGAATCTATTTAACTTTTGTCTGGGTAACTTTACACATGGTAAGAGCTGCTCTGCTTCTGTGGAAAGGTGATGTGAAAATGTCCATACTTATTCTAGTTTTTAAGTTGAGCAAATTTCAATCAATGGAAATTTATTTCTTAAATATTCACAGGACCTACTTTAAATTGTACTAAAATCCACAGATAAAGCAGTTTAGTCGAATATAAATTGGAATGGATTTATTCCTGCTGGATTTAACAACTATTATGCAGGTCCTATTACTGAGAATGGCAATAAGCCAATTAATAGCATTTTTTAAAATATATCTGATTTTATGTAAGAAACACTGACCTTGCAGATTAACTTTTTTTTAAATAAGTAAAATCAAATAAACAAAATTTCTGAAAATTGCCGCTCAGACGGTAGAGACTGAAAAAGTGTATGGTCATTTCTCAAAAAACCCACAGATAAAACAAGTTTTAAGACACAGTGGAAAGGGGTAGACGAGGGTTCAGAAAGGGGAGGTTTGTGATGGATTGGACAATGCCAAAGTTAAATATGGTATCAAGGAAAAGATAGGTGGGAGTGGGATCAGCAAAATATATACAGGCCATCGCAAGTCAAAACTTGACTGGAGGAGTACGAATAATTGATAACAAATAAATTAGTTTTGAGTCTAGTTGAAATGTGAATTTGCTTCGCACACATTGGGATAACGTAGGCTAAGGTCAGAGAAATCAGCATGGAGTGGGACTAAACATTACAGGCGCTGATAGCTCAGAGTATTGTTTATGGATCGGACGGAAGATGAATCAATCCAGGATATTGAGAGTGATAGAAGAGTGAAGCTGTGTGTTACAGAGCAAAGTGTCTTCAAACTGTTCAAAAGAAGATGGCACAAGATGCATTTAGTAGATAGGTACCAAAAATGTGGAGGGAAAATGAGTGATTCAGAGAGGGTAAAATATGAGAGAAGGAATATGAGAAATTAATTTAAGATAATGAGAGAAGGAATATGAGAAATTAATTTAAGATAATGGATGTGAAAGAGTATGGGGGATCCTTGGTTGAGGAAAAAGGTAGACACGCCCAAAAACCACTGGTTTGAAATGGAGGTAGAAACTTGGAAAATACAGTGAAGTCCTTACTGGAATATAGGACGGCACGTAGTTAAGGTAGCTGGAAAAGTCAGTAATTTATATTTCAAGACTTAAACACAGAAATTGAGCTTGTATGGTGAAGGAAAAGAAAGGAATGGGAGGAGAGAGGGTTGAAATTAACAGATTTTTTTTCATTTCAAGGCAAGAATGGGAAGTGGTATCTCATCAATCATATATTTTGCAACAAGAGATGAAGGAGAGAAGATCGACACAAAATGCTGGAGTAACTCAGTGGGAGAGGCAGCAGCTATAGAGAGAAGGAATAGGTGCATTTTCAGGTCGAGATCCTTCGGACCTTCAGGAGAGAACGTTCCTAGGCAGAAATAAAGAATGTTCGATATTTTGTGATATAGACATTTTTTTGTGATGATAAGGCATAAAGGTTAAAAACTAGTTTTCAATTTTTCATAATGATTAAAATTACAAAAAGATATCAATGCTTATAAAGTTAAATGTATTACTTAAATCAGGACCTTAAATGGGATGCCAATCTGCCATAGGCAAATAGCAAGGAACCATATGTGTACCTTTGTCTAGGTATGTTACAAAACTTACCTTCAGCGGCGCTGCAGTTCTGTCACTGCCTGTGTGCGCGACTTTGGCGCCTTTGAAAGGGAGGCGGGTTTAAAATGCCGTTTTTTCCAGCCTGTTGAAATCGATTTTTGTCAGGCTGTTTAGTTGCTGAAGAAAAATCGCTCCAACATAGGTTTTATTAAGTTTTTTTTAAACTGTACTGGATATTTTAATAGCAGAAGTAAATTAAAAATCTTCTAAGCCGTTAACACCGACAACGGGGACGGATTTCACGTACGGGACAGGTAAAGGAAAGCCACTTATTTTACATATAAATGTGCTTCTTAGGGTGCCTTTAATCAAAATTTCACGTTGCAAAAATGTGATTATGTAAATATAGAAACCGGCAATATTTTTCCTGCCGATATGGGGTTCAAATTCACTGCAACCGCAGCGTTCCAAACAATCGCGTTTCACAAAATCCCACTCGCAAGATAATTTAAATGGCCATTTACGGGAATTAAACACTAAATTCCTTCAATTTGACAATGAGATTTAAAAATCATGTTGTATTGTGAATTCTTGTGTGAATGTTCTTTGGACACTTAGGCTATTTAAAAGTGTTAACCTTTTCTTAAGAAATTGATAGATGTTTTTGGAATGGAATGCTATTTATTGTCATTTAAACCTAGGTTTGAACGAAATTTCATTTCTACAGTTTTTTACATTACAAAAAAAAAACCAAGACCCACACTTAACACAGTTTACATAAACATCCATCACAGTGAATCTCCAACACCTTCTCACTGTGATGGAAGGCAAAGTCTTTATCTCTTCCCTTTGTTCTTCTCCCGAGGTCCAGCAGTCCAACTGCAGCGTCGAGGCGAACTGGGGCTCCGCTGTTAAAGCCCCCGGCGGGCGATGGTAAGTCCTGTGGCCGTTTAAGCCACGCCGGGCGATGTTAGGCCCCTTTAAACCCCGCGATTCCAGCAGGAGAAGTTGCCGTTGCGGAGCTCGGAAAAGCGGTCTCCCACCAGGGACCAGCGAGCTCCGATGTTCCTATCCACCAGGACTGTGGCCGGAGCCTCCGAACTCCAAAGTCGGGTCGTAGTCGCGTGCCACCACAGCTCCCCCCGCTCCGAAGCCGGCCAGCTCCGCGATGTCAGTTCCGCAGGCTCCGCGACTGGAGTCCTCAGGTTAGTCCCGGCCAGAGGCCGCCGCTGACTCCACGATGTTAGGCCCAACGACATCCAAGACCCGACGGGGAATAGTTGGGTCCCCGCACGGGGAAGAGATCCCCCACAGCCCCACATATACACAGCTAAAAATAAAAATAAAAACTACCTCAAGACATACATTTAACAAGACAAAAAAAAAGACAGCCGACTGTAGTCGAGCCGCTGCTGTTAGGCGCCGCCAATTACCCCAGATCTAGTAATTTAATTTTGTAATTAGCTACAATTAGCTAACTAACTAATTATATGCTTTAACTTCAGGTAATCCAAGTATGATTGTTTCATATTTGTTTCAGAATGCTTCAATCTATAATAACTGAAAATGTAATTCAGTTCTCTTAATTTTTAAGAAAGTTCCAAGTTCAAGAGTTTATTGTCATGTGTCCCTGGGGACAATGAAATTCTTGCTTTGCTTCAGCACACAGAACATAGTAGGCATTTACTACAAAACAGATCAGTGTGTCCATATACCGCAATATAAATAGATACACAGATGAATAAATAAACTGATAAAGTGCAAATAACAGATAATGGGTTATTAATAATCAGAGTTTTGTCCAAGCCAGCTTTAATAGCCTGATGGCTGTGGGGAAGTAGCTATTCCTGAACCTGGTTGTTGCAGTCTTCAGGCTCCTGTACATTTGACCTGAAGGTAGCAGGGAGATGAGTGTGTGGCCAGGATGGTGTTAGTCTTTGATGATACTGCCAGCCTTTTTGAGGCAGCGACTGCGATAAATCCCCTCGATGGAAGGAAGGTCAGAGCCGACGATGGACTGGGCAGTGTTTACTACTTTTTGTAGTCTTCCTCTCCAGGGCGCTCAAGTTGCCGAACCAAGCCATGATGCAACCGGTCAGCATGCTCTCTACTGTGCACCTGGAGAAGTTAGAGAGAGTCCTCCTTGACAAACCGACTCTCCGTAATCTTCTCAGGAAGTAAAGGCACTGATGAGCTTTCTTGATAATTGCATTAGTGTTCTTGGACCAGGAAAGATCTTCATGGATGTGCACGCCTAGGAAATTGAAGCTCTTGACCCTTTCAACCTTGACATAAACGGGGCTGTGGGTCCCCCTCCTACTCCTTCCAAAGTCCACAATCAGTTATGGGCTTTTGACTGTCCTTGATCACAGCTTTTGAGTTAAGTCAATGGAAAAGCAATAGGGAACAAGATGCTAATTTCCGAGTATGAAAATGACCATAACCTTTTTAATACTGAAGATATGAAAGTGAATTAGGTGTCAAATTAAACTTCTTTTTATGCTTTATCTGATGGGATAAATTGCAGACTTGATTTTTTAAAATCTCAAAATTTTGTAACATTGCTACTTTGCCTCCAAAAAAATTACTGCTCGGTTCCTCTCCTAACATCTCTGGAGAAAGTGAGAAAAGTTTTCTTTTAACAGACAGGAGGAACACTGAACATAAAACATTGCTGGCCAAACAGTTTTTACTGATATATACGACAATTTTAAAGCCAACATTTCTTTTTTTTCTGCAAATAAATCTTTGCATAGATTTTAAGGTATACAAGTATACTTAGTATACAAACTTAAAGCACAAGGCATTGGGGGTTCAGTATTGATGTGGATAGAGAACTGGCTGGCAAACAGGAAGCAAAGAGTAGGAGGAAACGGGTCCTTTTCACAATGGCAGGCAGTGACTAGTGGGGTACCACAAGGCTCAGTGCTGGGACCCCAGCTATTTACAATATATATTAATGATCTGGATGAGGGAATTGAATGCAATATTCCAAGTTTGCGGATGCCACTAAGCTGGGGGGCAGTGTTAGCTGTGAGGAGGATGCTAGGAGACTGCAAGGTGACTTGGACAGGCTGGGTGAGTGGGCAAATGTTTGGCAGATGCAGTACAATGTGGATAAATGTGAGGTTATCCATTTTGGTGGCAAAAACAGGAAAGCAGACTATTATCTAAATGGTGGCCGACTAGGAAAAGGGGAGATGCAGCGAGACCTGGGTGTCATGGTATACCAGTCATTGAAAGTAGGCATGCAGGTGCAGCAGGCAGTGAAAAAAGCGAATGGTATGTTAGCTTTCATAGCAAAAGGATTTGAGTATAGGAGCAGGGAGGTTCTACTGCAGTTGTACAGGGTCTTGGTGAGACCACACCTGGGGTATTGCGTACAGTTTTGGTCTCCAAATCTGAGGAAGGACATTATTGCCATAGAGGGAGTGCAGAGAAGGTTCACCAGACTGATTCCTGGGATGTCAGGACAGTTTTATGAAGAAAGACTGGATAGACTTGGTTTATACTCTCTAGAATTTAGGAGATTGAGAGGGGATCTACTCCTGCACCTAATTTCTATGTTTCTATGTTTCTAAGGTAAATGAATGTTCATCTACATTATTCACTATAGTGAGAAAACTCCACAGTGGTCACAAGACAAAACATTCTAGTTTATTGTCACATGCACAAGTACGGTGAGGTACAGGTACAATTAAAATCTTGCCTGCAGCAACATCATAAGCACATCATAATCAAAAGGTTATATCCTTGGTCATTTCTGAGGCAGTTAATTCACACCATAACCAACCTATGAAGCACTTCATAATGGAGTAATTGCTACTGGATGGTAGTTATTGACACGGTCAGCATGCACTTCTTAGGCATCAGTACCTAATGGATGCTTTTTTGAAGCCTTTAGCTTTGGCTTTGGACAAAATGTATTACTCCATACTAAATAAGAGAACTTACCCTTGAAGTACAAAAGCTGTAATTGACCCATAGCCTTTCAATTTGTGAATGGATTAAACGGTTCCCAGACGTGGCGCCAACAGACAAGAAGTCGAAGCAAAGAAGTCGAAGCCAAAGAACCGAATAGAAACGAGGCCGAAACGCCAATGAACCGAAAGCGTCTGAATACGAAACGCCTACTAACCGAAAGGATGGGACGCCTAAATGCAAACTAACCGAAGGATGGGACGCCTAAAAGCAAACTTACCGAATGACCGCTCAGTCGAAACGCTACCTACCCGAAAGGCAGCGTCGCCTACAAGCCAAAGGACCGACTGCCGCTCAACAGAAAAGTCCAATAACATCTTGCTTCGGTTTCTTGTCTGTCGGCGCCGTGTCCGCACACGGGATAAAACATGGGTAATTACCAATCTTTGCATTCAGTAATGAATTCAGTAGTGTTCATTATGCACACGAGGCAATTTTCTTTCCAAAGCAGCTCTGGATTTTGAGCTGATATCATTATGACCATTTCTTTAACCTTATTTCCCTTGCCCTCTCAATTCTGCAGAATTGTTTGTTATGCCACTATTATGATTCCATTTCTGATAACTATCAATTAGAATGTGTATAAATAGCTATATTGCTGCAATTTATGTTAACCAATTAAACAGAATAAGGCTAAAACATATATTTTTGGTAATGCTTTAGTAATTGACATGAGCAACTTCAAGATTTATCTGGCCAGTCAAAAATATCGAGGATCTTTGTTTCCTTTCTCCAACTTCATATTGAGCATTTATTATTTCCTATGAAATGTTTTTTTTTCTTTTTCTTGGTCAATTAGTTCATTCCCGTCTGCAAAGGATGCTACAGTGGAAATAAACCAGAGCGAGCAACTTCATTTGCTTAAACCCAGAAAAACATTGTGTGGAAGCAATCAGTGAGGCCCATAAATATTAAACACCAATGTCATCATTCTTGCATTCTGTCCTTCACTTTGACAGAGCAACAGGTGTTACAGAGGGGGGAAAAAAGTAAGTTATCAAGCTCACTCATAGGTTAATGAGGGTGCCATTACTCAGAACACCAGAAACCTGTTATATCATATTAGCTACTTCACAAGACATGCATTAGTCATGAGAAGTAGCTCTTAGGTTCTCAGTTCAAAACTGACAGGTAAAAAGTCATTCCTTGTAGGGCAGTAATTTACAATGGCAACTGCCCAAACTTTGGACAGAGAAATGGTCAGTAGTCAACCTGTCAATTTATGGTCTAGAGATTACAATACATGTTTATGGTCAGTATATTATTGATTGCATATTAAGAATCTAAAGTATATAATTGCCACTATTTTCAGTCTTTCCCAGAAAATCAACCAGACTTAGTAAATGTAATTAAACGTATCCTCATTAAGAGACATATTCAGGTAGCTTCTGAAAGAAAAAAAAATAATGAAAACAAACTTGTGGTGTCATTCTCAGGATTTGCTGGATCTTAGTGGCTAGTGGTGATATTCACGTCTTGTTTATTATTTTATTGGCAGCCTTGGTGGCTTGTATGGCAAAATCTTTATTTTACAGCTTATGTATTTCATTAAGTTATCACTTGGCATTAGGTAATACCGCATAGACAAATTATTGGAAGTAGTGTAAGGATTTGCTATTGTGATGACTTGTGCTGTTAAATTTAGCAGAATATCCAAGACCAAAAAAGTAAGATTTAAATTTAATCTTGCGGAAAGTGCAGACATGATACCTGTTTACCTGAACATTTGCCTTTTAATATTTGGATAAGAATATATAACATTGTTTACTTATTTTAATTAGTGCATCTTTCAATAGTTACTCTGCATTCAATTGTATCAGAAAATAAAAACTTGGCAAGGAGTCATGTGAATAAGTGCACAGTATGCTAACACCAAAACTAAAGTTCCCTTTTAATAAGGAAAATGATACACAATGCAAAATACTTCTTTGGTTGATGGCCATTATATAACTGTCACATTGCGTTATATAAGATGGTAATACATTGCTATAAATGTACAGTGTCTAATCATCTGAGTCATATGGTTTGATTGCTGTCACAGTTCTATCTATAAGAGACACGACTAATTGCCTATGACCACAGGTGATCATTACCATTTCATACACTGTAATTATTCATGAGTTCATCTGAAGGTCAGCAGTGAAAATACACTTGATTTCTCTCTTAGTGTAAGATAAAATGGCAGAGAGAAGATACAGGTATTTAGCAGAATGGTATCCAGGGTGTTTGTGATGTACAGGGAGTGTGAGATCATGCTAATTAGAACATTATGCCACAATCAATTACTGACAAAAACATATTCTATCTGCACCTCCTCGATAATTGTGATGCTCAACAACATCAACAGATGGGATTCTGGTATTTTTTTTAGCAGAAATAAATCAGATGGTAAATGTAGTCGAAATTCATGGGCTTTTTTAGATCATGCTCTTGTTGATATATTATTTATTTATGCTAAACGGGTTTGTTCTACCTCATCTACAAAAGTCCAAAACAAATCAGGACCAGTGGGCAGCAAACTGAAAGAGAAGACATGAAAAATGATGTGTGCGACATGGTCACATTGAAGTGGCAACGAGCCACACGTTCGCCTGAAGCTTCAGATCAAGGCTTTCTTTCTTACAATAGAATGATTGTTATCTGCTCCCCAACCCCAAAATGCTGTTAACATTCAGCAGGTTAGGCAGCAAATGTAACAAGAAAAACAGTTAATGTTTCAAGAAGGGTTTCGGCCCGAAACGTCGCCTATTTCCTTCGCTCCATAGATGCTGCTGCACCCGCTGAGTTTCTCCAGCATTTTTGTGTACCTTCGATCTTCCAGAATCTGCAGTTCCTTCTTGAACACTAATGTTTCAGCTCAATGGCTTTTCTTCAGATGGGATCTCAACTAGAAGCATTAGTCTTTTAGTGAAGACTGAAAACACACTTTCGCCAACAGGAAATACTGGTAGACACAAGAAACTGCAAATACTGGAATAGAGTCACACAGCATGTAAACAGAGTCTTCGGCTCAACTTGCCCATGCCAACCAACATATCCCATCTACACTAGTCCCACCTGTCTGCATTTGGCCTATACCCTTCTAAACCTCTCCTATCCATGTACTTGTCCAAATGCCTTTCAAGTGTCGTGACAGTACTTGACTAATAGAGCGGTAGCTCCACTTACCAACCACACTACATCACAACATTCTGGTCTGTAAGCCAAACACTTCAGAATTTTCCAAGTGCACTTTAGATATCTACATGCGCAATATACAATATAGCAACACTGCCCCTTTTTACTCTAGCACTTTAATTTTACATTTTTTAATTATAATGTTTTTTTTAACTGTCTGCTGTTCTACCAAAGCACCAAGTCAAATTCCTTGTATGTGTACATACTTGACCAATCAATTGCCTCTGATTTTGATTCTGATTCAACTACCTCCTCTGGCAGCTCGTTTTTGTGAAAAAATTCTCCTGTTGGGTTCCTATTAAATCTTTCCCCACTCATGTTAAACCTACATCCTCTGGTTCTTGATTACTTCACTCTGGGTAAAAGGCTCCGTGCATTTACGCTATCTCTACCCCTCATGATCTTATACACCACTATCTTACCACTATTGGTAAGTAAAATCATCTATCTCTACTACTTCTATAATTCAATATAATAATACAAATAAAAATAAAGGTGAGTAGTTGGTGGTGCATCTCCAAGTAATTAATATTCTTTAATTTAATGAGAGCAAAGGAAGTATTTTAAGAATAATGCACCATGTAAACTTGATCAAATGGAATGCCTCCTTCTGCACAATGTGGAAAGCCAGGGCTATTTCTAGAGTCTGGGGTAAATGCTTTTGGGTATTTGAGTCAGAATGATGAGACGAGAACCAACTACCAGATGTAATATATTTGCATTTTCAAAAGACATTCGACAAGATACCAGGCAAGAGACAATATATGCCACTGGATGGTGAATTGGCTAATGCCCCTGTCCCACTTAGGAAACCTGAACGGAAACCTCTGGAGACTTTGCGCCCCACCCAAGGTTTCCGAGCGGTTCCCGGAGGTTGCAGGTGGTTGCCGGAGGTTGCAGGTAGTGGAAGCAGGTAGGGAGACTGACAAAAACCTCCGAGAACCGCACGGAAACCTTGGGTGAGGCGCAGTCTCCAGAGGTTTCCGTTCAGGTTTCCTAAGTGGGACAGGGGCATTAGTAACAGGGAGAAGTGAGTTGGGGAAAGAGCCATTTTCAGATTGACAATCCATAACCCGTGGCCTGCTGTAGGTACCAGTGCCAGGACTGTAATTGTTTACAATATAATTAACGATTGAGAGGGAAGAAGTGAATGGACCATAGCTAAAGTGAGAATGATACAAATGTAGTAAGCTGTGAGGAGGTTACAAAACATTAAGAGAGATATTAATAAGTTTTACAAATGGGCAGAAAGTTGACAATGGACTAAAATACAGGAAAATATCAAATTCTTCACTTGAAAATGAAACACAGATAGCTGGCACACACAAAACAAATGTAAATGCTGTCATTTTTATAAAGGGGTTTGGAGTATAAAGGAAAGTTTTACTGTAACTGTGAGGTGACATCTAGAGTACTATAAAAATGTTGGCCTCGTTATTTAAGGACATAAATATTATCATTGGAGGTGGTTCAGAGAAGATTGACCACAATGATCCCCCAGATGGTTGCAATAGGAAAGAATCAGGTTGGGTCTTTATTGAATAGAGTTTAGAAGAATGATAGGTGTTCTTGTTGAAACATCCAACATTTCTCAGGGGCTCGGCAGGGTAACTAAACCAATACAGATACCAAATGCTGGGAAGTTATTTCTACTTGGGGGAGGATGTAAAATTACAGCAGGTAGTTTGAGAACAAGGGTGCATCCATATAAGAAGGAGTGGAAGATCAATTTCTTCTCACAAAGGGAGCATCTTAAATATTCCCTGAGCCAGAACATAGTGAAAGCTGGATCCTTGAACATAATCAAAGCTATCATGAATAGATTTTAAATCAATTGAACGATGAATGGTGTGTAAACCATGATCTTATTGAATGCGTGAGCAGGCTTGGCCAAATTGCTCACCTCTGTTCCTATCCCTTATGGTCTGTGTTAACATCATCAATAAACTTGAAAACGTGACTTTCTATCTTTTTATCCAAGTCATTTAAAAATATTTCATGCTTGCAGACCTTATGCAAGTCCACATCCTGGCCATTATTCCTAGTTTCTTTTTCTTGTGCCTCAGCCAATTTAATAATCGATGAACACATTTTCCCTGTATTCCACAGGCTTCAATCACTTGAACAATTTCATCAAATGCCTTCTCAAGATTCAAGATTCAAGATTCAAGATTCAATTTATTTGTCATTTGGACCCCTTGAGGTCCAAACGAAATGACGTTTCTGCAGCCATACCTTACAAACAAATAGACCCAAGACACAACAACACAACATAATTTACATAAACACCCATCACATCGCTGTGATGGAAGGCCAAAAAAACTTATCTCTCCACTGCACTCTCCCCCCCCCGATGTCAGAGTCAAAGTCAAAGCCCCCGGCTGGCGATGGCGATTGTCCCGCGGCCATTAAAGCCACGCCGGGTGATGCAAGGTCGCACACTGGGTCTTGATGTTGGAGCCCCCGGCGTGCACTCGCAGAGTCCCGCGGCCATTCCAAGCCGCGCGGGGCGGTGCTGTAAGGCCCCGCTCCAGGAGCTCTTCGACCCCGCTCCCGGAGCCGCCGTCCCCCAGACCCGCAGTTGCAGCCTCCGAATCTCCGGAGGTCGGGCCGCAGCGGCAGCAGCGCTCCACCACCGCTCCACCCGCTCCGGACTCGGCCAGCTCCGCGACAGTGAGGCAAGTCGTCGGCACCAGAGCCCCCGGTCTTCTCCTGTTGGAGGCCGCTCCTCATTGCAGCCCCAACGACAACGGAGACCCGACAAAGAAAAGGTCGGGTCTCCCGTGCAGGGAGAGATTAAAAGTTACCCCCCTCCCTCCCACCCCACCCCCCCCCCCCCACACACACACCCCAATTGCAAATAACAAAAACTACATAAAAACATAGACAAAAAAATAATTAAAAACGCAGACGGGCTGCAGAGGCCGTTGCTGACGAGAGTCGCGCCTGCCGTCTCAAAGTTAATTTAATTACACAATAAAAATGATCAGCCCGCTACTTCAGCAGCTTGTTCATAAAATTCACTCCAAGGAGGCCTGGAACACATTGTGAGGGGTGATGGTGGAGGCAGATACGATCTTGGTGTTTAAGAGGTTTTTAGATAGGCATGTGGAAGTGTAAATAATAGATGGATTCGGATCAGATACTGTACAGGCAGATTAGATCAATATTTCATCATGATTGGCACAAACATCGTGGGCTGAGGACCTGTTCCAGCGCCGAGCCTTGCGGTACATTGCGACCTTTGCAGCCTACATGAAGACCAGATACGACCTTGGTAAGGCCATCAAAAAGGTCAAAAGGGACTTCTGCTCCAAACTGGAGGACGAGACAGATGTTCGGCAGCTGTGGCAGGGCCTGAATACAATCACCTCCTACAAGGCAAAACCAGGAGGCAGCTCGAATGTCGGTGTAACATCACTCCCTGACGAGCTCAATGCGTTTTACGCACGCTTTGACAGGGAGAATACTGATGTGCCTTCCCGATCCCCCATTCGCTGTGATGGTATTTCAGTCTCAGTCACAGAGGCCGATGTCAGGAAATCCTTCAGAGGGGTGTACCCCCGAAAAGCACCTGGTCCTGATGGTATACCCGGTCGTGTTCTAAAAACCTGTGCGGACCAACTGGCGGGAGTTTTTACGGACATTTTCAACCTCTCACTTCTGAGGTCTGAGGTCTGAGTTTCCCACCTGCTTTAAAAGGGCATCAATTGTACCGGTGCCCAAGAAGAGTAAGGTGATGTGCCTCAATGACTATTGACCAGTGGCACTAACGCCGGTGGTGATGAAGTGCTTTGAGAGGCTGATCATGGAGCAAATCAACTCCTACCTCGACAAAAATCTGGACCCACTGCAGTTCGCGTACCGCCACAGCAGATCAACGGTGGATGTGATCTCGCTGGCCCTCCAATCCGCACTGGACCACTTGGACAACAAAAGCTCATATGTCAGGCTGTTATTCATTGATTACAGCTCGGCATTTAACACAGTCATCCCCTCCAAACCGGTTACCAAACTCGCAGATCTGGGTCTCTGCGCATCCCTCTGCAACTGGATCCTCGACTTCCTCATCCACAGACCACGGTCTGTTCCTATTGGTGGAAATGTGTCAGCCTCGATAACAATCAGCACGGGAGCACCTCAAGGCTGCATGCTCAGCCCCCTGCTGTACTCACTCTATACTCATGACTGCGTAGCCAACCACAGTGCGAACTCCATCATCAAGTTCGCTAACGACACCACTATTGTGCGGCGTATCACTGATGGGGATGAGTCAGAATACAGAAGAGAGATCGAGCAACTGTCCATATGGTGCCAGCGCAATAACCTGGCCCTCAACACCAGCAAAACCAAGGAACTGATTGTGGGCTTTGGAAGGAGTAGGAGGGGGACCCACAGCCCCATTTATATCAACAGGTCGATGGTTGAAAGGGTCAAGAACTTCAAATTCCTGGGCGTGCACATCTCTGAAGATCTTTCCTGGTCCGAGAACACTAACGCAATTATCAAGAAAGCTCATCAGCGCCTCGACTTCCTGAGAAGATTACGGAAAGTCGGATTGTCAAGGAAGACTCTCTCTAACTTCTACAGGTGCACAGTCGAGAGCATACTGACTGGCTGCATCGTGGCTTGGTTCGGCAATTTGAGCGCCCTGGAGAGGAAAAGACTACAAAAAGTAGTAAACACTGCCCAGTCCATCATCGGCTCTGACCTTCCTTCCATCGAGGGGATTTATCGCAGTCACTGCCTCAAAAAGGCTGGCAGTATCATCAAAGACCCACACCATCCTGGCCACACACTCATCTCCCTGCTACCTTCAGGTAGAAGGTACAGGAGCCTGAAGACTGCAACAACCAGGTTCAGGAATAACTACTTCCCCACAGCCATCAGGCTATTAAACCTGGATCAGACAAAACTCTGATTATTAATAACCACTTTCTGCTATTTGCACTTTATCAGTTTATTTATTCATGTGTGTATATATTTATATCATGGTATATGGACACATTTATCTGTTTTGTAGTAAATGCCTACTATTTTCTGGGTGCTTAAGCAAAGCAAGAATGTCATTGTCCACATGACAATAAACTCACTTGAACTTGAACCTCACTAGTCACTTCCAGCCATTCTGAAAGGGACCTGTTAATCTCTACTCTTTGTTTCAGTGGGGGCGTTGTGAGACGGCTGCCCTGCCAGCAGCGTGTTCGTTATTTCTACCTTTTTATTTTTTTGGTGTGTTTAATGTCAGTTTGGATGTCTAGCGGTATGTCTTATGTGGGGGGTAGTGGGGAGGGGAAAGGAGGGAAACAGAGAGGCAACTTTTTCCATGTCGCCTCCCTTGCTGCCTAACACCATGGATTGGAGCGGCCGTTCCCGGAGTCAGGCCCAGAGCATCGGCAGCAGGCGCAGCATGAACTTTCCATCGCGGAGCGGGCGAACACTTGCCAAGGGCCACCAGGGAGGAGTGCTCCGAATGCTGGCCTGGTGTCGTTGACATCATGGGACTGTGGTCTGCGGAGCTTTTAGCTATGGGCGCGGCATGGACCTACCCTCCGGAGCATGGGATCCCTCGCCGGGGATCGCCGAAAAAGAGCTTTGACCGCCGGCCCTTGGTCGATAACATCCTAAAGCCATGGTCTGCGGAGCTTCTAGCCGCAGGCGTAGCGTGGACTTACCATCGTGGACTTAGCCTGTGATCCCTCGTCAGGGATCGCTGGAGAAGAGCTCCGACTGCCGTCCTGCAGCCTATAACATCCAGAAGCTGCGGTAGGAAAGTGTTGATTTGGGACCTCCAAGCCGCAGAGTGTGTTTCACCGTCCCGACGTCGGAGTTTAGATCACCCCGACGAGAGGGCTTGTACATTGAGGGCCGTCTGTAGTGGCGACCACAGAGGGTCTACGGCCCCGGCCATGGGTGAACAACTGGCTGAACTTTTTTTGCCTTCCACCACAGTGAAGAAGGCTGTGGTGGATGTTTGTGTTAAATTTCATTGTGTATTGTGTGTTCTTTTTAAGTGTATCTCTGCTGGCAAATTCATTTCGCTGCATGTGATGAATAAAATGGACTTTGACTTTCCTGTCTGCCAACCAATTTTCTATCCATGTCAGCACTCTGCCCCCAATACAATGTTTTCTAATTTTGCCCACTAATCACCTATGTGGGACCTTATCAAATGTTTTCTGAAAGTCCAGGTATACTACATCCACTGGCTCTTCCTTGTCCATTTTCCAAGTCATCCTCAAAAAATTCCAGAAGATTAGTCAAGCATGATTTCCCCTTCGTAAATCCATGCTGACTTGGACCGATCCTGTTACTGCTATCCAAATGTGCCGCTATTTCACCTTTTATAAGTGACCAGCATTTTCCCCACCACCGGTGTCAGGCTAACTGGTCTATAATTCCCGGTTTTCTCTCTTACGCCTTTCTTAAAAAGTGGGATAACATTAGTTACCCCCCAATCCACAGGGACTGATCCTGAATCTATAGAACATTGGAAAATTATCACCAATGCGTCCATGATTTCTAGAGCCACTTCCTTAAGTACCCTGGGATGCAGACCATCAGGCCCTGGGGATTTATCAGCCTTCAGTCCCATCGGTCTATCCAACACCATTTCCTGCCTAATGTGGATTTCCTTCAGTTCCTCCATCACCCCAGATCCTCTGGCCAGTAGTACATATAACCATATAACCATATAACCATATAACAATTACAGCACGGAAACAGGCCATCTCGGCCCTACAAGTCCGTGCTGAACTACTTTTTTCCCTTAGTCCCACCTGCCTGCACTCATACCATAACCCTCCATTCTCTTCTCATCCATATGCCTATCCAATTTATTTTTAAATGATACCAACGAACCTGCTGCCACCACTTCCGCTGGAAGCTCATTCCACACCGCTACCACTCTCTGAGTAAAGAAGTTCTCCCTCATATTACCCCTAAACTTCTGTCCCTTAATTCTGAAGTCATGTCCTCTTGTTTGAATCTTCCCTATTCTCAAAGGGAAAAGCTTGTCTACATCAACTCTGTCTATCCCTCTCATCATTTTAAAGACCTCTATCAAGTCCCCCCTTAACCTTCTGCACTCCAGAGAATAAAGACCTAACTTATTCAACCTATCTCTGTAACTTAATTGTTGAAACCCAGGCAACATTCAGTAAATCTCCTCTGTACTCTCTCTATTTTGTTGGCATCCTTCCTATAATTGGGCGACCAAAATTGTACACCATACTCCAGATTTGGTCTCACCAATGCCTTGTACAATTTTAACATTACATCCCAGCTTCTATACTCAATACTCTGATTTATAAAGGCTAGCATACCAAAAGCTTTCTTTACCACCCTATCTATATGAGATTCCACCTTCAAGGAACTATGCACGGTTATTCCTAGATCCCTCTGTTCAACTGTATTCTTCAATTCCCTACTATTTACCATGTACATCCTATTTTGATTTGTCCTGCCAAGGTGTAGCACCTCACATTTATCAGCATTAAACTCCATCTGCCATATTTCAGCCCATTTTTCCAAAATACACAATACATCAGGAAGATTTTTTGTGTCCTCCTTAGTGAAGACGGATCCAAAGCACCTGTTCAACTCCTCTGCCATTTCTTTGTTCCCCATAATAAATTCACCCTTTTCAGTCTTCAAGGGTCCAACTTAAGTTTTAACTATTTTTTTCCTCTTCACATACCTAAAGAAGCTTTTGCTATCTTCCTTTTTATTCTTGCAAGCTCAAGCATGAACTTGTCCTGAGATCTTAATTTTTACTCCTTTATCATCCTAACTTTCCATCTACATGAATAATTATTGTAACTTTTGAGATTGATTTGAAGCTCAGCTAACATTTTTATGCAGCTGGATAGTATTGTTTAGAAACATAGAAAATAGATGCAGGAGTAGGCTATTCGGCCCTTCGAGCCTGTACCGCCATTCAATATGATCATGGCTGATCATCCAACTCAGTATCCTGCCTTCTCTCCATACCCCCTGATCCCTCTAGCCACAAGGGCCACATCTACCTCCTTCTTAAATATAGCCAATGAACTGGCCTCAACTACCTTCTGTGGCAGAGAGTTCCAGAGATTCACCACTCTCTGCGTGAAAAATATTTTTCTCATCTCGGTTCTAAAGGATTTCCCCTTTATCCTTAAGCTGTGACCCCTTGACCTGGACTTTCCCCACATCGGGAATAATCTTCCTGCATCTAGCCTGTCCAATCCCTTAAGAATTTTCTAAGTTTCTATAAGATCCCCCCTCAATCTCCTAAATTCTAGAGAGTACAATCCGAGTCTATCCAGTCTTTCTTCATGAGAAAGTCCTGACATCCCAGGAATCAGTCTGGTGAACCTTCTCTGTACTCCCTCTATGGCAAGAATGTCCTTCCTCAGATTTGGAGACCAAAACTGTACGCAATACTCCAGGTGTGGTCTCACCAAGACCCTGTGCAACTGCAGCAGAACCTCCCTGCTCCTATACTCAAATCCTTTTGCTATGAATGCCAACATACCATTCGCTTTCTTTACTGCCTGCTGCACCTGCATGCCTACTTTCAATGACTGGTGTACCATGACACCCAGGTCTCGTTGCAACTCCCCTTTTCCTAATTGGCCACCATTTAGATAATAGTCAGCTTTCCTGCTTTTGCCACCAAAGTGGATAACCCACATTATACTGCATCTGCCATGCATTTGCCCACTCACCCAGCCTATCCAAGTCACCTTGCAGCCTCCTAGCATCCTCCTCACAGCTAACACTGTCCCCCAGCTTTGTGTCATCCACAAACTTGGAGATGTTGCATTCAATTCCCTCGTCCAAATCATTAATATGTATTGTAAATAGGTGGGGTCCCAGCACTGAGCCTTGCGGTATCCCACTAGTCACTGCCTGCCATTCTGAAAAGGACCAATTTACTGCTACACTTTGCTTCCTGTTTGCCAGCCAGTTCTCTATCCACATCAATACTGAACCCCCAATACCGTGTGCTTTAAGTTTGTATACTAATCTCTTATGTGGGACCTTGTCGAAAGTCTTCTGAAAGTCCAGATATAACACATCCACTGGTTCTCCCCTATCCACTCTACTAGTTACATCCTCGAAAAATTCTATAAGATTCGTCAGACATGATTTACCTTTCGTAAATCCATGCTAACTTTGTCCAATGATTTCACCACTTTCCAAATGTGCTGCTATCCCATCTTTAATAACTGACTCTAGCAGATTCACCACTACCGATGTTAGACTAACTGGTCTGTAATTCCCCATTTTCTCTCTCCCTCCCTTTTTAAAAAGTGGAGTTACATTAGCTACCCTCCAATCCTCAGGAAATACTCCAGAATCTAAAGAGTTTTGAAAAATTATCAATAATGCATCCACTATTTCTGGAGCTACTTCCTTAAGTACTCTGGGATGCAGCCTATCTGGCCGTGGGGATTTATCGGCCTTTAATCTATTCAATTTACCTAACACCACTTCCCGACTAACCTGGATTTCACTCAGTTCCTCCAACTCCTTTGACCCGCGGTCCCCTGCCATTTCCGGCAGATTATTTATGTCTTCCTTGGTGAAGACGGAACCAAAGTAGTTATTCAGTTGGTCCGCCATATCCTTGTTCCCCATGATCAACTCACCTGTTTCTCACTGCAAGGGACCTACATTTGTTTTTACTAATCTCTTTCTCTTCACATATCTATATAAACTTTTGCAGTCAGTTTTTATGATCCCTGCCAGTTTTCTTTCATAATCTATTTTCCCTTTCCGAATTAAGCCCTTTGTCCTCATCTGCTGGTCTCTGAATTTCTCCCAATCCTCTGGTAGGCTGCTTTTTCCGGCTAATTTGTACGCTTCATCTTTTGCTTTGATACTATCCCTGATTTCCCTTGTTATCCACGGATGCACTACCTTCCCCCTGATTTATTCTTTTGCCAAACTGGGATGAACAATTGTTGTAGTTCATCCATGCAGTCTTTAAATGACTTCCATTGCATATCCACCGTCAACCCTTTAAGAATTAATTGCCAATCAATCTTGGCCAATTCACATCTCATATCCTCCAAGTGACCTTTCTTTAAGTTCAGAACCATTGTTTCTGAATTAACGATGTCACTCTCCATCTTAATGAAGAACTCAACCATATTATGGTCACTCTTGCCCAAGGGGCCATGCACAACAAGACTGCTAACTAACCCTTCCTCATTACTCAATACCCAGTCTAGAATAGCCTGCTCTCTCGTTAGTTCCTCTACATGTTGGTTTAGAAAACTATCCTGCATACATTCCAAGAAATCCTCTTCCTCAGCACCCCTGCCAATTTAATTCACCCAATCAATATGTAGATTAAAGTCACCCATTATAACTGTTTTACCTTTGTTGCATGCATTTCTAATTTCCTGTTTGATGCCATCCTCAAGTTCACTACTACTGTTAGGTGGCCTGTACACAACTCCCACTAGCGTTTTCTGCCCCTTAGTGTTTTGCAGCTCTACCCTTATCGATTCCACATCCTCCAAGCTAATGTCCTTCCTTTCCATTGCTTTAATCTCATCTCTAACCAGCAACGCTACCCACCTCCTTTTCCTTTCTGTCTATCCCTCCTGAATATTGAATATCCCTGGATGTTCAGCTCACAGCCTTAGTCACCCTGGAGCCATGTCTCCGTGATCCCAACTATATCATAATCATTAATAGCTATCTGCACATTCAACTCATCCACCTTATTACAAATGCTCCTTGCATTGAGACACAAAGCCTTCAGGCTTGTTTTTACAACACTCTTACCCCTTACACAATTATGTTGAAAAGTGGTCCTTTTTGATTTTTGCCCTGGATTTGTCTGCCTGCCACTTTTACTTTTCACCTTGCTACCTATTGCTTCTACCCTCATTTTACACCCCTCTGTCTCTCTGCTCACACATTTAAGAACCCCACCACCTCTTATTCTCTGTTTATTATTGTTTTCTTCTTTCCCCCCTACATGTTGGGTGTGAGTGCTTCCCTTCTCTGCCTCCTGCCTCACACACTGTCCACTAGCTTTCTCTATTTGAGTTCCTCCCCCCCAACCGTTCTAGTTAAAATCTCCACAGTAGCCTTTGCAAATCTCCCCGCCAGGATATTGGTCCCCCTCGGGTTCAAGTGCAACCCATCCTAATCTAAATCTATCATTTTATTTCACGTTTCACTTACCAGATGACTTTTTCATTATTTGTGAGATGAGGCATTCCAGAAAAGCAGCTGACATGTTCAGGAAGTTAGTAAATGATTATGTTTTAAAGGTTTGCACTAAAATTGTGGTTATAAAAAACATAGCAGGATTCTAGCCCCTAATGGTAGCTTTCAAGAACAGCTGTGCTGTGGTGCTGGTGTCATTTTAATACAGAGTTTATTGATTACTGGAACAATTAGTCTTAATGCAAGTAATGACATTTATCTGAGATTCATACTATGCATGAAAATTACATCCTGTGACTTCCGTTTTACCACGATGTGTTTAACAACATTTATGCTCACTTTTGCTAATTGAATAAGCTTGTTAAGTGATGTGGTGATGTATTTGAAAATAGACTGACTCAAAACATCATATAACCATATAACCATATAACAATTACAGCACGGAAACAGGCCATCTCGGCCCTACAAGTCCGTGCCAAACTACTTTTTTTCCCTTAGTCCCACCTGCCTGCACTCATACCATAACCCTCCATTCCCTTCTCATTCATATGCATATCCAATTTATTTTTAAATGATACCAACGAACCTGCCTCCACCACTTCCACTGGAAGCTCATTCCACACCGCTACCACTCTCTGAGTAAAGAAGTTACCCCTAAACTTCTGTCCCTTAATTCTGAAGTCATGTCCTCTTGTTTGAATCTTCCCTATTGTCAAAGGGAAAAGCTTGTCCACGTCAACTCTGTCTATCCCTCTCATCATTTTAAAGACCTCTATCAAGTCCCCCCTTAACCTTCTGCGCTCCAGATAATAAAGACCTAACTTATTCAGCCTATCTCTGTAACTTAGTTGTTGAAACCCAGGCACCATTCTAGTAAATCTCCTCTGTACTCTCTCTATTTTGTTGACATCCTTCCTATAATTGGGCGACCAAAATTGTACACCATACTCCAGATTTGGTCTCACCAATGCCTTGTACAATTTTAACATTACATCCCAGCTTCTATACTGAATGCTCTGATTTATAAAGGCTAGCATACCAAAAGCTTTCATTACCACCCTATCTATATGAGATTCCCCCTTCAAGGAACTATGCACGGTTATACCCAGATCCCTCTGTTCAACTGTATTCTTCAATTCCCTACCATTTACCATGTACGTCCTATTTTGATTTGTCCTGCCAAGGTGTAGCACCTCACATTTATCAGCATTAAACTCCATCTGCCATCTTTCAGCCCATTCAACCTATTCTTCAACTTATTCAACCTATCTCTGTAACTTAGTTGTTGAAACCCAGGTAATATTCTAGTAAATCTCCTCTGTACTCTCTCTATTTTGTTGACATCCTTCCTATAATTGGGCGACTAAATTCAACACTTGAAACGAATTAGCTTCCACAACCCACAGATATATTAGCTGAATCCATGTCTATTTTATGGTACACTCATATTTTTTTTTCTTAAACTTCCACTTGCATATGCTGAATAATAAATTAGATTGATCTTAACAAAATAAGTTAAACATATAATTTGTTGCAAATCATCATCAGTCATACTTCATGCTAATTCTATTTTATACTGAAATGTTATTGAATTGAATTGAAAGATAAAGCATGGATACAGGCCCTTCGACCTGAGTCTATACTGACTCTCATGTCTTGGCGATTTGGGAGGAAATTGGAGCATCCGGAGCAAAGCCACATGATCACAAGAGAACGTGCTAACTCCACACAGACAGCACATAAGGTCAGGATTGAACCCAGGTCTCTGGCGCTGTGAGACAGCAGCTTTATCACTGTGCCGTCCTGTAAATTCTGTAAAAGTCTGGACTCTGTCCTTTATTTTAGAATGGAAAATGTCAATTGATGATAAAATAAAAACAATTTGCAAGCAGTTTGACAAATTTACTAGCATTACTGTTCTACAGTCAAAGTACAGAATTTGTATTCTGTCACAATAACAGGAAAAGTGCATAAAAATGTGACAAAGCAACAGTTACCAGATATGGTTACAGTTGACATGGACAAATCCACAGGAATTGTTCATGGGGGACTTTTGAACTACAGTTAGAGATCTGCCTTGTTTCAGAGCCTGTACATTGTTTCTGTGTTAGTAGGTTATTGGTGAACACCCCACTCTGGGGAATTGAGCATAAAATCTTGGCTTACATAGTGAGGCAGTGCTCTTTTTTTGAGAGCGATATTAAATTATGTTTCCATCTGGCCTCTCAGATGATTTAAATAAAAATTTCAGTATGATATCCTGGTGTTCAATCCACCAGGCCAGTCCTCCTTTCAAACTCAGAAGTTAATTAGTCCCTTTCCTATACAATATTATTTATTTTGCACGCAATTGTTAATGTCTTTTTCCATAACAATGTTACTTGGATCATCGTTCTTCAGATATTCTGCTACTGCTTCAGCTTCACTTTATTCCCAGAACTATATACATATGCATTTGCCTGTTTAACCAAATTCCCATCTGCAGGTTAAGTTTCCCTCATCCTTGTCCTTTACACCACAGTGTTTCAGTCTGTGTTTAGAATAATTGAAATCCTATAATATTGTTGCTCTGTATTTTTGTATCCATCTGAAATTTGCATGGAAATTTGTTCCTCTGCCATCTACTCACATAGAATAGAATAGAATAGTTTCTTTATTGTCATTGTAACATGAGCCATGTACAACGAAATTTAAAAATGTCAGCCAGTCAATGCACCATTCAAACATTTCTAAAAGCTAACGATACATACAAGGTAAAATATTAAAAGATAAACAACTAAATAAATTTAGTCGTTTATAAAAATAAACATCTGCTGTTAACCGTAGCTCAGCTGGTAGTACTTACACCTCTGAGTCAGGAGAGTTCATCTTAGTTTAGTGTAATTTAGAGATATAGCATGGAAACAGGCCCTTCGGCCTACCGAGTCCATGCTGACCAGCTATCACCCATACACTAGTTCTATCGAACGCACTAGGAACAATTTACAGAGGCCGATTAACCAACAAACCTGCATGTCTTTGCAATATGGGAGAGCACAAACCAGAGCACCTGGATAAAACCCTGTACAATCAACACTTGTAGTTAGTATCGAACTGGGTACCTGGCTATAAGGCAGCAACTCTACCACTGCACCACTCTCCTGCATATTGAAGTCCCACTCCAGAAATGGCCAAGGGTATTACATTCTCTCATTGATAATCTCATGCAACAATTCTAGAGCTGTTGAAGGTGCTGGCTTTTGGATGAAACATTAAAATGAAATTTAATATTTTCAATCAATCAATCAATCAAACAACCTTTTTATTGTCATCTTGCAAAGCAACAGTTGTACAGTGCAAAATGAGAAGACGTTTCCCAGGGAATACCGGAGCATCGCACATGAAACTTAAAACATTTCACACATAATAACAATAAAAACAATCCAGTCCCTGATGAAACAGTATAAATAGTTAAAAGCAGGTAAAACAGCAACATTAAAATACAGTAAAAACAATCATTAAAATGTCCAGGTCAGCTGATTTGAGTGGCCAGTGCCAAAGTTATTAAAATGTCAGAGCAAAGCCGCAGAATCAGGTGACTGTGAGTACAGAGTGACTGTTTAGCAGCCTCACAGCCTGTGGCAGGAAGCTGTTTAGCAGTCTGGTAGTCCGGGCTTTGATGCTACGGTATCTCTTGCCTGATGGCAGGAGATCCAGGTGTGTGTGGAGGGGGTGCAGTTTGTCCTTAGCTATTCTCAGAGCTTTTTTCAGACAGCGGCTCTGGAACAGTTCTTGTACCGAGGGTAGGGAGATGCCAATGATCCTCTCTGCTCCCCTCACTACCCTCTGCAGAGCCTTCCTGTCTGAGCAGTTGCAGGTGGAGTACCACGTGTTTATGCAGTACGTGAGTACAGACTCCACCGTGCCCCTGTAAAAAGTCCTGAGGATGTTGGTGGGGAGTGAGGCCTGTTTGAGTTTCCTCAGGAAGTGCAGTCGCTGATGGGCCCGTTTGACAATCCCAGTGTTGTTCCTGGACCAGGTGAGACTGTCTGTAATTTGCACTCCGAGGAACTTTATGCTCTCCACTCTCTCCACTGTGGTGCCACTGATGTTGAGGGGTGTGTGTTTTGGCTGCGCCCTCCTGAAGTCGACAACCATCTCCTTTGTTTTGTCGACATTTAATGCTAGATTGTTGTTGCCGCACCAGTCCACTAGTTGTTTTACTTCCTCCCTGTACATTGATTCGTCATCTCCGCTGATGAGTCCCACCACTGTTGTGTCATCCGCGAATTTTATGATCTTATTGTCCCTGAATCTGGCAGCACAGTCATGTGTGAGCAGTGTGAACAACAGCGGGCTGAGCACACAGCCTTGAGGGGAGCCGGTGCTCAGCGTGATCGAACCTGAAGTGTTCTCGCCCACACGGACTGACTGCGGTCTCTCTGTCAGAAAGTCCAAGATCCAGTGACACAGGGTGGTGTTGAGGCCCAGCAGGGTTAGATTCTCCACAAGTCTCTGTGGGATGATGGTGTTAAACGCTGAGCTGAAGTCAATGTACAGGATTCTGGCGTAGGTGTTTTTGTTTTCCAGATTAGTGAGTACTGTGTGCAGCGTGGTAGAGATGGCATCTTCTGTAGAACGGTTGGGGCGATAGGCAAACTGGAGGGAGTATTTCATCCAGTACCATAAATATCCTCATGGTTTGATTTTGAAGAACAGTTGGGAGTTAGTGCCATTGATGTGGAGAAAATTCATTTCTTATTCCGGATAACCAAAAAGGTTGCAGCTATCTTTCCAATCTGTAACTATATATTCATAGGCTGGAAAGCAAGTTAGTATGCCCAGGTTTACTCCATTTGTGGTCAAAAGCTGTGAAAATCTGGCCTTCTTAGCCTAAACACCAATAATGGAATCTAATTTTACATTTGCAAGGTTTGGGCTTGAAGAATAGGAGCATTCTGTAATATGATAGAGATGAGGTTTTGCCACTTTTACACATCTATCAAAGGATCTGTTCTTTCAACAGTAGCCAGACTTACTGTGATATGAAAAGTACTGTTTTAAAGGATTGACAACGTAGATACAAGAAATTAAAATAAAAATTATCTGGGGCACAGAGCAAGTGGATGTGGGATTAATCGAATTGCACTTTCGGAGATGAAAATCGATTGAAAAATAGGTCTTGATGTATCATTATCAATGGTTATTTTTAATGTAAGGTATCCAAACCATTTATCAGATTAATAAAACAACCTGGGTGCTCTGTAAATTTTTTTAAAAGCCACTGGCCATTATAACATATACAATTTGGCTTATGCTGTGCATAGTATTGTCTATGGTATGTCCTTATATCAGTTACTGTGCATTGTCTATGTGTTGTAACTTGGATTGATAACAATTATTCAACCTGATTGTGTGCTTCATACACTTTTATTGTGTGTAAGTATATGTTCTTATTGCTGCTTTTGAAAGCATTATGGATTTGTTAAATAATCTGTCTACATTGGAAATAACCATGAAGCTAACAGGAAATGAGATGAAAATGGATGCAACTCTCCCTAATGCTGATCAATAATGATCTTGCAATAAATGTGTCAGTTACTTAATGTAACATGGTATTCTCATGGCAATTTCATTAGAAAATCCTATCTGGTTTGGAAAGGAATTTGTTTTAGATAGGTATGTACAGATATAATTACTTTTAAACACAAACATGCGAATGAGAATTAATTTTGTTCCTAAATGTTCTCCAGAAAAATTCGTAATGAACTAAATTCATAATTAACTTTATTAGGAATAAATATTGCCAGCAATTTGTCCTGGAGCAGCCCCATCAAAGCACTGCCCATGAAAGCACACAAATGCCTCTATTTCTTTAGAAGGCTTAGGCCATTTTATATGCCCCCAACAATCCTCACCAACTTCTACAGACGTGCCATAGAAAGCATCTTATTGGGATGCATCACAGCATGGTTTGGGAACAACTCCATCCAAGACCACAAAAAATTGCAGAGAGTTGTGGATGCAGCCCAGACCATCATGCAAACCAACCTCCCTTCCACTTCACGCTGCCGGGGCAAGACCACCAGCATAATCAAGGACCACTCTCACCCCAGTCACTCCATCTTCTCCCCTCTCCCATCAGCAAGAGGTATCAAAGTTTGAAAACACATACCTCCAGATCCAGCGACAAATTCTTCTCAGCTGTTGTCAGTCAACTGAACCATGCTCTCACCAGCTAGAGTGCGGTCCTGACCTCCAATCCTCCTCCTTGGAAATCCTTTAACTATCTTTAATTGGACTTTATCTTGCACTAAATGATATACTCTTTATCTTGTATCTGTACACAGTGGTTGGCTTGAATATAATCATGTATAGCCTTTTCAATGACTGAATAGCATGCAGCATAAAAAAGGTACACATGACAAAAATACAATAACCTAAATGAATAACTAAACTAAACCATTTTCACAAAAAAATAGGGATCCGAGTGTAGGATTGTGCCTGAAAAAAATCTCACAGCAATTAAAAGGGAAAACGCCTTATAATTTAGGTCCAAACTACATTGGAAAGTTAAAATCTCTGTGAGATTTCTCAGTGAAAATTATTCACCCCAACTCTGCATTGCTGACATGGAAAATAAGTGAAGTGAAGTGGCACTTCAAATTGTGTGGGTGAAAGCCAGGGACACGTATGGATTCACACCTTCGTTCTGCAACTGCAACTCCATTATCCGTGACAGCCTGCCTTTCTTATCTGTTGCTGCAGATGAATTGGATTAAACTCTGCGATGTAAGGGTTGTGAATGTGCAGGCTGAGAAAATTAGGAAATTGTCACAGCAGCAGAGCATGGGTGATTGTATCATCAGCCGAAAACTGAGTGTTTTAAAATTTAAATGTCACTGTGGCAAGTCCCCTTTAAATTGTAGTGACACACATTACTGCAACCCTACTTTTGATAAGAGTGGTGCACTGAAGGTCAAAAGGAATAGGAGTAGAATTAGACCATTCGGCCCATCAAGTCTATTCTGCCATTCAATCATGTCTGATCCATCTCTCCCTCCTAACCCCATTCTCCTGCCTTCGCCCCATAACCTCTCACACCTGTACTAATCACAAATCTATCTATCTCTGCCTTAAAAATATCCACTGATTTGGCCTCTATAGACAATCTCTGGCAAATAATTTCACAGATTCACCACCCTCTGACTAAATAAATTTTCCTCATCTCCTTCCTAAAAGAACATCCTTCCTCAGGATCCTCGACCTGAAACATCACCCATTACTTCTATCCAGAGATGCTGCCTGTCCCACTGAGATACTACAGCATTTTGTGTCTGTCCTCAAACTCAATGTTGTTAACATTCAAATAATTGGAAATAAGTAATTTGATGTTATCCCATCATGCCAGGTGTACACTGGTGTTCCTTTATCTTATTGTTGTCAACATATCAATTGTAGACAATAAATCAGATGAAATTATCCCATCATTTGGTTGCAATCTTAATACAGCCAAGCAAAATGGGACAGATAATTATTACATGCCCAAGATCTTTCCTGCAAGGATTACTAATCAGTGGAATGGGTCCCAGAAATATTGTTCTCATAGCAACTAACTGGAAGCTGGTGGAATTCAACCTTCATTTGTTTGCATCAACGGTTCTTAACCTGGGGGGTCGTGACCCCCATGGGGGTCGTTTGGGGGGTTTCCGGGGGTCATGAAGGGGTCATAAATACCATATCCAGTTGTTGAGCCCATTTTTAGGAACCTAACAAAGGTACATACCATTCACAGTATTTTGTTCGCATATGCGCGTACGTATACGCACACGAACAGTGTGCAGCTTGGATCATGTGCGATCGAGGCTCATGCTTGCCAACTGCCATGTGTTAGCGTTCGTGCAGGGCCAAACTGTGAGTAGGCCTTATATTTACCCATTTTCACTATAATTTCATAATAGCACTTTAGTTCAGATCACATAGAACAAATTTGTGTAATTCTCACAAATCACGGACGTTTTGAGGCCACGCGTGTGTGCTACATTGAAGTTGTGAACCATGTCTGCCAAGAAGCCCACGTATAGTGATGCATTTCTCAAGTTCGGCTTCACAAGCATTGTTCAAAAATCCATGGCCAAGCCACAATGTGTTATCTATGCCAAAGTTTTGAGCCACAAGAGCATGAAGCCCAGCAAACTAAAGATCCATTCGGAGTCTTGTCACAGCGACCTGGCGGGGAAGGGTGTGGACTATTTCAAACTAAAAGAAGCCACACTCAAGAGTTCCCACATCGATTTGACGGGTCACTGCACTTGCCAAATTGAAGCAGGCTTAATACCGGATTGCTTATTGAATCGTACAGACTAAGAAACCTCACACCATTTGTGAAGAGCTTATCAAGCCATGCCTTCTCGAAGCAGCGAAGTTGGTTCTGGGGGAACAGCAGTCAAACAAGTTCAGGCAGATTTCTCTTTCAAAGTCGAAGTCAAATCTCGGGATATGAGTAATGATATTCTGCTGCAAGTAGTGAGCGATGTGAAGAGCAGTCCAGTGTATTCATTGCAACTGGACAAGTCAACAGATGTTGCCTCATGTTCCCAACTGCTGGTCTACATTCGTTACCTTGACGTAGAAACCATGAAGGAGGAGTACCTGTTTGCGGAGCCATTGGCCACCACCACTCGGGGAGATATGTTCAGAATGCTGGAAGCCTTCCTCATCAAACATGAGCTTGGCTGGGAACGACTTGTCGGGGTGTGTACAGATGGGGCATCTTCCATGGTCGGATGCAGATCCGGCTTCAAATCCTTTGTGAATGATGTCGCTCAACATGTCTCCTTCACCTACTGCATGATACATCGCCATGCTTTAGCGATGAAGACTCTCCCTCCTGGTCTTTGAGAAGTGCTTTCAGATGTGGTGAAGATTGTGAACCACATTCGAGGGAGCGCAACAAACTCAAGAATCTTCAAAGCAATGTGTGAAGAAATGGGCGCCAATTTCACTGTGCCGATATTACACACAGAGGAGCGCTGGTTTTCGCGTGGTAAAGTTCTCAATCATGTGATTCATCTTCGAGAGGAAATAGCGCTGTTCTTGGAGAGAGGGTGTACCGAGAAGGAGAATCAGCTTCATGAAAACATGCAGGATGAACTGTTCATGATGAAGGTTGCTTACTTGGCTGACTTATTCGCCGAGGTGAATTCCTTGAAACTGTCACTTCAAGGAAACCTCCCAATGCTACACATGGCTTGTGACAATGTGGCAGCGTTCAGGAGGAAGATTCACCTTTACCAGAGAAGAGTCCAGGACGGTTATATGACTACCTTTCCTGAGATGATGACTCTCCTAGATGCTATGCCAGATTCTGAATGCCTCTTCCACGAGGAGATCTCAACCCACCTTCTGGCTATTAGTGAAGCCATCAAACGTTACTTACCCGGACTGGACGACCGTTCTCGTGATGAATGGATCATCCAACCCTTTTCCGTTGAAGACGTTGCCATCGGCGATACTGGTGTGGCTGCGAAGGTTGAATTTTACCGAATTCGTGAAGACACGCAGCTCAAGAGTGACTTCATGGAACAAGCACTCGCCATGTTTTGGCTGAAAGTGAAGGATTGTCCTGTTGTTTCGAAGAGGCCCCTGACCATATTGGTCCAGTCCCTCTCAACCTATCGCTGTGAGGCTGGATTCTCAACCATGGTAACTCTGAAAACGAAGGCACACAATAGGCTTGTGCTTGACGCTGACATGAGGTGCTGCCTGTCGAGCATTCGTCCTTGTTTTGATCGCCTGATGGTTACAAAACTATTTCAGCCATCCCATTGACTGAGTATTGGCAGACATGTTTTAATAAATCGGGCTTTTATTTTTCAATTTTGGTTTCAGGGGTCACGGGGTCACTGACCAAGAATTTCTGATGGTGTCGTGGGGCCAAAAAGGTTAAGAACCACTGGTTGACATCAAGGAAGATTGGTGGCAAAAGCATACATTTTGCCATACTAAGTGGTCAAATCATATAGTGGACAGAATGAATACTCCACTGCTGATACTGACTTTGTAAAGAAATGTCTGGATAAGAATGTTCCCACCATAGTCATCCAATTGTGTAGGAAGGAACTGCAGGTGCTGACTTAAACTGCAGATAGACACAAAAGGCTGGAGTAACTCAGCGGGACAGGCAGCATCTCTGGAGAAAAGGAATAGGTGATATTTTGGGTCGAGACCCTACTTCAGACCAAGAGTCAGGGGAAAGGGAAATAAGAGATAAAGACAGTGATATAGAGGTATAAAACAGCTAGGGGGCGCCGCACGATGGTAGTGTTGGCAACAGTCAGTCTGTCTTTTCGTCTTTTCTTTTTGTTATTTTTAGTGTGTTTTAAAAGTATGTGTTCTCTGGCTTGTTTTATGTGTGGGGTGGGGGAGGGGGTTGGAGGAATCTTTTTTTCAATCCTTTACCTTTCCGGAGATGCGATTGTTTTCAGGATCATATCTCCGGTCGCTCTGCGGCCTAACATCATTGAGCTGGCGGCCTTGCTCGGGACTGGCTTTGAGCCTCACTGCGGGGACGTGGACTTACCATCGGAACCTTGCCTGGGATCGACTCTCCACCCGCAGCCTGTGGATTTCACCATCGAGGAGCTCGCAGCCTCGGGTAGAGAACGATGTCGGGAACCGCCAAACGACGCAGAAGATTTCGACCAGCCCCGACCCGGGGTCCGATCGCCCGGTGCGGGGGAGCTAAGACTTCCCCCCCCCCTCCCCCGATGCAGGAGCTGGATCGCCCCGATGAGAGGGCCCAAATGCCGCCGGCTACGGGTGCCAAGATCGCTCCGTAAAAGAAGGCTTAATGCCCCTCGACTGCGGGAGAACAAAGAAGGGAAGAGATTGAACTTTTTTTCGCCTTCCATCAGAGTGAGAAATGTGGAGGAGTCACTGTGGTGGATGTTTATGTTAAAATGTATTTTGTGTGTTCTGTTGCTTTTTATTGGTGTGACTGTATGGCAAATAAAATTCCTCGTATGTTGCAAAACATACTTGGCTAATAAAGTATGATGATAATTATTATGAGTATGATGAATGAAAGATACGCAAAAAAAGTAACAATATAAAGGAAACAGGCCATTGTTAGCTGGAGACTAGGTGAAAACGAGTTACAGACTTTGATAGTGAGAGTGAGCCTCCTCCATTGCCAGAGCGAGGCCAACGCAAATTGGAGGAACAACGCCTCATATTTTGCTTGATTTCTCTAACTTAAAGTAACCCTTGCATCCTCTCTCTCTCTCAATCCCACCCCATCCTCTCTCTCTCTCAATCCCACCCCCACCTAAGTTTGAAGAAGGGTTTCGCCTATCTCCTTTGCTCCATAGATGCTGCTGCACCCGCTGAGTTTCTCCAGCATTTTTGTGTACCCACCTAAGTCATACTGGTTTCAAAGTCGGCTTGTTGAGTATCATTGTCTGTAACTCGTTTTCACCTCATCCTTAGCTAACAATGGCCTGTTTCCTTTATCATTGTTTGTTTTTTGTATAACCGTCCAAATGTTCCCTTACCAAAAGTCATGAACGAACCCATGAGGTCTGGAATCTACCCAGGACCAGACTTTGGTCATTATAGTCTGACGATAAAAAAGTATAGAGGAAGTCCAGGTACAACCTTGATCTGATCATCAAAAAAGCAATATATTTTGGTCTAAACTGGAGATAGAAATTTGGAAGCTATGGCAGGGCTAGCACACCGCCATTTTCTACAAGATAAAACAAAGTAATAACTCAAGTGACAGCAATGTATCTGCCCCTGGTGACACTGTAATCACAGTCACTGTGGCCAATGTCAGAAGATTCTTCACAGGTGTGGCCCTGGTGAGTGCCCAGCCTTGTTTATACCTGACTGTATTCTCAAAACCTGGGTGGGCCAAATGGTTGAATTTTGCAGATACCTTCGACCTCTCGTTGTTACGATCCAAGGCTATTGCCTGCTTTAAAAAGATATCAATTGTATCGGTTCCCAAGAAGTGTAGGGTGACATACCTCAATGACTACTGACTCGTGGCATTAACGTCTAAGGTGATGATGTGCTTCAAGAGGTTAGCTATGATGCATATCGTCTCTTGTCCTAGTAGGAACCAGTACTATTGATATTCTTTTAAAGCAGGTTGCATCCATTACAATTCACCTACCGCCACAACTGATCAATAGGGGATGTAATCTCACTGGCTATCCATTATGCACTGGACCACTTGGACATTAAGAGCACTTAAGTTAGGCTGTTGTTCATCGTCTTGACCTGAAACGTCACCTATTTCTTCTCTCCAGTGATGCTACCTGTCTGCTGAGTTTCTCCAGCATTTTGTGTCCATCTTCTGTTGTTCATCGATTGCAGCTTGGCGTTTCACACCATCAACCACCCCTAAACCTATCATCAAACTCGGACAACTGGATCTCTGTTCATCCCTATGTAATTGGATCCTCCACTTTCTCATCAGCAAACCACTTCCTCCTTGATAACCATCAACCCAAGAGCACATCATGGCTGTTCTACTCTCTATTTATTCATTACCGTAGCCAGACACAATTCCTAAAACATTTTTTAATTCACTGATGACACCACTGTTGTTGGACAAATAACGGATGCGTGCATATCTGAAGATTTGTCGGGCCCAGCACATTGATGCAATCACAAACCAAGCACATCAATGTCTATACTTCCTTAGAAGATTGAGTAGATATGTTGACAAATTCTTTATCAAACCTCTGCAGGTGTATGGTAGGGAACATTTTAATAGGTTGCATCACGGCCTGGGTTGGCTACTCAAACACCAAGAAACGAAGGAGATTCCAGGGAGTGATAGATGTTGCTCGGTCTATCATAGATACTGACTGCCCCACCATCAAAATGATCTATTGGTGCACTATCTCTAAAACGCAGTCCATATCATGAAAGATCTACAGCACCATCAGCATATGTTGTGTAATTATAAAAGGTAGTTTAAATTATTTACGTGGAGAGACTGCACTCTAATTAAACTAAAATCAAACCATTGCTGTTAACTCTGGTGGGCGGCGCGACCGACGTCGCAGTGGCCTCTGCAGTCTGTCTGTCTTTTTTTTTTGGTCCCGTTGAGGGTGTTATTTGTAGTGGGCTTTTAAATGTGTATGTGTGGGGGGCGGGGGGTGGGTGGCGGAAACTTTAAAATCTCTTCCCTGCACGGGGACCCGACCTTTTCCCTGTTGGGTCTCCGTTGTCATTGGGGCCTAGCACCGTGGAACGGCCTCCAACCGGAACGATCTGGGGGCTCAAGTCACGGAGCCTGCGGAGCTGCCGACCTACCATCGTGGAGCTGGCCAGCTTTGGAGCGTGGAGAGCTGTGATGGCGTGCTGCTGCGACCCGACTCCGGTGGATGGTGACACTGGGAGCTCGCGGGTCCCCGGTGGGAGACTGCTTCATGGAGCACCAGCAACAGCAACTTCTCCCGCCCAAATTGCGGGGTTGAAAGTGACCTGGAGTGGGGCCTTACATCGCCCGGCGCGGCTTTAAATGGCCGCGGACTTGCTAGTGGCCGCCGAGGGCTTTGACTTTGACATCGGGAGAAGAATGGAGAGCAGGAGAGAGCCAAGACTTTGCCTTCCATCACAGTGAGGAGGAGATTCACTGCGATGGATGTTTGTGTAAATTGTGTTGGTGTGTGTCTTGGTTCTTTTCTTGTATGACTGTAGAAACCAAATTTCGTTGTGAGGTTCAAATGACAAATAAATGGTATTGTATTGTATAACACACACAGAGTTAATTTCACAAAATGTCCACGGTTCAACTGTACTTATTTTGCCAGATTTATTTTACACAGAAAAAAATATTCTAGGACAGGTAGTATCACAAAAGCAGCCATGAGTGAATGTCACAATTCAGGCAGGACAGCTTTCTCCCCACAAGGGCACATTTCAATGTTATTATAAAGCACTTCACAATATTCCTACAACGGGATTGTAGAAATATTGTAGTAATTTGCAGCCTAATTAGTTGCAGCCTGAACCAATCAGTATGAATCCAAGGGACCACAATGAATATTGACCATTATGTAAAGCAGTGATTTCCATGGAACATTTTCCTGCTTATGCCAGTTAACTTTATCATTACATTTACAGGTTTCATGAATTAATATTGCACATTACTTTTAATCAGTGCATATCAACCCTGATATTGAGGTGCCTCACTGATGATACCGCTGCTTACAGCTAATAGCAGTTATAAGTTGGTAAATTAGGCTTCTATCCTTTTACAAGTGACTCATAAGGTACTGAATTTCTAAGTGGCCACTTGGGGACAAGAAATTACTGCATGCTAATAGCATGAATAACCTCATTTTAATATGTAAATGAAATTATAGTGTTCAAAATTTGTCACTGAGAAATCACTCATAATTTTAGAATTGTATATTGGCAAAATCCAAGATATATATCTGCTAAAGTAATTGCCTTAAAAGGAATTTGTTTTTGTTTGTGTCTTTTACCTCCCCCTTGACTCCATTCAAGGACCCAAGCAGTCGTTCCAGGTGCGACAGAGGTTCACCTGTACCTCCTCCAACCTCATATATTGCATCCGCTGCTCTAGATGTCAGCTAATCTACATCGGTGAGACCAAGCGTAGACTTGACAATCGCTTCGCCGAACACCTGCGCTCGGTCCGCAATAACCAACCTGATCTCCCAGTGGCTCAGCACTTGAACTCCCCTTCCCACTCTGAATCCGACATTTCTGTCCTGGGCCTCCTCCATGGCCAGAGTGAGGACCACCGGAAATTGGAGGAGCAGCACCTCGTATTTCGCTTAGGCAGTTTGTACCCCAGCGGCTTGAACATTGACTTCTCCAATTTCAGATAGCCCTTACTGTCTCCTCCCCTTCAACGCTCTTCCTCAGCCCTCTGGCTTCCCCTCTTCCTTTCTTCTTCCCGCCCCCACCCTACATCAGTCTGAAGAAGGGTTTCGGCCTGAAACGTTGCCTATTTCCTTCGCTCCATAGATGCTGTCACACCCGCTGAGTTTCTCCAGCATTTTTATCTGCCTTAAAAGGAATTTGTTCTTGTTTGTGTGCCTTTTAGCATTTACTTAACTTTTTGTAAGGCTTTTGCTGCATTTTAGTTCATCCCCATTGCTTTTTGGCTAACTTTTTCAAGTAAATATTCTTCTTTATTACTGTTGAATGGTTCTAGCCTTTTCACCATATTTCAGAAAACTAACATAATTATAAGTTTTGATTTTCCAATGCACTGTAATATTGAGATAAAGAAATGCTTCTAATTGCATGCAAATACAAGTAAAATAATTATTAAACTCCTTTGCCAAATATATCTCGGAACTGTAGTTCCACAGAGTTATGACTTCACATATTTGCATTGCAAGATGGTTATGACATCTGCTGCCTGATAACTACAGAAATTATCTGAATCAGAAGCTGTTCTTCTCGTTGATGAATGAATATAACATCACCAAATAGCCGCGGGGAAATCTGCTGTGGGGAAAATTGTCTGTAAAGCACACATGAACCAAGTAAATGTGAAGAAAAACCCAGTTAACATTTTCTTGATTAGATGTGCACATAGGTTTCAGTGTTGCTTTGAGGATAAATCTTTGCATATGATACTCTTGTAAGTTTCAGTTCTACCTAATGGTTGATTTACAGATAATTGATGCTCATCTAGTTACCGACACAAACATATCACATCATTATATAATTAGCAGTTCTGATGCCTTCATTGGGCAATAATCCATGGTGCCCCCATTATTTAAATGTGAAATACTGTATTGATACCTTATTCTCTGGATCCACAGCTGCTGAGCCGCACCAAATATTCATAGAATTAGAAAACATTTGGTCTCAACAGCATATATTGGCATTGACCTTCAGGAACTATGACATTGTAGCATAAGTGTATACACCTGTCCCTATACCTCCTCCCTCAATGGAGTCCAGGGACTCCTACAGTTTTTTTTTTGGTTAGGCAGATGTTCACCTGCACCTCCTCCAACCTCATCTACTGTATCCATTGTTCCAGCTGTGGATTCTTTCTTCATGACTGTAGCCAGACACAAGCATAGACTGGACGATCGTTTTGCTAAACACCTTCGCTCAGTCCACCTTGACCTATGTGATCTCCCGGTTGCCAAACACTATAATTCCCCTTCCCATTCTCATCCTGACCTTTCTGTCCTGGGCCACCTCCATTGTCAGAGTAATTCCTAAAGCCCCCCCCCCCTTCCCGGCTCTGTCCCTGTCTGTACCTTTTCAGACTTCTAGTTTCCCGCTTCCTGACTCAGTGTGAGAAAAAGTCTTAACCCAAAATATCACCTAATCTTTTTCTCCAGATATACTGTCTGACCCACTGAGTTATTCCAGCTTTTTGTATCTATCTTCGGTATAAAACAAGATGGTTGCCTACAGTATGTCAAACGGTACATTCAGAAAAGGTGTGGGAGGTCTCATTTTCTCTCCAAATGTGAGGCGCACACTTACCCTTTTCTTTCATGTTATAACATTTTATTCTTTACATCTACTATAAAGAAATGTATTAACTGCATTTCACCAGCGTACAATCTCCTTTCTAACATTCGGCATCCGTGCTCTTATTTTCAACCCCAGATAAGAACACTCCCTATAGCAGCGCACTGTGCCAAAACACATATCCATGCTGTCCAACTTTAGCAATCTATCCATTTTCCTGACTCCACAAGAATGTTCTTTTTTTGATGCATCCAAGTAGTAAGTCTTGACGAGATCCATCTGGGGGACTGTTTACTTTTCTGCATGCAAAAATTTACATACTGCTGACATAGGAAATGAAAAATAAAGCAGAAAAAAAATTGAAATAAAAAAAACACCAAGTGCTGAAATAACTCAACTGGCCAGACAGCACCTCTGGAAGACATGGATAGGCGATGTTTTGGCTTGCAACCCTTCTTCTGATGCAGTTCTGCAACATTCAGGTCAGGGAGTTTTCATGGAAAGAAAATCATATCTTTGAGTCATGTTAGCGAGGATGGTAATCTCCTCGTTCTGTGTTTTTCTCCATATTTTACCTTTTTACCTGGTTTACTGATTAGTGAACGGTTTGCAGCTAAGGCCGCATACACCCAAATCCTAATTTGTTAGCCAATAATTGATAAAGAAAAAAATAGAATTATGGTAACAACTTACAAAGCAACAAACCTTTTCACTGTACCTGAGTACAGGTGATAATAAACTAAACTAACAGTCTTGCTTCCGTCAGAAGTTTATGGGTTCAAATCCAACTCTATAGGCATAAGTGTATAATACAATACCTGGCTGACTATATTGCTGTATTTTCGAGTTGACAGATCTTAAGCCAAGGTTTTGCCTTTGCCATTCCTTTCAAGTGCCAATATTTTGAAGAAGAGAAAGGAAAATAACCTGTGTGTCTTAAATATTTAACTTGCAACCAATAACTATCTGGTCTTTTGCTGTTTGTGTGAGATTAGTATGTGCTAACTGGTTACTGCTTTATCTTTATGGCTATGCTGCCTACGTTGCAAAAATATTTGATTAGTTGCCTGGTGCTTTTGGATGATCCGAGGCTGTAAAGGTCACTGTATCAATTCAAGAATTTATTTTCTGGAATGCACTGGTTGAAGGATTAATATTCTCTTGGGGAGACTTCATGATTACACAGATAATGCAAAAGGAATAAAGGGGGAAGAAGTAACCACAACGTTACAAGACGGATCAAACTGTGACGTGCATCACACTGGATGAAATCTGATTTATTGTCAATAGATGTTGGATAATTCTAAATGATAGTTCATGGAGGAGAAATTTGTAATTTGGTGCAAGAATATTGGCTGTAAGTTGTATTGTCCTCATGCTAGTTCGATTCCATTGCAATGGAACTAATATTGTGTTGTTTTATTGGCTGCGGATTTAGTATTTAGCCCTATGACAAATTTCTCCCAGGAAATGCTTATCCTTTGCATAGGAAGTGCAGATAGGGGGAAAAAAATCAGGTGTCGAGCAGAGGCAATATTTGTTTGACTTTCCAAATCAGAATTACAATCATATACAAGCTGGCCCTGCTTGAACTGCTGACTAGGAAGGCACAAGAGAACAGGTGTCAGAGGTTATGGGGAGAAGGCAGGAGAATGGGGTTAGGAGGAAGTGATAGATCAGCCATGATTGAATAGCGGAGTAGACTTGATGGGCTGAGTGGCCTAATTCTACTCCTATTCCTTATGACCTTATGAGAACAGTACATGCTATATATTTCAAGATATACTGTAGATGTAATATATTTGGCCAAGGACAAAATAAATGATTTTCCTTCTGAAAACAAGTCATCTTTTAAAAATATAACTTCTGTTTCCAGAGTAGAAGGAAATCAGTCTTTGATATAAGATGAATTTACTCCTGCTTCTGAGAATAAGTTTATTGAAATATTCAAAACAATTGGATTTTTAATAATAAGATAAAAAAGAAAGAATAAGACAGTTACCCCTCAAACCTATATGCCATTCAGTAAGGTCATAATTCAGACAATCTTGGCTTCATCACCACTTTCCCGTGCCCTCTCCATGAACCCCAACTGCCTTAAGGTTTAAATGCCTGTCAAACTCTAGCTTGAATGATTCTGCCTGCACAGTTCTCTGAAGAATTCTGAAACTTTATTGACCCTTTGGGGTAAAGAAATTTCTCATCCTCACTGAAATTATGCATGTAGTTCGAGACGCCGGCATTAGATGAAACAGCCTCCCAGCATTCATTCTATCATTCCTGCTCAAAATCTTACATTTTTCAATGTTCATCTCTCCTTCTAAAACCCATTGAGTATGGGCTGAACGCTTCTTCACACACCTAACCTATCATCCCAGGAATCAGCCATTGAACGCTACCTGCACTGCCTTCAATACAAGCATTTACTTGTCGTACAATTGTCGTGGCCTGCGTTTGGGCCAGAGCGCAGGGGATAAAGGTCGCCGCTCAGTTGTTGACAACCTCCTGGAGAACTGTGACATACTATGTATGCAAGAGACATTCTTAGCCAATCACATGGCTCAGTTCTGTCAAGATAATAATTTAATATTGTCAAGCAAAGTGCTTTTACCTACAGATAGCTATACTTATATTAGTGAGGCCTGGCACACCACATCATGGCTGGACCACTGTATTAGTACAGCTGATGCACATGCCTCATTGGGGTGTATGAACATTCTGTACGGGGCAGCAATGACTGATCATATACCTATTGCTATGACAATAAATGTTGAACACATACCTGTGGTATCCAGAGATAGAAATAGCTTTAATACAGAAAAACTGGACTGGTCAACGCTTACAAAGGAAGACATCCTAGCTTATTATGCCCATACAGATAAGTCCTTAAACAATATTCATCTACCTAAAGATGTAATAATATGTAGCAATGTTAATTGTAAAGATATGAAGCATAGGAGAGATATCTGCTCCATGTATAATGATATAGTAAGCGCCTTATATATACGCAGTAAGCCCTACTGCAAGCATAAAAATAAGACACATAACATCAGACCTGGCTGGAATAAGTATGTAGCTGAGTATCATGCTGAAGCCCGTGAAGCCACCAAATCATGGGCTATGGCAGGTTGACCCAGACAGGGGCCTGTGATTGAGCACAAGAAGCTCACTAATGCAAGGTATAAGTATGCTGTTCGCTTCATCTGTAAAAATGAGCAAGCTATGAGGGCTGATTCCATGGCTAAGAAGCTGCTAAGTAACAATGCTACAGATTTTTGGAAGGAAGTGAGAGCTCTTAGCAGTTGCAAAACATCTCTACCATGCACTGTAGATGGAATCTCCGGAACAGCTAATATCGCGGAGTTATAGCGACAACATTATAGCACTTTATTCAACTGTGTCCAAGGTGACTTGTATAGGGTGGACAATATTGAGAGTAATGACTCGATGGTGTCAAAACAAAGCAAGTGGCTTGGATCATATCTCTGCTGAACATCTTAAGTATGCGAGTATGAGGATAGCTCCTCTCCTTGCTATTTGTTTTACTGGCTTTATGATTCATGGCATGTTACCAGACTCAATGTTGTCTGTCCTGTTAGTGCCGGTCATTAAGGACAAAGCTGATAAAGTAGGCAGCCTAAATAATTACAGGCCCATAGCTTTAGCCAGCATATTGTCAAAAGTTTTGGAAAGAGTTCTGCTGGATAGAATAAATGAGTTTGTTAACTCCACTGATAACTAGTTTGGCTTTAAAGCTAAACATGGCACTGACATGCATATATGCCCTAAAGGAGATTGTAAACAAATATCGAGGCAAAAACTCTTCAATCATTATATGCGCTTTATTGATGCTTCCAAAGCCTTTGACCGTGTTAGTCACAGAAAGCTGTTTGGTAAAATGAGTCAAAGAGGGGTGCCTGAATACATTGCTAGAATTCTGGCCTACTGGTATGCCCACCAGACTATGCAAATAAAATGGGGCAATAGGGTCTCAGCCCCATTTGGGGTTAGCAATGGTGTTAGACAAGGGGGACTTTTGTCCCCAGTCCTTTTTAATCTATATATTGATGATCTGTCTAAACAATTGAAAGCCTGTAACACTGGGTGCGTGATTGGTAGTATTTTAGTGAACCATATTATGTATGCAGATGATCTTGTGGTCTTTAGTCCATCTAGCGCTGGTCTCCAGCAGCTCCTTACTATATGTTCTGTGTATGGTGTGGAACATGACATTAAATATAATGCTAGTAAGAGTGCTGTTATGATCTGTAGAACCAAAGAGGATAAATGTCTAAAATATCCTGATTTTAAATTGTCTGACAATAATCTTAGTGTCTGTAATAAGGTAAAATATCTAGGGCATATTATTACAGAACAAATGACAGATGATGAGGGTGATAGGCAACAACGCACGCTGTATGTACAGGCGAATATTCTCTTGCGTAAATTTGGTGCGTGTGCAGATGTGGTGAAGATGTCGCTATTTAGAGCATACTGCACACCCCTCTACACTGCGCACCTGTGGTCGAACTATTTAAAGACAAGTATGCAGAGACTAAAGGTGGCATATAACGATGCCATGAGAACACTGCTAAGGCAACCTAGATGGTGTAGTGCCAGTAATATGTTTGTGGCTGCAGGAGTCAGTACTTTAGAAGCTATCCTAAGACACCACATGTATAAATTCATTTGCAGGATAAATGACTCTAAAAATGTGCTCATTGTGGCCTTGTCAAACATAAGGGTTAGCACTACACGCTACGAATCCCAGCTGTGGAGACACTGGTATCGTTGTCTCGTTGTAGGACATTGATCATCTTTTAATCTGGATTTTTAACTTAAGTATTGTGTTTTTTTTAAATATAAATTATGATGTTTTTATGTGATATACCATGATTTTATATGTATTTATGATATTTGATATGCAATGCATTTTTAATGTAATGTTGCCCCTTGTCTGGACCTTGAGTCTGTAATAAAGTTTATTATTATTATTATTATTATTACTTCCTTCACCATGAAGATCAAAACTGAATGCAATAGAATGTAGAAGATTGAACAGTACAGCACAAGAACAGGCCCTTCAGTACGCAATGTCTGTGCCGAACGATGATGCCAGGACATTATTTTATCTACCTGCATATATTCCAGGTCCTTCCATTCCATGAATATCTACAGTATATGATGATGCAAAGTCTCGTAAATGCCACTATTGTATCTGTCTCAACTACCAAATATGGCAGCACTTTCTAGGCACCCAGCACTCTCTGTATAAAAAAAAGTTGCTCCATACATCTCCTTTAAATGTTGCCACTCTCACCTTAAAACTGTACCCTCTGGTATTTGATTTTTCCATCCTGGGTTTTGTTTTGACCCTATCTATGCCTCTTGCAATTTTATATATTTCTATCAGGTCTTCCTGCAATCTCCAGCATTCCAGATAAAAGGGAATACCTCCAGTACTCAATAGGTGCAGGAGTAGGCCATTCGACCCTTCGAGTCAGCACCACCATTCACTGTGATCATGGCTGATCATCCACATAACTCCCAGTCCTTCAGGTGCAGTCTGATCAGCACTCTATAATGTTGCATCATAACTTCCTTTCTTTTAAAATCCATGGCCTTTGGAATAAATATCAACATTTCATTAGCTTGCTAATTACTTGTTGTTTCTGCAACCTACTGTAACCTTTTGTGTTATATACTAACATCTGATACCTTTATATCACAACATCGTGTGGCTTTATTCCTTTTAACTCTTAATCTCATTTTTCCTTCGTCCTTTCTTCCTTCCAAAGTGCTTAACCTCACATTTCTGCACATTGTGCCCCAGCTGCCAACTCACTTAACCTATCCATATCCCTTTGTTGACACTGTATCTTCTCAGAACCTGATAATCCAACTATTTTATTTGTATCATGAACACAAAATTCATGGTCCCATCATCCAAGTTATCAACAGTAAAAACAGTTGAGGTCCCAATAGGAAATGATTGTCAAATAGACAATGATCCATTTATTTATGTTCTAATTTCTGTTCATCAGCCACTCTATCCATGCCAATTACCCCAAATGTTGTATGCTCTTGTGCGGTAATCTTCTGTGACACCACATCAAATAGCTATTGGAAATTCTAATACACTACATTTACTGTTTTGTTATGTCCTCAAGAAACTAGAAATTGACAACTTACAAATTTACACAATCTCTTGTGATTTACTAAATGTCCTGCTATCACCTCCTTGATAATGAATTCCAGTATTTACTTGAGGATGCAATTTTCCAATCCTCCAGGACTTCTCCAGGATCCAGGGACTTTTGGGAGAACATAAATATTGGCAAACATTATATATAATAGAGGATGTTTTAACTATCCTGTCTGACATTCAAACCAGACCAAATACAGGGAAAGTTTGAAAGGTGAAAGGCCAGTACAAGGCCAGATAGGTGAGAGCATGAAGAGGAAAGATGGATGGATCCGGTATGCGGCGCGGCTCTGGCCAGCAGCGGCCTCTGCAGTCTGTCCGCGTTTTTATTATTTTCTGTCTGTGTTTTAATGTAGTTTTTGTTATTTTTGTTGGGGTGTGTGTGGGGGGGGGGGGGGGTGGGGTGGGAGGGGGGGGGGAAAACTTTTTAAATCTCTCCCTGCACTGGAGGCCCGACTTTTTCCTCGTCGGGTTCCGTTGTCGTTGAGGCCGCAACGTGGAGCGGCCTCCAACAGGAAGAGACCGCGGACTCAGGTGCCGACTCACCGTTGCCGTCGCGGAGCTGGCCGAGTCCGGAGCGGGTGGAGGAGCGCTGCTGCTGCTGCTGCTGCTGCTGCTGCCGATGCCGCTGCTGAGTCGGGGGCTGCTGCTGCTGCGGGTCTGCGGACAGCGGCGTCGGGAGCCCGCGGGTCCCTGGAGAGAGACCGCTTTTCGGGGCTCCTGCAACGGAGAATTCTCCCGCCCGAGTTGCGGGGTCGAAGAGCTCCTGGAGCGGGGCCTTACAGCACCGCCCCGCGCGGCTTGGAATGGCCACGGGACTCTGCGAGTGCACGCCGGGGGCTCCAACATCAAGACCCGGTGTGCGACCTTGCATCACCCGGCGTGGCTTTAATGGCCGCGGGACAATCGCCATCGCCAGCCGGGGGCTTTGACTTTGACTCTGACATCGGGGGGGGGGGGAGAGTGCAGTGGAGAGAAGTTTTTTTTTGGCCTTCCATCACAGCTATGTGATGGATGTTTATGTAAAATGTAATTATGTTGTGTCTGGGTCTATTTGTGTGTAATGTATGGCTGCAGAAACGGCATTTCGTTTGGACCTCTAGGGGTCCAAATGACAATTAAATTGACTCTTGACTCTTGACTTGACTCTTGGATGACAATGATGATTTGTACCAGACATACAAATCATGTGAGAAATACAATATAACAGTAATGACCTCCAATTTCTTCTATTCATTATTCAACTCTGCAATTTGTTCTAATTTCCTTAAGTTACATAGTTCTTGGTATGTCTTATACTGATTAAGTTATTTCTGGCATTTCCTTTCTGTCAATTTTTAAATTTAAAGGTCACTGCTGCAGTTCAGTGTACAATGGAAAGAACCTGCTTTATAAGTTGATTGTTTAATTCTTTCCACCACAGACAAACATTTTGTAAGTACAGACAAGAGTTTCTTTGCAGTTTTGACTAAAGTAAATTAACAGTATTTCAAAAATGTTTAATCCTCAAACTCAACTTATGGCCTACAATAGCTTACATGCACAGCGCAATGAAAAAGCAACTGAAGGATGAAAGGAAGTCTTATAGAAACATATATAATTCTTAAGGGATTGGACAGGCTAGATGCAGGAAAAATGTTCCTGATGTTGGGAGAATCCAGAACCAAGGGTCACAGTTTAAGAATAAGGGGTAGGCCATTTAGGACAGAGATGAGGAAAATCTTTTTCACCCAGAGAGTTGTGAATCTATGAAATTCTCTGCCACAGAAGGCAGTGGAGACTAATTCACTGGATGTTTTCGAGAGAGAGTTAGATATAGCTCTTAGGGCTAATGGAATAAAGGGATATGGGGAGAAAGCAGGAACAAGGTTCTGATTTTGGATGATCAGCCATGACCATATTGAATGGCAGTGCTGGCTAAATGGCCTACTCCTGCACCTATTTTCAATGTTTCTTTTATGTTTCTATGGATGAGAGCAAATAGCTTACCAAGCAGGCCAGCAATTTAAACCACATTATTTAAAGTATCAACACTTTGTAGTTGTCTGGCAAAATAACAGAATAGAGAAGTACATTGGGAAAATCAGGAAGGAACTAAATTATTTATCTCTAATATGAGAAAGCTCTGAAAACATCTACATTATTTGTATGCTTCCTTTGCTTCTCCCTGCAAGTTAGTAAATATTTAACAATTTGGTGTATGTATTGAGGAACTATAATGTTGAGATAAAGTGTAAAATATTTCCAGATATTAATCCATCATTGGCACCTTACTGATCTGTTCGGCACTCAGTGCAATGTTAGCAGAAAAAGAAATAAAATATCAATGCCATATTTTAAATTTATATCCCTGGCAGCTCAATCTCTGGTGTCATGGGTTATGGGGAAAAGGCAGCCATGATTGAATGGGGGAGTAGACTTGATGGGCTGAATGGCATAATCCTGTTCCTATAACTTATGAACTTATGGGCTACTAAAGTTGCCGCTGCCACTCACCACCACCCTGGCTGCTCGCAGGTCGGACACAGTGACGGTGATGTCACCACCAACCCTTACCTGCACTCCAAACTCTTTTATCCCACCAGCTTCCACATCCAATACATCATTCTCCAACATTTCCGTTGCCTCCAATGTTTCTATAACCTCCAACTTGATCCCACCACTAGTGACATCTTCCCATCTCCACCCTTTTCCGCCTTCCGCAGAGGTCGTTCCTTCCACAACTCCTTGGTTCACTAATCCCTTCCCATGCAAACCACCACCTCCCAAGTACTTTCTTCTGTAACTATAGAAGATGTAACAGCTGTTGCTTTACCTCCTCCCTCACCAGTATCCATGAACCACAGCAGTCCTTCCAGGTGAGACAGAAATTTACATGTACCTCCTCTAACCTCATCTACTGCATTGGTGTTCCTGATGTGACCTCCTGTACATGGGTGAGATCAAGCATAAACTCAGCAACTGTTTTGCTGAACACTTGTGCTCGATCCACCAGGGCCTACTGATCTCCTGGTTGCTAACCATTTTAACGCCTCTTCCAGACCTTTCTGTCTTGGGCCTCCTCCATTGCCAGACGCCACATGCAAACTAGTGTAACTGCACCTAATATTCCTCTTTGTTAGCTCACAACCCAATAGTTTGAACATTGAATTCTCCAATTTTAGGTAACTAACCCACCAACAGTTGCTTCAGTTGGTATAAACCAGCACCTGGAGTTCCTTGTTGATACATAAAAATGTGGAGGGTGTGAGTTCATGGAGGGATCTGCTGGTTGGCTGGACCATCTTGATGTTAAGAAGGTAGACGTGCTGACTTGGAGTACATAAGGGTTAGAAATTCTATGGGGCCAGATGAGATCAATCAAGTATGATATGAAAAGCAAAAGAAGGAAATTGCAGGGGGCCTGAGATATTTTTGCTTCTTCGTTAGCCACGTGAGGTACCTGAATACCGGAGAAAAACTCATGTCAGAAGTCTAAAGAAAGGTCCCAATCTGACACGTCACCCATTGTTTTTTTCTAGAGATGATGCCTCACCTACTGAGTTACTCCAGCACTTTGTGTCTAACTCATATTGTTCTTTTAGTAAGAAAGGTAACAGGGATATGCCAAATAACTACAAACTGGTGAGCTTTATGTCAATGGTAGGGTAATTAATTTTTGACTGCTAAATATTGATTCCAATTTTAAGACTTTTGTGTCGGAAGGAACTGCAGATGCTGGTTTAAACTGAAGATAAACACAAAATGCTGGAGTAACTCAGCAGGACAAGCAGCATCTCGGGAGAGAAGGAATGGGTGATGTTTTGGGTCGAGACCTTTCTTTTCAGATTTTTGTCCTGATTCTAACTTTCCCCATGAGAGGAATTGGTTCTGTTTTGCATCCAACAGATTGACAGTTTGATTATCAGACTACGGAACTATAGTCTGATAAGGTACACCAGTCATTGAAAGTAGGCATGCAGTTGCAGCAGGCAGTGAAGAAAGCGAATGGTATGTTAGCTTTCATAGCAAAAGGATTTGAGTATAGGAGCAGGGAGGTCCTACTGCAGTTGTACAGGGTCTTGGTGAGACCACACCTGGAGTATTGCGTACAGTTTTGGTCTCCAAATCTGAGGAAGGACATTATTGCCATAGAGGGAGTGCAGAGAAGGTTCACCAGACTGATTCCTGGGATGTCAGGACAGTCTTATGAAGAAAGACTGGATAGACTTGGTTTATACTCTCTAGAATTTAGGAGATTGAGAGGGGATCTTATAGAAACTTACAAAATTCTTAAGGGGTTGGACAGGCTAGATGCAGGATGATTGCTCCCGATGTTGGGGAAGTCCAGGACAAGGGGTCACAGGATAAGGGGGAAATCCTTTAAAACCGAGATGAGAAGAACTTTTTCCACACAGAGAGTGGTGAATCTCTGGAACTCTCTGCCACAGAGGGTAGTCGAGGCCAGTTCATTGGCTATATTTAAGAGGGAGTTAGATGTGGCCCTTGGCTAAGGGGATCAGAGGGTATGGAGAGAAGGCAGGTACGGGATACTGAGTTGGATGATCAGCCATGACCATATTGAATGGCGGTGCAGGCTCGAAGGGCCGAATGGCCTACTCCTGCAACTAATTTCTATGTTTCTATGTTTCTATCCTCCCATAAGCTAAAGTATAGTTGCGGTCTTCATTGTAGACACTGGACTTTTTCTCTGTAACTATAATAATTACAATAATAACTACGATAATTATAGGCAGCATGGAGTAAATGAGGTGCTTGAGAAGTATAAAGAATGTAAAAAGAATCTTAAGAAAGAAATTAGAAAAGCTAAAGGAAGATATGAGGTTGCTATAAGGGGAAAGTAAATCCAAAGGGTTTCTACAGCTATATTAATAGCAAAAGGATAACGAGGGATAAAATTGTTGCATTAGAGAGATAGAGTGGACAGCTATCTGCAGAGCCAAAAGAGATGGGGGAGATATTGAACAATTTCTTTTCTTCGGTATTCACCAAGGAGAAGGATATTGAATTATGTGAGGTAAGGGAAACAAGTAGAGTAGCTATGGAAACTATGAGATTCAAAGAAAAAGAAGTACTGATACTTTTGAAAAATATAAAAGTGGATAAGTCTCCAGGTCCTGACAGGATATTCCCTAGGACATTGAGGGAAGTTGGTGTAGAAATAGCAGGGGCTATGACAGAAATATTTCAATTGTCATTAGAAACGGGAATAGTGCCGGAGGATTGGCGTACTACGCATGTTGTTCCATTGTTTAAAAAGGGTTCTAAGAGTAAACCTGGCAATTATAGACCTGTTAGTTTGACTTCAGTGGTGGGCAAATTCATGGAAAGGATACTTAGAGATTATGTAAGCATCTGGATAAACGGGGTCTGATTTTAACTGTGCATAGTTCCCTGAAGGTGGGATCTCATGTAGATAGGGTGGTAAAGAAAGCTATTGGTGTGCTGGCCTTTATAAATCAGAGCATTGAGTATAGAAGTTGGGATGTAATGTTAAAATTGTACAAGGCATTGGTGAGACCAATTCTGGAGTATGGTGTATAATTTTGGTCACCCAATTATAGGAAGCATGTCAACAAAATAGAGAGAGTACAGAGGAGATTTACTAGAATGTTGCCTGGGTTTCAGCAACTATGTTACAGAGAAAGGTTGAATAAGTTAGGTCTTTATTCTTTGGAGCGCAGAAGGTTAAGGGTGGACTCGATGGAGGTCTTTAAAATGATGAGAGGGATAGACAGAGTTGATGTGGATAAGCTTTTCCCATTGAGAGTAGGGAAGATTCAAACAAGAGCATGATAACTTGGTAGTTTGTCAGTGTGCAATAATGAGCATTAAAGATGATTACCTACTTACATGTAATGCTACAATGCTGTAAAACTATATTCTGCACCCGTGTATTCTTCTCTTTGTGTTGTGCTTTTGGATAGCACTCAAACAAAAGCTTTTCACATTTAGGTTCACGTGAAAAGAATAAACCGATACCAACACTTAGTGTAAACACCTCAATTTGTTATCTCTTGTTCTTCTAACCTTAATGGAACACATTAAACTTAATGCAACCTATCCATATAATTTAATCTTTTGATTTCCAGTTTGTTTCTGGTGAATCCAACAGGTTGTGAATGCTCAACTTATATCCGGCCCATACATAAGAATAAGATCTTGAGAGGCCGACGGGATGTACCTTCTCATTTGTGGAAACTTGATATGCAGCAATTTATCGATTCATGTCGAGAAATCAGTTTGGTTGAGTTGAACGCTCTGGTTCAACTACACATTGCCTTTGGTTGGCCTACATTACTAATTTAAATATGTTGCTGCAGTATTTCCGATTTGTGAACTGTTTGGGTTACTGAAGAATTCTCAGGAAATGAGCCCTGAGGATTTGTACTCGTTAAATTGCACTACATTTGTTTGAAGTTTGCATCCACCCTCCTCCCCCTCCCCCAATTCTCCACGCAGATAGCTTTGCCCAAGATAAAACCATTCAGCAAAAAATAAATATTCAGTGCCAATTTCTTAATCTGTTGGGATATTGAGTATAAATATTAATTTGTATAATTCTATAAAATATATTAAATAATTTTAACTTTTTTGTAAAATTAAGGGTTAAGAAATGACCTGCCGAAGCCAAATAGCTTTCCACAGACTACCTGCAGGCTAGACATCAAATAACAAGTTATAAGTGATTTTGGATTAGGACCAAACTGAAACATTGCATGCTATTTTTAAATCTGTCCGTCTTTGTTCCTAACTTGATAGAATTATCATAAATGCAGACGAAAAGCGATGAGGTGTTCCTTTTGATGGCAAGAATTATGTTCACTAATGGAAAACCAGTCTATCAATTCCTTTCATCTAAAGAATCCTTTGATTTGATGCTATTGTTATGACTCATGTACCTTGCATAATCAGTGGTCACACCAAAATAAATCTACCTCATTTAAGTTTTATATGACTTTCTGTCCACAAAATCATGAGAGGAATAGATCAGGTAAACAAATAGTCTCTTGCCCAGATTCGGGGAATCGGGAGCCAGAGGACATGGGTTTAAGGTGAGCAGGGAAAGATTTAATAGAAACCTGAGGGGTAATTTTTTCACACAAAGGGTGGTGGGTGTATGGAACAAGCTGCTGGAAGGGGTAGTTGCGGCAGGTACTATCACAACTCTTAAGAAACATATAGACAGGTACATGTATACAGGGATACTGATTGGGGATGATCAGCCATGATCACATTGAATGATGGTGCTACTCCTGCACCTATTGTCTATTATATAGGGCAGGTTTAGAAGGATATGAGCAAACACCGGCAGGTAGTGTAGATGGGACATGTTGGTTGTTGTGGACTAGTTGGGCCGAAGGGCCTGTTTTCACACTGTAAGACTCTATGACTGCTGCTATTCATTCTGTGGCATGCAACCCTGCAGCAATTGGCCACCTCTTGTAAAAGTTCCCTTTCAAGCTTAGTGCCCATTATGGAATTATATGAAGCAAGAATACTTTTCTACTTTAAGTGTTTAAATGCCATTTGTTGTGGTTGCAGCATGCATTGCTCTGTGCCCGTTATCTTTATACTCACCTATTCTGAAATCTTTGGACACAGATTGTTAGATCCTGGGAATTTATTGGATTTCAGTACTATGAATCTCTATTTTGTTAAAACTAAGGTTGATTATAAACCAGTCCAATCCTGTAGTTCTCCACTGTTTCTCTGAAATTTTATATGTCTTTTGTACAGTAATACAAGCTGTTTTTGACAAAGTCATGGGTTGTGAAAGATTTGAGAAGACAAATCACTTTCTAAAGATTGGCAGGAGATCAGACATATAATAATTAATTATAGGTGAACTTGCATTAGTTCCAAACTGGAAACACACGCACTATGTTTTTTTAAATTCCCTGTTTTGTTCCCAGTTTGACAAAATTGGCATAAATGCAAAATGCATGAGTGTTAATGTTCCTTTTGTTGCAAAGATTTATGCCAACAAATGGGAAAACAGTATATTAATTGATTTTATCCAAAGGGTCTGTTTTTTCAATCCATGCTGTTACTTCGACATATATATCTTGCACAATCAGTGGCCATAACAAAATAAATCTATTGAACTGATGTCTTAGGCGGTAAGGAAGTTTTGAAAAACTTTTCCTGTGGTTTATACCAAAAAAAAAATCATTGTTTGCTTTAAGATCTAAGACCCTGCTTTCTGGTTGAAATTATTTATGTACAATTCTGTTATAATGATCTCTCTTCCCTGAAGACTCTTGCAGCAATTAGCTCCTCATTGTGTAATTCTAGATGTAAAAGGTCTGTTCTCATTAATTCCCCCACATATGAATCTGTAAATAAGAACTCTGGTACACTCTACAAATTAATTGTTCACGCTACAGCTGCTAATTTGGTTTTCGCAGTATATCCATGCATTAAAGTCCATATGACAATTGTACTAAAGTCCTATATGATAATTTTACTATGCTTTTTAGTTGCCTTTATGTTCTCAATTTAGATAATGTTTTATGTTCCCACTAAACTCGGGGACCTATAGACAATATTCAGCAATTGTTTTCTGCCCCTTGCCATTTCTTACCTTCACCCAAATCGATTTTACTTTGATTTTATTATCAGGGCCCCAATCTCCATTTTGCACTTTGCTATCATCATATCATATGCTAATTAAATGGGATCCTGTACGTGTCTGTGTATATGTGTATGTCATTGCATCTTCACGAAAAAACTACGCCGTAACGATACCATTTTTAACAAATTCTGGTTGACATTTTTCACGTCAAGGCCGTGATAACCGTATCTGAACATTTCATGCTTTATTTCTGGACATTGCAGATTAAATGTGAAAATCGTCAAAAGATTGAATTTAAATGACTGGCCTTCGCTGATGACATCACAATGGGTCTGCTCAGTGCAGTCTCACATACAGTATCTTCCACGCACTTCGAGTGATGTCTCCCCCCTCCCCCCCCCCCCCCCCCCCCCCCCCCTCCCCCTCCCCAGGCTATTCAAGACACCACCAAGGACGAGCCCGGAGATGAAGTCAGGCCTGGGACAGGAGATTGTGGTGGCCAAACTCGCAGTCCTCTGATTGATGCCCGCCGCGCATCGCTCAGGGTCCTTGGGTTGTCACCCACTCGCTCGGGCCCGGTGCCTTGGGTTGTCACCCACGGCTGGGGACGCTGCTGCCGCGGGCCAAGCCCGGCTCGATGCCTGCCCAGTCGATGACCGCTCGCCTGCCCGTGGCCTCCCTCGAGTCCACGTCCGCCCTCAGCAGATCCCCCACCGCCTCCTCTCGGGTCGACGATCCATGCCCGCCGCCCTTGCTCGCTCGGGTCCTCGGATCAACGGATGCCTGCCCGCGGCCTCGCTCGAGTTCATGCCGCTCGCGGCCTTGCTCGAGTCCACCGCCCGATGCCTGGTGGGGAGGCTCTGCTGCTGCTCTACAACCTGGGCATTACTGCCTCTACCCCCCCCCCCACTCCCTCTCTCCCCCCCCTCGCCCTCCCTCTCTGTCCCCCTCCCTCTCTGCCCCCCCCCCCCTCCTCCCTCTCTGCCCCCCCTCCCTCCCTGTGCCCCCCCCCCCCTCCTTGCAACCGCGCGTTGAGGGGACGGGACCCAACGGGTCCCACTTTGTCTAGTGTCTTCTAAAAGTTAGATATTCCGGAATATTCAATTCCCAACCTTATTCACTTTGCATTTTCAGTTTTCTAGTTTGTTGAAATAGCAATTTAAACATGTTAATCTCCCAATAAATCACCATTTAATTCACATTCAAACGTGACAGTACCTGCAGAGGTTTTCTGGTCTGCCATTGAAAGTGAGAAAAGAGTGACAATCCATTAATCTAATTAAAGATCAGGCACGTACAGCAAAAAAACAATAAATACTGTGTTAACATAGAAACATAGAAATTAGGTGCAGGAGTAGGCCATTCGGCCCTTCGAACCTGCACCGCCATTCAATATGATCATGGCTGATCATCCAACTCAGTATCCCGTACCTGCCTTCTCTCCATACCCTCTGATCCCCTTAGCCACAAGGGTCACATCTAACTCCATCTTAAATATAGCCAATGAACTGGCCTCGACTACCCTCTGCGGCAGAGAGTTCAAGAGATTCACCACTCTGTGTGAAAAAAGTTCTTCTCTACTCGGTTTTAAAGGATTTCCCCCTTATCCTTAAGCTGTGACCCCTTGACCCCGTGTTCACAGCTATTTTCTTGTTTCCACTGGCTCGCAGTCTCGGGATGTCCAACCCCGCAGAAGGTTTGTCCAGCCCCGCACGAGGTTTGATCGCCTGGCGCGGGGGAGCTAACATCCCCCCCGATGCGGGAGCTGAACGCCTCGACGCGGAGGGCCTGAACGCCGCCAGCTACGGGACTCAAGACTGAGGCCCCAGACCAAGGAAGAACAAAAAGGGAAGGACTTGAACTTTATTTTCGCCTTCCACTACAGTGAGGAATGTGTAGGAGTCACTGTGATGGATATTTATTTTAAAATGTGTTTTTTGATTCTGTTGCTTTTTAAAATTGTATGACTGACCTGGCCAGTGAGATTTCACTACACCAATTGGTGTAGGTGACAATAAATGAACTTATGAACTACTATACTTTAGGCATAGAGTAGACAACCATCATTAAACTAAAAGCCTGCTGTGGAGGACTTGGCTGGTGATTAGGAAAGAGGAGAGAGGTAGTGAGAGGAGCAACAGATAGAACCAGTAGAGTGGGCAAGTTCACTGGAGGCAATACCTATGAAGCAAGATGCCCAGTTGAGGTTTAATTTCCTTGGTAGGTTTGAACACCAAAGCCTCAAGTGATGGCAAACTTCTATGTACTGGATCCTGGTCACCATGGCTGTCACAGTGACCTCAATGTTTTCCTCTATAAGATAAATAATAATGAAAGCTGGAGACATATAATGAATCTCCCAGTTGGCAGTACACAAATGCATGAGATTGGTTACTGATGGATGGGTTGTCAGTTATACCTTCTCCATAATGCTGGAAGTCCAGATGAGCTGAGAGTCCGGTTTCTATCTCTGGCAGGTTTCCCACATTGACTTCCCACACACAGCAGTAGATGAACACAGGATTAACCCACACATTCCTGGAAACTGTAAGTAGGTAATCATCTTTAATACTCATTATTGCACATTGACAAACTACCAAGTTATCACGCAGAATGGCTATCATGCTACAAAGCCTGATGCGTCTAAGTTCCTTAATTAGCCCTTTAGATACTTTAAAATCGCATCTCTCACTACTGCACAATCAAAAAAAGTCAAACAAAAATATATATATATTTTTTTCATTTAAGTTTTTTTTAAATGAGATTGCTTTGTAAAAATTACATCCAGTTTTCCATGGCCATGGTTGCTGATGGAGATCAAATATTTAACTTGGATATTCCCAACATTTAGCAGGAAGCAACACAAAGTTGGCTGTTAAATTGCTCTAGTAGCTGAAACAATATATACAGTGCCCTCCATAATGTTCGGAACAAAGACCCATCATGTATTTATTTGCCTCTGTACTCCACAATTTGAGATTTGTAAGATTTAAAAAAATCACATGTGGTTAAAGTGCACTTTGTCAGATTTTAATAAAGGCCATTTTTATCCATTTTGGTTTCACCATGTAGAAATTACAGCTGTGTTTATACATAGTGCCCCAGTTCAGGGCAACCATAATGTTTGGGACACATAGGTTCACAGGTGTTGGTAGTTGCTCAGGTGCATTTAAATGCCTCCTTAATGCAGGTATAAGAGAGCTCTCAGCGCCTAGTCTTTCCTCCAGTCTTTCCATCACCTTTACAAACTTTTACTGCTGTTTATCACCATGAGGACCAAAGTTGGGCCAATGAACGTCTTAGAAGTCATTTTGAGACTGAGAAGCAAGAATAAAACTGTTAGAGACATCAGGTTACAAAAATCAACCGTTTGGAACATCATTAAAAAGAAAGAGAGCACAAGTGAACTTACTAATCGCAAAGGGACTGGCAGGTCAAAGAAGACCTCCACAGCTGACGACAGAAGAATTCTCTCTACAATAAAGAAAAATCCGCAATCACCTGTCAGATCAGAAACACTCTTCAGGAATCAGGTGTGGATTTGTCAATGACCACTGTCCACAGAAGACTTCATGAACTGAAATACAGAGGCTATACTTCAAGATGCAAACTACTGGTTAGCCGCAAAAATAGGATGGCCAGGTTACAGTTTGCCAAGAAGTATTTAAAAGAGCAACCACAGTTCAGGAAATAGGTCTTGTGGACAGATGAGATGAAGATTAACTTATTTCAGTGATAGCAAGAGCAATGTATGGAGGAGAGAAGGAACTGGCCCAAGATCCAAAGCATACCACCTCATCAGTGAAATACGGTGGTGGGGGTGTTATGGCCTTGGCATGTATGGCTAGTTATGTAGGTACTGGCTCAGTTATCTTCATTGATGATACAACTGCTGATGATAGTAGCATAATGAATTCTGAAGAGTATATGCACATCCTATCTGCTCAAGTTCAAACAAATGCCTCAAAACTCATTGGCCGACGGTTCATTCTACAGCAAGATAATGATTCCAAAAATACTGCAAAAGCAACAAAGTTTTTCAAAGGAAAAAAATTGTGAATTCTTGAGTGGCCAAGTCAATCACCCAATCTGAACCCAATTGAGCATGCCTTTTATATGATGAAAAGAAAACTGTAGGGGATAGCCTCCAAAACAAGCCTAAGCTAAAGATGGTTGCAATACAGGTCTGGCAGAGCATCGCCAGAGAAGACACCCAGCAACTGGTGATGTCCATGAATTGCAGACGTCAAGGAGTCATTGCATGCAAAGGATATACAACAAAATACTAAACATGATTATGATGTTTGTCATAATCATGCAAAGCTGCCAGCCAAAAGATGTTTCAAATGAAATTACAATGCTGTAATGAATCACCTGCTGAACTAAAAAGGAACCAAATAACACGATTTAAAAAATGTAATTCATCTAAGTTAATGCCGAACTTCATAACTGGACCACGAGCTGAAGCTTTATTATGTGCAATAGTTTAATTCTGTATAATCTTGCATAAGATAAAACATGGAAAGAGAAATTTCACCAATGATGCTTGTTTATAAAATTGACATTTTGAGAATAGTTTTATTCACTTAGATGTTTAGACTCCAATTACAAGCGTTTGTATATGTCAGTGAGCAATGGATTAAGATAACCTGATGTGAGGCCAGAGCTTTGTTGATAGTAAGTAGATATTTATTTGAATTCAAAATACCAGCTGCTCGCTGATTTGAAACACTGACAGACTTTGGCAGCATGAGAGATCCACCAAGACAGCCCTAGCCCATGGTTTAGTTAGATATTAAAACAGATGATATATAAAAGAGAAAGTTGTAATTAATAAAGGGGAGACCAGGTGCATCCAGGGAGAACAATAAAACAATAATAGAACCACCATAAATTTGTAACTCATGTCTTTGTTTTTTTATTGGCTCGATAGTCTTCGGCGAGGAGACCGAAGAGGGGAGACTACGCAAAAAGCTGGAGAGGAGAGGACGGGACGTGGTGAACTAATTACGGGTAAGATGAGACAGTGTGATGCTTGCAGGATGCGGGAGCCCAGGGACACGGATGGAGCCTCTGGCTGCAACAACTGTGGCAAGTGCGTCCAGATTCAGCTCCTGAAGCACCATGTGGGGGCACTGGAGAAGCAGCTGGAATACATCAGGGCCATCCGGGAAAATGAAAGTTACCTGGATAGGACCTACAGTGAGGTTGTCACGCTGAGGATATTGGAAGAACGAAGGCGTGTGACTGCGAGAAAGGTTGGTAAGTGCAGGAGACCCAGGTGGCTGTGCCTAATGAAAACAGGTATGCCCTCTTCCGAACTGTCAGCGGAGACGACGCTTCCAGTCCGAGCGGCAAACATGTCGGTGGCTCCAGTCCTAGAGATGGGACTCGACCGGCGAGACCGATGTCCGGCAGAGCCATAGTTGTGGGTGACTCCAGCGTCCGAGGAGTGGACAGGAGATTCTATGGTGGCAGACGAGACGCGAGGATGGTCTGTTGCCTCCCTGGTGCCAGGGTTCAAGATGTCATGAGCCAAATTCAGAATACCCTCGAGAGAGAGAAGGTGAACAGCCGGCAGTAGTTGTGCACGTAGGCACAAATTACATCGGGAAGAAGAGGAAGGTGGTTCTGCAACTTGAGTTCAGAGAGTTAGGAAGAAGACTGGAAGGCAGGACTTCTAGGGTGGTTATCTCTGGATTGCTTCCAGTTCCTTGTGCTAGTGAGGACAGGAACAGAGATAGGGGATCTGAATGTGTGGCTGAGGGGCTGGAGCAGGGAGCAAGGATTTAGATTTATAGACCACTGGGATCGCTTCTGGGGTAGGGGTGACCTGTACAAAAGGGGCGGGTTACACCTTAACTGGAGGGGGACCAACGTTCTGGCAGGCAGGTTTGCAAGGGCTACACGTGTGGGTTTAAACTAAATAGTGGGGGGAGAGGGATTGACAAATTGAGAGTAAAAAGATGGAGTTGATGGGAAAGTGAGTACAGGAAAAGTTACAAAACTTTCTCGAATTAATGGGAAGGAAAGTTCGAGAAGAGATAAGAGAATAAGTTCAGGGCCAATTGTGAGCGGTGAGAGAGGGGAGTGAAATACTGAGGTGTTGTATATGAATGTGCGAAGTATAAGAAATAAAGTGGACGAGCTTGAGGCTCAGTTAGAAGCTGGCAAGTATGATGTTGTGGGAATTACTGAGACATGGCTGCAAGAGGGCCAGGGCTGGGAACTGAATATTCAAGGGTATACCTCCTATCGAAAAGACAGAAATCGTGGATGCATTGGTGATAATTTTCCAATGTTCCATAGCTTCAGGATCAGTTCCTGTGGATTGGAGGGTAGCTAATGTTAGCCCACTTTTTAAGAAAGGCAGGAGTGTGAAAACGGAATTATAGACCAGTTAGCCTGACATCGGTGGTGGGGAAGATACTGGAGTCAATTATAAAAGATGAAATAGCAGCACATTTGGATAGCATTAACAGGATTGGTCCGTGTCAGCATGGATTTACGAAGGGGAAATCATGCTTGACTAATCTTCTGGAATTTTATGAGGATGTAACTAGGAAAATGGGCAAGGGAGAGCCAGTGGATGTAGTGTGCCTGGACAATGGACAATAGACAATAGGTGCAGTAGTAGGCCATTCGGCCCTTCGAGCCTGCACCCGCCATTCAATATGATCATGGCTGATCATCCAACTCAGTATCCCAACCTGCCTTCTCTCAATACCCCCTGATCCCTTTAGCCACAAGAGCCACATCTAACTCCCTCTTAAATATAGCCAATAAACTGGCCTCAACTACCATCTGTGGCAGAGAATTCCAGAAATTCACCACTCTCTGTGTGAAAAATGTTTTTCTCATTTCTGTCCTAAAGGATTTCCCCTCTATCCTTAAGCTGTGACCCCTTGTCCTGGACTTCCCCAACATCGGGAACAATCTTCCTGCATCTAGCCTGTCCAACCCCTTAAGAATTTTGTAAGTTTTGTAAGAAGACAGGCTATTATTGAAAACGGATGTTCTTGAGTTACACAGATATAGCTTACAGTTTCAGGAATGGAGCCCTTATTTAACCCAAAGTCTTCATGTACATGAAAACTCATAATTAAAAACAATAAACCAAGGCAAATTTTATATTTTTATTTACCTCCCCTTTTGCCTTTTTACATTATCTAGAATCCCTATTTTAATCAGAAGGGTACCAAATTATAAGCTAAATCTGACTGCACATGATCAGAGACACCATTCACTACCAAAACTGGGCCCTGACATTGACAGAGCATAGTTACAGATTTACCAACGTGGATTTGTTTCTCTTATCTAGTACATTAAATCTCGATTCAATTCTGTCCCCAGGAGTTGTCTGTGTGGACTTTCTGCATTTTCTGTTGGTGTGGGTTTCTTCTTCATCCCAAAGATGTGCTGGTAGATTAATCCACTGTTGTAAATCATCACAAATGTTGGTTAATAACAAACGGATTGGGTTGATGCGAGAGGGAAAATAAGTTCCAGCCACAGGAATGGAAATGAGATTACTCACCTGGCAGCAGGCACGGACCTATGAGCCAAATGGCTTCTTTCTGTGTTGTTATAAGGCAAGATATTTAGCTCAAAATCGAATATTGTGTTTTCAAGGCTGATAGACACTGTCCTCTTGTGGTATCTTATGGTTTCATATCTACTTATAAATGTTACTTTTAACAATAATAAAGACTAAAAGTACGTTAAAGTGAATTGCCTCAAAAGTACATTAATAAAGTGAGGCCGTATTAATGGAATTGCAATGTCGACCATGCAAGACCTCAAACAGAAATGCAATGGTAATTGGACATAAGCACTTTATGTTTTAGCTTAATGCTCCAACCAGTTTCACATGTTTGAACACAATTCAAGAGCAGAAAGGATTGCCCACTAGTGCTGATTAAAGAATTTAAAGATGACATACAATTTAGATGCGGGTTAATTAAATGTGGTTGTTACAATCACTCTTGTTGAATGTTTGATGTTTTCTTTAGTTGTTTCAAGTGTTTTGTGTATTTACACTCCCAGATCCTGTGATTCTTAGTGCCATTTATATATTTGGTTTCCATGATATTGGCCTCCTAATTATTTCCACTGAAATGTATCACCTCATACTTATCCATATAACAATCAATGAAATATTCCAAAGCCTATTTGAGTTGTTTAAGAAAGAACTGCAGATGCTGGTAAAATCGAAGGTAGACACAACATGCTGGAGAAACTCCGCGGAGAGAAGGAATTGGCGACGTTTCGGGACGACCCTTTTTCAGACTGATGTCAGGGGAGGGGGTAGGACAAAAAAAGAATGTAGGCGGAGCCAGTGGGATTAGTGGAGAACTGGGATGATGAAGAGAGAGATAGAGAGAGAGCAAGGGCTACCTGAAGTTAGAGAACTCAACATTCATACCGCTGGGGTGCAAACTACCCAAGCGAAATATGAGGTTCTATGCTTGAGTTAGTGAGAAAAAAACAAAACAGATATGTAGTAGAAGCCTTTAGGCTGGGGACGATTTAAAGATATTTCTTACATTATTCCATCAATGGTTTAATAGACACAGGGGGCAAGATTGCACAATTTATATAATATGACTGTGTAGGCCATGTCATTGGGTATTTTTAAAGTGGAGATTGACAGATTCTTGATTAGTAGAGGTGTCATAGGTTATAGGAAGAAGGCAGGAAATGGGGTTGGGAGAGAGAGGTAGATCAGCCATAATTGAATGGTGGAGTAGACTCCATGGGCCAAATGGCTTAATTGTGCTCATATGAATTATATTGCTTTACTTTAGCCCCATTCCTTACCTTACAAGTATTATGCAATAACCTTTATCCTGACTGTCAGTTCCTTCAGGATGCCTTCTTTGCACTCCTTATTGACACCACTAAACTAGATGTTTGCAAGCCCAAGCCACTCCACAAGATGGCCAGAGACTGTTTGCATTTTAATGCTGTTATTGTCTATGGGATATCTTTGTATCATCATGCCTCAACAATTATGTTTTTGTTCATTACCCTTCTAATGGCGATGATTCACTTTCTTCTGGATGTGCTGCATCTTTATCATTTGCGCTTTTATCTTATATTAGAAAATATTTAAGCTTCAAAATCTAATTCCACTACAAAAAGCTAGCAGCTTTGAAGAACAATGCCTCATCTTCTGTGTGGGTACGTTCTAGCCTTCAGGACTCAATATTGAATTCTCCAATTTCAAGTAACACACTTCTGTTTGTATCATAAATGGCCTTTCTAGTGCAAAACATCCATGGGTGATATTGGTATAGTTATTCTCTATTAATTGGTTTTCTCAAATTCACTTGCTGGGCAATCCTCCAACCATGCTAGAATGCAGGCAAGTAAATGTTATCACCCTCAAACTGCCCCAAAAGACCCATTTGATCCAGCCTCACCCTTTCTCAGATTAATATAGTCCTACTCCCTTCATGCAATTTAAAATTATCTTATTTATCTCTCTTTTATTGAAAAATGGACTCCAACCTAAAATGCTAACTGCTTCCCTGTCCAAAGCTGAAGTGGAATCTTGGAAGTGGAATCTAATTACATTTCCATGCCACCAACCACAGTCAACATTACATTCAGTGAAATGGAATTTGTTAATGAGTCAACTGTGCGGGTAGGTCTGTGGTATATGACAGTTGTGTTCTGAAGAAACTTCACATTTTGGAAAATCGCTATACAAAACGAATTGTGCCAATGGGGAAAAGGTGAGGGGCGTAAGTTTTAGACTCACAATTACAACGTTGTTTTTCCCTGCTGGATTTTCAAAAGTCACTGAAAGCTATCTTGCAGGTGCACCAAGCAATTAGGAAAGCAAATCCTGGCTGGGATTTATGTACAGAGGGAAAGATATCTTACCATACTTATAAAAGGCCTTAGTAAGACTGAGTTACTGAGTAGTGCTTTAGTCTCTTTTCTGCAAAAAGGAATATTCTTGCCATGAAGAAGTGCAACAAAGATTTGCTCACTGATTCCTTGGATGGCTGATTGCCATTTGAGGAGATGTTGATTTGGCCTGTATTCTCCAGTTTAGAAGGTATGGTAATATCACTGAAATTTAAAATTCCTAGTGTTCAACAAAATGGATGCCAGGAGTTTATTTCCCTTAACTGGGGGAAAACTAAACTGGGGGGTCACAATGGCAGAATAAGAGCAAGGCAATTTGGGGCTGAGGAATTTCTTCATTCAGAGGAAGACAAATCATTTGAATTATCTGTCATAGAGGGCTATGGTGGTTCAGTCGTTTTCATTCAAAGTAGAGATTGATAGATTTATCGATTTTAAGGGAATCAAGGGATGTGGGGGAAATCATGCAGGAAATTGGAACCCAGGTAGAAAAACAGTCATGACCATGACAGATCTGGCCAGAGCACTTAATGCAACTCTTTGTTATTACAAGACATTTCATACACATAAACAATGCAACTACAAAACATGTGGGACTGGTAATGGTAACAGTATGCATAGTGAATTGTGAGTTTCTATGAGACAGTGCCATTTGTAAAGCAATTACATAACACAGATATTGTCTTAATCTTACTTTGCAAATCTTATTTTCGTTTTTTTTTATTGTTCTTGGCAGGAGAGCAAAAGAAATAATGCCACTAATGACAGCTCTATCGATATCTACATAGTTGGAGTCTCTTATGAAAGAATCTCCAACAGTCCCCTTTACTGAGCGGAAATTATCATGACCCCACCCTGAACCAGGTGTAGTTCCCACAGGTGTCTGATAGACACTCAAAAAAGGCTTCCTAAGCCAGGAGCTCTGGCTGCAATGGCAAGTCAAATTTCACTACACCATTTGGTGTATGTGATAATAAATGTCCTTTGTATTCAATTTAATTCATTTTCAATTTAAAACTTTATTGGCATAAGATACATTGTTATATTGCCAAATTATTAAACATGACCTTGTATGATATCTGCTACTATAGTCACAAACGTGACTGAGCGGCAACCGTTATTAAAAACCTGCCAACTCTATTTATAGCCGCCCTAAAAATAAAACATACACTATATGCTGCTCCAGCGTAAGCTGAGCCGACCTCAGCCGGCAGCATCTATGTTTAAAATTGCTCGGTGCTACGGCAGCTGAGCTTACCTGGCGGTTGCTCCTGGCTGCAGCTATTTTTAACTCACCGGCTGCTGCTAATCTTTTGCAGCGATCGCTGACCTGGCTGCGCTGGCAGCCGCAATATCATATCCCAGCTCCTTACGGAGCCCTATGACGGCCTCCAAATCCGGCCGCCTGCTCCCCTTCGGAGCTCCAACGGCTGCAGCCACACAGGCCCCGCCCGTCAGCTACTACGGGCCCGCTGTACTGCAGCGGCCCGCTGAAAACAAAATTAACTTACCTGCCAGTGCAGTTTCGAACTGCTCCGACTCCCGCGCCATGCCTCGACGTATTGACGCGCATGCGGGCTGACGGGGTCTTCACGTAATCACTCACGTGACTTCGATATAAAATTTCCCTCTGGAGAAAAGTGAACAGTGAGGAATTTAAAGACTTAGCAAAAAAACTGGGAAAAGATTTCTTCAACCTGCAACCAGATAAAAGATCCATAAAAGACAACTGGGTGTGGCTGAGAGACACTTTAAATAATATTGTTACAAATCATGTTCCTCAAAAACTCATTAAGGGCCGTATGCGTCTCCTTGGTTTACGGTAAAACTGAAACGTCACTGCAGTAAGAAAGAGAAGTTTTATATCCATGCCAAAAAAGGGGTACAAAACTTGACTCGAACAATTTTATTAGAGTGCGAAAGCAAGTCGATCATGCTATTAGGAATGCTCATAGACAACATGTTTCTTCTATTCTTGGGGGAGGGCAACCCAAGGCTTTTTGGAGAAATGTGAAATCCAGACGGACAGACAACACTGGTGTCCAGATGCTTAGAGTGAACAACTGTCTGATCACTGAGGACCAGGCGAAAGCAGAAACTCTTGCAAACCAATTTCAACACGTTTTCACCCTGGAAGATATGGAACCTTCATCATTTACAGATCTACCGCCCAACCCGTATGCTGATATGCCTGCTATTAAAATTGAGGTTGAAGGTGTCAAGAAGTTATTGCTCAACATCAATACAACAAAAGCAATTGGACCAGATCAGATACAGAATCAAGCCCTCAAGATCGCAGCTGAAGAACTGGCTCCAGTTTTGCAGTTCATTTTCCAACAGTCGCTTGACTCAGGTGATGTTCCGCTGGATTGGAGGAAAGCTAACATCACTCCTCTCTTTAAGAAGGGTTCAACCACCAACCCAGCGAATTATCTTCCTGTTTCATTAACAAGCACTTGCTGCAAACTGCTGGAGCATTTAATTATTTAACTGCTGGAGCAGTTCAACTCTTCCAAATGTGAAACCATGCGTGTCACCAGAAAGAGGAATCCAGGCGAAACATTCAGATTCAGATTCAATTTTAATTGTCATTGTCAGTGTACAGTACAGGGACAACAAAATGCATTTAGCATCTCCCTTGAAGAGCGACATAGCAAACGATTTGAATAAATAATAATAAGTGTCCGGGGGGGGGGGGGGGGGGGGGGGGGGGGGAACCGGAACAGCCGCCGGAAAGAAGCTGTTCCTCGACCTGCTGGTTCGGCAACGGAGAGACCTGTAGCGCCTCCCGGATGGTAGGAGGGTAAACAGTCCATGGTTGGGGTGAGAGCAGTCCTTGGCGATGCTGAGCGCCCTCCGCAGACAGCGCTTGCTTTGGACAGACTCAATGGAGGGGAGCGTGGAACCGGTGATGCATTGGGCAATTTTCACCACCCTCTGCAATGCCTTCCGGTCGGAGACAGAGCAGTTCCCATACCATACTGTGATGCAGTTGGTAAGGATGCTCTCGATGGTGCAGCGGTAGAAGTTCACCAGGATCTGAGGAGACAGATGGACCTTCTTCAGTCTCCTCAGGAAGAAGAGACGCTGATGAGCCTTCTTGATCAGAGTAGAGGTATTGTGGGTCCAAGAGAGGTCATCGGAGATGTTGACTCCCAGGAACCTGAAGCTTGAAACACGTTCCACCTCCGTCCCGTTAATGTGGATGGGGGTGTGCGTGCTGCCTCTGGACTTCCTGAAGTCTACAATGAGCTCCTTGGTCTTCTTGGAGTTAAGGGCCAGGTTGTTGTCAGCGCACCATGCAGCTAAGTGCTGGACCTCCTCCCTGTAGGCCAGCTCATCGTTGTTGCTGATGAGGCCAATCACCGTTGTATCATCTGCATACTTGATGATGGTGTTAGTACCATGTACAGGTGTGCAGTCATAGGTGAAGAGGGAGCATCTTACAATATACTTGGTGTCACCCTTGAAGAATCCAAACAAACCAAGTATCTTGGCATCAAATTGCAGAACGATCTACGTTGGAATGGTCAGACTCATCTTGCAACGGTGAAAGCAACGTCCTAAATTTGCTGAGGCGCAACTTTCATCATTGTTCAACTTCTGTCAAGGAGAAGCTATACTTCACCCTCGTTAGACCTCATTTGGACTACGCAGTTGTAGCATGGGACCCATACACAAATAAACACATTTCTTCCATCGAACGTGTCCAAAGACAGGCAGCTCGATTTCTTACTAATGCCTATGAGAGAGAGGTGAGTGTTACCAAACTACTGAATTCACTGGGGTGGAACCCTCTCCAAGTCAGATGTGAAGCTCACCGTTTCACCTGTTTTTACAAAATGTTAAATGGTTAGCTCGACATAGATTATAAAACCTACATCAAACCCAAACCAATTAGGAGCAAATGAGGGCTTTCGATCCAATTTGAGATACCAGCTACCAAGACAGATGTGTACAGCAATTAATTCTTCCCCCGCACAATTAAAGCATGGAATAGTCTTCACCCTACTATAGTTACCCAACCAGATGCAACTAAATTTAAGGTAGCTCTTTCTTCCCAAAAACCCTTTCTGGCTTAAGTCCTCCCTCCACCACCTCCAGTTTAAGTTCCATTTGGAATATTTTGGAGGACCAAGAAACCAAGAACTCCATCTTCAAGTTGGCTGACGACACCACCATTGTTGGACGGATTACAGATGGTGATGAGTCAGAGTATAGAAGTGAGATTGACCAAATGGTGCTACCATAACAACCCAGCTCTCAATATCAGTAAAACCAATGAACTGATTGTGGACTTTGGAAGAGGAAGCATGAGGACCCACAACCCTGCTTATATGGAGAGTGTCAAAAACTTTCAAATTCCTGGGCTTGCATATTTCTGAAGATCTTTACTGGACCCAGCACACAGATGCAATTATAAAGAAACCACATCAACGCCTATTTTTTCCTGAGAAAATTAAGGAGATTTGGTATATCAGAGAGGATTCTCTTGAACCTCTACAGGTGTACAATAGAGAGCATAGCGACTGGTTGCATCAAGGCATGGTTTGTCAACTTGAATGCCTAGGAGCGAAAAAGACTGTAAAAGCTGTGAACATAGAAACATATAAAATAGGTGCAAGAGGAGGCCATTCGGCCCTTCGAGCCAGCACCACCATTCATTGAGCGCTGCTTAGTCCATCACCGGCTCTGACCTCTCCACCATCGAAGGGATTTACTGGAGTTGCTGCCTTAAAAAGGCAGCCAGCTTCATCAGAGACCCACACCACTCCGGCCATATATTCATTTCACTCCTGCCATGGGGAGGAAGGATCATGTGCCTGAAAACTGTAACATCAGGAACAGCTTCTTTCCTACAGCCATCAGGTTATTAAACACTACAACCTCAAATATGCTCTGAACTACAATAGACTAGTACTGTTATTATTGCACTATTATTGTTTGTTTTTTTGTGTGAATGTTTGTGTATGTGTGTATATGTGAGTGTGTGTGTGTGTGTGTGTGTGTGTGTGTGTGTGTATACACTTAACTTTTTTTTACAGTGTACTATGTTTACATATTCTGTTGTGCTGCAGTAAGTAAGAATTTCATTATTCTATCTGGAACGTATGACAATTAAACACTTTTGACTCTTGAATAAATAATGCCCGCAATTTGTCCAGGACCAGCCATATCGAAGCTTCAACCGAAAAAACACACCAATGCCTCTATTTCCTTTGATGACTTGGGAAGTTTGGCATGTCCCTAACAACTCACACCAATTTCCACAGATGCACTGTAGAAAATATTTTATCGGGAAGCATTAAAACCTAGTTTTGCAACATAAGTTTGAAAACACATGCCTCCAAATGCAAGGATAGTTTTTGCCAATTGTAAACAGGCAAATGAATGGTTTTCTCATCAGCTAGAGTGCAGTCCTGACCTCCATCTACCTCACTGGAGCCCTTTAAACTAGCTTTAATTGGACTTTATCTTGTGAAATGTTGTATCCTTTATCTGTACACAGTGGGCGGCTTAGAAACATAGATGCAGGAATAGGCCATTCAGCCCTTCGAGCCTGCACCGCCATTCAATATGATCATGGCTGATCATCCAACTCAGTATTCTGTACCTGCCTTCTCTCCATACCCACTGATCCCATTAGCCACAAGGGCCACATCTAACTCCCTCTTAAATATAGCCAATGAACTGGCCTCAACTACATTCTGTGGCAGAGAATTCCAGAGATTCACCACTCTCTGTGTAAAAAATGTCTTTCTCATCTCAGTCCTAAAAGATTTCCCCTTTATCCTTAAACTGTGCCCCTTGTTCTGGACTTCCCCAACATCGGGAATAATCTTCCTGCACTTAGCCTGCCCAACCCCACCTTACGAATTTTGTAAGTTTCTATAAGATCCTTCGTCCAAATCATTAATATATATTGTAAATAGCTGGGGTCCCAGCACTGAGCCTTGCGGTACCCCATTAGTCACTGCCTGCCATTCTGAAAGGACCCGTTTACTCCTACTCTTTGCTTGATTGTAATCATGTAGTCTTTAACTGGGAAGCACACAAACTAAAGCTTTTCACTGTACCTCGGTGCACATGACAATAGACTAAACTAGATGCTGCAAATATACCCATAAATCTTCAATCTTCAGTTCAACTGAATCTTTACAAAAAGGATATAGGTTGCGCACAGATTTTCCTGCAACTGATGGTCCGACAGCCCCCTATAATCCAGACAAAATTACAATAGTTCAGTTGAACCTCAGCTTCCTTCAGTGTGTTCCGACTGACAGAATGCATTTGGTCACCTGTTGGGCTGCATCCCCTCACCTGTTGTCGCTTCCAAGGTGGAGTATGTCGGCGACTCTGGGGGAGGGGGAGGAGGAGGAACAGGCGATAAGTAGAAAGCGCTGTGCCCATGGGCTACAACGTGAGCAGCAACAATCGTGTCTTAAAAACGTGCAGTTTTATTGTTTCTCAGTCTAGTAATGACCTTTGACTTTCATTGGCACAACTTTAGTCCTCATGTTGATAAACAGCAATAACAGTTTCCAAAAGTGTCGGAAAGACTGGAGGAAATACTAGGTGCTGAAAGCTCTCTTTTACTTGCATAAAGGAGGCAATTAAACACACCTGAGCAATTACAAACACCTGTGAAGCCATGTGTCCCAAACATGATGGTGCCCAGAAATGGGGTGACTATGTATGAATACAGCTGTAATTTCTACATGGTGAAACCAAAATGTATAAAAACACCCTTTAATAAAATCTGACACTGTGCACTTTAACCACATGTGATTTTTTTTTCTATTACAAATCTCAAATTGTGGACTACAGAGGCAAATAAATAGATGATGTGTCTTTGTCCCATACATTATGGAGGGCACTGTATATCAAGAGCACTGGAATACAAAAACAGATGTAATGCTAAGGCTCTATATGGCATTGGTCAGGCCACATTTGTAGTACTGTGAACAAATATGTGCCCCATATCTGAGGAAGGAAGTGCTGGCTCTGGAGAGGGTCCGGGGAGGTTTACAAGAATGATTCTGGGAATGAGTGAGTTAGCATATGATGAGCGTTTGACAGCACTGGGTCTGTACTCGCTGGAGTTTAGACGGTTGAGGGGGGATGACATTGAAACTTACAGAATAATGAAAGGCATAGAATGGATGTGGAAAGGATGTTTCCACTGGTGTTAGAGTCCAGGACGAGAGGCCATGGCCTCAGAATTGAAGGGCACTCTTTTAGTAAGGAGGTGAGGAGGAACTTTAGTCAGAAGGTAGTTAATCTGTGAAACTCATTGCCACAGAAGGCTGTGGAGGTCGTCAGAGAATATTTTTAAGGCAGAGATAGATAAATTCTTGATTAGAACGGGTATCAAGAGTTATGGAGAAAAGGCAGGAAAGTGGGATTAGAAGGCAGAGATCAGCCATGATTGAATGGCGGAGTAGACTCGATGGGTCGAATGGCTTAATTCTAGCTAGCGTATCTTTCCAGTCAACTTTGGCCAGCTCCTCCCTCATGGCTCCATAGTCCCATTTACTCTTCTCCCTCTCAAATTTTAGATTAAAACTTATCATATTATGGTCACTACCTCCTAATGGTAGGTATGTTGCAAAGCCTACCTGAAGCGTCGCTGAAAATCCGTCCCAGCCCGTGTGCGCGATTTTGGCGCCGTTTAGAGGGGGGCGGGTTTAAAACACGATTTCCCCTAGGCTGTTCAAATCGAGGATGTTCAGCCTAGTTAATTATTAACGAAAAATCGCTGGAAGATTCCGTCGCTTTAGCTATTATTACTTTTAAGGGCTTTATCTAATTGTTATAGTAGTGTAAAAATTAACCTCTAAACCCCCGACCGCCGGCAACGGGTCGGATCTCATACAGGGGCCAACAGAAGGTAGGCTGTTTATTTTTACATTAAAAAGGGCTTCTTAAGATCCCTTTATACAAAGTTTAAAGTTGCGAGTAGCTAATTTTGGGCCCATTATATCCCGCAGTATTTTTCTGGGCATTTGAGGGTACAAATCTAGCGCAATGTGAACGTTCTAAACCAGCGCGTTCACAGGATCCCACTAGAAAGCTGATTTAAATTGACTTTAATTTACAGCAATTGAACACTAAATTCCTTCCATTTGGCCTATAAATTAATGTAAATGAGATTTAAAAATCATGTTTTATTGTGAATTATTTGTGAATATTATTTGGACACTTAGCCTATTTAAAAATGTTAATCATTTATTAAGAAATAGATAGATGTTTAGATCTAGTAATTGAAGTTTGAAATTAGCTCCAATTGGGTAACTAACTAATTATATGCTTTAATTTCAGGTCATCCAAGTAAGATTGTTTTATATTTGTTTCAGAATGGTTCAATCTATGATAACTGAAAATTTCATTCAGTTCTCTTAATTTTTAAGAAATGGGCTTTTTTGACTGTCCTCGATCACAGCTTTTTTGTTATGTCCATAGAAAATCAATAGGGAACAAGATGCTAATTTCCGAGTATGAAAATGGCCATAACTTTTTAAATACATGAGATATGAAAGTGAATTAGGTGTCAAATTAAACTTATTTTTATGCTTTATCTGATGGGATAAATTGCAGACTTGATTTTTAAAATCTCAAACTGTTGTAACATTGCTACTAATGGCTTCTTTACCTCGAGTTCCCGTATCAAATCAGGTTCATTACACAACTTCTCCCTGGTAGGCTCCAGTACAAGACAATTCCAATGCTCTTTCTTTAACTGACAGATGTTACCCTCACAAACTCGAAGGGCTGCAAGCGTTGCAGTTTATGTTAGTGACGCGATTCGCAGCTGAACCTTTTGCACCCTCGGCATTGGGACCAATCGTTTCCCGCTTAGAACAGAAAACAAACGTTCAAAAGTCCCTGCATGCAAAAATACAGGAATTGCACTTTATTGGGAATACGCCGGCAGTACTAGTTTGCAAGGTGAGCTCAGATTGACGGCAGATGCCTCTCTCGCCGTGAAGCAGCGGCCCCGCCCATCAATCACTCACTCACAACGCGCACGCGCCAACCACCAGCGCTTGGACCGTACCAGCGGCCGCAGCAAGCGGGGGTAATTGGACGATCTGATCTCCAACAAACCTTTCACAGGATTACTGCGACTCAACCTGATGTTTACCACTCGGCAAAACGTCGATTGTTAAAATCAAAAGCGAGAGGGTAGAAGCAAGAACGCGACAAGCGAGTGGTTACTTCCACCCTCCTGCCCCCCCCCCCACTCGTTTCTGGAACGGGCGCAGCCATCCGGCGCGTGCGCAGACGCCCGGGTTGAAAAGAGCGGTTAAACGACGTCGCGTTCCTTCGCCATTTATGAACGCGCGTCCATTGTTCGCTGTTAGTTTCAAACACCAACGGCCGCCCGCCCGCTTGTCCGCCAGCCGCCAACCAGCCACTTGGCCGCGGCAGCCACACATTGACGACGCGGCAACAGGGAGCCGCGCAGCGCAGCGCAGCGGGGTGGCCGCTCACAGCGATGGGCTCGTCGGGCGGGCTGCCGCCCACGGGCGTCTGTCTTGCTCTCCGGGTGACCCGGGTAGACCCACCCCGACCCGGCTCGGTGTTGGTCCGGCTGTGGGGCCGCTTCCAGCAGCGCGAAAGGCAACCAGAGTACCTGAGGCTGCACAGTGAGATACAGAGCTGGGCCAAGGCGCTGCGGCTGGGCCAGGGAGGCGGCAGCGCCGGCGGCGTTTGTCCCGGAGCTCCCGCTCCGCCGCTAGACACCAACGAACGCTGCCTGGCCGAGATCTGCGGCGAGTGGCACCGGGCTCGGGTCTTGAGCCGCGTCGGCGACGACTACACCGTCTTCACGCTGGACGAAGGGCGGGCGCTGCCGGTCCGGGCTCGCAGCCTGGACCGAGGTAAGAAGGATTTCTTCCAGCTGCCGCCCGAGGTAGTTTGCTGCATCCTGGCCAACCTGGTGCCGGTCACCGGGCCGGGAGCCGCAGCCGACAAAAGTGTCCAGGAGGAGGAGGACGAAGAAGAGGAGCAGGAGGAGAGTCGACAGCGGCCGCCGCCGCTACAGGAAGGTGACGAGGAGGAGGAGGAGGAGGAGGAAGATGAAGAGGAGGCGACGGAGGAGGAGGAGGGGACGGGCAGCGGCGGGCGGGAGGAGCTGCCCCGCGAAGTGGGCACCAGGCCCCGAGGTGGCCACGGCCCCGCCTCCTCCTGGCCGCCCGGAGCGCTGTCTTTCTTCCGCGCCCTGCAGGGCCGCACGCTGGAGGCGCAGGTGGAGGCGGTGCTGCCCAACCGCCTGGTGTTGGTGGAGGTAGCGCGGGTGTCGCGGCAGCTGTGCGAGCTGGGCCTGGCCCGCACCATCGACGCCGGTGCCTTCCGGCTGCTGGTCGAGGTGTCCACCTCACGGCCCTGCGTGGCGCTTAGGAAGGAGCGCCTGGGCCTTCTGCCCCTGCCGCAGCCGCCAGCGGCTTCCATCACCGCTGCACCCGCCCATAGCCTGGGCGACGCCGAGACCCTTGTGCCGCCGCTGATTTCTGCTTCGCAGCCGTCCAGCGAGGCGGGCTACAGCCTCAATTACTTCTACCCGCTGCTGCAGCTCGGCGAGACGGTGGCGGTGAGGGTGACCCACGTCCGCTACCCCGACCGCTTCTTCTGCCAACTGAGGTGCCACTGCCCCGAGCTGGAGCGGCTGCACGACAGCATGCACCGCTACTACGACAACGGGCGAGCGGCCGAGGCGCAGCGCAAACTGGGCACGCCTTGCGCGGCCAAGAGCACCGACGGCCGCTGGCACCGCGCCATCATCCAGCACACACTGGCCGACGGCGTGCTGGAGGTCTTCTACGTTGACTACGGGGACCGCGAGGTGGTGCCAGCCCGCGCCGTGCGGCGGCTCAGCCCCGGATACTTCAAGATGCCCATCGTCACCTACCCCTTCGCGCTGCGCGATGTCTCCGACTATGGCCGCGGTTGGACAGTGCGACACGTGGAGCTGCTCAAGTCGCTAATCTTGCGTAAGGTGCTGCAAGCCAAGGTGGAGTTCTACAATTCGGTGGAAAACGTATATTATGTCACCCTCTATCAGGAGGATGGCCCTACCATCAATGCGGCCTTTTGCACCCAAGCGGAGGGTCTGCTCTCTGGGTATTACACGGAGGAAAGAGGAATGGGAAACGATTGCCAGAAACTGAATGCTCTGCAGTGTGGTGGTGACTATCTGATTGGGGACAAGAGGATAGAAGGGATATCAAAAGTCAAAGATCGCACGTCTCTACTCAAGAATGCTAATTTGAAATTAAACGCATTTTACGATGTCCTGGTTGAATTTGTGAAAGATCCTTCAGAATTTTGGATCCGAACCATGGAGACGGCAGGCGAATTTGAGAAGCTCATGAATAGCATTGCCAAAAAATATGGACATTTGGGTCGAAATGAAGGATTGGTAAAGAAGCCTGAACCCGGTTTGTTGTGTTGTGCTAAATTCAAGGCTGACAATTTGTTTTATAGAGCTGTTATTACAGAGATTCTTGATGGTCATTTCAGGGTTTTCTTCATTGATTATGGAAACATGGAAATTGTGGACTGGCATGATGTTAAGGCCTTACTTCCAGAGTACCGAAAACTTCCCGCTTTAGCAATTAAGTGCTGCCTTGCTGACCTGGTATCCAAAGGAGGAGCTTGGAATAGAGAAGCTATTGCCTATTTTGAAAAGGCTGTGATTGAAAAACATCTTGTAGTTCACGTCTTGGAGAAAGAAATGGACAAATATTTGATCGAACTGCTAGATGTGGAAGATGAGAGTGAGCCCAGTGTGAACAAGTTAATTTTGCAAGCTGGATATGCTGATCGTCAAGATCGTAGAGTTTCAAACTTCACTTCGAAGAATTTGGATTTATTGGGTCATTTGCACATTCAACATTCATCTGAAGAAATGTTTCCTATGTTTGGCAGGAGCAAAATGGACAAATTTGAGCAAAGACCAATGACGCCAGATGTAGTCAAACCTTTCACAGATTACTGTGGAACAGCATCACTGGGCTCAAGTGATTCTTTAATTTCATTACTTTCTGGTCAGGGCGAATTTGAAGGTAATGCCACAACAGAAATGATGGAATCAGTAATTACAGAATCCCCTTATAGACAAGAATATCTTAAAGTGGGAAGCACAGTAGATGTACAAGTTTCTTACATTGACGAGCCTGGTGACTTTTGGTGTCAAATGACTAAAAATACACATGAATTGAAGATACTAATGAGTAAAATACAAGAATATTACAATACACATGATGATCAATTTCAACCTGGTCAATCTGCTTGCATTATAAAGTACTCTGAGGATGGCAAGTGGTATAGAGCACTAATCCTTGGCAAAGTTATTTTGATGGAGGTAGATGTGTTGTACATTGATTATGGAAATAGAGAATGTGTGCCCATAAGTGAGCTACGTGCAATAAGACCAGAGTTTCTTCTTTTCAAAGGTCAGGCATTTAGATGCAGTCTTTACAACATAATTCAGCCAATGGGTCCTGATCCGTTCATGTGGAATGAAGATTCAATTGCTGCATTTCAAGAATTTATTGATAATGCCTTAAGCTTGTACATGGAGCTGAAATGCACAGTGTATGCATGGACTGTGGTGGATGGCAAAGGACTTTGTAATGTTGTGGATTTGAATACCCCATTCCAGAGTGCTTGTCAGTTGCTTATTGAGCGTGGCTTAGCCAAATTTGTAGGATCACCTAGTATTCTTGCTCCATCAGTAAGCCTTTACACTTATTACTATTCAACTCATGATGTAAAAATTGGAAGTGAAGAAGAAATGTATGTGAGTCATGTTGTAAATCCAACAAAATTCTACTGTTTACTTGGTAGAAACATGGGTGTTCTAGAAAAACTTGCAGACAAAGTTAACAAATTGTCTTGTAAGATGCAAGGCTATAATTGTACACAGGGTGTGGACCCTATTTGTCTTGCAAAATATACTGATAATCGATGGTATCGTGCTTTAGCATGGCCTGTACAAAACAGAATTCGGGTTTCTTTTGTGGACTATGGGAACAAACTAGATGTTGACAAGAATGACTTGCTTCCTATACCAAACAGTGCAAAAGATGTTAAGTTCGCACCTATGCAAGCAATTAAATGTGGTTTGTCTGACATACCAGCTGACTTATCCCTTGACATTATTTTCTGGTTTAAAAAAACAGTAATGGACAACAAGCTTTTAAAAGCTGTAGTTGTTGCCAAAGAGACTGATGGAAAACTGATTGTTGAATTATATGATGGGAACATGCAACTTAATGCAAAAATTAAAGAACAGCTTTGTTTGCAGAGCACTAATGAAACAAAAACAAATGGAAATGTAGGAAGGCAAAAAAACAAGAGTGAAAAATCATGCTCTCCTTATATGGCAAAGAGTGACAGTGAGTCATTGCCTTTCAAAAGGCGTATTGTTGAAGATCAGAATGAAGATCATGAAACTGAAAAGCTAACTGGATCTGTTTGCAAGCAGGAGAAATGGAAGAATAAGACTGAAGTCACTTCGCAGGCCGAAGAGTTTAAAAAATGTGCCAACAAAATAGGTGCAATGAGTACAAAAGAATCTTCTGATATAAAATCTGGTGGAGAAATGGGAGATCATAAATTTGACAAGAATGTTGAAAACACTAACTTGATCACAAAATGGTCTAAGGTGACAAACATTTCTCTGAATCCTGGATTTAAAAGTGAAGTATCTGTTTCATATATTATCAGCCCATCACACTTTTTCATTCAGCTCTCTCAAAATAAAGATAAGCTAAAAGTGATGAAAGAAAAATTAAACGCATGCACTACAAACGATAGGAATGTTGGAAGCTTTCAGATCGGAGATGTTGTCTGTGCAAAGTTCTCTGAAGATGACTCTCTATATAGAGCTGTAGTAACAGAATTTTACAATGATTTGTTTTCAGTGGAATATATAGATTATGGTAATACAGCAACAATTGATGCTTCAAAAATCTTCCCTCTTCCAAAAGATTGCATGGAAGTCCAACGACTTAGCATACCTTGCTCTCTTGCTGGATTTCGGAATGCAAATTTCAATGAAAGCAAAGTAATACTAGCTGAATTTGTAAAGAGGACCAATAAGACTGGACTATTGTGTGAATTTGTGCAACAGTTTGGACAATTGTGGGAGGTTCACCTCTGTGATGACCAGAGACTGTTGGCTGACTTGTTGAAAGACCTCGTATTTAAAAGTGGTTTACCGTATTCTAAGCAATTGACTGAATATCCTGCAATTGATTTAAGACCTGCATCCAAATTCAATGCATATGTTATTGCAGTAAGGTCTCCTCAACAATTTTGGTGTCAATTTAAGACAACAAGTGATGGCATTTTTATTGAATCGCATGAAGATAAATATGATCAAAAGTTACAGTTCAAAGATGACTTAACAATCGAGGCTGGCAATCTATGTATGGTGAAAACTAAAGATCATAATAACTGGGCCTCTTGTGAAATTGTGCAAGTTCTTAATGGAGTTGTTGAGGTACTCTTTCTGAAGGAGAGCATTAAGGAAGAAGTAAAATGTGAAGATATAAAAGGAGTAACAGCTACATTTACATTAACTTATGAATGTAAATTGTATGGCTTGGTTCCAGGTGATGGGAGTTGCTGGTCTGAAAAAGCCATTGAACTCTTTAAAACTTCAGTTTTGCACAAAACTATAACTGTGAAGGTTTGTAGTGTATCTGAAGATAATATATTAGAAGTGGCCATATATGAAAATCTGGACAACGTGGTAAGAAATAAATTAACTGCTTCAGGATTTGGTGTTGAGAAGCTGAATGAGAGTTCATCTAACACAATCGGCTTTGGACGATACATCAGAAAATTTCCTTTAATGGGGCAATCCATTGAAGGATATATCACAGCAGTGGAGAGTCCTAGCTATTTCTGGTGTCAATATTCAATACCTGAAATTCAGATGCTGTCTAAAACTATGCAAGAAGTTGGAGTATTTAGTATTACCAATCGAGAATTGCTTTCCAATATTTCGATTGGTGACAGTTGTGTTTGTAAATATTCGGAAGATGAACTGTGGTATCGAGCTGAAGTAAAAAATATAAATGAAAGCATTCTTACCTTGCAATATGTTGACTATGGGAATGAAGATGATGTTAGAATAGAGCAGGTTAAAAGGATACCCAAGGAACTGCTGAAGATTCCTACCCAATGTTTTCCATGTTGCCTTTCTGGGTATGATTTGTCAAAAGGTTCTTGGAAAGATGGTGCCGTGGATGCACTGCTTCAATTTTCAGATCAGTTGTTAAATATTTCTGTGGTGGAAAATGAATATAGGGAGGACAGTGGTGCTCCACTTTTATCACATGTCCAAGTCCAATATGCTGGTGGTACAATTAATGATGCAGTGAGAGAATCGTGGAATCTACATGCTGAAAAGTATAATGGAAGTGATCAGATATCTGAGAATTCATTAAGTACTGAGCAGTTAACTCCTGTGCATTCAAGCCCCGTTGGCCTGAATGCAGAAGAGAAGCTATTGATAGAACCTACACCTTTGAAGTTATCAAGTAAAGACAGCTTACTCTTAATTGCACAGACTGAAAATGAGGAAAAGGTGCATACTGATATTCCACCTGCACATGTAAAAGAGAGAGAATACACAATTAATGTTCTGTATAGTGAGTTGTCTCCACCGGTGGATGGTATGAGCAAGGAAATAGAAATGCTGAATACTTCAAAGATGCAGGAACTTGATGTGCTGACTTCAGTTCCTGCAGAGAGCAATATTAATATCCATTCAAGGCCCGTGATAGACGTATCTTCAAAACAGAACTGTCTGAATGAAAACTCTTCAAACCACCAGCATGAAGAGGCAAATCTTAAAAATGAACCATCCTTGGATCTAGATACAAGCAAAGTATGTGAAGATTTGGAAGGCTCTGTGCAGTCCATTGATCTATATGAAGAGATTTTTAAATGCCAACATGATCAGCCTTTTATTGAGGAGATTGGTGATGATTCTATGACCCGTATTCTCATATCCCATGATGATGATGATGACGAGGAGTACTATGAAGATCAGCACTTATCAGAAGTCCAACTGAGTGACAGTGATACGGAAGAACAGTTTGCAACAGGTGGGTAAGAATGCAGAGCAATTTTCATATTGAAGTAGGCTTTTGTAGAATGAAGGCTTTAAAGTGTATGTAATATGCAAGTTTATTACGACTTACTAGGAGGCAGAGCGTACAATTTTACAGAGCCAAGCTGGGAGGAATAATTTGCATGTACTAATGGGCTTTATTTCCTTTAAATGTTACGATGTTTTTGCCAACAACCATTATCAATGTTTGCTGGAATTGTTATTAAAATGAATCAAACTGTCTCTTGCACTACCAGAAAGATGGTTTGGAATGTTTCAAATTTTCTAGGACATTGTACTTGATGTCTGAACCAATATTTGTTTCGGTTATTAGTATTATTGAAAAAAAAACAGGTTATCTGGCTTGGTTGCTTGTAGGCACTTGATGACCCTAAATTGGCAGATGTGAATGTACATTACAAAAGTGCTGCTTCAGGATGCCATGAAAAAACTGCAGATTTTACATATACGTTTGGTTCAAGAGCATGAGCTTAAGTTTTAATTTGAAGGTAGATATTTTATTGCAGTCATTTGAAACTGTAAACTTCAGATATTGAAAATTTGAAATAAAAACAAAAGAAATTGGCATCCAATCAGAATTTGTGGAAAGATAAACAAGTTAATTTTAACTTGCAAAGGAGGTGTTGATAGGTTTCTTGGTCCTCCAAAATATTCCAAATGGAATTTAAACTGGAGGTGGTGAAGGGAGGTCAAAAGAAGAATATCTCAGTAAGAGGCCAGGATAGATCATGGTGTCAACAATGGGCTAGATGTTTGCAGTTAGAGAACCCAGAAAAACTCGGTAGCATGGTATTAATTTGTTTGTGGTTCATATGACAATAAAATTGAGATATCTATATAAAATCACAATTTTATTCATTATATAAAAGCTCCATGTTCATTATCTAAGAAAAGAAGCAAGAGTTAATGTTTTGGGTCAATGTACTTGATCAGCACTGGGATGGGAACAAACAATCAGTTAAGATGCATAGGAGGGAAATGCCAAAGGGAGGGAAGGGTAGTTTTAGCCAGAAGGTTGCAATAAAAGGCCAATTAAGAACAATAGGACAATTAAGCATGGGTGTAGGAAAAGTGCAACGGATAGGTGTCAGTCATTACTTTGGGAGGAACTCTATAATTCGAAGTGCAAAGTAATTAAACCGTTTAAGCAACTTCCTCAGCATGCATTTAGAAGAGGAAATATCAGTACAATACGACTGATTTTCTTTACTGTTCGTGTTCTAGATTTTTAATTCTGGGGATGGAATTGTCACCAAGTGTCTCCAGTTTGAACACATGAATCTAACTAGAATAGGTTCCAACTGTCAGACTTGCACTTTGGGTTGTACATTAATGGATTACAGAATTAATTGTTTCCATCTTTTCTAACAGCTGTTGGGTTGAACATCTGCTCGGAAGAAGAAACCAAAATTCCATCTGGAGCAAATCTTGGTGGAGTTACAAATGAAGGTATATGATCATTCTTGGCATTCTCTAAAACTGAATATTTGAGATGTGACAATGAAATTGTCACACAAATGATCGATCTGGTAAAAACATAAAATTGCTTCATTTTTGTTGGTAGGAATTTTGATATGAAAGAAATGGCGCTGAACAGTTCAACAGGGCTCTGATGAGACCACATCTGGAGTATTGTGTCCAGTTTTGGTCTCCGAATTTGAGGAAGGACATCCTTGTGATTGATGCAGTGGCAGCGTAGGTTCACGTGATTGATCCCTGGGATGAAGGGACTGTTAAATGAGGAAAGATTGAAAAAAGACTAGGCTTGTATTCTCTGGAGTTTAGAAGGATGAGGGGGAATCTTATAGAAACATATACAATTATAAGAGGACTGGACAAGCCAGATGCAGGAACAATGTTCCCAATGTTGTGCGAGTCCAGAACCAGGGGCCACAGCCTTAGAATAAAGGGGAAGCCATTTAAGACTGATGTGAGAAAAAACTTTTTCACCCAGAGAGTTGTGAATTTGTGAAATTCCCTGCCACAAAGGGCAGTTGAGGTCAAGTCACTGGATTGATTTAAGAGGGAGTTAGATAGAGCTCTAGGGGCTAGTGATATGGGGAGAAGGCAGGCACGGGTTATTGATTGGGGCCGATCAGCCATGATCACAATGAATGGCGGTGCTGGCTCGAAGGGCTGAATGGCCTCTTCCTGCACCTATTTTCTATGTAATAATTTCTATTTTCACCCTATATGTAACAGTCCTTATCCATTTTATCAATTTCATTCAAAACATTTTTGAGCTTCAGCTTACTCTTAAACTTACTCTTGTTTATACCATATAACTTGGGTACTGCAATGGGCAGAATTATTCAGCTGGTAAAATGTATTAACATTTTCATGACTAGTCACATGCATGGTAACATTGGATACATTTTTTGCATAATGATGCTACTTTTTTTTCTTGCAGGATTACTAGAAAATATGAATGAAAAAGATGGTGAGAATGAAAAAAGCATTATTTTAAAAGATCCAACTTATAATTAAGAGCAGTACAGGAAAAAGTATGAAAAATGTTCTTGTTTTGAATGTGTATTGCTACAATGAAATACAGTATATCTTGTCTTTGAATTACACATCTTGGGTTTAAATTGCTTTTGCTTATATTTGGAACTCTTGTAGTCTTTAAATTTAAAGTTTGCATGCATTATTTCCATTTCACCCTTTGTGATCCATTTGCCATCATTTTCAAATCTTACAAAATTAACCTTTTTGTTTGGCAGGAGGAAATTTGATCTTCTGATGCAAGTTTTGCCTGCTAATTGTGTTCAGTGGATGTTGAACCAAATACAATAGATTTTGCATGGCTTAAAATATTTTTGGGAATAGTGCATGATGACTGGTTCTTTGTTTTTTTTATCATACTTTCTCTTCTAATTAAATCCTGGGGCTAAATTAGGATCATGGCAGCATCTGTGATCAATGTTGATATTATGTGAGAAGATGAATAAATCTGGACAGATCTTGACCAATTAGCTAAAATAAGTGGCTGCCTATTTAAAAAGGTTTAGTTTCAATATTCCTGGCAGTCACAAGGAATTTCTGAATCAATTTGTATTGATATCAGCGTTGCTATCAGTTTCTGCCTAAGAACCCACTAAGGTATATTCTATATGTTAATTCAGCATTACGGGTGATTTGCCATCCAAATTAGCTGCTGCGAAAGCAAAGAGCAAACCTTTTAACTTGTACCATTGATGCCTTAGTTTTAAAGATCATAAAAGTAGTACGCCAGTTGGCTCCTTGAGCGTGCTCTGTTGTTTAGTCTTGCATTTGGCTAATCCATATTAGTTCAGTCTTTTGCAAAATCTTTTTGGGAACATGAATGACAACTTCATGTTTTTAAATCTTTCTGAGTAAATTTGGTCCTTTTGGGTGGGGAGAAATTAATACTAAATAGGAGTAAGGCAGATTACAATATTATTAGGCAGGAGCCAGGGAGAGTAAATTGGAAGCTGCTGTTGGGGAAATCCACATCAGACACGAGTCACTTAAAGACTAGCTGATCAGAGCTTAGGACTGGCATTTTTTGAGAAAGGAGGAGGAATGAGGTCGGAGATCAATAAGGAGGTTTAGTTTAGAGATACAGCGTGGAAACGGGCCCATCGGCCCATAGAGTGATCCAACACACCAGGGACAACTTACAATTTTTACCAAAGCCAAATTAACCTAGAAACCTGTACATCTTTGGAATGTTGGAGGAACCCAGAGCACGTCGCAGTCACAGGGAAAACGTACAAACTGCATACAGACAGCACCCATAGTTAGGATCATATTCAGATCTCTGGCGCTGTAAGGCAGCAACTCCACTGTTGAGTTACCGTGCCTCCCCGGGTGTTCTCTTTGGAAAAGCAATAATGTAAATACTTTCCCAGGTTATTGATAGAGTCAAGGCATGATATTGCAGGGGCTTTGACTCCTTTGTATACTCTCCATCCACAGATGAGATTCAGGAGGACTGGAGAATACCCAATGCTGTTCTTTTGCTTAAGAAGGGAGGTGAAGGCAGTTCAGGAAATTATAGGCCAGTGAGGCTAGCACAGTGAAAGGGAAGGAATGGAGAAGATTCGGAATAGGATTTATTCGCTTTGGAAGGGATGGATAATTATGGACAGTCAGCATAGCTTCATCAACAGCAGGTCATGTCTTACAAAGTTGACTTTTTTCAGGAGGTGATGAAGGTGATTGAAGTTGGGTGAGTGGATGTTGTCTGCATTGATATCAAGGCATTTGATAAAGTCCCCCTTAGTAGGCTGATCCAGAAGATTAAGATTGTATTCTCTCCATCCACAGTGACTTGGTAGTTTTGGATTCAGAACTGGCTTATCTATGTAAATTAGTAATGAAAGGGTGTTATTCTGGCTGAAGGTCTGATATCAGTGGTGTTCATCATGTATTAGCGTACAAACCTTTTTAGGATTTTTAAAAAAATATATAAAATTGACATTGAACATTAATGTAGCTGGATTGGTTGTAAGTTTGCAGATGATGCCAATGTTGATGCAGTCACAGATTGTGTAGAGGGCTATCAAATGATATACCTAGATTTGGATTGTTATGGATATGAGTGGCATAGCAATTGCAGATTCATCTGAGCAAGTGTGAGTTATTGCAATTTGGGAGGTTGAATGTAAGGGGAAAATAAACAATTAATGGCACGACCCTTAAAAGCAAAGGGATGTTGAGGTGCAACTCCCTAGCTTCCAGAATATGGCAACATGGGTAGATGATGATTTAAAAAGGCATATGGTATGTGCCATCATCAGTTGAGGCATTATGTGTAGGAAAGTCATGTTGCAGCTTTAACACTTGGTTAGGACATTTTGGAGTATTGTACTTCAGTCGCCCCATTATTTGAAGTATGTGGAGGCTTTCGAGATGGTGCAGAAGAGGTCTACCAGAATGCTGCCTAGGTTAGAGTATTAAGGGGTTAGTCAAACTTGGATTGTTTTCTTTGGAGTGTTGGAAGTTGAAGAGACCTGATAGAAATAAATAAAATTCAGAGGCATAATTAGGGTAGACAGTCAACCTTTTTCTCAGGATGGAAATGTCAAAGACTAAAGAGCACAGCTTTAAGGTCAGAGGGGAAGATTTAAAGGAGTGCTGTGGGGGGGGAGGGGGGGGGGGGGGGGGTACGGGTTAATAGAAACAGATGGAATTGTGGTGTTTTGAGGTCCAAAGAATATGGAGGGATGATAAGGATTGTGTGCAGGCAGAGGAGATTAACTAGGCATTGGGTTCTTATCGTTGGATCCACAATCCTGGAGAACAACATTTGGTGTTCACAGTGTGGACTTCTCTCGGGAGAAAACAAATGCAGATTGGGTGATATCCTAGGGAGCTCTTTGTTTGATCAGTGGATAACCTTGAACCTTGTTACCTGCCATTTTAATTATCCATTCCACTCTCTATGTTCTGTTGAACTTTGTCTGTGGCCTCTAGTGCAGTTGCAACAAGGCTCAGTATAAACCCTGTCTTCCACGGGGCACTTTGTAATGCTTTCCACTTGATGATAAATTGTGCACGGGTAATTCCATTTTTGTCTAATTAGAACTGGTCATTTTAGTTGAGGTATCCATTTAGAAATTACATTTTTCTTCTCTCCATCAATGCAGCCTGATTTGCAGGGTATGTCCTACAGTACCTCATTTTTGCAACTTTTCCTTTGTTTGCATTCTTGCTCTCTTAATTGCCTTCATTCATTGCTTTGCTCCTTTACCTTTTTCTAACTGCCCTCATTAAACGTTGATCTAATGACTAAAACTTATTTCCACAGCATCCCTGATTCCTTTAGTTTAGAGAGAGTGCGAAAACAGCCATAATTGATAGAGTTGTCTAAGATAGGGGTCCTGGCATCGGTGTTCCAGAGAGGGGTTTTGGGGCAGGAAGACAGCATCTGCTGTGCTTGTTGCAACGGTGAGCAGACTGCAGTGGATCAAGTTTGGCTGGGAGGCTAGAGTTAACCTCTCCCTTTATTGAGCAAGAAAGATGAAGAAGCTTGTTATTGACTTCAGGAAGCATAGTAGAGTATATGCCCCCCCCCCCCAGTCAGTATCAATGGTATGGATGTGGAAATGGTTGAGAGGCGTTAATATTACCAATGATCGGTTGTGGACCACCCACATCGATGCGACAGCCAATAAACTGTACCATTTGCACATTTTGTAAATGTAAGTATTGTGTTGTAAAAAAAAAAAAATCAATGATACTGAGGAAATTGAGCAGTTCTTTAGTGACTTACATCTACATATGCACCATAGGAAGCACACTGTTGGATTGCATCATAGCTTGGTTTTGGAATAGCTCTGCCCAAGACAGCAAGAAATGGCAAAGCGTTGTAGGCAAATCCATCACACTGGCCAAACCTCCCACCATTGCCTCCATCTACACTTCACATTGCCATGGAAAAGTAACCAGCATAATCAAAGATGTCCCACCCCATTCATTCTTCCATTTGCCTGCTGCTGTCCGGTAAAAGGTAGATGGTTGAACTGATGCGTTACAATGCTGAAATCTATATTCTGCACTCTATATCTTCCCAATTGCTCTGTATATTGTTGAGTTTGACTTGATTGTATGGTATATCTGATCTAATTTGATAGCATGCAAAACAAAGCTTTTCACTGTACCTTGGTACATGTGATAATAATAAACTTAAACTTGCCTAATCCTAATTAATATAGCAGCTAATATTAATTTGCCCATTTTGGTTTTAGGAGGGCAAATTAACTGCATTTTCTGTTTCCTTTGACATTTGAACTCTATAGTGTGTAACAACTATTATCTTGATTGCATCCTCATGGCAATATTTCTTTGAAGGCAGTCTTGAATATTGGTGAAATAACTCAATTAATTGAAAATCAACAATGGGTAGAAATGCACAAATAATAGTTGCATTTCAAACGCAAAAAAAACCCCTGCATTTGTTGAAAATCTGAAAAAGCTTGACATATTTAGCAGGTTGAAGAGCATTTGCAGAGATCTTGCATGAACATTTGATTTTCTGTCAATATTTCTAACATTAAAAAATATTGGACCATTCTATTGGAATCTTGTTCTGGTAGATGTACCTCAAAAAAATCAAAACTAATGGCAAATTTACATATTGGTAAATACAATTACTTCAAATTGATTATAATTTAATTCCTTTGAAGGGCAATTGATATGTCCATCTGATCTTCAGTTGCTGCTTGTTCTTTGCAAATATTAGTTTATGCACTCTCACCATTGGTCTATCTGACCAGTTTATCTATGATCACTTTAAAATTTGCAGTGTTGGTTTCCTAAACCCTTTTCTGGTATTTCCATGTTTACATTTCATGGCCTGATCAATTTGCACCTCCCTTAAAATTATCAATATGTTGTGTACCTGCATAAAGCATGCATATATTTTCAATGATTTAGTGTTTCCTGATGTTTTAGCTCTTTAGATGTCTGTAGTTATTTACTATTCATGGTGTATTTGATTTTTGAGGTTTGGGTGGCAACAGAAAAAGAACCATAACATTTTTGGTTGAGCTGAATATGGGAGTTGATTTACTATTATTCACATGCACGCAGATAGAATGTTCGTGCTCATGGTTGGTTAAAGGTTATTCTAACGGTGACGGTGTTTGGAATGGTCAAGTTTTATAAATCTTACCATGCATTTCTGTAAGTAATTTGGAATCAAGGGGTTAAACAATTTAAATGAGATTTGAACAAAGATCAGTATCATCTTGCATTTGTATATTACTACCAATTTTGTGGCATATGTACTTTATAGATGCCAAGAGTATTGAGATTACAAATGTTGCATTTTCTGTTGAAACATTGATGCAATCACCATTTTATGCCCCATTAAAAAATAATGTAAGAATAAAAGTTATGACTTTATAATAACGTTCTTTTTTAAAATTAGGATCATCTTTACTGAAACTTCAATCTGAATTTGAACTTTCATACCAGTTCCATCAATGTGAGAATGAACATCAGGATACCAAGTCAAGCTGCCCTAATTACAGTATGGATGCCAAGAAGGAAATGATTGCTTCTGAAGTTCATTGTGATGAAGATGATGGCCAGATTTTACCCTCCATTACTGATGTTAATCTGGATAAAGAACAATCGATTCATGGTGGCAGCAGTGAGGTTACAGATGCTGTGCTTCCTTCCACTGCATTGTTTGAACACTTAATTGATCAAAAACGCAAACGTCAACTGATGCCTTTTTCAACACTTTCAGTATCAGAAAAAATAAGTAAGTTTGAGAATCTGTCAGACACAAATTTGGAAGCTAATGTCTGCATCACAGTGGAAAGCACATCTGTGGATTTACTCCATTAATGGTCATCAGATGTCAAAAATACAGATTCCCGTTTCTGTGACAAACTTACTGATTCCTGCTTCTGAAGAATTTTGTTAATGCTGCAGCTACAATACTGGAAAATGAGCAGAATTTTTCATTTAGTCCCTTGTGTTGCTGTACTGATTTTAAAAGGTAAATTTAAAGGACGCTACGGTCTCCAATGAACCTCAATACAGAAACTGCTCGAGTACTTTGTTTGACATAGTTGATCAGGAGCTGAGAGAAAAAAAAGAATCATCAGATATTTATTTTGGGTAGATGTGATATTTCACCGTATAGAAGGTTTAAGTATAGGATTCAAACATGTATTCAATTGATTTGGTAAACCAGTTTCTTTCACTTTTCATGAAGATGCTTAAATCGTGGGTTATGGGTGGGGTGGGAGGGATAGAAAGTCGTGTTACAGGTACTTGGCCTGTTGCATGGAATTGGTTGCTGCTGGTACCAGTCAGTTGGAAAATTACTATATTTCATCTATAATGATGAACAGAGATACTTGAAGTTGTAAAAAATGATAAACATTGTATGTAGTGAATCCTGCTGAAACCTGATCAGTATGCAAGAATGTCAATGCCTTTGAATTGTTTCTGTATGTATATTACAGCCAAGAAAAGTAATCACCCATGGTTCCTGGAGAAAGTCATTTTACAAATTCTAAATTATGGATTATAATGCAAGTCAACTACAGCCTGGAACCCAAAAAGATGTTTCCAACACTCATACTTCATATTTGTATACACTGCAACCTGTTTAAAAATGTGTTCAATTAAAGTGAGAAATAAAAGCATGTTTATCCAATTTTGTGAGAGCTCATAATATTTAGGTTGACCTGTGCAAAGTTGTAGCAAACAATTAAGGGAGATTCTATTTTTTCCATAACTCCATGCAAAATGGTCAATTTCCCAGCAAACTAGAATGCTTAATTGAATGTTGAATACATTTCTATGGTGCTATTTGAAATTACAATCCAATATATCCTAACTTGGCCAATCTGTTCATGTCAAAGTTCTTTATAGATGCTAAAAATGTTTGCACCAAATCTTTGGAGCAGAATTATAAATATTTCATTTAACATTTCATTTGTTTATCACTTAGATATTTATTTCCATCTCAAGAAACCTCCATTGAGAGAGATGTATAATGCAGTTCTTCTTGCGTATGGCGTGCACAGCCTAAAGTTGTAAGATAACTTGTTCTGTTTGATCTTCTGTTTGTGCATGCCGGGTTGATTGCATTCGTCAAAACAGGGCGGACCATGTGAAGGTTGCAATCTCCCACCCCCATATAATGCAGTTGATTTGCATCGGACCAAAAGTGATATAGGATCATACAGCAAATGATTATGGTCTGGAATGCACTGCTGAGGTAGTAGCAAAGGGAAATTTAATTGTAGCTTTTGAAAGGGAACAGTAAGTATCTACGGAGAAATTTTCAGGTCTCTGGGGAAGGTGGGGATTGGGGCTAACTGGATAGTTCTTGAGGAGAGCCACCTTAGAAAGTGAATAGCATTTACATCTAAAAGTGAGTGACTCATCTGTGAGCAGAGTCAAAAGTTAATACATCCTGTTCTAGCAAATGGTGGATGTTTGTTTCTTGCTAAGTACTAAGCATTCCTTCATGATATTTAAACCAATAATAGGATAACTTTTGCCCTTTAACTTAAATCCATTCAACTGCCAAATGTTTTTGTTTTATCTTGTGATTTTGGTGGTGGTAAGGCCAGTGTTTATTGCCCATTCCTTTTTTCCCCATCAAGTGATGATGGTGAGCCAGAACCATAAATTGCTTCCATACTCCTGGAAATATCATCCATATATCTAATTTGTCAAAACTTATTTGCAACTCTAAATCTTGTTCTACATGCTAAAATAGAAATTTAATCTTTCATTGCAAATGGATTCTTGGATAGGGATAAGCTGGCTGCATGGGCTCTTATAATTATAGTAGAACATCTTTATTCTTTAATCACTTTTCAATAAAGACCATGACTGTTTCCCAAATGATTCCTGAACATTATTTTGGCTTTTTTTACACAGTTCACAGCCAGAGCTACAGCATAGAAACATACTTCTGCCACCTAAGTCCATGCTGTCCATTGACCACCTTTTCTATTTATCATCCACTTTCTCATCCATTCCCTAGCCCCATGGGGCAATTTTAGAGGTCAAGTAACATACAAACTTGCATGTCTCTGCTGTGGGAGGAAATGCACATGGTCACAGGGAAAATAAGCAAACTCTGCCACCTTCTGATATCTACTATAAATGTCTTTTGCACCCTCACTAAAGCTTCCACATCCTTCCTATAATGGAGTGACAAGAACTGCATACAATTACCTAACTAAAGTCCTATAAAGTTGCAGCATGATTTCAGTGTCCTAACTATAAGACCGAAACAATGGCTAGCCAAGGACAAATAAATGGCACACAGTTGCTCAACCAACCACATTCTGGGGGTCTTTATTAACCGCAAACAGAACTGACACTCACAAATGGTAGCTACATGGAAAAACTCAGATTAGGGCAATCTTACCTTTCATGGTATCTACAAGGCACAAATAAGTGTAGTGCTGGAATATTCTTGAGTTGCCTGGCTGAGTGAAGCTGTTATAATACTTGAAGCTTGACATTGATCAGGCTAAAACAACTTGAGTAGCACTGAAAATCAACTACTATAAACTACCCATTGAACATTACCACCAAGGCAAGAGTAGCATGGAACAAACTTCTTGGTTGAAGTTATTTCAATAACGCCCAATCAAATGCCCAAAACTCATTTGTCAACAATTCTAGGGCCTTAGGACTATATTTAAATCTTAATGTAGTAATGGATAGGCACTATGGAACTAAAATAAAAGGATTTGGCAATATATAACGACCATTTTACAACAATTGAATGGGGTTAGGAGAGAGACTCATCAGCCATGAATGGACATGGTTTGACAGCACTGGGGCCTGTACTCGCTGGAGTTTAGAAGTATGAGCAGGGGACCTCATTGAAACTTATCGAATAGAGTGGAGAGGACATTTCCAATAGAGGTCATAGCCTCAGAATTAAAGGACGTTCCCTTAGGAAGAAGATGAGGTGGAATGTCTTTAGTCATAGGCAGTGGACAAGTCAATGGATATTTTTAAGGCAGATAGATTCTTGATTAGTATGGGCATCAGGGGTTATGGGGAGAAGGTGGGAAAATGATGTTGAGAGAGAGATAGATCAGCCATGATTGAATGGTGGAGCTGACGATGGGCTGAATGGCCTAATTCTATTATGACCTTATGGCTAACTTTCCACGTAATTTTTGGATACATTCAATTATTGATTGAAGTTTGAATTTCTGCTATCCATAATTTGTATTTAAACATTTTATAATTAGCTTAAAATAATTTCATAATAAAACTACCTGAAAGATTAGTTTAAATGAACAAAACAGGATTAAAGAGGACTTGGAAAAGAAGCATGGTATTTAAATAGCACCTTTTATTCTCTGGTCATCTAAAATAACATTTAAACAGCACATGTTTAAGAAAGAACTGCATCTGCTGGAAAAATTGAAGGCGGACAAAAATGCTGGAGAAACTCAGCGGGTGAGGCAGCACCTATGGAAAGAAGGAATAGGTGACGTTTTGGGTCGAGAAGGGTATTCATTATTCAGGTAGTTTTGTTATGAAATTATTTAAAGCTAATTAAAAAATGTTTAAATACAAATTATGGACAGCAGAAATTCAAACTTCAAAGAAGGGTCTCAACCCAAAACGTCACCTATACCTTAATAGTAACTTTTAATAGTTAATAGTAACTTTAAAAAATGATCCATATTATTGAGTCATTCCAGAGCAATGTATCTAAATTTGTTTAATAGTTCTGAAACCAATTTGGACCTCAGTCGGATAAATCATTTTTGAACAAAAAGCATTTATAATGATATCCACAGGTGCTGACCAGTTTATACAATCCATTTGAAAATAATTGCACCAACACCTCTTCTCCCCACCTCCAAAACAAAAAAGCACAAATACTGGTTGCAGAATAAAGTTTTCTACATCAGCAATAATGCATTCATGTGTTACACAATGAAAAAAAGTAGGTGATTAACTTGTGCTGCTCAATTCTGATTGGAGACCAAAGTCATCTGTTTGGTTGACCTCTGTCATTACAATTATCACTAGGCTAGGTGGTCGTTAACCTGTTCATGTGTAGAAAACTTAGGCTTCTATGATCAGCAAGTTCTGCAGGCAGTATAATTCCAGCTTTCACATTCCTGTTGAAAGCTGCCAGATGGGTACTAGCTGAGATGAGAAGATAGTTATGAAAAGCAATTCTAATTTTAAGTGAAAAGATGAGCTTGCCGTAACCTCTTAGTCATAGAAAACTCATTAAAGTTTCTGTAAATTGCAGAAAGATTTTAATAATCATCTTGGCCTGTATGTAGTGGATTGACCAATTGCAACTAAACGCTGTCTGATTTTCATTCTATTTAATGTGGATATATATAAATGTGCAAGTGACAAAGAGCTGGTGAAGGTGAACAGAGTTTTTTATTTATTTGACAAAGTGTCTTCAGGAATTGAAAATTCTGTTTTACTTATGGGCCTGTCCCACTTAGGCGACTTTTTAGGCGACTGCAGACTATGCAGTCGCCATATGTTCGCGGATGGTTCCCGGGGAGTCACCTTCATGGTCGCGAGGAGTTCCAGCATTCTGGGAACTAGTCGCGGCCTCATTATGGTCGCTGTGAATTTTTCGACATGTTGAAAAATTAGCGGCGACTAGAATGAAGCCGCCTTGGAGAGTAGTGAGAATTCTCGTGCCGTAGGTGGGTCGCCAGGAGGTCGAAGGTTCTCGCAGGTTGTAGCCAGTGCTGACCAGTGAATTTCATTGGCTCATTGGGAAAAAAAAGGTAAGCAGTAGTTTTCAGAACCAAGGATAACTGACCGGTAATGTTAAATGTCCGCCAAGCTTCACAGCCGTTTATCTCTGACTTCTTAAAAGTTGTCTCCACTCCTTCTCCTCCCCCTCTTTTAAAGGACTTACCGCAGACTGTACTTTAGCTGTCTTTTTACAGAGCCAACCTTCCTGTTTATCGTGGTGTGTGTGTCTGTTTCACCTTGGCTTTGCACCGTGTGAATTTTTTAGAACGCGCTCCCCCCGCTTGCCCTGTCCCCCCGCCTGCATAACGGGCTGGTGAAAGAAGCGATGTGTGTGTGGGTGTGTTCCACTCTTGACAGTCGCCGTTCCAGTTGCCAGTTTTTCAGGCGACTGCCGGCAATTTGACAGTCGCCGGCAGTCCGCTGAAAAATCACCTAAGTTGGACAGGCCCATTAAAATGCCAACACATAACTGTACTTGTGTTAATTGGGTCTAATGCATCATTTGCTGAAAGCATTGTCAATATTTTAACTGGGCAGTCAGTAGAAATGGGGAGTACAATGCATGTAGTTGTAATGGTGTAGCAGTTTTACTTTGCTCCTGATGAACCAAACAGCACTTGGAGTCTGAGGAGGTTACCATGGACACATTTGACCAATGATTTAAAAAAAGCTTAGTTATTCAACAAATCGACCAAATGCAAAGTTTTGCTACTGTGAAAAGAGAGATCAGTGTTAATTTTAAAAATCCATTGGGAGAAGGAAACAATGCAAAGAATCTGGATTAATCTGAACAAACTTTATTACCAGATCTTCAGCAACATTTTGATCTTATTTCTTTCTCCGGATGGAATTAAAAATTTTAGCTAACAGTGCAGAGAAAAACTTCACAATCACCCTCCAGAAATCTAATTTACACTTTTGGTTTTGAGAATTATTGTAATCAGTCAAAGAATTAATTTACAGCTTCAAAACAGCGTGGCGAGTAAAAAATGTACTGGAGATTTAAACATTGGGTTCAATATTAAAATACTTAATCTAATAATTCACCACTTTAAAAGCTGTGGCAATTTAGTATATGAAACATCGGTTAAAATATATAAACATTTGGATACCTCACACTTGCATCCCACTGTCTTAATACTAGAATAATTAGACAGTAACCTGAATATTGTAATGTTTGTGAAACATGGGTCTACAAGCAACAAAAGGAAACAAAATTATGGAGGTAATGAGTTTTGTATGGCTGATGATATTAAAAAGGGCTATATAGTGCACACTATTTACTACAGGTAAATCAGTGCACACATTTTTCTGGGGTATATTCAAAGGCGGCATAGTCATTGTGTAGATTGAGAATTTGATGGAGGCAGAGGAACATTTGTGCCAGGAATAATATGTTCTCCTTTTCCATCAATAAGAGCGTCCCACTGATCAAAATCTTGCTGAAGACCTAGAAAATAAAATATGTTCAGATTAATCCAGAAACATTAATCCATTAATTCAAGGTAGAATTTAAATTTGTCATATAGGAAGATTTGTCCCTTTACCTGCTCCTACAGGAATAATTCTGGAATTTTTATTATAAACTTGGAACTCTACAGGAGGTGCTTTTACTATGATCCTAGATATTTATTTAATGCACATGTACGTGGTGTCATTGAATTTTATGCTACTGATTTAACATAAACATATTTTCTATTGGAAATACAATTTTAAAAAGGTTTCAATAGACAATAGGTGCAGGAGTAGGCCATTCAGCCTTCGAGCCAGCACCGTCATTCAATGTGATCATGGTTGATCATCCCCAATCAGTACCCCGTTCCTGCCTTCTCCCCATACCCCGACTCCACTATTTTCAAGAGCCCTATCTAGCTCTCTCTTGAAACCATCCAGAGAACCTGCCTCCACCGCCCTCTGAGGCAGAGAATTCCACAGACTCACAACTCTCTGTGAGAAATTGTGTTTCGTCATCTCCGTTCTAAATGGCTTACTCCTTATTCTTAGACTGTGGCCCCTGGTTCTGGACTCCACCAACATCCGGAACATGTTTCCTGCCTCTAGCATGTCCAAACCCTTAACAATCTTGTATGTTTCAATGAGATCCCCTCTCATCCTTCTAAGCTCCAGAGTGTACAAGCCCAGCTGCTCCATTCTCTCAGCATATGACAGTCTCGCCATCCCGGGAATTAACCTTCTAAACCTACGCTGCACTCCCTTAACAGCAAGAATGTCCTTCCTCAAATTAGGGGACCAAAACTGCACACAATGCTCCAGGTGTGGTCTCACTAGGGCTCTGTACAACTGCAGGACCTCTTTGCTCTTATATTCGATTCCTCTTATTATATAGGCCAACATACCATTCGCATTTCAAGCAAAAAAGATCGACAAATATCCAAAGCACTGCCCACAGAAAAATATTTTCCCTGCTGTTCTTTGATTGCAATCATGTTACCATTACCATTGTTGATGCTTTCCCATCATCTCCAAAATAACTATCTGATACCTGAAATTATAAAACTTGATTTCTGTATTTTATATTTCATTACGAAAAATGTATTATTTACTTACCCAAGTGCCTTTGCATAAATGCTAAAGCAGCTTTGTTGCTAATATCAATTGCTATATGGGGATCTATTGTTCCTTTCAGCCCAAACATCCTTCCAATGAAATGGCCAGTCAAAAATGTAAAATCAGGGAAACTCTGGTGAACTGTTCCCCTAAGAAGAATTTGAGTAAAATAAAGAAGCTTCAGTGAACCAAATTAAAGCATAATAAATTTCATATGTATCTGTTGTGGAAACTAAGGAATCTGAGAAAATAACAGTTTGCAAATAACTTTATGGTTCTCCAATTAATTTGACATCAAAGCCATCCATTTTTATTACTTGTAGTGTTTCATTAATGCATGCATGCTACTGTTTACTGAATCATAATTGTGCAAGTGACTGAGTTTCTCCAGCAATTTTGTCTACCATCTATATAGTGTAATAGCTTCAAATAATTGTGAAACTGACTATAGTTTCTATAAAAGTAAATTTGACTTTTTAAGACTGCATAAAGAAACTCTAAAAATACTACAGACCAAATCATTTTTCTGAAGTGGTGGGAATTATGAAAGAGGGTGTGGCCCCGGAAGAGAGGGGTGAATTACAAATGTGATACCCTTATTTTAACATGGAGTAGGTCGCTGCTCCCTCAGTGATGTGGAAATTTTATAAAGACAACACAAACAAATTTAATTGAGTTGCATTGTATTGGCATTGGTTTACTTCTGAGCAAAATGGAAGTTTCTCACCCTCAGGATAAAATAAAATAATTCAATGGAAAGTAGGATGGATGTCTTGCCTTCACAGAAAATTGTTGTATAAATTAAAGCGTATTTACCAAACAGCAGACTTTGTTGGACTCATAAAGAGACCAATTGCCTTCACTGCTGCCATCACTGACCTAAATTATCTCAGTCAAAATCAAAATTTAGTTACTTCAGCTGTTTGTCTTACTCTATCCCATTTTCGAATCTACTCTACTGTACGGGATTATTTTTGTCTGATTGGCATTGCCTTCATGCACCATGCTCCCAAGTCTCTCACAGAGCTCTTGCAACTTAAAATTCAACTCAGACTAGTTAGTCGTCTTTTTTTGTTTATTCTTACCTTGCATCTCAGTAAAGTTCCTTTCTATATTAAATGATTAGAGCCTCACACAAACAGATGTAACACTAATTTAACAATAGCACAGATTAAAGCTCATATAAAATATTTAATGATAATCATACAACAAGCAATAATTTTGATTGGTTTGGGCTTTTGGAGATACTCTGTTACTCTAAGTTTACTACTGCTGAATTATGTTATTTTATAAACCAAGTTGCATTTATGTTCTTTTTGTTCTGGGACACCTCAAAATGCTTCATGATCTTCAATTGCATCACTATATACAAAAATAATTTTTTAGGTGACTGCAGGAGACTATGCAGTCGCCACATGTTCGCGGGTGGTTGCCGGGGAGTCGCCTTCATGCCAGTTTATGTACAAGTATCAAATGACCAGATACATAGCCGATTTTAAAGATGTTGTTTGAGGGCTATCTTTGGTCAATCACTAATAAAATACCTCTGCTCTTCTGCTTTTGCTAGCTTTGGTATCCTTCATGATGGTTTAACATGAAGTGACTTTTGATGGTCAGGATTGAATCTGGGTCTGTGGCGCTGTAAAGAACAACTTTACTACCGTGCCACCCTGACAGTGAAGCATCTCCTGTCAAGCATACTACTGATTCCTATTAATCTAATGTGCTCCTTAACATCCCAGCAACATTCTACTATCTTTGATCGGTCTTTACTGGCTTCATCTTGCACTAAATGTTATTCACGTTATTCCCTTTATCTTGTAATTCCGCTGACTTGTTAGCATGCAACAAAAGCCTTTCACTGTACCTCGGTACACGTGACAATAAACTAAACTCCAGTGCCTTTTCACATCAGACAACAAAAACCAGAGCCTCAAACTTGGTTTTTTTTGGACTCTGGCTTAGATTCCTGGAGTTTGAGTTAAACTTTTTTTTTTTTTTTTTTTTTAATATTTTTATTAGAAGTAGACATATTATAAAGTATAGTTACATATTATAATAAAAATACTTTTCATATACATCAATCATACATTGTTAAAATTTTCAATTATCAATTCTGCTTCTAGTATTTTTTATCTTTTATAGCAAGAGAGAGAAAGAGAGGATAGAAAGTTACAAATTTAAAAAAAACAGAGAAGCGGAAGAGGTGGAATGGGTTGCCTATAATACGTCAATGGAGATAGGTTCGTAGATTATAAAATATAGCTTTTCATCTGATCCTGAGTTCAAGTTTCAGTTGGGTCCTCGTGCTGTGCCAATCTATCCCTTCAGATAGTTAATGAATGGAGCCCAGATTTTATCGAAAAGATCTTGTTTGTCCATTAAGACGAGTCTAATTCTTTCTAAGTATAGGGTCTCCGACATTTCCATAATCCACATTTTAATTGTGGGGGTTGTAGGGCCCTTGCAAAATTTTAATATTAATTTTTTCCCGATTATTATACTGTAGTCGAGGAAATTTCATTGGTTTGTTGTGAGTGTTAAACTTTGTTCTGATATTCCAAGTATTATTAATTTTGTGTCTGGGTCCAGTTTTGTATTAATAACTTCTGAAATTGTTTCAAAAATATCAGTCCAGAAATGTTTAAGTTTTATACAGTTTGCAAACGTATGTGTTAAATTAGCCTCTAGATGTAGACATTTATCACAAATAGGAGAGATTTGTGGGAAGATTTATTTTAGAGTAGTGTAGTCTATGTAATACCTTGAATTGTATTAAAGTATGTCTGGCATTTAATGAACTTTGATGTATTTGTTGTAAACTTTCGTCCCACATATCTTTCGTTATAGGGTGACCTATTTCATTTTCCCATTTGTATCTATATGGTTCGGTCGGTGGTACCTCGTTGTTTAGTAGGGTGTTATAAATATAAGCTATTAGCTTTTCAGTATTAGGATGCTTGTTCAAACATTCATCAAGAATTTCTGATTCCCTACTCCTGTAGACTTGTGTATTAGATTTAACATAATCTCTAATTTGTAGATATCTGAAGAAATTATTTGAGTGCAGTCCATAATTCTGTTGTAACTCTTGAAATGAAAGAAAAGTGCCTTTCCCATAAAGATGTCCAATATTTTTGATACCATATTTTTTCCATTGTGTGAAACCTTTGTCCATAAAGGATGATTTGAACAAAGGATTGTTTACAATGGGAAGGCATAGTGGTATATTATTCAATTTTAAATCTTTTTGTATTTGTTTCCAAATTCGTATTCCACTATGTATTATGGGGTTTTCTTTATAGGTTTTTTTGTGCAGTTTTGTGGGGGCAAATATGATCGAACCTATTTCAAAAGGTAGACAGTCTTCCTTTTCCATCATTAACCAATCTGGTTGTCGATCCATTTCTTCCAGCCAGAAATTCATGTTTTTAATATGGACTGCCCAAAAATAAAATAAAAAATTTGGCAAAGCCAAACCTCCATTTATCTGTGACTTACATAAATGTTTTTTACTTATTCTATGATTCTTATAATCCCAGACAAAACTTGTAACAATGGAGTCGACTTTTTTGAAAAAGTTTTTGGGATATATATCGGAATTAATTGAAATAGATACAGCAGTTGCGGTAAAAAAAAATCATTTTTATAGCATTAATTCTCCCAAGCATAGAAATGGGGAGTGTTTTCCAGTGTTACACAGAAAAGCTGGAGAAACTCAGCGGGTGCAGCAGCATCTATGGAGCGAAGGAAATAGGCAACGTTTCGGGCCGAAACCCTTCTTCAGACTGATCGGGGGTGGGGACAAGAAAGGGAAAAGGAGGAGTAGCCAGAAGGCTGGAGGGTGGGAGGAGACAGCAGGGGAGCTGAGGAAGGGGAGGAGACAGCAAGGACTAACAGAATTGGGAGAATTCGATGTTCATGCCCCGGGGGTGTAGACTCCCCAAACGGAATATGAGGTGCTGTTCCTCCAATTTCCGGTGCTGCTCGCTGTGGCCATGGAGGAGACCCAGGACAGAGAGGTCGGAGGCGGAGTGGGAGGGGGAGTTGAAGTGCTGAGCCACCGGGAGGTCAGCTTGGTTATTGCGGACCGAGCGGAGGTGTTCGGCGAAACGATCGCCCAACCTCCGCTTGGTCTCACCGATATAGATCTGCTGGCATCTAGAGCAGCGGACGCAATAGATGAGGTTGGAAGAGATGCAGGTAAACCTCTGTCGCACCTGGAACGACTGCTTGGGTCCTTGAACGGAGTCGAGGGGGGAGGTAAAGGGACAAGTGTTGCATCTCTCTGCGGCCGCAAAGGGAAAGTGCCCGGGGAGGGGGTGGACCGAGAGGGAAGGGAAGAATTGACAAGGGAGTTATGGAGGGAGCGGTCTTTGCGGAAGGCAGATATGGGGGGAGATGGGAAGATGTGGCGAGTAGTGGGGTCACGTTGGAGGTGGCGAAACTGACGGAGGATTATTTTTTGTATGTGACGGCTGGTGGGGTGAAAGGTGAGGACTAGGGGGACTCGGCCCTTGTTGCGAGTGCGGGGATGGGGAGAGAGAGCAGTGTTGCGGGGTATGGAAGAGACCCTGGTGCGAGCCTCATTTATGGTGGAGGAGGGGAACCCCCGTTCCCTGAATAGTGAGGACATTTCAGATGTCCTGGTGTGGAACGCCTCATCCGTGGAGCAGATGCGGCGTAGACGGAGGAATTGGGAGTAGGGGATGGAGTCCTTACAGGAAGCAGGGTGGGAAGAAGTGTAGTCCAGATAGCCATGGGAGTCAGTGGGTTTATAGTGTATGTCGGTTAGAAGTCTATCACCTGCAATGGAGATAGTGAGGTCAAGGAATGGTAGGGAAGTGTCGGAAATGGTCCAGGTGTATTTCAGTGCCGGATGGAAATTAGTGGTGAAGTGAATGAAGTCAGTCAGTTGTGTGCGGGTGCAGGAGGTGGCACCAAAGCAGTCGTCGATGTAGCGGAGGTAGAGGTTGGGGATGGGGCCCTGGTATGTATTGAACAAGGATTGCTCGACGTAACCTACAAATAGGCAGGCATAGCTGGGGCCCATGCGTGTGCCCATAGCTACGCCTTGTATTTGGAGGAAGTGGGAGGAGTCGAACGCAAAGTTATTGAGGGTAAGGACCAGCTCCGCTAGGCGGAGGAGAGTGTCAGTGGCTGGGTATGGGTTGCTTCTCTGGTCGAGGAAGAACCGGAGGGCTGTGAGACCATCGTGGTGGGGGATGGAGGTGTATAGTGATTGGACGTCCATGGTGAAGATGAGGGGGTGAGGGCCTAGAGAATTGAATGCGCGGAGACGACGGAGAGTGTCTGAGGTGTCTTGGACATAGGTAGGGAGGGATTTAACCAAGGGTGATAGGATGGAGTCAAGGTATTTGGAAATGAGTTCGGTGGGGCACGAACAGGCGGAGACAATGGGTCTTCCGGGACAATCAGGTTTGTGGATTTTAGGGAGAAGGTAAAATCGGGCTGTGCGGGGCTGGGGAACGATGAGGTTGGAGGCTCGGTCGGGTAGGGCATTGGAGTGGATGAAGTTGGTGATGGTGCTGGAGATGGTGGCCTGGTGCTCGTCAGTGGGGTCATGGTCCAGGGGTAAGTAGGAGGAGGTGTCCGATAGTTGGCGCGTGGCCTCAGCTTTGTAGAGATCGGCGCGCCAGACTACCACGGCACCTCCCTTGTCAGCGGGTTTGATAACCAAATCTGGGTTGTTGCGGAGTGAGTCGATGGCAGAACGTTCCTGTGGTGAGAGATTGGAGTGAGACAGGGGAGTGGAGAAGTTGAGGCGGTTGATGTCGCGACGGCAGTTATTGATAAAAAGTTCTAAAGCCGGAAATTGGCCACGAGGGGGGTTCCACGAGGAGGGGGTGCGTTGGAGACGGGAAAAGGGGTCATCAGTGGGGGGCGAGGACTCCTTCCCATGGAAGAAAGCTGTGAGGCGGAGGCGACGGTAGAAGCGCTCCAAGTCGTGGTGGGCGCGGAATTCATTGAGGTGGGGACGGAGGGGGACAAAGGTAAGACCTCTGTTGAGGACGGACCGTTCGGTGTTGGAGAGGGGGGTCGTCGGGGGGGATGGTGAACACTCGACAGGGATGGGGGTTGGGGCCGGAGGAAGGCAGGTGGGGACGAGGCGGTGTGTGGTGGGGGGGTGTGTGGGTGGTCAGGGGGTGGGGGGGTGAGAGAGGGCTGTGGTGTGGGTGGGGAAGGGCAGGGGCCACACAGTTAGAGGTGGTGGGGGGAGGAGACTTACAGTTAGAGGGGGTGGGGGGAGGAGAGAGACTCAGTCGAACTGCCACTGAGGTAGACCAGGCTGGGTCGACTGGCACTAGGACCCAGTGGAGTCAAACCCAGGAGAGTGGGAGTAAGCAGCGTGAGGGCTTCAGGCCCAGTGGAGAGTCCAGGCTCCAGGTAAGGCGACGGCTGTGGGTTGTTGGAGGGAGGTGGAGTGGCGGGGGTCAGCGGACCCGATGGTGAGAGTCCGGTGGCGCGGGTCAGCGGACCCGATGGTGAGAGTCCGGTGGCGCGGGTCAGCGGACCCGATGTCTGGTGTCGATGGTCGGTTGAGTCGGGGTCCGCGGGCGATGTGTGGGAGGTCCCGGTGGGTGGATGGTCGGCGCGGCGGCAAGGCTCGGCCAGCCCGGGGAGGCGACGAGATGAGCGGGGTGCGGTGCAGCGGCCATGCTGGGAAGGCCCCGGTCCCGCGGCGATGCCCGGTGGGTCGGGGTCGGGTCCGGCGGTGATGCCCGGTGGGTCGGGGTCGGGTCCGGCGGCAATGCCCGGTAGGTCGGGTCCGGCGGCGTTATTGGGGAGGCCCGGTGAGGTGTTTTCCAGTATTGAATATTCTTATGTAGTTTATTCAGTAAGGGTGGGAAATTTAGTTTAAATAAAGAGGTATATGTCTTGGTTACATAGATTCCTAAGTATTTAAATTTATCTTTAACTATTTTAAAAGGGGATTGTTGTATTGTATGTAAATTGAATTTTGTTATTGGCATGATTTCACTTTTATTCCAATTAATTCTATATCCCAAAAACTGACCAAATTGAGTTATTAGATTTAATAGGTTTGGAATACTAGTTTCTAACTTTGTAATATATATTAGTACATCATCTGCATATAAGGAAATTTTATTCCTTGTGTCTCTAGTATTGTATCCGTATATTCCTGAATGGTTTCTAACGCTTTCTGCTAGGGGTTCGATTGCAAGAGCAAATAATAGTGGGGATAATGAACATCCTTGTCTACAGCCTCTAGAGAGATTAAATTTAGTTGATAACATTTTGTTTGTTAATATTCTGGCTGTTGGATTAGAATATAACAATTTAACCCATGTACAGTACTTCTCTCCTAGTTGAAATGTTTCCATCACCGCAAATAAATATGGCCATTCTATCTGGTCAAATGCTTTTTCAGCATCTATCGAAATAATTGCTAGATCTGCATTAGGAATTCTATTGGAGTATATATTAAATAATCTTCTCAGATTATAAAATGAATAACGCTTTGGGATAAACCCTGTTTGGTCGGGATGTATTAATTTGCTGATCACTAAACTCAATCTATTAGATAGAATTTTAGTTAATATTTTCTGATCAGTATTTAAGAGGGCTATAGCTCTGTATGAACCTGGGTCTTCAAGATCCTTGTCCGTTTTTGGTATGAGTATGATTGTAGATTCATTTAGAGTTTCTGGGAGTTTCTGTTGAGTGTAAGCGTATTTGTACATTGTCAGTAGGCGTGGGGAAAGCAAATCATAAATTATTTTATAAAATTCAGAATTTAGCCTTTCCGTTTTTTAAAGATTTGATTGACTCTTCGATGTCTTTTATCGTAATTTCAGCCCCTAGTAATTCTCTCTCTTTCTGATCTAGACCCGCAAGCTTACAATTCTGTAAAAATGTTTCCATTCCCGTTGATTATTCTGTTATTTTAGATGAATACAATTTTTGGTAGTATTGTAGAAATCTATCATTAATATCTTTAGGCAGTGTTAATGTTTCTCCCTTGTCTGTTCTAATTTTGTATATTGTTTTTTCCCCATCCAATTTACGAAGTTGACGCGCTAATAGTTTTTGTGGTTTATCACCAAATTCAAAATTTAAATGTTTTGTGTGTTGATAAAGTTTTATAACTTGGTCTGAATATATCTTGTTTAGTTTATATTTCAGTACTGCAATTTTATTGTGTTTTATCGTGGATGGTGCTGCTGTATTTTCTGTGTCTAATTGCTTTATTTCCATTTCCAGTTTCTGTTGTTTGGCCCTATTCTCTTTATTAAAAAATGATTGGGAAGAAATTAATGCTCCTCGTACAAATGCTTTAAATGTTTCCCAAAGAAGGGAAGCAGAGATTTCAGGGCTATCGTTAGCATCAAAAAACATTTTAATCTGTTTTACTAGGTATTCATTACATAACTTATCTTTTAAGATTTGGGGATTAAATCTCCATTGTGACTGTGTCTCTACCATTCCGTTTAGTTTGATCATAAATGTTAGTGGAGCGTGGTCTGAGGTTATGATGTTATGATATTGCGAGTTATAAGTAAATGGGATAAGTTTTGAATCTACTAAAAAACAGTCTATCCTTGAGTAAGTTTTATGTACTAGTGAGTAAAATTAATATTCTCGGCCCGATGGATTTTAAATTCTCCAAACATCCTTAATATTAGTAGTATTAACCATATAACCATATAACAATTACAGCACGGAAACAGGCCATCTCGGCCCTACAAGTCCATGCCGAACAAATTTTTTTCCCCTAGTCCCACCTGCCTGCACTCGTACCATAACCCTCCATTCCCTTCTCATCCATATGCCTATCCAATTTATTTTTAAATGATACCAATGAACCTGCCTCCACCACTTCCACTGGGAGCTCATTCCACACTGTCACCACTCTCTGCGTAAAGAAGTTCCCCCTCATATTACCCCTAAACTTCTGTCCCTTAATTCTGAAGTCATGTCTTAATGTATTAATGTATGAGTTTAAAAATTCACTTGATCGAGATTTTAGTTTTCTTTGAGTTGATGATCTATCCAAACAAGCATCCAATGTACCATTTAAATCTCCACCGATTATTAAGTTTTGTTGTGTACATTCCGGGATATTGTTAAGAATTCTCTTAAAAAACAGAGGGCTATCAAAATTTGGTCCATACACATTGAGGAGAGTCACCTTTTTTAGGTATAACTCCCCTATTATTACAATATATCTGCCTTCAATGTCTTCTATCGTTGATATATGTTTAAAGGGTATACCTTTACGAATTAATATTGCAATACCTCTAGATTTATGTGAGAATGAAGAGTGGTACGCTTTAGCAATCCATTTTGCTTTCAATCTGTGCTGTGCTTCCTTTTTAAGATGTGTCTCCTGGAGAAATATTATATCTGTTTTCAATGATTTTAAATGAGCTAACACTTTACCTCTCTTGATAGGTTCATTAATCTCCTTAACATTCCAACTACAGAATTTAATTCCCTCACCCCCAATTTTTATATTCATGTCTTGCATCTTGTGATTAAGTGGTAGAGCAGACGATTCAGCACACTCAACCCTACCTTATACTCAAACGTCAGGTAGATGAATTTTAGATCACGTCTGTATTCCATCTGAACATATCTCCTTAAATAAAATATGCAATTCCATTCCAAATACAAAATATAATATGATATAAGATTAAAAAAGTGATAGCAAATTGGATTAGTAAAGTGTGGAAAGTAAAAAGAAAAAGCAACTACAACTACAATTAGTGCAGTTAGTGATAGCCACCCTAATGTGGCTAAGCATCTATGGACTTCCGTAGCTTTTGGTCAATAAAAATACTAGCTCCGTACTTTCCTTGAAAGGAAAGTTTCCAATTCGATGCAAACAATTTGTGGGGGGAAAGAAATAATGATTATATTCCATTAATGATATAATTAGTAGTCTCAAATTGAAATGTTAGTTTTGTATAATATAAACATTTATCAAAGAATAATCAAAAACAAAAACTTCCGAGAGAGCGCCACCATACATTTTTCATTATAAAATACCTGAATCACACTTTACTTATATTTCATACTTTTAGTTAATTCTTAAATAATCCAAATAATCTAATTATCAATAGTTAGTGTTAGTTAGTATTCATGATTATTTGATTCATGAATAGTTGTTAGAAGTTAGTACTAAAATGTAAATATTATATATCCGTTGCAGGATATTTACCCAATTCTTATTGCGAATTTTAGGCAACTCTTAAATATAATAGTTTAAAGTTTACAGTTCCATATCTTCTCTGCGAGATAGCAGTATCCAGGAAGGTGTTGAGTGTTGAATATTTTTCAATCTTCGATCTTGTCCTCGATGTTCTTGGCTAATTCAAATGCTTCTGTATACTTGATGAAGAAGTGTTCCTTCTTCTCGTAAGTAACTCTTAGTGTTGCGGGGTATAACAGTCCATATCTCAAATTCTTTATGTTCTTCAGTATTATTGTTTCTGTGAACAATGCTCTTTTCTTAGCAACTTCCACAGGATAATCTCTGAATACGCTAATCTTGTCTCCTTAATTAACAAGATTTCTGCTTTTGACAATTTTCCTCATCATGTCATCCAATACATGGTCATATTGGACCTTTACTATCATTATTCTTGGACGGTCGCCTACCTTTGGGGGACGTCCCGGCACTCTGTGCGCTCGGGCAAGTAATGGTGCCTGATCCAGGTTCAAAATTGTTTTCAGTACATCTGCAGCAAATTCACGGGGGTCACGAGTCCCCTCTCTGCCTTCCTGGATGCCCACGATTCTTAAGTTCTGACGCCTCTGTCGTCCCTCCAAGTCTGTACATTTTTCGGTTATTTGACGCAATAACTTTGATAGGCGTTGGTTCTCGGTGATGAGTTGTTTTGTAGTTGCAGTGCTTGTCTCAGCAAGTTCCTCAAGTTCTTTTACAATCTTGTGGTGTTGGTTTAATGTCTGGAAGATAGGTTCAAGTTTAGAATCAAATCTGGATTCCATCTTATTCAGTTTTTCATTTACTTCTTCAACATTTTGAGTCAAATTTCTTTCCATATCTAATTTCCAGTCTTCCGGGACTTTGTGTACCATCTCTGTAACATCTTCTTTAATTTGTTCTTTAATTTCTTTTTTAAAAGATGTGAGCTCTTCTTTAAAGTCCTGTCTAAGATTTTTAAGTTCCTCCATTAAATTAGAGATTTCCTGTGAAAGAAACATTTTTAATTCTTCCATCTCAGTCTTTTTCTTCTTCTTTGAGATGTCTTCTCGGGATGCTGTTAAACCTGAGGCCGAGGCTTCAGTTGGGCCTACCACTTTAGGCTTGCCGGGTTTTGTCTTGTGGGGGGGGAGTATGCTAAGTCGACATGCTGCCGGTGTCGCGCGCCTGATGACGTCACGGGCCTACTGCAAAACAATCGGTGCTGTTTTCTGCAGGTAGGATCTGTCTTTTCCCCCCGTTTTTTCGTTTTTTTTTCACGGAGCTAGTTGGCGCGAGTCTCTCCTACTCCATAGCGCCACCGGAAGTTTGAGTTAAACTTCTGGCTGTGATACTTTACAATCTACGAACTTATCTCCAATTACGTATAATAAGTAATTCATTCCGCCTTTTCTTTTTTTTGATATTTGTAATTATTTTTTCTCTCTTTCTATCTATATAAAAAAAACACTAGAAGCAGAATTAATCGACAATTGAAAATTTTAATAATGTATGATTGATGTATATGAAAAGTTTTTTTTACTATATGTAACTATACTTTATAATATGTTTGCTTCTAATAAAAATATTTAAAAAACCCCCCAAAAAACTTCTGGCTGTTACTGCAAAACCACATTGAAACTTACATTTTTGCATACAAAATTTGAGAAGAGAAAGGCATCACTTGTATGACTCTAGATACCAAGGACTCAGTTATGCTTTTTATTTGATTGGATTCTTTTTTATATTCTTTGATTGATATGTTTGGTAAATTCAAAAGCAGGAAATATAAGAATTCAGAGCATTTGAGCAAATATAGAGAAGAAAATTAGAATATTGAAAGAAAATGTATATTAACAAGCTGTTTCACAGTTCAATCAAATGTCCTCCCGTTGACATCTTCACCATATTTTGTTTTGCAAGTTATTGTTAAGAAAGCCTATTGTAAAAAACAGATAAAGATGTTTCGTTCGATGATTTGACTATATTATTCTATTATTTTAACCTTCCATGTGTTCTATAAACAATTGGAAATATTCTTAACTTAGCAGACACAGTAAAACTGGATAATATAACTCAATGACATAATTTGCCTTCACTTGCACAGTTACTCACATTATTGTTATCATCTTTCGTTGTATTGTGGTTGAATCAAGTTGTTTAATTTTCAGAATATTTGGAAGCCACTGGAATTTTTCTGAGTTGATGAATAATATTGGCTTCTGTATCCTTGTATGTATGTCATCTTCCAGTGGGAACATCCATGCATCTAATGCCACTCCACAGCTGTGTGCATAGAAAAATATATGCAGTGCAATTCATTTAATAAATACAGCAGACATGTACATGTTTGGGAGTTACTTAATAAACACAATTTATTAACAGAATGAAGGACATAAAATGGTGGAGTAACTCAGCAGGTCAGCACTGCAGGAAACTGCAGAGAATAATGGATATAGCCCAGTTCATCACGCAAACTAGGTTTCCCCTCCTCTTCTTCACTGCACCCCCCCCCCCCCCCCCAACCCCTTACCAAATATGATACACTCTGATCGATCATCCCATAAGATAGCATGTTTTCCCCATCTACCAACCTCTCGTCGTGGATCTTGCAATTTGTTTAATCTGCATTTTCTCTGTAACTGAAATGCTCTATCACTGTTCTGCACTCTTGTATTCTTCTCTTTGCAATATGTCAAACTTACATATTGCTTGATTGTACTCATGTATACTATGATTGGACTGGGTAGCGCACAACACATTTTTTCATTATATTTCAGTACATGCGAAAATAAACCAGTACCAATAGAAGTAGAGCTGTCAAAAACAAAGTAGTTTACTTTGAATCTGATGAAAATGATAAGGCCTTGACTGGAGTTCTGTTTACAGTTTTGGCTTTAGAAAGGATATGGAGGTGTAAAAATGATTTACTAGATTGGATTCAGGGATTAGAGATATCAGTTCCAACGTTTAAGAAGGAACAGCAGATGCTGGAACAATTGAAGGTAGACAAAATTGCTGGAGAAACTCAGTGGGTGAGTCAGCATCTATGGAGCGAAGGAATGGGTGACGCTTCGGGTCGAGACCCTTCTTCAGACCCTTCTCAGTTCCAAGGTTAGTTTGAAGCAGCTGTTATGGGTGCAAATTGGTGTAAGAAAATGTGGTAGACATATGCAAGATCTCAACAGGTATTAACAGGGTAACTAGAGAGAAGTTGTTCCCATTAGTGGATGTTCAAGGGCCAGGGACAGAGATGAATAATGAAGAACTAAAAATATTCAGGAGAATATGAGACAATATTCATCTTATGTTGACAGTAGTTATGATCCAGAACTCACTCACTGTTAGAGTGGTTAAAACATTCTAGCAGGGCAAATTGTAAGACACTTAAAGGGTTTGAAGAAATAATTTTCAGGCCTATGCATAAATAGCTGATCCATACTTTGACAGCCTTTCCGCACATCCGCGACCCAAGCAATCTTGATGTCATCTGCAAACGTACTAACAACCCATTTGTGTTTATGTCCAAAAGGACACAAAGTGTCAGAGAAACTCAGCAAGTCAGGCAGCATCTATATGAACATGCAGAGGTGACATTTCCTGCAGAGTCCATTCTTCAGACTGACTGCAGAAGATAGCTGGAAAAGGAGAGAGGCAGGACAAGGCGTGGTAGGTAATAGGTGGACACAGGCAAGGGATGGTTTTGATAGGCAGATGGTTGGAACAAATGCTAGAGATAGGAACATTAGGTGTGAGACAGGTTTGAAGTTGCAGATTGTGAGGAAAGAAGCAGGTGGGGTGGAGGGGAGAAATGTGTGAGTCCAGGTGAGGTACAGCATGGGGGGGGTGAGCGAACATTGAATTTGAGAATTCAGCATTCATACCATTAGGTTGTGAATTACACAAGCGGAATTTAAGGTGTTCTTCCAGTTTGCATATGACCTAACTCTGGCAACAGGTGGCCCAGGACATAAAGGTCAGCGTGAGAATGGGGAGTTAAAATGGTTAGCAAACAGGAGGAGATCCAGTAGGCCCTAGCAGACCGGGCGCAAGTGTTTAGCGAAACCAGCACCGTCTACGCCAATGTACAAGAGGCCAATTTATTATCATAATTTAGAGATATTTGAAGAGCAGTTGATGAGCTGGATCTGTACCGCAAAGGACCAAGTGGAGCAAGGGGTACAATCAGGTGAATGGTTTCCTCCTGTGTTGATAGTATCATTGACACTATGGTTTACACCACTTTTCCTCTCCTTCCTTTTTACTTCCTCATCTTGGTCCCATCACAATAACTGTCTCAGTTGCTCATACAGGGACCAGAGAAGGATCAGTGAGCCTACAATGCATTCAGAAATTATTCAGACCTCTTCACTTATTCATTTTTTTTAAATCATTAATCTACACACAATTTACACAAGAAGCGAAAATAGGTGCTTAGAAATTTTTGCAAAGTAATTAAAGCGAAATAACTGAAATACCACTTTACATAAGTATTCAGACCCTTTGCTATGACACTCAACATTGAGCTTGGGTTCATCCCGTTTCCATTGATTATCCTTGCGATGTTGGAGACAACCAGTGGTAAATTAAATTGATTGGACATGATTTGGAAAGGCACACACCTGTCTATATAAGGTCCACAGTTGACAGTGCATGTTAGTACAAAAACCAAGCCATGAAGATGAAGGAATTGTCCATAGACCTCCGAGACAGAATTGTGTCGAGACACAGACCTGGGGAAGGATATAAAACAATTTCTGCAGTATTGCAGGTCCCGAAGAGCACAGTGGCCTCCGTCATTCTTAAATGGAAGAACTTTGGAACCACCAGGACTCTTCATAGAGCTGGCCGCCCGGCCAAACTGAGCAATCGTTGGAGAAGGGCATTGGTCGGGGAGGTGACCACGAACCCGATGGTCACTCTGACAGAGCTCCAGAGTTCCTCTGTGGAGATGGGAGAACCTTCCAGAAGGACAACTATATCTGCAGCACTCCACCAAACAGGCCTTTATGGTAGAGTGGCCAGACAGAAGCCACGCCTGGAGGGAGACCGCTTTTCAGGGCTCCTGCAACGGCGACTCCTCCCGCTCGAGTTGCGGGGTCGAAGAGCTCCTGGAGCGGGGCCTAACATCACCGCCCCGCGCGGCTTGGCCGCGGGACTCTGCGAGCGCACGCCGGGGGCTCTAACACCAAGACCCGGTGTGCGATCTCGCACCACCCGGCGTGGCTTTAATGGCCGCGGGACAATCGCCATCGCCAGCCGGGGGCTTAGACTTTGACTCTGACATCGGGGGGGGGGGGGGGGGGGGGGGGAAGAGTGCAGTGGAGAGATAAGTTTTTTTTTGGCCTTCCATCACAGCAATGTGATGGATGTTTATGTAAAATGTAAATTATGTTGTGTCTGGGGTCTATTTGTTTGTAATGTATGGCTGCAGAAACGGCATTTTGTTTGGACCTCAAGGGGTCCAAATGACAATTAAATTGACTCTTGACTCTCTTGACTCTTGACGCCTCAGTAAAAGGCACATGACAGCCCACTTTAATTTTGCCAAAAGATATGAGAAACACGATTCTCTGGTCCGATGAAACCAAGATTGAACTCTTTGGCCTGAATGCCAAGCGTCACGTCTGGAGGAAATCAGGCACTGCTCATCACCTGGCCAATTCCATAACTACGGTGAAGCATGGTGGTGGCAGCATCATGCTGAGGGGATGTTTTTCTGTGGCAGGAACTGGGAGACTAGACAGGATCGAGGGAAAGATGAACGGAGCAAAGTACGGAGAGATCCTTGATGAAAACCTGCTCCAGAGCGTTCTGAACCTCAGACTGGGGCGGAGGTTCAACTTCCAACAGGACAACAACCCTAAGCACACAGCCAAGACAACGCAGGAGTGGCTTTGTGACAAGTCTGTGAATGTCCTTGCGTGGCCCAGCCAGGGCACAGACTTGAACCCGATTGAACATCTCTGGAGGGACCTGAAAATACCTGTGCATCAACGCTCCCCATCCAACCTGACAGAGCTTGAGAGGATCTGCAGAAAAGAATGGGAGAAATTTCCCAAATACAGGTGTGCCTAGCTTGTAGCGTCATACCCAAGAAGACTTGAGGCTGTAATCGCTGCCAAAGGTGCCTCAACAAAGTACTGACTAAAGGGTCTGAATACTTATGTAAATGTGTTATTTCAGTGATTTATTTTTAATTATTTTGCAAAAATTTCTAAACTCCTGTTTTCGTTTTTTTATTATGGAGTATTGTGTGTAGATTGATGATAAAAAAATAATTTAATCCATTTTAAAATAAGGTTGTAACGTAACAAAATGTGGAAAAAGTGAAGGGGTCTGAATATTTTCTGAATGCACTGTATAAAGAGATGGGATTCACCATTTTGAGTAAATGTAAAAAACATTGAAATATTAAACAATTTTCTGAGAGTTATTGTTTACACACACTTCCATCATTTAGCCTTTGGGGAAGTTTCTTGACAGTCATTGAACTAAAACATTAATTCAATTTCCTTCCCACTACAGATGTTACATGACCTTTGTGTTCCATTATTTTTTATACATTCTAGTAGTTCAACATCTGCAAGATGTGTTTTGTTTTAAAGATTACGCATAAAAAGTAGAGCCTTTAGTGGACGTGATGATTTCACTGTCATGTACACTGTTTATAAGTATGAAATAAATATTATGTAGCTCCAATCAAAATACAATTTATATAAAGATTAGACTGAATGTAATATTAGGAATATGATGGAAAGAAATCGCCACAGGTGGGAAATCAGATGAACCAAGTTTTGCTTTTAAACTGAACACATCACATGCATCATGAAGTCATTCTTGCTTACATCGACCAACTGCTGTGTCCTCCATTTACTAAACCAAATAAATTTACAAATCTAGAAACAAAATTATAGATCAGGAATTGGGCAAATTTATTTCATTCGGATTAGAGATTTTATAAAACACAGCCATAAAATGCTGTCTATTAACCAAGAACTACTGATCATTTCCCACAAATAATTTCACAGTGTACAGACCTAGATTTATCAAGACTTACCTAAATCGATGCTCTTTGCTAAGTGAATCAAGAACTGTGGCACCACCAAATGAATGGCCCATAATAGCTACTTTACACAGATCAAGACAATCCTACAAAAAAAAATGGTCACTTTTAAAAACTGAAGAGTTTTTTGTATTTTCCTTTAAAATAACCAGTTACATTTTTGGATTTGATAGTTTATAATCTATGGTCAATACATTGACTTCAATGCAGTTCCCCAACTGTCTTAAGAGATCTGATATTTTCACAGAACATGACAAAATATCTAGCCAACTGAAATTATTTGTCTATATTGTTTTAAATGCAACCTGTAGAATCAATCTATCTTTGTGATATCTCAGAACCTGACAAATCCCTGCAGTTCAAGAATTTCTTGGTTCAATAGACAATAGGTGCAGGGGTAGGTCATTCGGCCCTTCGAACCAGCACCTTCAAGAAGTTCATCAATATTTTACCCAGCCCAACAGCGTGCTTGAACAAAATGTATTCTGCTTAAACTTTGCTTACCATTAATAATTTTTTTTTTACTAAGCTCTGGACATCTGTTTGATATTCACTGCCAGATCTTGTTAAATTATAAACCACGTAAATTGAATAGTAAGCCAATCACTGGCCCATTCATATGAAGCCCGAGATACTTAAGATAACTGGGTATTTATTTTAATAAATGTATATTTTTGATATTTCATGGCATAAGTTTATAGGCCAAGTATTCACATACAAGGAATTTGCCTTGGTGCTCCGCCCACAAGTAACATGACATACAGTGACAGTTACGAATGACTCAGAAAACACTAAACATTAATAATAATAAAACATTAATGATAAAACACCATTGATCAAGCATGTGAACCAACAAAATACCAGATCAAAGGGAGGTTACAGATTTTTGGCTGTTGAGTAGAGCAACTACTCGTGGATAAAAAAGTTATTTTTATGTCTGGCTGTGGCAGCTTTGACAGTCCGGAGTCGCCTTCCAGAGGGAAGTGATTCAAAGAGTTTGTGGCTAGGGTGAGAGGGGTCAGAGATGATCTTGCCCTTGCAGTGTACAGTTCATCAATGGAGGGAAGGTTACAGCCAATAACCTTCTCTGCTGATCGGACGATTCGCTGCAGCCTCCAGGTGTCATGCTTGGTGGCTGAGCCAAACCATGATGGAGAAGGTGAGAACAGATTCTATGATGGCCATGTAGAATTGGACCATCATTGCCTGTGGTAGATTGTGCTTCCTCAGCTGCCGTAGGAAGTAAATCCTCTGTTGGGTCTTTTTGACTGTGGAGTCGATGGTAGCCCACCTCCACTGCCCTCTGAGGCAGAGAATTCCACAGACTCACCACTCTGAGAAAAAGTGTTTTCTCGTCTCCGTTCTAAATGGCTTACTCCTTATTCTTAAACTTTGGCCCCTGGTTCTGGACTCCCCCAACATCGGGAACATGTTTCCTGCCTCTAACGTGTCCAAACCCTTAACAATCTTATATGTTTCAATGAGATACCCTCTCATCCTTCTAAACTCCAGAGTGTACGCCCAGCTGCTCCATTCTCTCAGCATATGACAGTCCCGCCATCCCGGGAATTAACCTTGTAAACCTATGCTGCACTCCCTCAATAGCAAGAATGTCCTTCCTCAAATTAGGGGACCAAAGCTGGTCAATGGTAGATGCAATTTCACTGGCTCTCCACTCTGCACTGGACCACTTGGACAACAAAAACATCTATATCAGGCTGTTGTTTATAGACTACAACTCGGCGTTTAATAACATCATCCCTTCCAAGCTGGTTACCAAGCTCACGGAACTGGGCCTGCACATCCCTCTGCAATTGGATCCTCGACTTCTTCATCCACAGACCACAGTCTGTTCGAATTGAAGGAACCACTTCATCTTCAGTAACAATTAGTATGGGAGCACCTCAAGGCTGTGTGCTCAGCCCCCTGCTTTACTCATTCTATAACCATGACTGCGTAGCCAGTCATAGTGCGAACTCCACCATCAAGTACGCCGATGACACCACTGTGGTTGGACGAATCACAAATCTGGACGAGTCAGAGTATAGAAGTGAGATCGACCGACTGACCAAATGGTGCCAGCACAACAACCTGGCTCTAAACATCAGTAAGACCAAAGAATTGATTGTGGACTTTAGTAGGGGAAGGATGAGAACCCACAATCCTGTTTATATCAACGGGCCGATGGTGGAGAGGGTCAATAACTTCAAATTCCTGGGCGTGCATATATCAGAAGATCTTTCCTGGACCCAGCACCCCGATGCAATTGTAAAGAAGGCACATCAGCGACTCTACTTCCTGAGAAGATTACAGAGATTCGGCATGTTGTAGAGGATTTTCCTAAACCTCTACAGGTGAACGAGGCATTCTGACTCGTTGCATCATGGCCTGGTTCGGCAACTTGAACGTCCAGGAGCGAAAAAGACTACAAAAAGTTGTGACCACTGCCCAGTCCATCGCCGACTTTGACCTCCCCACCGTCGAAGGGATCTATCATAGTCACTGCCTCAAATCATCAAGGATCCACACCATCCTGGCCACACACTTATCTCACCACTGCCATCAGGAAGAAGGTACAGGAGCCTGAAGACTGTAACATCCTGGTTCAGGAACAGCTGCTTCCCCACAGCCATCAGGCTATTAAACACAACGAATAAGCTATGAGCACTGAACTGCAAAAGACTATATTATTATTTGTTACTTGCACTATATTTGTTATTTATTGAACTTTTTGTTTTTTCCCCCCATTATATACAATGTTTACATATTCACACATTCTGTTGTGCTGCAGCAAGTAAGAATTTCATTGTCCCATCCGGGACATCTTTATAATTAAAATCAAAACTTGACCACTTCCTCTTTGCACTGCATATTGATTTTAGAAAAAACGCTACCACTTACAGCTGTGGTTTTTGGCCAACTTACTCAGAGTCCCCCACCGCCGGCCAAGAGGATTTTTCCCATTGATGAAAAATAAAAGACTTATTAATGTTTAAAAATGTTGAGATTCTCTCTCCTGTCAATCACCCCATGGAGGCCACGCCCCTTCCAGTGGGAGGGGGAGGGACTATAAAACTCAGAAGTGTGGACTGCCTCAGTCTCTGCAAGATGGGGGAGCGAGAGGTTACAACTCTCTGTCTGAGCTGTGACTAACACTGAACAATTGTCTACTAAACTGCGAGTGGTTTTACTGACCTGTGAGTACCCGTACTGTAGTTTGAAAATGCAAAAGTGGTTTGGTTTGAAAATGCAAAAGTAGTGTTGCCTTTGCCTTATTGGAAAGTGATGTTGCCTTTACCTTATTGGAGAGTGGTGTTGCCTTTGCCTTATTGGAAAGTGGTGTTGCCTTCTATATAATTAAAAGTCTAATCTTGACCACTTCCTGTTTGCACTGTATATTGATTTTAGAAAAAACGCTACCACGTATGGCTGTGATTTTTGGCCATCTTACTCAAAGTCCCCCTCCACTCATCAGCTGCAGAGGATTTTTCCCATCGATGAAAAATAAAAGAGTTATTGGTGTTTAAAAAATGTTGAGATTCCCTCTCATGTCAATCATGCCATGAAGGTCATGCCCCTTCCGGTGGGAGGGGGGAGGGACTATACAACCCGGAAGTGTGGGCGTGGCTCGGTTCTCTGCAAGATGGGGAGGGGGGGGGGAAGAGGTCACAACTCTCTGGAAAGAGCCCTGGTTTTCAAGGGAAATTGGACATCTTGTTCGGAAAAAGAGGGAGATCTACAATAATTATAGGCAGCATGAAGTAAATGAGGTGCTTGAGGAGTATAAGGAATGTAAAAAGAATCTTAAGAAAGAAATTAGAAAAGCTAAAAGAAGATATGAGGTTGCTTTGGCAAGTAAGGTGAAAGTAAATCCAAAGGGTTTCTACAGCTATATTAATAGCAAAAGGATAACGAGGGATAAAATTGGTCCATTGGCGAGACAGAGTGGACAGCTATCTGCAGAGCCAAAAGAGATGGGGGAGATATTGAACAATTTTTTTTCTTCGGTATTCACCAAGGAGAAGGATATTGAATTATGTGAGGTAAGGGAAACTAGTAGAGTAGCTATGGATACTATGAGGTTCAAAGTAAACGAAGTACTGACACTTTTGAAAAATATAAAAGTGGATAAGTCTCCAGGTCCTGACAGGATATTCCCTAGGACATTGAGGGAAGTTAGTGTAGAAATAGCCTGGGCTATGACAGAAATATTTCAAATGTCATTAGAAACGGGAATAGTCCCCGAGGATTGGCGTACTGCGCATGTTGTTCCATTGTTTAAAAAGGGTTCTAAGAGTAAACCTAGCAATTATAGACCTGTTAGTTTGACTTCAGTGGTGGGCAAATTAATGGAAAAAGATACTTAGAGATAATATATATAAGCATCTAGATAAACAGGGTCTGATTAGGAACAGTCAACATGGATTTGTGCCTGGAAGGTCATGTTTGAGTAATCTTCTTGAATTTTTTGAAGAGGTTACTAGGGAAATTGATGAGGGTAAATCAGTGGATGTTGTGTATATGGACTTCAGTAAGGCCTTTGACAAGGTTCCTCATGGAAGGTTGGTTAAGAAGGTTCACTGTTGGGTATAAATGCAGGAATAGCAAGATGGATTCAACAGTGGCTGAATGGGAGAAGCCAGAGGGTAATGGTGGATGGCTGTTTATTGGGTTGGAGGCAGGTGACTAGTGGGGTGCCTCAGGGATCTGTGTTGGGTCCTTTGTTGTTTGTCATGTACATCTGGATGAAGGTGTGGTAAATTGGATAGGGGGTGTTGTGGATAATGAAGAGGATTTCCAAAGTCTACAGAGTGATTTAGGCCATTTGGAAAAATGGGCTGAAAGATGGCAGATGGAGTTTAATGCTGATAAATGTGAGGTGCTACACCTTGGCAGGACAAATCAAAATAGGACGTACATGGTAAATGGTAGGGAATTGAAGAATATAGTTGAACAGAGGGATCTGGGTATAACCGTGCATAGTTCCTTGAAGGTGGAATCTCATATAGATAGGGTGGTAAAGAAAGCTTTTGGTATGCTAGCCTTTATAAATCAGAGCATTGAGTATAGAAGCTGGGATGTAATGTTAAAATTGTACAAGGCATTGGTGAGACCAAATCTGGAGTATGGTGTACAATTTTGGTCACCCAATTATAGGAAGGATGTCAACAAAATAGAGAGAGTACAGAGGAGATTTACTAGAATGTTGCCTGGGTTTCAACAACTAAGTTACAGAGATAGGTTGAATAAGTTAGGTCTTTATTCTCTGTAGCGCAGAAGGTTAAGGGGGGACCTGATAGAGGTCTTTAAAATTATGAGAGGGATAGATAGAGTTGATGTGGACAAGCTTTTCCCTTTGAGAATAGGGAAGATTCAAACAAGAGGACATGACTTCAGAATTAAGGGACAGAAGTTTAGGGGTAATATGAGGGGGGAACTTCTTTACTCAGAGAGTGGTAGCGGTGTGGAATGAGCTTCCAGTAGAAGTGGTGGAGGCAGGTTCATTGGTATCATTTAAAAATAAATTGGATAGGCATATGGATGAGATGGGAATGGAGGGTTATGGTATGAGTGCAGGCAGGTGGAACTAAGGGGGAAAAAAAAATGTTCGTCACTGACTTGTAGGGCCGAGATGGCCTGTTTCCGTGCTGTAATTGTTATATGGTTAACTCTCTGTCTTTGGTGGCCTTGCACCCTGTTTGAAATGGTAGGAAACTGCACTTGAGTTTGGTGGCCTTGCAGCCTGCTTGAAGTGGTAGGAATCTGCACTTGAGTTTGGTGGCCTTGCATCCTGCTTGAAGTGGAATTTCAAGGAATAGCCGTGAGTCAACTGCCAGCCCACTAGCCGTGAGTGAGTGAGCTGCCAGCACACCAGGCTTGAGTGACTGAGCCGCCAGCCCAAGAATCCATTCGGCCCACAATGTCCATACTAACCCTCTGGAAACCAGTCCCTTCAGCCCACAACACCCATACTAGCGCTCCAGAAAGCCCCCCCCCCCCCCCCCTCCCCACTGGCCATCAATATTGACAATTGGTGCAGAGGTGGAATATTGCATTGCGGGACTAGCCCTCCCGCGTGAAGCTGGGACCCAACGGGTCCCACTTAGTCTAGTATGACAATAAAACACTCTTGACTGTTGATGTGTAATTAAGAATTGGTCACACTGGTGTGGACTACAATCACATACAGGCCAATTTAGGAAGGACAACTTCCTAAAGATTCAGAGGTTATGGGAAGAAGGCAGGGAAATGGGGTTAGGATGGAGATAGATCAGCCATGGTTGAATGGCGGAGTAGACTAGATGGGCCAAATAGCCTAATTATACTCCTATTCCTTATGAACTATTTCCTGCAGTAAAGTGCAGAAGTTATTCAAGACTAATCTTCCCCTCATCACAATTTGAAGATTAAACCCCTCCCCCTGATTTCAAGCAGTTCTTGAAGAGGTTTCCTTGAACTTAAAATAATTATTCTCTATATCAAGACAAAACCATGGCCATACCTTCATTTTGGAGAAATCAAAGTCTAATGGGAATACATTCTGCACCATTATTCCCTTGTTTATATCAGTAAGCAGATTTAAGGCCCTGGTACATTCTTCTCCTCGCTGATGTACCTGCAAATCAAGTTAAAAATAAGAAGCTATTTTTAAGTTGTTACAGAACATTAAACAATGTTAGCAAGTGAAGTAGGAAAACCTGATCAAATACAGTCAATGATAACCCTATTCCATGCTATTATTGACGGAATTAAATTATGGACTTGGGGAGAGACAAAATTAATGAGGGACACCTCCAGGTTTGAACTTAAGTAGTTATCCTAGAATTATGATGTCTAGGCCCTCAATGACCTGATAATACCAGCGAGTTTTTGGCACAGCTCACAAAGGCTAAAAAGATTAGAAAAATAACAGTGGTAAGCCTTTATTATTTATCAAATGAACATAAAGAGATGGAGTAATTCAGCAAGTCAGGTGGCATCTCTGGAAAACATGGATTGGTTATGTTTCAGGTCAAGACCTACTTCGGACTGCTTGGAGGGTGGGGTAGAAAACATAAAGCGGGGAGAGGCAGGACAAAGTGTGGCAGGTAATAGGTGGATGCAAACGAGGGAGTGTTTTAAATAGGTGATGGTTAGAACAAAGGCCAAAGGTAAAAGCAGACGGTGTGAAACAGGGTTGAAGAGTTGTGAATTGTGATGGTAGAGGGTGGAAAGTAGCAGGAGGGCAGGGGGAAGAAGAGAAATAGTTGAGAGTCCAGGTGGGGCACAGAAGACAAGAGGGAGAGCAGGGTGAAGAAAATGAAACTGGGCTAGAATGGGGGGGGAGAATCAGTAAGGAAATGGATAGAGGAGTTAAAATGGTTAGCAACCAGTAAGTCTTGATGGACTGAGCACAAGTATTCAGCGAAACAGTTGCCGAATGTACAGTTGGATTGGCCGATGTACAGGAGGCCACATTGGAACATGGAATGCAGTAGATGAGGTTAGAGGAGGTGCACATGACCCTCTGTTCACTTGGAAGGCTGCTGGGTTCCCCAGATGGATGCAAGGATTTTTTTGTCCTTTTGTTCCTTGTTTCTACATTTATTATTTATCAATCCTGCTCAGTGTCTTAAAATGATGGGTCTAATTAAGGTCATTAATTAGGATCCAGAAAATAACATTCTAAGGCTCCAGGCAAATTTGAGAATTCTAAATTGAATATGCCACTTTTCTCTTTTTATAAGTCTGTTGAGATTTGCAATGTGAAATTCCTTTTTTAGAGGAACAATTGTGATAAGATCTTCTGTTCATAGCATGCCATTTGATGTCCATTGCACAAAAAAATGCAATCAGGGACAGAAATGTATACTTTGCAGATTTACAACATGCACATGCTCCAATTCCCAAGGTTAGCTTTGGCAGTTAAGGACATTAGATCCAAATTTCATGACGAGTTCATTGGTTATAAGCAGAATAACTGGCAAACAGCATGTTCATGGTTTTAGAATGAGAATTTGCAACTTATTGCAAAGCTGCTTGCATCTAACACAAACCAAAGCCATTGATATCTGGGAGAATTGCCAACAGGTGTGCTACATCACCAAGGTTATGAAAATGGTCACTGATTAGCAAATGAAATTAGCCTCCAGTTTCTGAGCTGCTGTTTTAGTACACTGGTTTCAGTTTAGTTTTCCTTTATCATGTATAAATAAAACAAGATGAGTCGACACTCCTATGGGATTTTTCTTCACTTGGCTAACACCACACATGCCCCTCCTCTGCGTCCACCCACACAATGCACGCACAAATTCTGCAACTTCCCTTTAATCAATAGCATTGTGTTTTATCTCCACAGTAGCAAGTTTTCTGCAAATCTCCAAGATAACTGTCATTGATAAGATATGAAACTAACATTGAAAATAATGAGAAAATGGCACATAGCATGTGGGCCTGTATCCACTTTTTAACACTTGAAATGTGGGACAGATTGCTGAAGTGTTCTCATTGCTTCTCCAAGCAAAAGCCAAAGCAATAGGCTTTAAGACGACAAAACATAATCTCTGCATTTTGAAAACATAAGGATTATTAATGTCAGGTTTTCCTGATCATTTACTTATTGTTTCCCTTCAAAGGAAATGAAGGAGACAAATGTCAAGATGTATCTATTCTTCTTTCACCTTCTGGATTTATGTTGAATATTCCAACTAAAGGTGCTTGCATAATTAGCTTTCATATTTCAGTAAAACACTGCTGAAAGGTTTGACCTTGGCTTCACTCCAAGGGACTGGACCCAGATAACAGTTAATTTCCTGGTGACTCTACATGTTGAAATACTCATTCTGTTAGTATTTAAATTAAATTATTTACTTTCTCATGTTACTATGCTGGTTTATTGCTCTGTGACAAACTTAAACTTAAAACAAGGTGGAAATTTTCTCGGAACATATTCGGGATTAATTGTTAATTGAAGACTAAAGTATGGTTTTAAAGGACATAAAAAAACAAGAAGTGATTATGGAAATAGTTACCAGGTAACTTAATCTAAAAATAGTACATGATGTCTCGGCATCAAACAGCCTATAAAGTGTTAATCCATTTGTTTTATTACGGATAATTCTGCTGCATAATGCATTTTCATAATGTGAATCGTATATAACATGTCTGAAGAATTTAGGAACAGTTTTATTCTACACCGGTATTTAATTTCAAATTAACAAGGTGAAAAGTAACTCGTCTTGGAAACAACAGTGGCGACAATTTGGGCTATCGTAGGTTGTCATAGGTTGTCGCCAGGTTACGTAGGTTGTCACCAGGTGACGGAGGTTGTCGCCGTTGCTGACTTTGGTGAATTCCATTGTCCTAGTCGCTGGTAGTCGCCTAAAAATCGCCTAAGTGGGACAGGCCCATAACTTACAACTTCCAGTCTTTTTAGCAGTAACAAAAAATAATTTGTAACTATTAAAAACTCTTTTTTTAATCTTGAGAGAAATAACTATGTGATTGCAACTATCTGAAACCCTCTAGCATTAAATCCCATTTCCCCCACTAACACAATTGTTTTGATAATGGATTTTGCTGTAACAAAGTTTCTTAGCAACACAATTATTGCACTATAGCAGAACTACCTGTACCTATTTTGCGTTAGATCTCGTGTTTCCTTCTCAGCAGCAACATAAAAAATCTATTTGATTTTAAAAGTAAGGACTAACTTAAAAGTTACTTTACCTGGCGATTTCGGAATAGGAATTCGTCTTCCCCCTGTTTGTGCGGCTTATAGTAAAGCCACTTCTCCTCCAACTGATCCAACGTCAACGTTGAACTGGTGGGTACGCTTAGTTGCTCTCCTTCAGAGTTTGTTCTGGTTTTCTCTTCAAAGTAGTAGGTTGCTGATGCTGATCTATCCCTGAAATAGAAAAAAAACAAAGCTTTTGCTGAAACAGCAGCTACAATAAAACTCAAATTGACTTTTTTGATATTCTAAATGTCCATTCTTCTTGAAAACTTAATTGAAACATGAAATGCCATTAAATCAAGTTAATCCTTGACAATACATAAGAAAAACAGTAATGCACCCAGTCACAAATAGATAACGTCTGCACAAACTGATTAGAATCCTCACTTGCATACTAATTCCAAAGAAAACAAATATATTACTGTAATTCTTGCCCAGATTTACTGCAGATATTTAATTTACTAACACTGGCTGCAGTACAAATGTAACCTCTCAATAACAATATAAAATACAATCAAAGTCACACAGAACAAATCAATTTCCACAAGAAGACACAAAGTGCTGTAGTAACTCAGCGGTTCTTGCAGTATTTCTGGAGAACATGGATAGGTGACATTTCGAGTCAGGACCCTTCTTCAGACAAGAGTCACGAGTTAAAAGTGTTTTATTATCATACAGTGCCCTCCATAATGTTTGGGACAAAGACCCATCATTTATTTATTTGCCTCTGTACTCCACAATTTGAGATTTGTAACAGAAAAAAACCACATGTGATTAAGGTGCACATTGTCAGATTTTAATAAAGGTCATTTTTATACATTTTGATTTCACCATGTAGAAATTACAGCTGTGTTAATACATAGTTTGGGATACATGGCTTCACAGGTGTTTGTAATTGCTCAGGTGTGTTTAAATGCCTCCTTAATGCAGGTATAAGAGAGCTCTCAGCATCAAGTCTTTCCTCCAGTATTTCCATCACATTTGGAAACTTTTATTGCTGTATATCAACATGATAAAAGGACCAAAGCTGTGCAAATGAAAGTCAAAGAAGCCATTATGAGACTGGGAAACAAGAATACAACAAGAAATCAGCCAAACTTTAGGCTGACCAAAATCAACTGTTTGTAACATCATTAAGAAGAGAGAGAGTACTGGTGAGCTTACTAATCGCAAAGGGACTGACAGGCCAAGGAAGATCTCCACAGCTCATGACATGAATTCTCTCTATAATAAATAAAAATCCCCAAACACCTGTCCGACAGATCAGAAACACACTTCAGGAGCCAGATGTGGATTTGTCAATTACCACTGTCCGCAGAAGACTTCATGAACAGAAATACAGAGGCTACACTGCAAGATGCAAACCACTGGTTAGCCGCATAAATAGGATGGCTAAGTTACATCGGCAAGAAGTACTTAAAAGAGCAACCACTGTTCTGCAAAAAGGTCTTGTGGACATATGAGACCAAGATTAACTTATATCGGAGTGATGGCAAGAGCAAAGTATGGAGGAGAGAAGGAACTACCCAAGATCCAAAACGTACCACCTCATCTGTGAAACACGGTGGTGGGGATGTTAGGGCCTGGGCATGAAGGGTTGCTGAAGGTACTGGCTCACTTATCTTCATTGATGATGCAACTACTGATGGTAGACAATAGGTGCAGGAGTAGGCCATGTGGCCCTTCAGCATGGCTGATCATCCACAATCAGTACCCCATTCCTGCCTTCTCCCCATATCCCCTGGTGCTGATGGTAGTAGCATAATAAATTCTGAAGTGGATAGACACATCCTATCTGATCAAGTTCAAATAAATGCTTCAAACTCATTGGCCAGCGGTTCATTCTACAGTAAGACAATGATCCCAAACATACTGCTAAAGCAACAAAGGAGTTTTTCAAAGCTAAAAAATGTTCAATTCTTGAGTGTCCAAGTCAATCACCCGATCTGAACCCCATTGAGCATGCCTTTTATATGCTGCAGAGAAAACTGAAGGGGACTAGCCCCCAAACAAGCATTAGCTAAAGATGGCTGCAATACAGGCCTGACAGAGCATAACCGCAGATGATGATGATGATGTCCAACTGGTGATGTCCATGAATCGCAGACTTCAAGTAGTCATTGCATGCAAAGGATATGCAACAAAATACTAAACATAACTAATTTCATTTACGTGACATTGCTGTTTCCCAAACATTATGGTGCCCTGAAATGGGGGGACTATGTATAAACACAGCTGTAATTTCTACATGGTGAAACCAAAATGTATAAAAATTACCTTTATCTGACAATGTGTACTTTAATTACATGTGCTTTTTTTCTATTACAAATCTCAAATTGTGGAGTACAGAGGCAGATAAATAAATGATGGATCTTTGTCCCAAACATTATGGAGGGCACTGTATGTCCCAGATAGAACAATGAAATTTTTACTTGTAGCAGCACCACAGAATATGTAAACATCGTATACTGTAAACAATATAATAAACAAGAGATAAAAGTTCAGTGTGTGTATAGATATAGATGTAGGGAGGTCAGAACCTGCAATGGACTGGGCGGTGTTTACAAAATTTTGCAGTTTTTTCTGCTCCTGGGCGCACAAGTTGCCAAACCAAGCCACAATGCAACCGGTCAGCATGCTCTCTACTGTGCACCTGTAGAAGTTCGAGAGAGTCCTCCTCGACAAGTCAAGTCAAGTCAAGTTTATTGATCACATACACATACGAGATGGGCAGTGAAATGAAAAATGGCAATGCTCGCGGACTTTGTGCAAAAAGACAAACAAACAACCAAACAAACTACAAACAGAATGGAACAGAATCACATATTATTTTACATATTAAATATTGTGGGCGGAAGGAAAAAGGGAAAAAAACAGCACTTTAAAAAAAAAAAACAGTAGAGTGGTACAGGAAAAATTAGTCCCTGGTGAGATAGGAGTTTACAGTCCTAATGGCCTCTGGGAAGAAACTCCTTCTCAACCTCTCCGTTCTCACAGCATGGCAATGGAGGCATTTGCCTGACCGTAGCAGCCGGAAGAGTCCATTGCAGGTGGAAGGGGTCTCCCATGATTTTATTGGCTCTGGAGTTGCACCTCCTGATGTATAGTTCCTTCAAGGGGGCGAGTGAAGTTCCCATAGTGAAGTTCCCATACCGACTTTCCGTAATCTTCTCAGGAAGTAGAGGTGCTGATGTGCTTTCTTTATAATTGCATCAGTGTTCTGGGACCAGGAGAGATCTTCGGAAATATGCACGCCCAGGAATTTGAAGCCTTTGACCCTTTCCATCATCGACCCGTTGATATAAACAGGACTGTGGGTCCCCATCCTACCCCTTCCAAAGTCCACAATCAGTTCCTAGGTTTTGCTGGTGTTGAGAGCCAGGTTATTATGCTGGCACCATTTGGTCAGTCAGTCGATCTCACTTCTATGTTCAAGAACGAACTGCAGATGCTGGAAAATCGAAGGTAGACAAAAATGCTGGAGAAACTCAGTGGGTGCCCACCACGACTTGGAGCTCTTCTACTGTTGCCTTCACCTCGCAGTGATCTTCCATGGGAACAAGTCCCCGCCCCCCACTGTTGATCCCTTGTCCCATCTGCAATGGACCCCTTCCTCGTGGACCCCCCCCCCCTCCCTTCACAGTCTTCCAGCTTTAGAACTTTTTATCCAAAACTGCCTGCGGGACATCAACCGCCTCAACTTCTCCACTCCCCTGTCTCACTCAAACCTCTCCCCCCCTGAATGCACTGCCATCGACTTACTCCGCAACAACCCAGACTAGGTTATCAAACCTGCCGACAAGGGAGGGACCATGGTAGTCTGGCGCGTCGATCTCTACAAAGCTGAGGCCACGCGCCAACTCTCGGACACCTCCTCCTACCTACCCCTGGACCATGACCCCACTGACGAGCATCAGGCCACTATCTCTAGCACCATCACTGACTTCATCAACTCCGGCTCCCTGCCCTCCCCGAGCCTCCAACCTCATCGTTCCCCAGCCCACGCACGGCCCAATTTTACCTTCTCCCAAAAATCCACAAACCTGACTGTCCTGGTAGACCCATTGTCTCTGCCTGTTCGTGCCCTACCGAACTTATTTCCACGTACCTTGACTCCATCCTATCCCCCCCCTGGTTAAATCCCTCCCGACCTATGTTCAAAACACCTCAGACACTCTCCGTCGCCTCCAGGCATTCCATTCTCTCGGCCCCTCATCTTCACCATGCACGTCCAGTCACTCTACACCTCCATCCCCCACCAGGATGGTCTCAAAGCCCTTCGGTTCTTCCTCGACTGGAGAACCAACCAATACCCGTCCACTGATATTCTCCTCCGCCTAGCAGAGTAGGTCCTTAATAACTTTTCGTTTGACTCCTCCCATTTCCTTCAAACAAGGCGCATCGACGATTGCATTGGTGCTACCTCCCACACCCACCTTACTAACTTCATCAACTTCGCCACTAACTTCCATCCGGCATTCAAATACACCTGGACCATTTCTGACACATTCCTACCATTTCTTGACCTCACTATCACCATCGCAGGTGAAAGACTTTTGACCGACATCCACTATAAACCCACTGACTCCCATGGCTATCTAGACTACACTTCTTCCCACCCTGCTTCCTGTAAGGATTCCATCCCCTACTACCAATTCCTCCGTCTATGCCGCATCTGCTCCCAGGGTGAGGTGTTCCACACCAAGGAATCGGAAATGTCCTCATTCTTCAGGGAATGGGGGTTCCCCTCCCCTACTATAGATGAGGCTCTCACCAGGGTCTCTTCCATACCCCGCAACACTGCTCTCTCTCCCCATCTCCCTACTCGGAACAAGGGCAGAGTCCCCCTAGTCCTCATCTTCCACCTCACTAGCCATCACATACAACAAATAGTCCTCCGTCATTATTGCCACCTCCAACGTGACCCCACCACTCGCCACATCTTCCCATCTCCCCCGTCTGCTTTCCGCAAAGACCGCTCCCTCCGTAACTCCCTGGTCTATTCTTCCCTTCCCACCTGCACCATCCCCTCCCCGGGTACTTTCCCTTGCAACCGTAAGAGATGCTACACGTGTCGCTTTACCTCCCCCCTCGACTCCATTCAAGGATCCAAGCAGTCGTTCCAGTTGCGACAGAGGTTCACCTGCACCTCCTCCAACATCATCTATTGCATCCGCTGCTCTAGATGTCAGCTGCTCTACATCGGTGAGACCAAGCGTAGGCTTGGCGATCGTTTTGCTGAACACCTCCGCTCGGTCCGCATTAACCAACCTGATCTCCCTGTGGCTCAGCACTTCAACTCCCCCTCCCATTCTGAATCCGACCTTTCTGTCCTGGGCCATCTCCATTGCCAGAGTGAGCATCACCGGAAACTGGAGCAGCACCTCATATTCCGCTTGGGCAGTCTGCGTCCCAGTGGCCTGAACATTGACTTCTCCAATTTCCGGTTGCCCTTGCTGACTCCTCCCCTCCTCAGCTCTCCCTCAGCCCTCTGGCTACTCCTCTTCCTTTCTTCTTCCCGCTCCCCCACCCCATATCAGTCTGAAGAAGGGTTTTGGCTCGAAACGTTGCCTATTTCCTTTGTTCCATAGATGCTGCCGCACCCGCTGAGTTTCTCCAGCATTGTCGTTTACCTTCGATCTCACTTCTATAGTTTGACTCGTCTCCATCAGTGATACGTCCCACAACAGTGGTGTCGTCGGTGAACTTGATGATGGAGTTCGCACTATGACCGGCTACGCAGTCATGAGTATAGAGTGAGTACAGCAGGGGGCTGAGCAAGCAGCCGTGCTGATTGTTATCGAGGCTGAGACATTTCCACCAATACGAACAGACTGTGGTCTGTGAATGAGAAAGTCGAGGATCCAATTGCAGAGGGATGCACGGAGACCCAGTTCTGAGAGCTTGGTAACCAGCTTGGAGGGGATGATTGTATTAAATGCCAAGCTGTAGTCAATGAATAACAGCCTCACATATAGAGTTTTTGTTGTCCAAAATGGTCCAGAGCGGAGTGGAGAGCCAAACAGACAAATTCATCCACATTTTGAGACCAAGCAATCAAACTCTTTCACTCCACTTTTTGCTGGACTTTGTGGAGAAAAATTCACTGAGACTCCCCCACCCGGGTGTCCTCTGTGGCCCCTGGAGGTGTTTTATTATACATATACAAGTTGTGGAAATTCAATTTGTTCAAGTTGCCAGCTAGCGTTTGCTATTAACATATTCATTTCCTTTGCCTTTGTACTCTGTTGCTCAGAGTCCAAAAGACGCCTGTGAGTATCTATCAATTAACATACTAACTGATAGTTCCACTATATACCGGTTCTCGCAGGCTCGCCATTAACATCTTTATTGACGTTAGGTTTTGTTGCATGCAGAGTTGTGATCACAGCATTTGACTGAGCCACTTCTCCACTTTGTGCAAGTAAAACTTGCTGATGGTTAATCATAAAGAGTCCTTGAGTGTTATTAAAGAGTCGATTTCGTCACCTTCATCAGGTTGAGAAACTGCACCGTAGGATCTGAACCCACATTGAAATTAATTCAATTCTCACAATTCTTACCTCAAATTATGAGGTAAGAAGGTGGTGATTTTTTTTCTTCTATTATTTAACTTTAGTTTAATATGTATAGTTACATCAATGCTTTGTTTTTTTTTTAACTTTTTAAAATTTGAATCAATGTTTCATTTTTTAGCATTTTTTAAAATATCTCTGGACTTCAGAAGTTTAAGTTTGTCAGACTCTATCCTGACTTAGCTTTCTGTCACAGGTCTTGGGGGTGAGCACCTGCATCCTATTATTACTGCAAGGCCGATTCTGGTCCAGATAAACATGGGATGTGCAGACAGAGTGTAAGAGTTCCAAGGGGTAAGTCCTGTCCAACAAGATCTGGCCAGGTGCAGTGGTGCAGCACTAGGGTTGCTGCCTAAAGAGTCAGTCCCACTTGGGCGTCTTTTGGGTGACATTTAGGCGACAGCCGAAAAAGAGGCTGTCGCGTGGTGACGCGGGCGTGACGCGTGGTACTTCCCTGTCGCCCCAGGAATTTGGAATGTACAAAATCCAGGGGCGACATTTGGGCGTCTCATCATATCGTGCGCCCTGTCACATGCTGTCATATGCTGTCCTGTGGGTGACGCCCGGTTAGGGTTAGAGATTACAGATGGGGTGTAAAATATTCTTCCTTCAATGCATGGATTTTAAACATTAACATATTAAAATTAATACAATAAAATCAATTGTGCAAATGAAAAGATGTCTGAGTCGTTCAGTTTTATTTTTAATATGTATTGGCCCGCTTCCTGATCCGATCACCATCTCTTTTCACAGGGATGGATGCAGTGAGTGTAGACTGAACCCTCTTCCTCCCTCCCACCCCCATCCTTCTCCACTCCACTACCTTTCTCCCCTCCCCTCTCTCCCCTTCCCCGCTCTGTATCCCTTCTCCCCGCTCCACTCTTCTCCCCCTTATCCACTCAGCCTCCCCTCACATCCCCTTCTCCCCCTCTCCCTCCCTTCTCCCATTCTATATCTCCCGCCCCTCCGCCCCCCACCACTTTCCCTGACGCTCCCCATTTGTGGACCCTGCCTGTGACAGTTAGATCCCACTAATAGTACTGCACAAAGGCCACATCATCTGTCTTAGTAACATTGACTATGGGATATATGCAGACTTTGAGAACAACACCCCCCCAACCCCCTCCCCCCCCCCCCCCCCCCCCCCCCCCCTCTCCCCTCCGCCCCCTTGCCTTCCTTCAAAATGGGTGGTGGGTATTTAGACTCAGTGGCCGGAGCAGGTGGGTGGCACTGGTACATTGACAACATTGCTGTACCCAGTTGAAAAGCCCACTGCCTCTGGGGGTTTGGGGAGACATTTGGAAGAGAGATCTGCCTCTGGAACAACTCGTGGCCAACAGTTTAGTTCCCATGAAGGGGGAGAGATGGGAGGGGAGAAGGGTAGGGGGGAGTGGAGAAGGGGGGATGGGGGCGAGAGGGTGGAAGAGGGGAGAGGGGAGTTCAGTCTACACTCACTGAATCCATCCCTGATGATCGGATCTGGAAGAGGACCAATACATCTATAAATAAAACAGACGACTCAGACATCTTACAATAGACAATAGGTTCAGAGTAGGCCATTCGGCCCTTTGAGCCAGCACAGCCATTCAATGTGATCATGGTTGATCATCCACAATCAGTACCCCGTTCCTACGTTCTCCCCATATCCACTGATTCCGCTATCTTTAAGAGCCCTATCTAGCTCTCTCTTGAAAGCATCCAGTGAGCCTGCCTCCACCGCCCTCTGAGGCAGAGAATTCCACAAACTCACAACTCTCTGTGAGAAAAAGTGTTTCTTCGTCTCCATTCTAAATGGCTTACTCCTTACTCTTAAACTGTGCCCCCTGGTTCTGGACTCTCCCAACATCAGGAATAAATTTGCTGTCTCTAGCATGTCCAAACTCATAACAATCTTATATGTTTCAATAAGATGCCCTCTCATCCTTCTCAACTCCAGAGTGTACAAGCCCAGCTGCTCCATTCTCTCAGCATATGACAGTCCCGCCATCCCGGGAATTAACCTTGTAAACCTACGCTGCACTCCCTCAATAGCAAGAATGTCCTTCCTCAAATTAGGGGACCAAAACTGCACACAATACTCCAGGTGTGGTCTCACTAGGGCCCTATACAACTGCAGAAGGACCTCTTTGCTCCTATACTCGACTCTTCTTGTTATAAAGGCCAACATGCCATCCGCTTGCTTCACTGCCTGCTGTACCTGCATGCTTACTTTCATAGACTGATGTGCAAGGACCCCCAGATCCCGTTGTACTTCCCCTTTTCCTAACTTGACCATTTAGATAGTAATCTGCCTTATTGTTTTTGCTACCAAAGTGGATAACCTCACATTTATCCACATTAAACTTCATCTGCCATGCATCTGCCCACTCCCGCAACCTGTCCGTCACCCAGCATTCTCATAGCATCCTCCTCACAGTTCACACTGCCACCCTGCTTTGCGTCATCTGCAAGTTTGCTAATGTTACTTTGAATCCCTTCATCCAAATCATTGATGTATATTGTAAATAGCTGTGGTCCTAGACTGAGCCTGCGGTACCCCATTAGTCACTGCCTGCCATTCTGAAAGGGACCCGTTAATCCATACTCTTTGTTTCCTGTCTGCCAACCAATTTTCTATCCATGTGAGCACACTACCCCCAATACCATGTGCCCTAATTTTGCCCATTAATCTCTTATGTGGGACCTTATCAAATGCTTTCTGAAAGTCCAGGTACACTACATCCACTGGCTCCCCCTTGTCCATTTTCCTAGTTACATCCTCAAAAAATTTCAGAAGATTGTCAAGCATGATTTCCCCTTCGTAAATCCATGCTGACTCGTACCGATCCTGTTACTGCTATTCAAATGTGTGGCTATTTCATCTTTTATAATTGACTCCAGCATCTTTTCATTTGCACAATTGATTTTATTGTATTAAATTTAATAAATTAATGTTTAAAATCCATGCATTGAAGGGAGAATATTTTACAGCCTCAACCCTAACCGGGCATCACCCGCCTAACAGCATACGTCAGCGTGTATGTCGTGCAACTTGGTGGTTCTACGGTCGTCAGTCACTGATGCTCCGCAGTCGCCCAAATGTCGCCCAAGTGGGACAGGCTCTTGACAGTGCCAGTGACCCATGTTCCATCCTGACTACGGGTGCTGTCTGTATGGAATTTGTACGTTCTCCCCATGACCTGCGTGGGTTTTCTCTGGGTTCTCTGGTTTCCTACCACACTCCAAAGATTCGCAGGTTTGGAGGATCATTGGCTTTGGTAAAAATTGTAAATTGTTCCTAGTGTGTAGTGCATGCTAATGTAATAGAAACATAGAAACATAGAAATTAGGTGCAGGAGTAGGCCATTTGGCCCTTCGAGCCTGCACCGCCATTTAATATGATCATGGCTGATCATCCAACTCAGTATCCCGTACCTGCCTTCTCTCCATACCCTCTGATCCCCTTGGCCACAAGGGCCACATCTAACTCCCTCTTAAATATAGCCAACGAACTGGCCTCAACTACCCTCTGTGGCAGAGAGTTCCAGAGATTCACCACTCTCTGTGTGAAAAAAGTTCTCCTCATCTCGGTTTTAAAGGATTTCCCCCTTATCCTTAAGCTGTGACCCCTTGTCCTGGACTTCCCCAACATCGGGAACAATCTTCCTGCATCTAGCCTGTCCAAACCCTTAAGAATTTTGTAAGTTTCTATAAGATCCCCTCTCAATCTCCTAAATTCTAGAGAGTATAAACCAAGTCTATCCAGTCTTTCTTCATAAGACAGTCCTGACATCCCAGGAATCAGTCTGGTGAACCTTCTCTGCACTCCCTCTATGGCAATAATGTCCTTCCTCAGATTTGGAGACCAAAACTGCACGCAATACTCCAGGTGTGGTCTCACCAAGACCCTATACAACTGCAGTAGAACCTCCCTCCTCCTATACTCAAATCCTCTTGCTATGAAAGCCAACATGCCATTCGCTTTCTTTACTGCCTGCTGCACCTGCATGCCTACCTTCAATGACTGGTGTACCATGACACCCAGGTCTCGCTGCATCTCCCCCTTTCCCAATCGGCCACCGTTTAGATAATAATCTGCTTTCCCATTTTTGCCACCAAAATGGATAACCTCACATTTATCCACATTAAACTGCATCTGCCAAACATTTGCCCACTCACCTAGCCTATCCAAGTCACCTTGCAGTCTCCTAGCATCCTCCTCACACCTAACACTGCCCCCCAGCTTAGTGTCATCCGCAAACTTGGAGATATTGCCTTCAATTCCCTCATCCAGATCATTAATATATATTGTGATGGGGATCGTTGGTTGGCATGGGCCAGCCTGTTTCTACTTCGTATCTCTAAACTAAACTACATTTTAACTTATGCCTTTTTATTAATGAGGTGAGGAGTTCTTCAGGTGCGGAGTTACTGTGAAGACAGTAGCTCCAAATCATTGCAAGCAAAAGTTGCCATAACAACCCCTCAGGCCTAAATTTCGTAATTTAATAGGAAAATTGTTTTTCACATTGGTTATCTGCTTTAGATGTTTCTTCTGCAAAACAACACTGCCTGGAGCTTGGCACAAATCCAAATGCACCTTGCTTTGGCGAACAGAACATTTTTTTCCCACGTAGTTGTTGATAAAACCTTGACACATTCTTGTACTCTGAACAAACACCAGGATCAAATCTGCAGACACTCCTTTAGATGGAATGTGATTCACCTGATTGGTGCCTCACATTCACCCTGATTTTGCAATCCATCTACAGTACATGTAATTCAACTCCAGCCTCTGCTGCCACGTGATCCTGGAAGAGCAGTGACCTGCGATCAGCACCTAGACCTCATGCTATCAAATATGCTATTTTAAATAACTGTTTGAAAATAGCTCAGATAATCAGCGACAGCCAAGATCACTTTAGATTTAAATAATGTTAACATTAAAAAATAAATGTAAACAATTCTAATTAAACATAATTAAAGTAAATAAAAACACTTATCCTTTCCATTCAGGTTCAAATGAATAGGGCTATGATAGATACATCAGAAACGGCTGATATAAAATTGAAGGGCCACATACTAAAAGCCCTGTCCCACTGTACGAGTTCATTCAAAGAGTTCTCCTGATTCGAACTTGGAGATTAACGGTAATTGCTGCTCGTCGGTACTCGGGGCTCTCGTGGCCATTTTCAACATGTTGAAAAATCTTCACGAGTCTTCCCGAGCTTAACGCGTTTCCCGAGTACCTGCCGTTAGCGTTACGAGCCGCTAAGCAACGTCCCGGTGCTCCGACGTACCCGCTACGTACATTCTCTGTGCTTACCACAAGTTTGATTTTTTTTTAAACTCGAGAGAGCACTTGAATGAACTCGTACAGTGGGACAGGGCCATAAGGTTATCCATCCTCTTAGATGAGCAAGACTTAGCTCTGCCCTTGCACTCAGTGTTGAGTGCTGACAACTTTGATTTTCAGCTCATTCCTGACATCCATGCTGCATTGTATGGGTGCATGTCAGGAATGGTTCTATTTTTATGTTTTATTTTTAGCGATATAGCGTGGAAACAGGCCTTTCGGCCCAGAGTCCTGCCCAACCAGCGATCCCTGCACACTAACACTATCCTACCACACTAGGGACAATGAACAATTTCCCCAAAGCCAATTAGCATGCAAACCTGTACGTCTTTGGAGTGTGGGAGGATACCGGAGATCCCTGAGAAACCCCATGCAGGCCATGGTGGAAATTAACAAACTCCGTAAAGACAGCGCTCGTAGTCAGTATCGTACCCGGGTCTCTGGCACTGTAAGCACTGGCTATGCAACCGTGCCGCCCTTTGCTCATAGTTTCTTTCTGAACTGCTGGCATTTTAAAATGTTGGTCATTGCAACCCTTTATTTCAGTTGTATCTGCTGCCACTTGGTATTCCATCAGCAGAGGGTGCTAAAGGCTGCAACAATGTTAGATTGTTGTTAAACAAGAAACAATTGCACTATCTAAATGTCTTCATTCCAAGTTTTGGTTTTAAAACTACATCTTAAAACATTAAGGTAGGTAGGTAGACTTTTTCTACGACTGCATTACTAGATAAGTCAATGTTTCATTCACATCATATTAAGATTAATGGATTACAGAGGGGCGGCACGGCTCTGGCTGCAGCGGCTCACCGGCGGTCCCGTTGTCTTTGTGTTTTTTATGTTGTTTATTTTGTTTGGTTAGTTTAGTTTTTTGGTTTTAGCTTGTGTTTTGGGGGGGGGGGGGGGTTGAAACGGGGTTTGCAGTCTCTCCCTGCGGGGGAATACGACCTTTTTGTCGTATTCCCCTTCTCTGCCTCCGTCTGCGCTGAGGCCTAATGGAGCTGACGACCTCGAGGCTCCGGAGGCAGAGCACCGTCAGGACTCGCTCTGAGCTCGCTCCCGTGAGGGTGGTCCGGCTCAGGGCTGGAAGAGGTTGGGACGCTCCCGTGAGGGCGGCCAGCCCGAGGGTGGAACGAGGCTCCCGTCGGAGCGGCCGAGCTCGGGAAGGTGCGGCGCTGGCAGCCCGAGGGAGGTTCGGCGCCCAAGTCGGGGCGGCCCGGTCCGGGGGAGAAGCGACGCCCAAGTCGGGGCGGCCCGGTCCGGGGGAGGTTCGGCGCCCATGTCGGGGCGGCCCGGTCCGGGGGAGGTTCGGCGCCCAAGTCGGGGCGGCCCGGTCCGGGGGAGGTTCGGCGCCCATGTCGGGGCGGCCCGGTCCGGGGGAGAAGCGACGCCCAAGTCGGGGCGGCCCGGTCCGGGGGAGGTTCGGCGCCCAAGTCGGGGCGGCCCGGTCCGGGGGAGGTTCGGCGCCCAAGTCGGGGCGGCCCGGTCCGGGGGAGGTTCGGCGCCCAAGTCGGGGCGGCCCAGCCCGAGGCTGAAGACGGCACAGTACTCACGTGAGGGTGGCTGGGACGGTGTTCTGGCGGCGGTGGCCTGAGTCCGGGGTTCGGCCGCGGGCCAGCAGCTGTTTCTGCAGGACTGGTGGGCGGCAGCTTCAACCACCCCGGGCCGCGGTGTTTGAGCCGCGGGACTGTTCTTACAACATCGCCCGGGGGGGGGGGGGGGGGGTATCGCCCCAGCGCAGAGGGAGAAGAGGAGGGAAGAGACTGCGACCTAAGACTTTTGCCTCCATCACAGTGAGGAGATGCTGGGTGGACTCACTGTGGTGGATGTTAATGTGTGTTTATTGTTGTTTTATTGTATTGTATTATATGTATGACTGCTGCAATTTCGTTCAGACTAAGTCTGAATGACAATAAAAGGCTATCTATCTATCTATCTAATCCCACTCTCTGCGATCAGGAGAGAAAGATGAAGATTGATGCAATAACTATTACTATTCAGAGATAAAGATCATATGGTATTAAAATAATAATGTTCAGCGAAAACAATTTTTAATATAATTTGGTTAATGGTGTTCAGCTTTGCTTAAAATTTGTGCAGGGATTCTCCTTATCTTCTGTAATAACTTTAATGGAACTGAGCAAAGGACAAAAGCTGGCAGTCAAGTTGCTTCTTTATTATAACCATATAACCATATAACAATGACAGCATGGAAACAGGCCATCTCGGCCCTACAAGTCCGTGCCGAACAACTTTTTTTCCCTTAGTCCCACCTGCCTGCACTCATACCATAACCCTCCATTCCCTTCTCATCCATATGCCTATCCAATTTATTTGTAAATTATTCTTTCCATTAATTCTGTAGCAGTGGATTGGAAAACATTTTACAGCTGTATTAAACTTTGGTTTGGCCACATTTGAAGTAGTGTGTAATTCAGCACACCCTTTGGCCTTCTGAGGAACCAAGATGATGTTAAGGGCCTGTCCCACTTTGGCGATTTTTTCGGCAACTAGGCTGTTCTCACATGGTCGCGGGGTTGGGAGTAGTCTCCTTAATTCGCTTAAAGATTCGTAACATTTTTCTGGTTGCCGCTGGATTTTGAAATGTTCAAAATTTTTCGGTGACTGTGGGCTCGATGTAGCTTGTCTTCCCCTGTCGTAGGTTGTTGTCATGATGATGCAGGTTGTCGCCAGGTGACGTTGGTTGTCACCGGATGCTGACTTCGGTGAATTCCTTTGGCGACTACCTACGTCAACCGGCGACTGGTACCGGCAACTGAATTGTCTTCAGTTGTCGCCGACAGGGTCGTTGCTTGTCGTAGCTTGTCGCGGGTGGACATAGGTTGACTTTGGTTGTCATAGGTTGTTGCCTGTGTGGTCGTAGGTTGTCGTAGGTGGACGTCCTAAGTCGCGATGATTGGGTCGCCGGATGTCGGTAGCTTGCCGTTGACTAGGTGGTAGGTTGTCGTGGGGGGTGGGGGGGAGAGTCCCTGACAGTCGCCGAAGAAAATCGCCTAAGTGGGGCAGATCCTTCAGGAGATCGAGACCTGTTTGGTAAATCCCTCAAGACATTAGAAAACCCTGTTCTCCTGGAAAGCAGAGTCATGGATTACCTACAGCAGGCATCACAAAAGCATTGGAGAATTATCACCAACATGATCTATGTAAAATACGTCGTCCACAGGCAGGAGAAGCATATACACATTTGGTCACTTCTCAGCATCCACTTTTAGTAAACAATCCCAGCACGGAGGCCATACCAATTCAGTTAACTCAGTTGGACAGGGATGTAGTTTGCGGCCTAATATCATGCTGTTGAAGAAGATTCCAACATTTGTCATGGCAAGAAATTTCCAGGTGTGTAAAGGAAATGCTTTAAGAATGTTTTGAAAGCCACCTTGAAAACTATTTTAACACCCGACAGGCTGGTGGGAATCTCTGGCCTGTGACCATTTAAAATGAAGGAGCAGGAGGTGCAACTCCAGAGCCAACAATATCATGAGAGACCCCTTCCACCCCTGCAGCGGACTGTTCCAGCTGCTACGGTCAGGCAAACGCCTCCGTTGCCATGCGGTGAGAACGGAGAGGTTGAGAAGGAGTTTCTTCCCAGAGGCCATTCGGACTGTAAACATCTATCTCACCAGGGACTAACTCTACTGAACGTTTTTTCCTTCCATTATTTATTATTATGTAAAAGAATATGTGTGTTATGATTGTGTTTATAGTTTGTTTGGTTGTTTGTTGTTTGTCTTTTGTACAAAAGTCTGCGAGCATTGCCACTTTCATTTTACTGCACATCTCGTATGTGTATGTGACAAATAAACTTGACTTGACTTTAATGAATGGAGAACTTAATAGTGTGAACAGCAGAAAGAAACAGAAGCTTCTCATCTACCCACCCCATTAGTCCCCCCCCCCCCCCCCCCCCCCCCAAACCAAAGCAGATTCTACAAGTTGCAAATGGGCCTCATCAGGCACCTCAGAACCCCAGATGTGCAGTGGACCCAAGTCAACCTCGATCCCAAGAGATTGCCCAAGATGAACTTTCAAAATCATCCAAACGGATACCACTGAAGAACATGCATTCCCAGGTTTTCATTTGTAAATTACTATATTATGATCCTCTGCCAGTCACTCTGCAGAACGTTATCTCCCCACTATGATTCTGCAGGCAGCAGTAGCTGGAGAGATTGGGTGTACCCCACGGAATATGTTCCATGGTTAGACTCGATAAAATAATCTGGAACAGTCTTTCTTTCGCTTGTGTGAAATTTCAACAACTTAATAGTGACACAGATCACATCTCATAACATGTGTTCCAGCAATATGTTTATTCAAATACAAACATTGAGCAAGTTTGACAAGTAATGGACAGTTGGATATATCCAGCAAATCTGCCTATCTTCATCTTGTCAATAAATGAGTTAACCCACCAGAGACTACAGTGGTGGGTATCAAAGATGCCCAGATATTTTCATTATTTATAGGTGACCTCTGCCACCATGGGGTGGCATTGAATTCTTGGAAAAGGGTCTGTATTGTGATATTCTATAATGAGAGTTGATAAAAAATAAATTGTGTTGATTTATTTATTTTCCCCGTTCGCCTCTCCTCCTTGACCTCCCCACACACAAAATGAGTGGAGAGCGCATTTTATTCTGTATCTCAAATTGACGACTTGTGAATTCTGCAAGGGCGAATTTCTGCAACTCAAACTGTCGCAACACTGGGGGCAAGACTAGTACAGTCATGTTCACTGTGTGAGGGTTTTGAAAATGTTTGAAAACAGACATTAAACATTCACCTCGAACTGCAAAGTGCCATACATTCCAGTTAGTACAGACACTGTTTTAACTATTGTGTGCCACTCCACCATTGCCTCAATTTGATGACCTTGTAGTTTTATTGTTGTCCAGATGCACTTGCTATCTATTATTCCAGAACAAACTGTGTATACAAGATAACTAATTTAAGCACTGTTGAGGTTTTTAATGCATTTTCCTAGCAGTTTTTTCAGTGAACCGTGAAATTGCCTGTCCCCTTAATAACAGCACACATCAACATCAGCAAAATAGTCCAGCTAGAAAATCACAAACAAAATTATTTTTCTTGTTTGCTTTTATTTTGATTTTAACTGTTTAAAATCTCTTCCCTGTCTGGGAGACCCGACCTTTTCCCTGTCGGGTCTCCGTTGTCGTTGGGGCCTAGCACCGTGGAGCGGCCTCCAACCTGAACGACCCGGGGGCTCGGGAGACTGCGGAGCTGCAGAACTGCGGAGCTGTGGACTACTCACCATCGTGGGGCTGGCCGGCCTCTGAGCGTGGGGAGCGGTGGTGACTCGCTGCTGTGACTCGACTCCTGGGGCTTGGAGACTCCAGCAACGTAGCCGCAGGTCCGGTGGGCTGGGACATCGGGAGCTCACGGGTCCAGGGGGAGAGAGAGACCGCTTCCCGGAACTCCCGAAACGCGACTTCTCCAGCCCGTGTCGCGGGGTTGGAATGACCCGGAACGGGGACGTACATCGCCTCGTGCGGCTTCATGGCCGTGGGACATTCCAGCGCCCGCCGGGGGCTCCAACATTGTGACTTTTAGACCGGGGGCAGGGCCGTAAATCGCCTGGCACGGCCTAAAATGGCCGTGGGACTTATCATCGCCCGCCTGGGGCTTGGATATCTGGAGAGAAATGGAGAACAGGGGAGAGAAAAGACTTTGGCTTCCATCACAGTGGGTTCATTGTGATGGATGTTTGTGTGAATTAAATTGTGTGTATGTCTGTAGGAAATTGTCTTTGTTTGTATGGCTGTGGAAACGGAATTTCGTTTGAGCCTCACTGAGGCTCAAATGACAATAAATGGTATTGTATTGTATTGTATTGTATTAGAGAAACAGTTATGTAAATAATTCGCAGAAAGATACGAGTAATATTTTTTTAGTAGTTGTGGATTTTAACTTTTCCAGTATTGACCGTAATTGCCCGAGTAGCAAAGACCATACAGACCATTTCCAAAAGATTTGGTCTCCATTTATCGACTTATTACAAGTATAGGGTGCAACTTAACTTTGAAAATAAATGGTTTCAGGACCTGGTGAGGGGTGTGTAAAGATACGAAGTAGGTATATCCCTTTTATCTTATTTTACTTTCTTATATCTTTTGTTCTCTATTTTTCACCCTTTTTTGTTCTTCTTTGTTTTTCTTTTTATCTCCTCTTCAGGTTTTACGTTTCTACGGGTCTCTCTCGATCACTCTTTCACGCACCTACTATCCTATCTAACTCTCTCTACTTTCCTTCTTTTTTAAGTTTAAAATAAGAAGTGGTACAGGAAATGTATTATGTTATTTTTGGGTTATATTGCTGTAATGTACATTACTTCTAATAAATAAAATATTTAAAAAAAAATTCCAGTATTGACCGTAATTGCCTGAGTAGCAAAGACCATACATGGGCTGGAATTTGTTAAGTGAGTCCAAGGAAGTTTGTGCAGACAATACATTGAGTGCCTTACTACGGAGGAAAGTGGGCAAGTGGTGGAAGTATTAGTGGGGAAACACTTGGGGAACAATTATCATAATTATTTACGTTTTAAGGCAGTTTCAAGTTCAGATCTTGAATTGAGGGGGGTGGGGAGTTAGGGATAATTTCAATCGTGTAAGAGAGGACCTGGCAAAGGTAGATTGACTTTTCTATAAAACAACTGGCAAGTGGGACAAGCCCCATTTCATTGCTGTATAATTCTGTACAATGGTTGATAGAATAGTTATATGGTAGGGATTGTACATCAATAAATATCTGGAGAGACAATGACTGTTATAAGATTAGTGATGAACTCTACAGTTGGAACATCATAGTTCTATACCAATCAAATCATAATTTTAAATCAACAAACTGTGACTGCAGCAGACGTTCAAGTTCAAGTGTGAGTTTATTGTCATGTGTCCCTGATAGGACAATGACATTCTTGCTTTGCTTCAGCACACAGAACATAGTAGGCATTTACTACAAAACAGATCAGTGTGTCCATATACCATAATATAAATATATACACACATGATAAATAAACTGATCAAGTGCAAATAACAGATAATGGGTTATTAATAATCAGAGTTTTGTCCAAGCCAGGTTTAATAGCCTGATGGCTGTGGGGAAGTAGCTATTCCTGAGCCTGGTTGTTGCAGTCTTCAGGCTCCTGTACCTTCTACCTGAAGGTAGCAGGGTGTGAGTGTGTGGCCAGGATGGTGTGGGTCTATGATGATACTGCCAGCCTTTTTGAGGCAGTGACTGCGATAAATCCCCTCGATGGAAGGAAGGTCAGAGCCAATGATGGACTGGGCAGTGTTTACTACTTTTTGTAGTCTTTTCCTCTCCAGGGCGCTCAAGTTGCCGAACCAAGCCATGATGCAACCGGTCAGCATGCTCTCTACTGTGCACCTGTAGAAGTTAGAGAGAGTCCTTGACAAACCGACTCTCCGTAATCTTCTCAGGAAGTAGAAGCGCTGATGAGTTTTCTTGATAATTGCATTAGTGTTCTCAGACCAGGAAAGATCTTCAGAATAGGTTCCTGCTGAAACCTTTTCCCTTTGTCACTATTATTAGCGGTCATGCAGTTGCATTTTAAACACAAATTCTCTCGCAATAATTGAAGTAATTTCTGCAAATGCTGGATGATTGGTGCATTGATGGGAAGCACCAAAAGACAGGAATATAGAACATATAGAAATATGTTTATTTACAATGACACTTCTGACATGTAACACAAATTGTGGAGACAGATGACAATATTGGCCAGCAGCTGCAGGAACTTAATGCAGCCATTACATTTATCTGTGGGACGAAGTGGGACTCATTCATAATAAAACTTGGGAACATTGTCAGATTTCAGCATTGAAATTCAAACAACTTACATTTACTTAAAACACAAAACTTATTATAGTTTCACTACCTCTCATCCAAAAGTTCACGAGATTACCATAATATGGATGTGGTTATTGCAACTAAATGTTGAACATAATTTAAGATGTACAAGAATATTTGTTACTAAAAATGAGTACATGGGAACATGGGAAGGTAAAAATATTAAAATTTTCAAACCCACCATTACCTTGCTTCTGACCTATTTTAATAGATATACAGTGCATTCAGAAAGTATTCAGACCCTGTCACGTTTTCTACATTTTGTTACGTTACAGCCTTATTCTAAAATTGATTAAATTCATCTTTTCTTATCATCAATCTAAACACAATACCCCATATAAAAAAGTGAAAACAGGGGCTTAGAAATGTTTGCAAAGTAATTAAAAAGAAATAACTGAAATATCACATTTACATAAGTATTCAGACCCTTTACTCAGTACTTTGTTGAACCTCAAATCTTCTTGGGTATGACGCTACAAGCTTGGCACACCTGTATTTGGGTAATTTCTCCAATTCTTCTCTGCAGATCCTCTCAAGCTCTGTCAGGTTGGATGGGGAGCGTTGGTGCACAACTATTTTCAGGTCCCTCCTGAGATGTTTGATTGGGTTCAAGTCCGTGCTCTTGTTGGGCTACTGAAGGACATTCACAGACTTGTCACAAAGCCTCTCCTGCGTTGTCTTGGCTGTGTGCTTAGGGTCGTTGTCCTGTTGGAAGGTGAACCTCTGCCCCAGTCTGACGTCCAGAATGCTCTGGAACAGGTTCTCATCTGTACTTTGCTCCGTTTATCTTTCCCTATATCCTGACTAGTCTCCCAGTTCCTGCCGCTGAAAAACATCCCCACAGCATGATGCTGCCACCACCATGCTTCACCTATTGGCCAGGTGATGAGCGGTGCCTGGTTTCTTCCAGATGTGTCGCTTAGGCCAGAGAGTTCAATCTTGGTTCCATCAGACCAGAGAATCTTGTTTCTCATGGTCTGAGAGTCTTTTAGGTGTCTTTTGGCAAACTCCAAGAGGGCTGTCATGTGCCTTTTACTGAGGAGTGTCTTCTGTCTGGTCACTACCATAAAGGTCTGATTGGTGGAGTGCAGCAGATACAGTTGTCCTTCTGGAAGGCTCTCCCATCTCCACAGAGGAACTCTGGGGCTTTGTCAGAGTGACCATCGGGTTCTTGGTCACCTCCCTGACCAAGGCCCTTCTCCCCCGATTGCTCAGTTTGGCCGGGCAGCCAGCTCTATGAAGAGTCCTGGTGGTTCCAAAGTTCTTCCATTTAAGAATGACGAAGGCCACTGTGCTCTTCGGGACCTGCAATGCTGCAGAAATTGTTTTATATCCTTCCCCAGACCTGTGTCTCGACACAATCCTTTCTCGAAGGTCTATGGACAATTTTGTTCAATTTTGAGTGTCATAGCAAAGGGTCTGAATACTTATGTAAATGTATTAATTCAGTAATTTATTTTTTAATTACTTCGCAAACATTTTTAAACACCTGCTTTCGCTTCTTCATTCTGGAGTATTCTGTGTAGATTGATGATAAAAATAAAAATAAATCATAAATTTTAAAATAAGGATGTAACGTAACAAAATGTGGAAAAAGTGAATGGGACTGAATACTTTCTGAATGCACTGTAGGTTGTGTGGATGTGGGCCAATTCTCTGGAGTTCATGCAATTTTTATAGTCATTTGAAGAGGCTTTCCAGAGGCAGAGACTGAGATTCTGAGCAGGAAAACTTGAGTAAAGAAAGTGTCCTTGAGAAACTTGAGAAAAGAATCACTTGTAGGCTGAAAATTTGGAACGCCTATTATCTTTACCAATCTTTCCTCCAATTCCTGGGGCATCCTATAGTCACAGCCTCCCAGTCTTCAAGTGGGCATTTTATTCCTACTGTTTTCCTGTCCATTTACCAGTCCTCATTCCAGGCCAGTATCTCAGCTACAATCCCGCATGCTCCAATTTTGTTAAACAATCTCGTGTGGCACCTCATTGAAGGCGGTCCAAATATATTACATTCACTGAATCAGTCTGAAGAAGGGTCCTGACCTGAAACATCACCTGTTCATTCCCTCCATAGATGCTGCCTGACTTGCTGAATTTCTCTAGCACTTTGTGTTTTGCTCAAGATTCCAACATTTGTACTTCCTTGTCTACAAAGCTTTTTACTGTATCTCGGTCACGTGACGATAATAAACTAAACTATATATCTGGCAGACCTCAGCAGAGACAAGCTGCAAAGGCTGTGAGACAGGCTTTACTAGAATGAGAATGGTCCTAACTTACACCTCAAGAACAGTGCAGACTTATATTCCTTTCCTACCGAAGTGCCTAGTCAGTCCTTTAAGTCAACGTTAGGGCCATATCAGTCATTTGAGTACCTATATTTTCAGTATAAGTCAAAGTCAAAGTCAATTTTATTTGTCACATGCACCCGAAGGTGCAGTGAAATAAATTTGCCAGCAGCGATACACTTAAAAAGGACACACAATACACAATAAAATGTAACACAAACATCCACCACAGCATTCTTCACTGGTCGGGGACATAAACCCTCCATAGTCACCGTCACAAATGGCCCGATGTACAGGCCCTCCCGTCGGGATGATCAAAACTCCGACGTCGGAACGGTCAAACACATGCCGCGGCTTGGAGGTCCCAAATCGGCATTTTCCTACCAGAGACACCAGCTTCTGGATGTTATAGGCCGCGGGCTGGCAGTCGGAGCTATTCTCTGGCGATCCCAGGCAAGGGATCCCAGACTCCGGATGGTAAGTCCACACCACGCCACGCCATGCCCGCGGCTAGAAGCTCCACAGACCACAGCCCCATGATGCCAAAGTCACCTGGCCAGTGATCGGAGCATTCCTCTCTGGCGAGTCCCGACAAGGGTTCACCCCCCGTTCCGTGATGGAAAAGTACACACTGCGCCTGTTGCCGATACTCTGGACCCGACTCCGGGAAACGCCGCTGCAATCCATGCTGTTAGGCCGCGAGGGAGGCGACATGGAAAAATGTCGCCTCTACGCGGAGGAGACGACCAAAAGCGGTTTCCCCCTTTCCCCTCACCCCCACCCCCCACACACAAGACACACCAAGAGACACCTAAACTAACAATAGACACACCAAAAAAAACAAAAAATGTTGAAATAATGAACAGGCTGCTGGCAGGACAGCCAACTCTCAGCGCCCCCACCGACCCAGAAACTCCTCAATTAAGTAAAAAATCTGATATCTTGCAGCTAATAAGCAGAAACAAGCATTGCAAAACAGAATTATTCGAAAATAATTTTGTGAACTTTTTTCACTATCTAACAAATTTGAATCACAATAACAAGATCTGTCAAAATCAAGCAAGATGGACCATTAATCACTGCTGCCATCAAAAGTTGCACAGGATTAGCCAAGCAAAACCATTCCATGCCTATTTGCATTATGTGGTGCCTCTCCTCCAATTCTAATCTGCAAGCAAGTTGCACAATCTAGTTTTGCTCAGATACCATTTACTTGTTTTTGTTAATTTCAGAAAATATTGTTTTATTACCTACCTGTGTTCCACAGCAGCAACGACAAATCCCCTAGAAGCTATTTCAATGCATATAGCCGAATAAACAGTCCTATGAAAAGAGAAGAAATTCAGATTAAAGTGCCTGATCAATAATATATTAACCAAGTAATGTCTACCCTAGCACTGAAAACACTGGATCGCTGAGACCAATTAATAGATTAGCAATAACTATTCAACTATTCAGAAGTTGCATTGGGGAGTAACATACAGGAAACAGTTGGAGATGGTTGAATCAGCACAGGATGTTGCCTCTGAAATTCATTCAATCGACTGCAATAACAGACGACAACATGTTGATGCAAGCACATTGTTTATACAGTGCATTGAGAATCTTAAATACCCACAACCTTTTTAGAGAAATGACTTCATCTCTGCTTATATAAGGAAATCCTTATTTTTAAACACTGACCCTAGTTCTTGATTATTTTACAAGGAAACATCCTCTACAAATCTAACATGGCAAAATCTTAGGATCTTCTATGTTTCACCAAGGCCCCAGTCCAAATTATTCAAACTTTCCCTCAAAAGACAACCCATCCATTTAAGGTATTATTCTAGTAAATATTTTTTGAACTGTTCTAAAACTTTGTTAACCAAGAAGATCAATATTATACACAACAGATGTTGTCTCACTAATGTTCTTTATAATCAAAGAAAAACCTCCTTATTTTTGTATTCAATTCCCCTTACAAAGTGATAAGGTGTTTAGTTTTCATATATTTTCTTACAACATTGAAGGCCATCATTCAACATCAATGTGGGGGTTGGTAGGAACCAAGGACACATTGGGAATCACCCCCTCTTGATCTAGCTGAACAATCTTACTCTGATTTTGGCACACTGCGTATAGCGCATTCTCTCATCTAACTCCTCATTTCTATCATAGTGCACAAGGTAAGAAGTCACAACAAAATCAACTTAACGTCCAACTTGTTTGCTTTAAAACAAAATGCCTGTATCTAATTTTAATGATGGAACTTTATTGTCTGCATTATAATTCATCCAATTATTTGGAAGTTTGTTTAAAGTGATCAGAACTGCAATGTTATAGAGAACACAGAAATGGGCCCTTCAGCCCAAAGAGTCCGTCCCGACCATCAACCACCCATTTACAATAATCGTAGATTGATCAAATTTACCCTCCAACTCAATTACCCTCAATTTTTCCATTTACCTACATACTCAGGACCATTTGGATTTGCCAATTATCCCACTTGCTTTTGGAGGATGGGAGAAAAAAGGAGTATCTGAAGGAAACCTCTGTGATCATAGGCAGAAATTGTAAGCTCCACACAGACAGAACACAAGTTCAGGATTGAGCCCAGGTCTCTGCGCTGTGAAGCAGTAGTTTTACTGGCTGCACGGCTGGGCCATCCGTGGAATGGCTCCCAGAATGAGATCCGCAAAAAGAATATATTTACAGATCCATCATTAAATTTATTTTGTCTAAAAATAGATGATGAACAATGAGGGAAGGCTATTTTAATACATTCGATCAGTGATCACAAATTATATTAAAGCATTCTTTTTTCAGTTGCCTCGCATTAACTTTTTATTACCAATTGGAAATTTACCTCAATAAAATCCTTCAGATATTTGCGTCTGGGAACAAAAGGGTGAAAACATCTATAATTGTGCATGTGGTTTATTCCTTTTATGGACAATCGGGATATACATGATACCAATGCTTTGATTCAGACATGCTCCATTTGAAACACGTTCATCAGTTTATGCAAAATATTCGTAAAGAGATCTAATGCCTCAGGTTAAAGATCCACCATCAGGATTACAAAATGGGTCTTTCCGATACAGGGTATTTGACTCCAGTTTCTCTTTCAATAGGTGCTGCCAGCATTTCCTGTTTTAATTTCTGATTTCCAGCATCTACCATTCTTTGATTTTCAAGTTAGATTATCCAATGGGTAACAGATTGGGACAAGAGTAGACGCAAGGGACCAGAGTGTCCTGGTACAACAGTCACTAAAAGCATACATTAGTGCGCAACTCGCAATTAGGAAATCAAATGGTACATATGTCATCATTGCAAGGATCAGAGTACAGGAGTAAGGATGCCTTACTGCAGCTACAAAGGGCCTTGGTGAGTATTAGTCTCTACCACGAGGAAAGATGTCCTTGCCATGGAAGAGAATGCGAAAAATTGATTCTTAGAATGGCATGGTTGATATTTTGTGAAAAGATTGGGTCCATATTCACGATAGATTAGAATGACTCATAAAATTATTTTAAAATACCATTAGGAATAAGCAGACTATACAGAGGGAGGATATTTGTGATGGTTGGTGAGTCCAGAACCAGGGGATATATCTTCAGCTAGTGGAGCTGCTGACCTAGGATCAATCTTGACCTTGAGTGCTGTCTGTGTGTAGTTTACACATTCTCTGTGACCTTGTGTTTCCTCTTGGAGCTCCAGTTTCCTCCAACATCCCAAGACGTGCAGGCTGATTTGCAACTGGTTACTGTAAACTACCCCGCGAGGTAGATGATAAGTGCATGAGGAGCATAAAGCACGGGATTAATATACGATGGTGGACACGATGGGCCTGTTTTTGTGCTGCTTTTATGAGGAAAATGCCATTTGGAGGATAAGGAGAAATTAGAGGACGATAAACCTGTGCAATTCTCTGCACAAGAGCAGGAGCCTCAGGGCCGGATTTATGTATAAGCTAGACAACCTTAAGTTTAGGGCCTCGAGATCTAGGGGGGGCCTACTCACCTCACTGCCTCACCGGACCCGTCGAGCCTCGCCGCCCCTCCGCCCACCGGGACCTCCTACTCTTTGCCCGCTGACCCTGGCCACTCCACCACCCACCAGCACCAGCAGCCCGCAGCTGTCGCCTTACCTGCATCCTGGACTCAGCACCGGGCCTGCAGTTTCAACGCTGCAGACTCCCACTCCCCCGGGTTTGACTGCGCTGGGTCTTAGTCAATCCTGGTAATCTCAGTGGCTGTTCCACTGGGTCTTCCCCATTCCCCTCAAACCATGTGACACTAGCTCTTCCCCACCCACACTACAGTCCTCATACCCCCCTACCCCCTGACCACCCACCACCCACCACCCCTCCACCAGACATCGCCTTGGCCTCAGTCCACTCACCTGCCTTCCTCCGGTCACAATCCCTGCCGTGTGTTCACCATCCCCCCTGACCTCCCCCTCTCTGATACCGAGTGGTCTGTCATCAGCAGAGGCCTCACCTTTGTCCCCCTCCGTCCCCACCTCAATGAGTTCTGCGCCCACTGCGATTTGAAGCTCTTCTTCCGTCGCCTCCGCCTCACACCGTTCTTCCTCGCCCCCATTGATGATCCATTTTCCCATCTCCAATGGATCCCCTCCTCTTGGACCTCCCCTCATGGCCATAGGTACAATGAAATTTGGGGGTCACCATCCGACGTCGGAACCGGAGAACATTCTCAGCGGCTTGGACTTCCAAATCGGCCACTTCCTACCGGAGACGGCAGCTCCCGAAGTCCACAGGCTGAGCTGGGTGGAGATTTATGCTGGCGGCCCTAGGCAAAGGGTTCCCAGGGCTCCGCGATATTAAAATCAGCGCGGCCTGAGGCTGGGAGCTCCGTAAACCACAGCTCCCTGATGTTGAAGCAGCAGGCCCAACACTCCAGAGCTTCAAACGGCGATCCAGGCAAGGCATCGCTCGCTCCGCGGTGAATCCAATATCTATCTATATATTAAAACTCTGTGGCTGTGTGTGTGTGTGTGTGTGTGTGTGTGGTTGGCCGGGTGTATGTCAGATTCCATTTTCAGATATTTAGTTTTTGGCCTTTGATTCCTTGCTCGGCCAAAACCACATGCTCATATTTCGTCATTTTTTCCATTTCGATTTCACTTCTACATTCTCAGTTCCACTCCTCAATAAATTTCGTCATGTTTAATTACACAATTTTTAATAAAATCCTACCCCCCCCCCCCCCAAAATGTCAAAATGTTTAAAAAAAAACAGCTCTCACCCATAGAATGTTGGTGAACGTTCCATCGTACGTGGCACTGAGTAGGACTAATGCACGTAAGGCTGCTGGCCCTGACGGCATCCCCGGGCGCGTGCTCAGTGCCTGTGCTGCGCAGCTGACAGACGTCTGGACTGACATATTCAACCTGTCACTTGCCCAAGCAGTTGTCCCCACTTGCCTTAAAGCCACCTCCATCGTGCCAGTGCCAAAACACTCCACTGCGGCAAGCCTCAATGACTTCCGCCCAGTTGCACTTACCCCCATCATCACCAAGTGCTTCGAGAGGCTGGTCCTGGCACACCTCAAAAGCTGCCTACCCCCCACACTGGATCCCTATCAGTTTGCCTACCGCAAGAACAGGAGTACGGAGGATGCCATCTCAACGGCACTTCACTCCGCCCTCTCCCACCTTGACAACAGAGACACTTATGTAAGAATGCTGTTCATCGATTACAGCTCAGCATTCAACACCATTATTCCATCAAAACTGATCACCAAACTGGGCATCGACCCCTCCCTCTGCAACTGGATACTGGACTTTCTAACCAACAGACCCCAGTCTGTGAGGTTAGACAAGCACACCTCTTCAACCCTCACCCTGAACACCGGCGTTCCTCAGGACTGTGTGCTGAGCCCCCTCCTCTACTCCCTCTTCACCTATGACTGCACACCTGTACATGGTACTAACACCATCATCAAGTATGCAGATGATACAACGGTGATTGGCCTCATCAGCAACAACGATGAGCTGGCCTACAGGGAGGAGGTCCAGCACTTAGCAGCATGGTGCGCTGACAACAACCTGGCCCTTAACTCCAAGAAGACCAAGGAGCTCATTGTAGACTTCAGGAAGTCCAGAGGTGGCACGCACACCCCCATCCACATTAACGGGACGGAGGTGGAACGTGTTTCTAGCTTCAGGTTCCTGGGAGTCAACATCTCCGATGACCTCTCTTGGACCCACAATACCTCTACTCTGATCAAGAAGGCTCATCAGCGTCTCTTCTTCCTGAGGAGACTGAAGAAGGTCCATCTGTCTCCTCAGATCCTGGTGAACTTCTACCGCTGCACCATCGAGAGCATCCTTACCAACTGCATCACAGTATGGTATGGCAACTGCTCTGTCTCCGACCGGAAGGCATTGCAGAGGGTGGTGAAAATTGCCCAACGCATCACCGGTTCCGCGCTCCACTCCATTGAGTCTGTCCAAAGCAAGCGCTGTCTGCGGAGGGCGCTCAGCATCGCCAAGGACTGCTCTCACCCCAACCATGGACTGTTTACCCTCCTACCATCCGGGAGGCGCTACAGGTCTCTCCGTTGCCGAACCAGCAGGTCGAGGAACAGCTTCTTTCCGGCAGCTGTCACTCTACTAAACAACGTACCTCGATGACTGCCAATCACCACCCCCCCCCCCCCCCCCCCCCCCCCCCCCCCCACTTATTATTTTTTTTTTATTCAAATCGTTTGCTGTGTCGCTCTTCAAGGGAGATGCTAAATGCATTTCGTTGTCTCTGTACTGTACACTGACAATGACAATTAAAATTGAATCTGAATCTGAATCTGAATCTGAATCGTGTGATGTCACAATGCCATCCCTCACATATGTCCAATCGGAATGGATCTCATTTACATATGCCTTTGCACCAGCCCCAGCCCTAGCCCCCGCCCCCCACCCTCACCGCCTGTGTCGAAGCTCGTCATCACGTGTGTGGGAATAGAGAAAGAGGATTGGGGGTGATAGGGAATGGGGAACAGATGGACTGCCCCTACCCCTCCCCCTCTCACTCTCCCTGTAGATGGTTTATGCATGCAACCAATCATATAGCTACCTCAGTACTACTAACCCCGCCTTAGGTATCATTTATAATAACGCCTGCATCTCCTTCTGTGCAGTACTGTAGCAGACTGGAGTCAGTGACCACTCATGTATCGTTTAACTGTGTATCCTTATTAAAGACTATTAGAAAGTCTCATTTACATGGTGTCAGCTAGAGACAACTCGCATCTCCTGTCTACCAGTTTTTATTTCTTTTGCTAAGTTTTTATTTTCATTTTGACGATGGCTTCCTCTTGCCGAAAGCCTGCTCAGCTCATCTTCGATTCGGACATCGCGGAGCGCTGGGCTACTTTCGAACTGGACTACCGCCACTACATGACTATCGCACCTCGGAACGAGCCCGATGAAGTCAAAGCCTCTCTTCTTCTCAAACTTGCCGGCCCCGACGCCATGAGAAGAGCGAGAACTTTCAGTTACACCCCAGCGGTCCTGGGTGCCGACGATCAGGTACTGATACCCATAGAAACAGCCGACGACCCGCATGTCCTGATACGCAAATTCAGGGAGATTTGTGACCTGCCCTCCAATCGTATTTTAGAAAGGGCGAGATTTTTTACTCGCAAGCAGTTGCCTGATGAGCCTGTCGAGTGCTTCATCGCTGATTTACGTTACCTAGCTCAGAGGTGCCAGTTCGAAGCGATGACTGACCAGCTAACTAGAGACATTTTGGTGACAGGGATGCTCGATCAGAAGCTGAGATCAGAGCTCCTCCACAAACCCGATCTGACCTTAAATGAAGCCATGCATGCCTGCAGAATGGCTGAGGTCATCGACCCGCCAGACAGTCAGCGTGATTCGGACACTAAATCTATCAATCTGACTGGGTTCAATAGACCGCGACCTTGAACGGATAATACTAGATTTGTGCCACGGGCCAACCCCGCATCTGGCGGTGACCCCCCTAAATGCCCGAACTGCAACTATTTGCACCACAGGCAGTCGCCATGTCCTGCCTACGGTAAAGCCTGCAACTATTGCAAGAAATTAAACCATTTCTCTGCTGCCTGCCGTTCTCGTGGGAAAGTTCCACAAGCTTCCAGACCTAACCTAAACATGCTGATGCAAGTTGATAACAAGTATGATTCCCTGTCCCTGCTCGACGCTGCCCACGTTGCCGATCCAATTAATTCGCAAGGGGAGGCAAGTGTGTACTCACTCCTCCACGCACCTGGCCCGCTACCCGATCCAACTGTTCTGATAACTGTCAACAATTCCGATTTTCACGCTAAGCTCGACACGGGGGCAAAGGTGAATGTAATGTCAATAAGCCTTTTCAAGAAGATAAGGAATAATGAGCTCCTGATTGCAGGCCGCTCCACTCTGCACGCTTACGGGGGTGAGGTGCTGAGACCGATGGGTAAAGCTACTTCCACTTGTGCTCTGACTGTGTGACTCTGTTGGGCAACCAGGCATGCCAAGATCTGGGACTGGTGTCGTTCGTCAGAATGGTCCACAAGGTGATGATATCGGTGGACCCGGTAAAGGAATACCCCGACCTGTTTAATGACGAACTGGGCAAGCTGCCTATTACCTACAAAATATCTACCAATCCAAAGGTGCCACCTGTGATTTATGCACCGCACAGAGTGTCACACGCCATGAAGGACAAAGTTGAGTCCATGTTAAACGACATGGTCACCATAGTTGCCACGTTAAAAAAGGACAAGAATGAAATCCGTGTGTGCATCAACCCTAAAGACTTGAACCTTGCCATCAGGTGCCCCCACTACCCCATGAGGACAGTTGAGGATGTTGCTGCACAGGTCGGACAGGCCACCGTCTTCTCTGTCCTCGACGCAAAGAGCTCGTTTTGGCAGATACCGCTGGACAAGGGGTCATCAAATCTGACCACGTTTTCGACACCGTTCGGCAGATTCAAGTTCTTGCGAATGCCATTCGGCATCAACTCTGCCAGCGAGGTGTTCCAGAGGACCATGGAACAGCTGTTCGCTGGTCTGCCGTGTGCTATCATTGTTGATGACATCCTGGTCTATGGAAAGACGTGGTGGAGCACGACCAGAACCTACAGTGTGTCCTGGAGTGGGCACGACAGATCAACCTCAAGCTTAACCCCAGAAGTGCAGGTTCCGGGTCTCAGAGGTCACTTACGTTGACCATGTATTCACTCCTGCCGGACTCAAGCCCGATCCTTTGAAAGCTGCCGCCATCACTGAGATGCCGCCATCACTGAGAGACCTTAAGCGCCCCATCACTGTCACCTGTGACGCCTCGCGATTTGGGCTCGGTGCAGCCTGCCTACAGTCCTCCGCCGATGGCTCCCTGTCTCCTATGCCTCCCGTACTATGACCGACACCGAACAACGCTACGCATAGATCGAAAAGGAGCTGCTTGCCGTCGTTTTCGCCTGCTCTAAGTTCAAAGACTTTCTTTTCGGGAACTCTTTCACGGTTGAGACTGACCACCAGCCATTGGTGACTATCCTGAACAAGCCGATCCATGTCGCACCTGCCAGGCTGCAGCGCATGATGATGCAGCTCCAGCGTTTCGACTTCACCATTGTTTATAAAAAGGGTACTGAAATGCACGTTGCTGACACTCTCTCTCGCGCCCCACGCGCTTCCTGTGATCGCCACCCCTACGAACGGGAGGACCTCTTGGTGCTCGGCATTGACTTTGTCCACACTAAGCAGCTTCAGTGCCTAGCCGAGCATACTGCCACTGACCCCGCTCTGCAGCGACTTTCTTCCGTGATTAAAGGGGGTTGTCCGAGCAAGCGCGCCAGTGTGCCTGCAGAGACACAGCCTTTTTTCCTGGTTCGCGATGAACTGGTCATCCAAGACGGCGTTATTGTTAAGGGCCACAAGGTCATGGTCCCCTCCTCCCTGTATGACAAGTACTACAGCGTGGCCCACAGCGGGCACCCGGGCGTTGATGCCACGATCGCCCACGCACAGTGCCAATTCTACTGGCCTGGAATGGCTAAGTACATTCGGGACCGTGTCTCATCTTGCTCTACCTGCAACAGCCTTGCGCCCCACCAGCAAAGGCAGCCCCTTTTGCAACAATCCGCGCCCGCCCTGGCCTGGACCTCGGTGGCCGCTGACATTTTCGAGTGGCGCGATAACTACTACCTTGTCCTGGCTGACTCGTACTCGAACTGGTTCGAGGTTGACCTTCTGACCTCCCTCACGTCCGAGATGGTCATCTGCAAGCTGAGGAAACACTTTTCCACTTTCGGCTCGCCTGTCCGTCTGCAGACCGACAACGGCAGGCAGTTTACCAGCCAGGAGTTCAAGCTCTTTGCCAACAAATGGAACTTCCTCCACTTCACGAGCAGCCCTGAGTACCCGCAGAGTAACGGGCTTGCTGAGCGGGCTGTCCGCAGTGCCAAACTGCTAATGGAGCAAGCGCGCCTGGCGAATTCTGACTTTTACCTCGACCTCCTGAACCTGCGGAACATTTCCAGGGACGCAACCCTGGGGTCACCTGCCCAGCGGCTGATGTCCAGAACGACGAGACCACCGATTCCGATTGCTCAACACCAGCTGCTGCCTCGAGTGCTGGAGCCTGCATCCGTCCACACGCGCATTCAGGAAAAGCACGACGGTCACATGATAGATCGTGCAAGCCACTCAAGCCTCTGCTGCCTGGACAGGCCGTTCGTCTACAGACTGCTAGTGGATATTCCCGTCTGGCCACCGTGGTTGGCGTTGCTGACGCGCCTCGTTCGTACCTTGTGAACTTTGAAGGGACCGTTTACCGCAGGAGTCGTCAGCACCTGCTTGCAGTACAGGAGGCGCTCCCGCAGGCAGCGGGACCCTACGCTCTGCCGCTACTGTTCCAGCCGTCCGCTGCTGTTCCCGTTACCGGCCCCTGCATGCCCCTGACCCCTCGCGTGTTTTGTTCACCCCCGCGTGGGACGCCTATTGCTAACCATTTTTTTACCCCTTCCTGCACGTTTGTCCCCCCTGCCATTCTCTGTTTCCCCTGCGGCTTCGTCGCCTCCGGCCTTGCCGACGTCCCCTGGTCTTTCTCGTGGGGGGGGGGGGGGGGGGAAGGATTGGTCCGTACACGTTCGGGCCGTGTCAGCAAGCCGCCTGTTAGGTATGGTGATTTTGTTTAATACTGTTGCCATGGTTATCCTTCATGTTTAATCTACTAACTACTAACTCAGCCTTAGGTATCATTTATAATAACGCCTGCTTCTCCTTCTGCGCAGTACAGTAGCAGACTGGAGTCAGTGACTACTCATGTATCGTTTAACTCTGTATCCTTATTAAAGACTGTTAGAAAGTTACACGTGTGTAATGTCTCATTTACACTCCCTCCCCACTCTATCCCCTCTCTCCCCCCACCCTCTCCCCCTCCCTCACCCCAACCCCATCTCCTCCTCTCCTCCCTCCTCAACCCCCCCACACCTCTCTCCCTCCCCTCCCCATCCCTCTCTCCTCCCCCCCCCCCCCCTCCCCCTCTCCATCTCCCACCTCACCCATCTCCCTCTCCCCCCCCCCTCCTCCTCCCACCCCATCCCTCTCTCCCCCCCCCCCCTCCTTCCCTCTACTCCCACCCCCCTTCCCTCTCCCCCACCCCCTTCCCTCTCCCCCCACACCCCTTGCCTCCTCCACCCCTTCCCCTCCCCACTCTTCCCCCTCTCTCCCCTACCCCATCTCCCTCCTCCCCTCCCTCCCTCACACCCTCTCCCCCTCCCCTCTCCTCCCCTCCCACCCCTCTCTCCTCCCCCTATCCATCTCCCTCTCCTCACCCCTCTCCCTCTCCTCCCCCTCCCCCACCCCCCTTACCTCTCTATCCCCCCCTGTCCTTCCACCACTCCCCCCTCCCCCTACCCCTCCTTCCCCACTCTGCCACTTCTCTCCCCCCTTACCCCACCCCTCTCCCTCCCTCCCCCACCCTCTCTCTCCCCCCTCCCTCCCTCCAACCCCTTCCCCTACCCCTCTCTCCTTCTTCCACCACTCCCCCTCCCTCCCCATTCTTCCACGTATATCCCCCCCACCCCCCCCCATCCCCCACCCCTCCCCATCTCCCTCCCCCACTCCCTTCCCTCTCCCTTCCCACTCTTCCCCCTCTCTCACCCCTAATCCTCTCCCTCCTCTGCATCCCCCCCCCCCTCTCTCCCCTCCCCACGCTCTTTCCCCCCCTCCTCCCTTTCCCCCCCCCTCCCCCTCCCCCCCCCCTCCCCCCCCCTCCCCCCCCCTCCTCCCCCCTCTCTCTCCCCCACTCCCATCCCTCTCTCCCCCACCCCCCTGTGAGTGTGATGCCGCATCCGCAGCTCCCCCCCCCGTAACGCGTGTTGGGGAAACAGACCCAATGGGTTTGCACTTGGTCTAGTGTATTTTAAAAGCAACTGTTTAATGACAATATACAGTAGGATCTAAAAGTGTCACTGTCACTGTCGGGTAGTGATGGTCCTCTAGTCGCGGGGGTGGGGGATTGGGGGGGGGGGGGGGGGGGGTGGGGGCTCACAGGTGAAAGAGCTTAGAATCATAGACACATAGAAAATAGGTGCAGGAGTAGGCCATTCAGCCCTTCGAGCTGGCACTGCCATTCAATATGATCATGGCTGATCATATATGATCATGGCTGATCATATATGATCATGGCTGATCATTAGGGCCTCTCTTCATCTAAATCCGGCCCGGAGGAGCCCACATTATATTTATGGAGATGGATTAATCCTTAATTCTGAAGGGATTTAGGGAAATGAGTAGGCAGCAGGAATAGCGTACTGATACGGATGATCAACAATGGTTGTGTTGAATGGTGGAGTTAATTCGAAGGACCAAATAGCACCCCTCTGGTCCTATTTTTCAACATTGATCATTTGTGAAAAGTCAAGTAAATTTGATTTACTGAGATAAGTAAACTTTAAACAAACAGTTTGTGTTAGCATTCTCTCATGATCGCCATTTTCTGTGTGCATTGTGAAATTCATTGGACATTGGGAGCTGCAATTACTGCTCCACCCTTTTGGCAAGAAAAGAGTGTGTGTGGTTCTACTAATAAACCTATTAAGCGATATTTTTAAAATGCACGGAAACCACCGTATCACCCACAATAAATAACATGACCTGGTTCAGCAACTTATGTAAGGATATGCAGAGCAATTATACAAAACACCACTATTGCAACAAGTTCCACGAAACAGATTAAATCAGCAAGATAATGTTTACAAATCTTCCATGGCAACCAGTCTTTCAACAGGAGGGAGTGTTCTCTGTTGCACCAGGTACAAGATAAAAGGGGCAATGTAACAGTGTTAATAAGGATAACATTTAGTTTTTAATAACCTTCAGGATATCTGGATGACCCTATAAATTCCTAATGACAGACTTACTAATCCAATTTACCACACCTTCATCCAGATCATTGATGTACATGACAAACAACAAAGGACCCATGTTGGCAGAGGTGCATTGTGCAACGATTCTTGCAGCCTACCCAGTGCTAGACCAAAGATAATTCAGAGCAGTAAAAAACACAGTGGGGCATCCATCTTGTTCAAACTGGAAGAGAAACTTTATTTACACACTTGCTCACACATCAATTACAGTACCTCTCATTGGCTGTCAATAACAGCACCTCTCTTTGGCTGCTATCATTGTCAGTCATTCACCACCTGTACCAAGATTGTCTGAGTAACAATACAACATTAAGATTAACTTCTTTACAATTGAGAGCATATTTTTCATATATGTCAACACCCCCACTTGCTCTCGCATTGTTATCTTAACTCAAAATAAAACATCCTAAGGTTTTCTACCTTACATCATGTAGACTTTTACATACATGGTTACTCTCCAAACATAAACTTTGCAAACTCCAGTAACTTAAATTTTGTTGCAGGTTTTGTCATCACATCTGCTACCATCTGGTCTGTTGGGCAATACTCCAAACTTATTTTGCCATGATTCACAATGGACCTCACAAAGTGATATTTTATGTCCACGTGCTTACACCTCTGTCTACTTACAGGATTCTTTGCTAATGCAATTTAACGGGAAAGCAGATTATTATCTAAATGGTGGCCGATTGGGAAAGGGGGAGATGCAGCGAGACCTGGGTGTCATGGTACACCAGTCATTGAAGGTAGGCATGCAGGTGCAGCAGGCAGTAAAGAAAGCGAATGGCATGTTAGCTTTCATAGCAAGAGGATTTGAGTATAGGAGCAGGGAGGTTCTACTGCAGTTGTATAGGGTCTTGGTGAGACCACACCTGGAGTATTGCGTGCAGTTTTGGTCTCCAAATCTGAGGAAGGACATTATTGCCATAGAGGGAGTGCAGAGAAGGTTCACCAGACTGATTCCTGGGATGTCGGGACTGTCTTATGAAGAAAGACTGGATAGACTTGGTTTATACTCTCTAGAGTTTAGGAGATTGAGAGGGGATCTTATAGAAACTTACAAAATTCTTAAGGGGTTGGACAGGCTAGATGCAGGAAGATTGTTTCCGATGTTGGGGAAGTCCAGGACAAGGGGTCACAGCTTAAGGATAAGGGGGAAATCCTTTAAAACCGAGATGAGGAGAACTTTTTTCACACAGAGAGTGGTGAATCTCTGGAAATCTCTGGAACTCTCTGCCACAGAGGGTAGTTGAGGCCAGTTCATTGGCTATATTTAAGAGGGAGTTAGATGTGGCCCTTGTGGCCAAGGGGATCAGAGGGTATGGAGAAAAGGCAGGTACGGGATACTGAGTTGGATGATCAGCCATGATCATATTAAATGGCGGTGCAGGCTCGAAGGGCCGAATGGCCTACTCCTGCACCTAATTTCTATGTTTCTCTATGTTTCTATGTACCCTGGTTATCCTCATAAACCTTGGGTGTTGGGTACTGATATCTATCAATACCTTCTAGTAATTGTACTAGGTACATACACTCTTGTAGTGTTGCGGCTAACGCCATATACTCAGCTTCACAAGTTGACAGTGCAACGGTGGGCTGCTTTTTGGTTTTCCATGAAATCAAAGGACCATTTTTGTTTAGGCTTACACAATAACCGGTTGTACTACGTCTGTTGGTTACATCAGCCGCCCAATCTGCATCACTGTACGCTTGTAATGCCAGTTTCTCGTCGTCACATTTCCTGTAACACAACTCTTTCTCAATTGTGCCTCTCAGATATCTCAGTACATGTTTTACAGTCACCCATTGCTCTTCCATCGGCTCACTAAAGTACTGTGACAGTTTACTTACTACAAAACTGAGATCGGGTCTCGTGCAAGTAGTCAGATAAATTAGGCTACCTACTACCTCTCTGTATTTTCTGACATCAGTCATCATTTCTGCATCATCAGTGTAGTTTAATTTTTGTTCACAAGGTGTTGCCCTCGGTTTACAATCTTGCATATCAAACCTTTCAAGTATTTTCTCCACATATTTCTTCTGTGACATTCTCACACAGTTATCACACTGGTCAAAATTAATGCCAAGAAAATGTTTTAGTTTGCCCATGTCTTTCATCTTGAATTTGGCTGTGAGCATCTCCTTCACAGCTTTCAGTGACTTTTCATCACTGGCAGCAATAATTAAGTCATCGACCCATATTATCATGATCACTTTCTCATTTTCTGTTTCCCTTGTGTAAACACAATGATCAGCTGGGTTTTGCACAAAGTTGTTTTCAGTCAGATACTCATGTAGCATTTTGTTCCAATTTCTACCCGACTGTTTTAACCCATAAAGTGACTTTTTTAACTTATACACCAACTTTTCATTTGCGCTGGATTTTACATCGTAACCTTCTGGCTGTTCCATGTAAATCTCGTAATCTATTGGTGCATGTATGTAGGCAGTTTTGACATCCATCTGATGTAAAATCAGGTTTTCCTGTGCTGCTTTTTGCATCATCACTGGTCAGGTTAGCAGTAGGAGAAAATGTCTCCTCATAGTTTACACCCAATATTTGACTGTATCCTTTGGCTACATACCGTGCCTTGTATTTATCAGATCCATTCTCATTGTTCTTGATTGCATATACCCATCTACCCCCCACTGCTTTCTTACCCTCAGGCAAGTTGGTTAGGGTAAATGTGTCATTTTCTCTCAGCGACTGCATTTCCTCATGCATTGCGTTAACCCATTCCTTTGAGTTAGTTGAGGTTACAGCTTCCCTGAATGTTAGGGGGATGTTACACATCAATCTGTAGCAATAATCTATGTTAATCATTACATGATCATCACTCGCCTTGCCAGTTACATATTCACTTAAGTAACCTGGTTTCTTCCTCAATCTAGAAGGGTAACGTGCAGGCTCATGCTTATTTTCACCTATCTGTGCTTGGCTATTCACCTCAGGCCTAGTTACTGGATCTTGGCTCTGAGTATGTCCTGGACTCTCATCAGTATTTTTTCTCATCCTACTGGCCCTATTCTGCACCTCAAAGTCATCGTCACTGGGGGTCATGTCAGTCTGTGTCTGCCTCTCTATAATTGTTTTGGTCACAAACTTCACCAGTCTGTGCTTCTTTACTTTCCCATTGTCAGGATAGTAAACCATGTAAGCTGGGCTATTCTTGTCGTACCCGACAAAGATTCCCTTCTCACACTTTGAGTCCAGTTTTCTCTTGTCCTGTTTATAGGCATAACACTCAGACCCAAACTTTTGCATCCTAGACAGGTTGGGCCGTTTTCTTGTCAGCATCAAGTAAGGAGTCTGCTTTGTGCGCTTGTTAAAGCATCTGTTCCTCACTACAGCTGCTGTCTGCACTGCATAGGTCCAAAACTGTTTAGGTAACTCGCTCTCTATTAGCATACACCTGGCCATGTCAAACAGGGTGCGCCAATTTCGCTCAGCAGTACCATTCTGGTGTGGTGAGTATGGCGCTGAGGTCTCATGTCTAATGCAATTTCTGCTGAGCAGTGCCTGGTAATTCTTTCCCATGAATTCAGTACCATTGTCAGACCACATACATTTAATCTTCCCGTATGGGGCTGTGTCAGCAAGAAACCTCTCGGTGGCTTGCACTGTGTCACTCTTGTTCTTTAGAAAGTACACAAACACTGCACTGGAATAATCATCAGTGAATGATAGCGCAAACCTGTACCCCTCTCTGGACTCTGGGTCTATCGGTCCCGCTAAATCTGTGTGTACCAACTTCAAAACTGCTTTGGCTCTTACATCAGGGTCTCTGTTCCTAGTTTGGATAAACTTTCCCTGAGTACACACTTCACAGTGTAGAGCAGGTTTGTCTGTTTTGCCCTTAATTGCCATACCTTCAACAACATTCTGTAATTTTTTAATATCTTCATAATTACAGTGCCCTAGAATCTCATGCCATGTCTGCATATCATAACTGCTCTTACATTGGTCATCACATTCAACGTTTACCGTGTGCAAGTAGTACAGTCTGTTGTACTCATGAATGTGGAATGTTGTACCGTCCTTGTGTTGTAGGACGTCTCCCCGTCCCTGAAGATTACGGTTGCTCCGCTGGAAGTAGCTGCTTTTACAGAGAAGATGTCCTGCGGGTATGAGGGGATGTACAATGCCTGCCTCAGTGTTGTGTTGTGGCGACGCCCTTGGCTGTCGACCAAGCAAACCTCCGCGTCTCCTCTGCGCTCCGCGACTCCATCGCACCTTGTGCCGTCAGCCAACTCCACGCAGTGTGTCTCGGACTGGAACATAACGTCGAACTTCTTGAACCTTGCTATATCAGTGATGATATGTGAAGTTGCCCCCGTATCGACCATCAGCCCTTTCAACTCGACTCTACGCTCTGACTGGCTCTTCGCGTCCCTTTCACTCACCAGGAATGCATATTCCTTGTTGTTAGTCTCCCCGGAAACTTGTCGTGCGTCGTCCCGCCGCTGTTTCCGTCTGCAGGTTGCGTCCCGATGTGTGGTACTTTTACAGTGACTACACCACTGCTTGCGTTGACATGCTCTGGCTTTATGTCCTTTTAGGCCACACCTGAGGCACACAATGTCCGCTCTCTCCGCACTTGTACTTGTCGTGTCGGGTCTCACACTCGGTTGCACACGTGCCTTCATGACATTGTCGTCGGATGCTGCTGCACGCATCTTTTCCGTGTCTTCGTAGCTCCTTAGTTTAGTTTTAAATTCGGCAAAAGGCATTGCCTGCTCACTTTGCGTGACATGGATAGCAAATGGTTTGAAAGATTCAGGCAGTCCCTTCAGAATCATTGCAATTAACAGTCCGTCACTCAATACCTCACCAGCGTTTCTCAATGCTGTGATGGCTGTCTCTGCCCTTATAACATATTCAGTTACACTCTCGCTGCTCAACTTTTGAAGTGAAGTCAGTTCTGTATACAGACTTATTACACGTGGCTTTCCCTTACCCGCATAATAATCTTTCAAAATAGTTAGCGCTTTCCGCCCATCGTCTGCTGCTTCTCGCATTACCAGCGACAAACTCTTGTCATCCAGAAACTGGATTAGCTCAGCATATGCCTCTGAATTTTTGGCCTCGTTTCCTTCTTCATTGTCGGTAGGCTCTTCCAAGATAGTATCCTTTAGCCCTTGCAACCGAAGATGGCCCAAAAATGTCGTCTCCCACAGCTCATAGTTCTTTTCATCTCCGTCAAAAACTAGCCGAGACCAGCGGCTACTCGACTGGGTGCTCCGTCTACTCATGGTGCTAGCTTAGCAAGTTAACTCTCACCGGACGTTTCTCTCGGTGGTAAATCCCTGGGTAACTGTCTCTGGGTACCTCTGGGTAACTCTAGGTAAAGCTGGGTAAAGCTGGGCCCATAACCTGTTGGCGGAGGTGCATTGTGCAGCGATTCTTGCAGCCTACCCAGTGCTAGACCGAAGATAATTCAGAGCAGTAAAAAACACAGTGGGGCATCCATCTTGTTCAAACTGGAAGAGAAACTTTATTTACACACTTGCTCACACATCAATTACAGTACCTCTCATTGGCTGTCAATAACAGCACTACTCTTTGGCTGCTATCATTGTCAGTCATTCACCACCTGTACCAAGATTGTCTGAGTAACAATACAACATTAAGATTAACTTCTTTACAATTGAGAGCATATTTTTCATATATGTCAACAACCCAACACAGATCCCTGAGGCACCCCACTAGTCACCTGCCTCCAACCCGATAAACAGCCATCCACCATTACCCTCTGGCTTCTCCCATTCAGCCACTGTTGAATCCATCTTGCTATTCCTGCATTTATACCCAACAGTTGAACCTTCTTAACCAACCTTCCATGAGGAACCTTTTCAAAGGCCTTACTGAAGTCCATATAGACAACATCCACTGCCTTACCCTCATCAATTTCCCTAGTAACCTCTTCAAAAAATTCAAGAAGATTAGTCAAACATGACCTTCCAGGCACAAATCCATGTTGACTGTTCCTAATCAGACCCTGTTTATCTAGATGCTTATATATATTATCTCTAAGTATCTTTTCCATTAATTTGCCCACCACTGAAGTCAAACTAACAGGTCTATAATTGCTAGGTTTACTCTTAGAACCCTTTTTAAACAATGGAACAACATGCGCAGTACGCCAATCATTCTTGGCATTGTGCATGGCACATCTAAATGGTACATGAATTCAACTAAATCAAGTCAAGTCTATTTGTCACATACACATACGAGATGTGCAGTGAAATGAAAAGTGGCAATGCTCGCGGACTTTGTGCAAAAAGACAAACAAACAAACAACCAAACAAACTACAAACAGAATCACATATTCTTTTTCATATTAAATATTGTGTGCGGAAGGAAAAAGGGAAAAAAAACAGCAATTTTTTTTTAAAGCAGTAGAGTGGTACAGTAAGGTTAGTCCCTGGTGAGATAGGAGTTTACAGTCCTAATGGCCTCTGGGAAGAAACTCCTTCTCAACCTCTCCGTTCTCACAGCATGGCAACGGAGGCGTTTGCCTGACCACAGCAGCTGGAACAGTCCGTTAAATAAAAACAAGATCAAAATGTTTAAGATATAATTAAGGACTGCTCACATCCCTCCCATTGTGTAGAATATACAAAAGAATATACAACCTCTTCCCAGTTTTTATCAGACCAGACCTCCCATAAACTAAAGACATAGATCTGATCCCCCAACCTACCTTATTACAGCCATTGTTATTTTTTTAAAGCTGTATTTTCTTTGCGGCTGCAACAATATATTCAGCGCTGTTTAATGTTTCTCTTTGCACTACTGACATAATTGTGCATGGTTTGATTGTATTCGTGCATGATATGAGTTGACTGGATGGCATACAAAACAAAGTTTTTCCACTGTGTCACTGTACACAATAATAAACCAATACCCAGCCAGAGCCCAGCCTGTGAATGTGGAGCAGAACACCAGACAGCCAACCATGTCATCTCTGGGTGCCCGCTCTACCACCCACCAAATTGACGCCAACAGAGACAACAACCTGGCTGCTCAACGCCCTGCTTGACATCTAACTATTCCTTTGCCTTACGTTTCATTCGCAAGAAGAACCAATACCAATAGTATATGTACAATAAAGAACAGTGATATCATCTAATGAAGAATTTGGGAGGAGACATCGTTAAGCTAAAGGGCCTGTCCCACTTACGCGACTTTTTCGGCGACTGCCGGCACCCGTCATAGGTCGCCGAAAATTTAGAAGGATGAGGGGGTTCTAATAGAAACATATAAAATGATAAGAGGACTGGACAAGCTAGATGCAGGAAAAATGTTACGGGCCGCTGACCCCTGTGTTAGGCCTCATTGCGTCCCCCCATGTTTTAAAAGCGATTTGGCCCAAGTCTATCTTTCTTGGCTAACAAGCTAACCTTCGGCCTCCAAGACGCAGGTAAATTTTTCGGGCCTTATTTTAGGGTAAAAAATAACGTCCTCATTGCCAGGAAATATATTATCTCTAATTTTTGGCTTGAGGAAGGACATTCTCAAATTTTAATTAGTGCTGCTCACAGCGAACTGCAGGATACAAATGTGGCTTTACTAAAGCCTACACATTAAAAACAGCAGTGTTTAAGAAGGAACTGCAGATGCTGGAAAAATTGAAAAGCAAAGGAAAAGGTGACGTTTCAACCTGAAACATCACCTTTTCCTTCGCTCCATAGATGCTGCCTCACCTCCAGCATTTTTATCTACTTGCTAAACAGCAGAGTGACTTTATTTTAAGTGGAAAGGTTTTTACCACAAGTGTATGTGAATGCATGCAAATATAGTGGGAAATAAAATTACCATGAGATCAGGCTCAAGACTAGAAATGACAATGAGCATTTAAAGAAAATCATAAATTATCTGCAATGGATCGCGAAGCCTAATGGCGGAGCTGTCGGCCTCCAACCTGCGACCGACCTCAAGGATCCGGAGGTAGAACCAGCCAGGACTTAGCAACACGAGGCTGGCCGTCTTCGAGCTGCGTCGGTGTTCGGGCAGCGGCACAACTCGGCGCTCCGGTGAGGGTGGACGGCGTGGGGCTGAGACACTCCTGTGAGGGCGGCCCGGCTCCTGGCTGGAAGGCGCTTCCGTGTGGGCGGCCCGGTGCGAGGCTGGAAGGCGCTCCCGTGTGGGCGGCCCGGCTGGAAGGCGCTCCCGTGTGGGCTGCCCGGTGCGGGGCTGGAAGGCGCTCCCCGGTGCGGGGCTGGAAGGCGCTCCCGTGTGGGCGACCCGGCTACCGACTGGAAGGTGCTCCCGTGAGGACGGCCCGGCTCCCGGCTGGAAGGTGCTCCCGTGGGGGCGGCCCAGTGCGGGGCTGAGACGCTCCCGTGAGGGCGGCCCGGTGCGGGGTGGAGACGGTGCTCTGGTGGCTGAGGCGGCGGCGACCTGAATCCGGGGCTCGGCCGCGGGCCAGTGGATGACATCGTCGGGAGCTCGCGGGTCACAGGTTGATGCCTGTTTTCCGGAGCTCCCGTGGCAACAACTGCGTCCGCTGGACTGGAGGGCGGCAGCTTCGACCACCACCAGGCCGCGGAGTTTGAACCGCGGGACTGACTTACCATCCGGGTATCGCCTCAGCGCAGAGGGAGAAGAGGAGGGAAGAGACAGCAACCCTAAGACTTTTGCCTCCATCACAGTGAGGAGGTGTTTGGTGAACTCTGTGGTGGATGTTAATTTGTATTTATTGTGTGTTGTTTATTATTACATGTATGGCTGCAGGCAACAACATTTCGTTCAGACCGAAAGGTCTGAATGACAAATAAAGGATTCAATTTAATAAAGGATTCAATTCTATTGAATGAGTGTCAGGGGAATAACTAAATATCATTATGCGAATCACAGAGTACAATTGCTCTTTCAGTATTAATGTCTATTCTGGTGTTGAGAGTGGTGAATCTCTGGAACTCTCTGCCACAGAGGGTAGTTGAGGCCAGTTCATTGGCTATATTTAAGAGGGAGTTAGATGTGGCCCTTGTGGCCAAGGGGATCAGAGGGTATGGAGAGAAGGCAGGTACGGGATACTGAGTTGGATGATCAGCCATGATCATATTAAATGGCGGTGCAGGCTCGAAGGGCCGAATGGCCTACTCCTGCACCTAATTTCTATGTTTCTATGTTGAATGGAGAAAACTCTCCAAAAAAAAACACCCAATAATTATTAATGATCTTAAAATGTAAATCATTTTACCTGAAAGCTCCAAGGCCATGGGAGAAGATTACCAGGGGATATTTTCCATCTGATTTAAATGGGGCATCCCATTCAACAGGAACAATGTATGACCCTGTAAGAAAACACACATTTCAATTCTATTGCAAAGATAAAGCCAGTGCTGGAATGTTATGTCAACTCTCCTTTGTTTGAATGCAAATTAAAACAAATTTTTATCTTCCATCACTTGCAATAACTTTGGATTTAAAACCTTTTGTTTTATCTCAATATTTATAAATTTGAAGTCTTATTTTCCACATAACCCATCTACAGTAATAGTTAGAAAACTAAAAAAAAAGTAACTTGGTAAATAGTAAATACTCCACTATAGCAACGTGATTTGGTCAACTTTTCAAATACATCAGTGTTAAATAACAATGGTTTGAAATTAGCTGATTTATCATAACAGATGTAAAGCAGATTGAAATGTAGGTCTGGGCAGGTGTTCAGCAATTACTATAGCAAGTTTTCAGCAGGTTATGAGTACAAGAGCCAACAGCTAACTTAATCATTTGAGAACAGTAAATATGTGGGAATGAGTCATTTGATCTATTGAGGAAGTGCAGCATTGGTTTACAAGGTTAATTCCCGGGATGGCGAGACTGTCATATGCTGAGAGAAAGGAGCGGCTGGGCTTGTATACTCTGGAGTTTAGAAGGATGAGATTGAATTTTATTGAAACATATAAGATTATTAAGGGTTTGGGCACGCTAGAGGCAGGAAACATGTTCCCGATGTTGGGGGAGTCCAGAACCAGGGGCCACAGTTTAAGAATAAGGGGTAAGCCATTTAGAACAGAGACAATGAAACACTTTTTCTCACATAGAGCTGCGAGTCTGTGGAATTCTCTGCCTCAGAGGGCGATGAAGGCCGGTTCTGGATGCTTTCAAGAGAGGGCTCTTAAAGATAGCGGAGTCAGAGGATATGGGGAGAAGGCAGAAACGGGGTACTGATTAGGGATGATCACCCATGATCACATTGAATGGCGGTGCTGGCTCGAAGGGCCGAATGGCCTATTCCTGCACCAATTGTCTATTGTCTATTGTCTAATTCCTTGTGGAAACTCATAAATGCTCCACTATTTTCCTGGACAGTGTAGAAGTGTCCATTTACAGTTAAAATTCCTCGCTGTTTTTGGCTCCATTGCCAAGCAATTTTATGCTGTGACCTCATCTCCTGACCCTTCAACCAACTATTACTCTGTCTACATGTCTCTGTAAAATTTGTGGCAAGAATGAAACTAACTTTAAACAACATTGAAGGTAGACAAAAATGCTGGAGAAACTCAGCGGGCGAGGCAGCATCTGTGGAGCGAAGGGAATTGGCGATGTATCAGGTTGGGACCCTTCTTCAGACCAGACCCTTCTTCAGACTAAGGTGGTAGATGGTAGTATTACAAGATTGTTTTGTGGCTGAGACCCAAAATTTGATCACGCTGCAGTACCATCAAGCAGTCGGCAACAAAAGGGCGTTAAAATAAAAATATTAAAGGAGGCTGCAAGTTAAAGGAATTGCTGGAGAAAGAAACACATTTTCATTTAGCTTCACTATTTGGTTTGGGTCCATAGGCAAGTAGCAAACTAGTCTGCATTCAGCTCTGGATGTTTTTGACAATATCCATGTGAAGATAAACCTAGGGGCTAGTGGAGTCAAGGGATATGGGGAGAAGGCAGGCACGGGTTATTGATAGGGGACGATCAGCCATGATCACAATGAATGGTGGTGCTGGCTTGAAAGGCCGAATGGCCTCTTACTGCACCTATTTTCTATGTTTCTAAGAATTTCTCTCATTAAAAAAATCTAAGCGTGCGAACAGTTGGACAGAATTGTGTTTTCTTAATGACAATGCACATGCTCACTAAAATAGGCCGTTTCACGGCTTTATGTAAACCAAATAATGATGGCACAATCAAACTGGGATAGAGGAAGGGACAGTGATAGCAAAATTGATGTGAAGGAAAAACATGTACCATACCTTTATGTGTACAATGAATGCATTTATTATGCAAGGTGTAACTTAGCTTTAGATCAGGTATCTTTTGAACTGTGCAAAATACAAATGCAAGGCTGACATGAGAAAGATCCGACCCGATTCCGTATGTGTTCAGGATTGGGGGAGGACCAGAGACCTTGGACTCCAAAGCATGATTTGCAGCCTGCAGTTAAGATTACACAAATGGGAGTGGAGAACAAAGAAAAGCTATGGAAACTGTGGATAATGGTCAGCAGAGTCTGGCTTTAAACAAATGTGCTGTCACCTATTAAGACACTACAGCCAGGAACAAATGGAATGACCAAGTCAATTGCCACACAGGATGTACATCATTAGAATTACCATCAAGGTGGCTGCAAATACACAAAGCTAAATTCTTAATTTACAAATACCTCAGCTATGAAAACCTTGCATTTAGGAAAAGGCAGGTTAGTCAGTTACCAGAAGTTACCAGAAGGTGTGCACCACTGGACTACTGAGCAGAAGAACCACAAAGATGGCTTTGGGACAATCTGACAATTTAGGCATAGAGGGCATTGGAAGTTGTAGAGTTAGCCACTGCATTGTTATTGTAATTTCTAAACTCAATTGAAAGGTACAACAAATAAAATAATCTGGTTTGTCATCAGTTACTAATTTCTGAATAATCCACTTGTAGAGTGAACAGCTTCAAGATTCAAGATATCTGTCACATGTACCAAATGGTACAGTGAAATGTGTTTCACCATACAGCCATACGAATAATAAAGAGCACAGAACACGATAGACTTTAACACAGACCTGGTCACCCCTATTGAAATCTCCAAACTCATCTCTTCCAAACCCACTACCTGCTCCCTCGACCCTCTCCCCACTCCCCTGCTGAAGTCTTGCCTCCCCGTTCTCTGCCCCTACCTCACTAATCTCTTCAACTCCTTATTGTCCCAAGGAATTGTCCCCTCCGCTTTCAAAACTGCTGCTGTCACACCAATCTTAAAGAAACCTGGTCTTGATCCCTCCTCTCTCATTAACTACCGCCCAATCTCAAACCTCCCCTTTCTTTCAAAAACCCTGGAGCGTATCGTTGCGTCGCAAATTCATTCCCACCTCCTTGCGTATAACCTACTTGAACCCCTCCAATCTGGCTTTCGCCCCCTCCATAGCACAGAAACTGCTCTCCTCAAAGTCCTCAACGACCTCCTCACCTCTGCTGACACTGGTTCCCTCAACATCCTCATCCTCCTCGACCTGAGCGCAGTCTTCGATACAGTGAACCATAACATCCTGCTCACCAGACTCAAAGACCTCGGCATTGAAGGCTCTGCACTCAGCTGGCTCAGTTCCTACCTTTCCAACAGATCCCACTTCATCTCTCTCCACAACCACACCTCTGCTACAGCCCCAGTCACTCAAGGCGTTCCCCAAGGCTCCGTACTCGGCCCCCTCCTCTTCATCATCTACATCCTCCCCCTTGGTCAGATACTCCGCCACTTCAACCTGGACTTCCACTGTTACGCCGATGACACCCAGATCTACCTCGGCACCAAATCCCCCCCCATATCAACTCCTGTTTGTCAACTATAAAAACCTGGATGCAACATAACTTCCTCAAACTCAACAGTGATAAGACAGAATTCCTCCTCATAGGCTCCAAAGCCACACTCAGCAAAATCAATAACCCCACTCTCACCATCGACGGCACCACTGTCTCCCCACCTCCCCAGGCCCGCAACCTTGGCGTGATCTTTGATTCCACCCTCTCCCTTGAGCCTCACATCCGCCATGTCATTAAAACCTCCTTCTTTCATCTCCGCAACATCGCCAAACTCAGACCCTCTCTCACACCTCCCGCTGCAGAAAGACTCATCCATGCCTTCATCTCCTCCCGACTGGACTATTGCAACTCACTTCTCCTTGGCATCAGCTCCACCTACATCAACCGACTCCAACTGGTCCAGAACGCAACCGCCCGACTCATCACCCACACCAAATCCTGGCATCACATCACTCCAGTCCTCAAACAACTTCACTGGCTTCCCATCTCCCACCGGATCACCTGCAAAATCCTGATTCTCACCTACAAAGCCCTCCACCATCTGCCCCCCCCCCCCCCATATCTCACTGACCTCCTCTCCCCCTACCAACCCTCACGGTCCCTCAGATCCACATCAGCTGGTCTCCTCTCCATCCACAAGTCCAACCTCCGCAGTTTTGGGGACAGAGCCTTCTCCAGGGCAGCTCCCAGGCTCCGGAACTCCCTCCCCCAACTGATCCGCAATTCCGTGTCCCTCACCATCTTCCAGTCCCGCCTCAAGACCCATCTCTTCACCTCTGCCTATCCTTAGCCCCACGCCCCCCTCCCTTTTCATCTGTGCATTAATTGCCTCATATTGTGTTTTGAATTGAATTCTGTCTTTACTTTGTGTACTAGTCATGTCTCTACTATTTATTTCATTCCCCTTACATGTTTTTCCTCTACCTGCTAAATTTTTGTAAGGTGTCCTTGAGACTCTTGATAGGCGCCCATAAATAAAATGTATTATTATTATTATTATTATTATCCCCACAGTGGAATCAAGGTTTTCCACTGCGAGGGAAGGCTCTAAAATTCAGTCCTCCCCCTCCGTTGTCCTCCGTTGTTCATCCGTGGTCGGGGGGGCTCCCGAACCCCTCGCAGTCGCAGTCACGGGCGGCATGATGTTCAGGCCCTCACGCCGGGATGATGGAACTCCGACGTCGGAACAGGAGAACCACCTCAACGGCTTGGACATCCGAATCGGCCACTTCCTACCGGAGTCCGCGGCTCCCGAAGTCCACAGGCCCCGCTGGTCAGAGATTCAACGCTGGCGGCCCTCGGCAAAGGGTCCCAGGACTCCTCGGTGTTGGTCAGCGCCATTCGTGCTGGGAGCTCGCCAAACTCCAGCTCCAAGATGTTGAAGCAGCAGGCCCAGCACTCCGGAGTTTCAAACGGCGATCCAGGTAGGCATCGCCCGCTCCGTGGCGAATCCAGTGCTGCGCCGCCGCTGCTGAAGCTTTGGTCCGGTCCCCGGCAGGAAAGGCCGTGCCAATCCAGTTGATAGGCCGTGGGGGGGGGGGGGGGACACGCTACTTGGAGAATAGTCGCATCCTCGCCAGAAAGTGACTGGGAAACGGTTTCCCCCTTACCCTACCCCCCTCGCCCACATAGAAAAGCTAAACAACCTCCAAACCACACTTTTAAAACAGACTAAAAATAAAAAAGATAGAAAAACAGACAGCCATCAATGCGGCGCTCCTAGTGGACCTACCATCTTCACAGCACTTGTACCTCCAGATGTCCAATTATTTTTACTAGCAGCATATTTGATTTTAATGTCTCTCTGGTCACCCCTCAGTTTCTTCTGCTTGAGGAAAAGAAAACCCATGAATCCAATCTCTCCAGGCAACATGGATTTGATAAGGGAACTCAAGGTAAACGAACCATTAGGAGGTAACGACCACAACATGATAAGTTTTAATCTGCAATTTGAGAGGGAGATGGTGAAATCGGATGTGTAGGTATTGCAGCTGAACAAAGGGGACTACAGAGGCATGAGGGAGATAAGGACCCTAGCAGGAGTGGGACCCTAAGGAAAAGGACCCCAAGGAAAGGGACCCTAGCAGGAATGACGGGGAACAGCAATGGTTGGAATTTCTGGGAATAATCTGGAAGATGCAGGATCTTTTCATTCCAAAGAGGAAGAAAGATTCTAGGGGGAGGAAGAGGTGACCGTGGCTGACAAGGGAAGTCAAGGACAGTATAAAACTGAAAGAGAAGGCCTATAACGTAGCAAAGATTAGTGGGAAGCTAGAGGATTGGGAAGCTTTTAAAGAACAACAGAGGGCGACTATAAATGGGCCAAAATCAGCATGGCTTTGTGAAGGGGAGGTCTTGCTTAACAAATTTTCTGGAATTCTTTGGAGGGAGAGGGAGAGGGGGAGAGGGGGGAGAGGGGGAGAGGGGGAGAGGGGGAGAGGGGGAGAGGGGGAGAGGGGGAGGGGGAGAGGGGAGAGGAGGGGGAGAGAGAGAGAGAGAGAGAGAGAGAGAGATTATTAATGTCCTGGTGAATCTCCGCCAATGGTGTGGAAACCATAACTGTACACAATGCTCCGAGTGTGGCCACACCAATTCAAAATATATGTAAAGTTGCCTTTATAAGAAGGCGTGCTGCTACGACTAGAAGGTTTACTACTCTCTGGAGCAAGCACCAAAAAGGGAACATAGCTTCACAACATGAAACTCCAAATTCTAGGTCACAGGTCAAGCATGACTGAGGAGCACAGCATTAAATTAAATGATCAAAATGAAAATCCATTCAAGTTTGATGAATGGCAGGAGATTAAAAACAAAAGTTTGGGTTTCTTCCAAATTATTGATGACTAGACCAAGTGCAGACCATTGGGTCTGGTCCCCCAACGCAAGATTCCACCACTCACCCGTTCCCCCAACGCAAGCCATTCCCCCAAAGCAAATTGCACCACTCACGCATAGCCCTAACTGCGCAGGCTCAGCAGAGAGGGAGTGGGGCAGAGAGGGAGTGGGGCAGAGAGGGCGGGGGAGTGATAGAGAGGGAGGATAGAGAGGGAGAGGGGCAGAAAGGGAGGGGGTAGAGAGAGAGAGGGGGGGTAGAGGGAGGGGGTAGAGAGAGTGGGAGTGAATGTAGATAGAGAGGGGACGTCTCCCTCCTCCACCCCTCCCCATCTCCCTCATTTCCTTCATCCTCCTCCCCTCTCATATTCCCTGTCCCAGGACCTGCCCAGCTCGTAGAGCAGCGCCGGGGCCTGGAACTCGGCCTGGTTCTCGTACTCGACCCGGCCCTGGCTGTAGACACCAGCCGTCACCTCGGCCGCCACCTGGGCTGCAGTGCAGGCTACGACTTCATCTCCGGTCACGTCCCTGACTCCGGACCAGCGGCGGCTTCTTTCTCAGCCCCCATCACGGCCCCATCCCAAGCCCCGGGCTCGGCTCTCACTCCAGCTCGAGCACCAGGCTCGGCTCCAGCCATGGCCCGTAGCATCACCCTCGCCACCAGGAGCCGCCGCCGCACGAACGCTGGAGTGCCCCTCCCTCCCGGAGTGTCCCGTCCTGCCTTGAGAGTGCATTGTGACGTCACTCGGGTTTTTTCCCCCGAAAAAGGATGAGTTTTCGTGGGGTTTTTTAAAACTTTAAACGATAAAAAACTTCAGAAGTATACGTGGGAATGCGATGGGAAGATGTTTATCGCCTTTATGGGAAAAATGTGAGTAGAATGTGTGAAAATGGGAAGGCTGAGGCCTAGCGTTAGGAAAAAAATAGGAATTAACGATATTGACACACATACACAGGCACTAACAAGACAAAGAGTTTTAATATTATAGAGATGAATCAACCAAATACCAGCATCTTAATATATGCTGGAGGGGTAAACTTAATCACTTCATCATGACAAGGGTCAACAGCTTAAGGATAAAGGGGAAATCCTTTAAAACCGAGATGAGAAGAACTTTTTTCACGCAGAGAGTGGTGAATCTCTGGAACTCTCTGCCACAGAGGGTAGTTGAGGCCACTTCATTGGCTATATTTAAGAGGGAGTTAGATGTGGCCCTTGTGGCTAAGGGGATCAGGGGGTATGGAGAGAAGGCAGGTACGGGATACTGAGTTGGATGATCAGCCATGATCATATTGAATGGCGGTGCAGGCTCGAAGGGCCGAATGGCCTACTCCTGCACCTAATTTCTATGTTTCTATGTTTCTATATCCATGCACTCATGAATAGTGGAAGCATCCAATATACATTGACATTATTAACTTATTACAACACTGCTGATGGAGTAGGTTGCCTGTTGCTACCCAGTGTGCTCACACAATTATATAAACCAAATGCACAGGGGAAACCAAGGGAGAAAATGCATTTGGAAAACTGCAAAGGCCCTGTTTACTCCTTGTTACACTAAAGACATCCGGGAAACCAGAGACACCAGTTCCAAATAAAAGCATGCAGAATGTGCTCCGTGGCATTCATTGAGGGTGATTGATGAGAGGGGCTCTGAAGTGGTAAAGAGCCCACCAACTCTAGAATGGATGGTGCTCCCGAAGCATTCCAAAACAGAGTTCGCTCCGTGAAGCACAATGAGGAGTATTTGCAGTTCCTCCCCCAAGTTATCGCAGATGAAGCTTTGTGATCGGCAGTTTAAGGGCAGTGGCTCAGTAACAGACTTGCAACCTGTTAAAGTAGGGATCTATAAATCCTTCAATGCCAGCCTATATGAGAGCTATGGAAAGGAAAGGCAGAGAGAGAGAGATATGTGTTCAATGCGGGTAAATGGGATCAGCTTAGACACAGATGAGTCAGGCTGTTTCCGTGCTGTATGACTATAATCAGAAAGCTACAGACATCATTCATCCCAGAGTTTCCTGCCTTCAGATAATTTTAAATTGCATATGAAAAAGTTCTGACCAATCATTGTACGTACAGGGTTCAAAGGGTCGATCCTTCAAGATAAATAAAACTGCTGTAAGAAAACTGCCTGAAGTAATGAGTTAGTTAGTTTATAATGCCTTGCCAGTTAGTTTGTATTGACTGGCCCAGGCACAGTGGTACTTTTGGTATCTAGAGCAAGTAAGAATCCACAAACAGAGCAGAGGCATCAAGTCCCCACTGATGAGCAACCAGGTATTTACACCAATCCAACATTAATCCCAGTTTCTGTTTTCCCCGCATTCTTATTAACTTAGAATAAAGGGGAGGTCATTTAAGACTGAGGTGAGAAAAACTTTTTCACCCAGAGAGTTGTGAATTTATGGAATTCCCTGCCACAGAGGGCAGTGGAGGCCAAGTCACTGGATGGATTTAAGAGAGAGTTAGATAGAGCTCTAGGGGCTAGTGGAGTCAAGGGATATGGGGAGAAGGCAGGCACGGGTTATTGATAGGGGATGATCAGCCATGATCACAATGAATAGCGATGCTGGCTCGAAGGGCCGAATGGCTTCCTCCTGCACCTATTTTCTATGTTTGTATGTTAACTCTACCCAGATTCTATCACTCACTGCTCACCAGGGGCAATTTACTGTGACCAATTGATCTACCAACTCACACGTCTTTTGGACATGGGAGAAAATCGCAGAACTTGAAAGAAACCCACATGGTCACTGGGTGCAGCCAAGGTCAGGTTTGAACAGAGTCTCTGGCGCTGAGTGGCTGTCATTCTACTAGCTGCATTACTACGCTGCTGCTCAGTAAAAGGCACCTGAGAATTTGCCCTAAACCTGTTATCTTCCAGTCCAAGGAGCTGCCCACACAGGATATAACCATATAACCATATAACAATTACAGCACGGAAACAGGCCATCTCGGCCCTACAGAGTAAAGGGGAGGTCCCTCGGCCAGGATGTTGCAGACTAGCACATTCCATGGTCCTGGATCACATGTGAAGGGATGTGATGAGGGTTGATTTGTGGCCACAAACGGTGCAAAGGTCAAGGCCCTGCCATCATTGCACAACGAGAGGCTGGAAACTGTGCAAATAACAAAGTATGCATGCAAAGAAAAACTGAGGAAACAAGGAACAGCAGATGTGTGCTTACAAAAAGTCAAAATGCTGGAGTAACTCAGCCAGTCAGGCAGCATCTCTGAAGATTATGTCTTCAGATTGATTGCAGTGGGGTCGGGAGAAAGATAGATAGAGGGGCCGGACAAAGCCTGGCAAGAGATAAGTGGATGCAGATGAAAGGGGTTTTGAATAGGTAGATGGTTGGATAAAGGCCAGAGATGGAAAGTCGAAAAGGTGTGAGATAAGGGTGGAAGAGTTGTGAATTGTGAAGCCAGAGGAAGGACTGTGGGTGGAAGGAGAGTTGGAGGGGAGAAATAGGTATGAGTCCAGGTGGGACACAGCAAAGAGAGAGGGGAGAAAAGGGTTTTGGGAAGTTACCCAAAATTAACAACCAGGAGATCCCATAGGTTTTGTGTGTAGGATGGAACTGCAGATGCTGGTTTACACCGAAGTTAGACACAAAATGTTGGATTAACTCAGCGGGACAGTCAGCATCTTTGGGTAGAAGGAATGGGTGACGTTTCGAGTTGAGACCCTTCTTGAGACTGAGTTGGGGGAGTGGGAGAGAGAGATAAGGAAGGGTAAGATGTGTAAACGAGACATCAAAGGAGAAGAAGCTCCAAAGAAAATGTAGAATAGATCATTGTTAGCTAGTGGAAGGTGACCACGAAGTATAAATAGATTAAAAAAATAATCAGAGGGACAGTCAGACTGGTCGGAGAACTGGGATGGGGGGAGGGATGGAGAGAGAGAGAAAGCAAGGGTTACTTTAAGTTAGAGGTCAATATTCATACCTCCCTCGACTCCATCCAAGGACCCCAATAGTCTTTGCAGGTGAGGCAGAAGTTCACTTTCACCTCCCCCAACCTCATCTACTGTATCCACTGTTCCAGGCGTGGAATCCTACATATCGACAAGACCAAGCGCAGGCTCATCGATTGTTTCGCTGAACACCCTGCTCAGTCCACCTAAACCTATTTGACCTCCTGGTTGCTAAACACTATAACTCCCTCCCATTCCTATACTGGCCTTTCGGTCCCTGGCCCCATCCACTGTCCGAGTGAGGTCTAGTACAAATTGGAGGAACAACACCTCATATTTCGCTTGGGCATCTTACACCCTAACAGAGTTACTCCACCATTTATTTTCTATCATCGATCCCATAGGCCTTGGCAGACTAAGCGCAAGTATTTGGTGAAACAGTCACTGAATCTATGCCACCTATCAGTCGCCAGGCTTTTTCCTGCTCCTCCTCTCTTCCAGCTTTCTTGCCTGCCCTCCAACCCCCCTTCACTAACTTCAATCGATTGAAAGATCAGTCTACATTCTCCAGAGATGCTGCATGAGCCACTGAGTTACTCCAGCACTCTGTGTTTTATTTTTGTAAATCAGGATCTGCAGTTCCTTGTTCCCACAATCTTCTGGAGGAACTCAATGGGTTGAACAGCATTTGTGGGTGGGAAGGATTGGTTGACGATCTGACGATTAGGACTCAGTCCCAAAGAATCTACCGTTTCTTTCTATCCCCCGTTGCTGTTCCATCTGCTGAGTTCCTCAAGCAGATTGTTTGTTGGTTCAGATTCCAGCTTCTGCAACCTTCCGTGTCTCCCCGAATGTTACTCAGATTTAGGCCCTTGGTAATACGCAATTCACGCGGGCTGCCAACTAATCAACCAACCAAGGGGCGCAGTGGTAGAGTTGCTGCCTTATAGCGCTTTTACAACACCGGAGACTTGGGTTACAGCAGCGGTAAAGTTGCTGCCTTACAGTGCTTTTACAGCACCTGAGACCTGGGTTCGATCCCAACTACAGGTGCTGTCAGTACGGAGTTTGCACGTTCTCCCCGTGACCGTGTGGGTTTTCTCTGAAAACTTTGGTTTCCTCCCACACTCCAAAGACGTACAGGTTTGTAGGTTAATTGGTTTGGTATGTGTAAAAATTGTCCCTGGATGTGCGAGTAGGATAGTGTTAATGTGTGGGGATATCTGGTCGGTCTGGACTTGATGGGTTGAAGAGCCTGCTTCTGCGCTATATCTCTAAAACTAAAAACTGCAAAGATTTACATGCAAGTACTAGTCTTCAGGAAACATGTTGCGGAGAATATTTCTTACCATACAAATGCTTTAAAATATAATCCGTAATTTTTCTGCTGTATTTAAGAAAATCAGCAAGTCCATTGTAATATTCATGTCTGGGAATCCACAGTGGCTGTTGATGCTTTTCACGATGAACACATGGGTAGTACAGGCGCAAGAAACTTCCCTGTTGGGAAAAGGAGGAATGTGGAGCACCAACATACAGCAGCTTTGAAGTCAGAAGATAAACACAACATTGTATGAAGGCCATAAATGTTGAACATAACATCTATTGTTCCGTTGTCAATACATACGACCACTAAATACTCTTGACCCTTGACAAATGGATTGCTTTTCATTCCATGAATCTGGAAATATCCACATATCTCATTACTTTTGATTTCAGAAGAAGAAAACATTGAAATGAGAGTAGTACAGAAGTCAAGCCAGCTGCTTCATAGATCTTCATAAGCCTGACTGATCCTGACTCTAGGTGCTGCCTACTCCCACCGTCCCTTGGAGCTGTTAGCAAGCCATGAAGAGTGCTGCGGTTTCCTCTGAAATGCAGAAGACTTGCAGATTGATACACTAATTGGCTGCCTAAAATTGACCCTTGTATAGTTAGATGCCAGAAGAATCAGAGGGAACGCCGATGGGATGGCAGAGGAAAAATGTAATTAGAATAAATGGATGCACGATGGTTGGCAATTGATGAAATGGACAAAATAACCTGTTTCCATGCAGTGTGATTCTACGAGTGCAAAAGCAGGGGTTAAAACTACAACTGTACAAGAGTCAAGGCATCATAGCAAGTCACAAATGAAGTATTGCATCAAATTCATGTCACCACTCTCAAGGGGAGATACACAAAAATCTGAGAGACGGTTCCAGGGAAATTGTTTTATCTAGAGAATTAGAGCAAAGACGTTTGCCAGAGATCAATAGAATTTCATAATATCATGATGGGATTAGAGAGGGAAATATAAAAATCAATATTCACTGGAACTATTATTGGACAGCTCTGGGGACATCAAGGACGTGAGAGAAAATATTTTAATTTATTCACAGCGGGGTGGGGAGGGGCATTGGGGCATAAGCAAATTATTTTGTTTGTTTATTACACAGAGATTAGTTATTATCTGGAATTTATGGCCTACAAGAATGTGAGAGGGGCTAATCAGGGATTACAACAAGGAATCATAGGCACTGGAACAAAAATATTCCATTTGACTTCAGAAGCAAAGAAAAAGACGAGAAATTATGGAATTGTTCCACCAAAGTTCCAGTGTATGGCAATGGTAATGGGACTGATGTCCTCCATATTTGCCACAACTATTCCATGATTCCTGCAGACATAGAATGATGCCATTTTTGCAGATTTCATCCATGTCATGGATTATAAAGTACACATTTTTTGAGCAACTGTAGGTTTAACAGTACTTTTTCTTTGATGTGGAATATTAAGTTTACTTAAATGTTTAGCATCACAAAATCTGAGGCAAATGTTGACGATTGTCTGAACTACATGAAACCTGAACAGAAACCTCTGGAGACTTTGCGCCCCACCCAAGGTTTCCGTGCGGTTCCCAGAGGTTGCAGGTAGCGGAAGCAGGTAGGGAGACTGACAAAAACCTCCGGGAACCGCACGGAAACCTTGGGTGGGGTGCAAAGTCTCCAGAGGTTTCCGTTCAGGTTTCCTAAGTGGGACAGGGGCATTACTGGCAGGATGACAAATTTCCGCCAGGATGTCAATTGATACATTAAAACTGGTATAATTCTTTTCTTTAGAAGAGGCACAAGGGAAAGAGAACATTTTAGGGACTAAGTTAATGCTTATTTGATGACATTAAATCTGGATTGATTAAAATCAATGTGTACAAATCACTAATTGTTAAATGTTTATTAAGTTTATTTTCTCAACATTTCATCTGAAGGAAATAATAATTTTGATATACCAACCATACCAGAAAAATGACTGATTGGGAAGTAAATACTATTTCATTACGGTTTTAAGTGTGGTTTTAAAAGAAAGAATTCCGATATCTGGACATAGCGTTCAGCTGCAATGCCACTCAACACTCATTACTAAGGCTCACTTATGATGTGTCAAAAAACGTCAGAAACACGAGAAATTCAATCACTTCCAAGAATGAAGACAATTGGATTGCAATAAATTACCACAAAGTGCTGGAACTAACTCAGCGGGCAACCAGCAACTCTGGAGAACATGGATAGTTGAGGTGTCCTGACCCGATCATTTAATGTGAGCCAGCATCTGCAGTTCCTGGTTTCCACAATCTGATTGCAGTAACGTCTGAGGAGCCTCCCTGCTGTGTGCCACTGGCAACGCCATCTCACCCACCCAGTGGCTGGAGTACTCCCTGAATTGCGCCCATCAAAAAGGCACAATAGACATAATTATACATATACTTTTCCTGGATCTAACAGAAATATATTTTAGGTTTCTATGTTTTGAGACTGTCATGTCTCATTTGTCTTTCGCAACTGAGATTACTCCTTACCTGAATTGTGTGATCAGTCATAATATCTATACATCCAACAAGATGTGGCCCTTTCCCAGAAGGAATCCCCAGACTATGACTCCCACCATGTCCCATGTTCTGCTGAATTATAAAAATCTGTAAGATAAAACATTTTAAAATTAGATACACTAGTTATGGCACTACATTACCATCCCCATGAAAGAATAACTCATTCCAATTGATCAATTGTAGCAACATTTATATTGGAATTATTTTATTGGCTTTCACTAGTTTCATCAATTGCTCCATTTAAAATATGAAAGGTGAATTTTTTTGATTGTCATTCAATGCATCAAGATGTACTGATGGCTACCCAACAATTCCATTGAACACCAATCTGAATTGTTTTAATTTTTCAGTCTGTACATTAGTGTAACGTATATTATGGTAACTGTACCCTTGAGAACCGAGTATCAAATGGTGCGATTTATGTCCTGTGATATATTCATTATCTTAGCAGTCTCGTGAATATGTGTGTATGTGCAGTGCACTTTTAGATATAGATATAGATATGCCATTTATTGTCACTATACATGTACAGTGAAACTGAAAGCTGCTCGTACTCAGTGCATACATACAATTTAGCACAAAAAAAACAAGAAACAGAAAAAACAAAAAACAGAAGGGAGATGGGGGGGGGGAATAGGTGCACAAATTCTGCGGCGCTACATACATATATACATATATACAGATGGAAGTCCGTGTTGGGCGGTGTAGTCAGTGCATGTGTGAATTTGAATTTATAGTAGATATAATTCTCAGAAAGCAACTATTCCTGAGTCTGTTTGTCCTGGATTTGATGCACCTATAGCGCCTTCCAGAGGGCAGCAGGTCGATCTTTTGTAAAGAAGATCCACACTAGCAACAGCTTGAGTGAAAACCTACCTTTATTTCTGTCTACTTGCCACTACCGTAATATCTTATCCACTGACAAGACCAGTATGTGTTGCCATTGAGAAGGGAGCATTGAAACATCTACTTGAACTCCTGCAATCCCACAGTGCGCTTGGGAAGGCAATTCCAGGATTTAGACAAAATGACAATGAAGGACGGACAATAAATTTCTAAGTCTTGGGGATACAAGGAATTGCAGTTGCTAGAATCTTGAGCAAAACACAAGGTGCTGGAGTAATTCAGTCGGGCAGCATCTGTATTGGGAATGATAGGCAATGTTTCGGGTCAGGATCCTTACAGGGTGGGGCAGTGGTAGATATGCTGGTGGTGTCCAAGGTGGCCTTGGCAGACAATATTTCTACTAGATCTAAGCTTTGGTTAGTAGGTCTAATCTACTTAATTTTTAGCACATGGCTGACCTGCTATAGAAACATAGAAATTAAGTGCAGGAGTAGGCCATTAGGCCCTTCGAGCCTGCACCGCCATTCAATATGATCATGGCTGATCATCCAACTCAGTATCCCGTACCTGCCTTCTCTCCATACCCCCTGATCCCCTTAGCCACAAGGGCCACATCTAACTCCCTCTTAAATATAGCCAATGAACTGGCCTCAACTACCCTCTGTGGCAGAGAGTTCCAGAGATTCACCACTCTCTGTGTGAAAAAAGTTCTTCTCATCTCGGTTTTAAAAGATTTCCCCCTTATCCTTAAGCTGTGACCCCTTGTCCTGGACTTCCACAACATCGGGAACAATCTTCCTGCATCTAGCCTGTCCAACCCCTTAAGAATTTTGTAAGTTTCTATAAGATCCCCTCTCAATCTCCTAAATTCTAGAGAGTATAAACCAAGTCTATCCAGTCTTTCTTCATAAGACAGTCCTGACATCCCAGGAATCAGTCTGGTGAACCTTCTCTGCACTCCCTCTATGGCAATAATGTCCTTCCTCAGATTTGGAGACCAAAACTGTACGCAATACTCCAGGTGTGGTCTCACCAAGACCCTGTACAACTGCAGTAGAACCTCCCTGCTATCCCAGGGACCAGACTGGACAATCTTTACTACGCACTTTGGTAAAAACATCTGGTTTCAGAACTAAAGATAAATTGTGCACAATACTCCACCTAGGATTGTATATTGAATCTACACAATTGTAGTAACACATCTTTATGCTTATACTTAGATCACTTTGCAATAGAGTCCAGTGTATTGTTTGCCTTCATAATTGCTTGCGATATCCACATTACATTTCATTGACTTGTGTGCATGGACACCCAGATCATTTTGAATTTCAACATTTACCAATCTATGGAGATACAGGAGACTACAGATGCTGGAATCTGCAACAAAAAAAAGGTGACTTCTAGAAGAACTCAGTTGGCCAAGAAGCATCTATGGAAGGAAATGGACTTACTCTTTCAGGTCGGAGACCTTCTTCTGTGCATTCTCATTGGTGCTCATATTCATACAATCATAAGTGATAGAAGTAGAATTAGGCCATTTGGCCCATCAAGTCTACTCTGACATTCAAACATGGCTGATCTATCAGAGTTACCTTTGTGTCATCAGCAAAATTAGAAACATTAGTCTCCAAAGCCAAATTGTTAATCGAGATTGAAAATAGCTCTAATCGAAGCACTGATCTCTACTGAGCCCATACATTGCAGCCTGCCTACCCCAGAAGGAACTATTGATTCCCACTCTTTATTTTATATCTGTTAACCAGCCCTCAATCTACACCAGTATATTACTTGCAATTCCACATATTCTCACCTTGTTTCCTAATACCATGTGATGAGCCACAGAAAAGCCTTTCAAAAGCCCCCCCTCCCCCCTCATTTTAAGTATCAGGCGCATTCTCAAAGGCTCCAACAGATAGCTAAATGAGATTTTTCTTTCACAAATTCAGAGTACCCTTGTTCAATAATTTTCTAAGCATCTTAATATCATATCCTTTATTGTAGATTCTATCTTTTTGCATCTTCCGATGCGAGGTTAACAAGTCCTTTAATTTCTTAAACAGTGGAGTCAAGATTCTACTCTTCAATGTGTTGAAACTTTCCAGAATAAAAAGTTTGCAACACTTTGCACTTACCCGTGTTAAACTTCATTTGCATTCCTCAGCCCACGTACCCTACTGTCCAAGATCGCACTATAATTCTTGATAACCTTCTCCATTATCTACAATTTCACCCATTTTAGTGTCATCTGGAAACCTACTAACCATAACTTGTACATTTTCATCCAAATCATTGGTATAGAGATGACAATGAGCCCACCAGCACAGATCCAAGTCACACCACTAGTCAGTCACTAATAGTGGGCAATCGTCCACTATCACCCTCTGCTTTCTACAATGCATCCAATTAACAAGTTCTATCTGGATCCCATGCCATCCCATCTAACCTTCCTAAGCACCCAACCGCACAGATCGTTGTGCGGTTGGCCTCGTTCAAGTCCACATGGACTAGGTCTGATGCCCTGTCCTCACTGATCGTCTTGGGTTACTTCTTCAAAAACTCACAATTCACAAGGCAATATTTTCCCACACACACCATGCAAACTATCCCCAATAAACCCATCTTTCCAAATGCATGTATATATCTTATCCCTATGAACCACCACCAGTAATTTACCGAACTCAGATGTTAAGCTTACCAGCATATAGGTAGATTTTACTTTAGGCTTTAGAGGTACAGCACAGAAACAGGCTCTTTGACCCACCAAGTCCATGCCGACCAGCGATCAACCTGTACACTAGCTCTATCTTACCCACTAGCGACAATTTACAGGTGACAATTATCCTACAAACCTTTGGTATTCGGGAGGAAACCGGAGCATCCAGAGAAAATGTACAAGATCACAGGGAGAACATACAAATTCCGTACAGATAGCACCCATAGTCAGGATCGAACCAGAGTTCCGGTGCTGTAAGGCAGCAACTCTACCGCTGTGCCACTGTTCCACCTTCAGGATGCCAGGATTTTCTTTGCAGTCTTTCTTGAATCAGCCAACCATTAGACTGCTAGTCCTCACCCATGGCTAACAACGATACAAATATCTCAGCTAGGACTCCAATAATTTCTTCTCTAGTATTCCACCAAGTTCTTGGATATACCCGACCTGACCATGGAGAAGTATCTACCTTCATCCATTATAAGATGTCCAGTAGCTCCTCTATTGTAACTTTCGCAAGACATCCCCATTCATTTTCAAGTTCTCTAGACTAGTCTTTCTCCAAGATAAAAAAACAATGAATTCAATGTGTAACATAGCATATTTTGATCTGAATGTAGGCTGCTGAAATGAAAACTGGAAAATGTTGAAAACACTCAGCATGTCAGCCAGTAAGGTTACACAAAAAAGCTGGAGAAACTCAGCGGGTGCAGCAGCATCTATGGAGCGAAGGAAATAGGCCGGCATCTATGGAGCGAAGGAAACAGACAGTATCTAGAGAGGGAATGGGCAGAAGACCTTTCGGGTTGGGGCCTTTTTCCAGACTAAAACTAAACTGATAATGCGTAAAACAAGAACATTAATATGATCGACACAAGGAACTGCAGATGCTGGTTTGCAGAAAGGGACATGGTGCTGGGATAACTCAGTGGGTGTGACAGCATCTCTGTAAAACCTTTAGACGATGTTTTGGATCAGGTCTGAGGAAGGAACCCGACCCGAAACGTCGCCTATCCATGTTCTCCAGAGATGCTGCCCGATCCGCTGAGTTACATGTCAGCCAGTAATTCTGTTTGAGAGAAAGGTTTGCCACTTCGAGTTTATCACCTTTCATCAGAACTACTACTCATGCCTTTCTCCGGTCATAGTCCGTCAATTTGCCCAGATAAATGCGTTTTTGGTGATTGCAGCCTGTTAAGAATCAACCGCGAGACTCGGATGATCGAATATGGAGCGGAAACAAAAACTGCTGGAGGAACTCCGTAGATCAAGCAGCACATCTGGAGGCAGATATTCTACGACGTTTTCAGTCGAGACCCGAAGATCTACAACATTTTCAGTTCCCTTATTTTAACAATTGCCAACCACGCACATTTTTCGTATATCTTCCTCATTATAATCGAATTTTGCCAGACACGTTTCAGCCAACTCGTTTTGATAAAAATCTAAACTTTTAATTATCTCTTCCTCGTTCATCAGTTTCGCAATCACCCAATTTCATCAAGTTAATACGAAGCTTCTGAAACTAAGTGACACGAGGAACTGCATATGTGGGAACCGTGAGCTAAAAAAAGTGCTGGAGGACCTCAGCGGAGCAGACAGTATCTAGAGAGGGAATGGGCAGAAGACCTTTCGGGTTGGGGGCTTTTTCCAGACTAAAACTAAACTGATAATGCGTAAAACAAGAACATTAATATGATCGACACAAGGAACTGCAGATGCTGGTTTGCAGAAAGGGACACGGATAACTCAGTGGGTGTGACAGCATCTCTGTAAAACCTTTACACGATGTTTTGGATCAGGTCTGAGGAAGGAACCCGACCCGAAACGTCGCCTATCCATGTTCTCCAGAGATGCTGCCCGATCCGCTGAGTTACATGTAAGTATCGCATGCACTTTCCAGAAATCTCGCCGGCAGCAAATCATTGTTGTACTCTCCAGCATCCGTTCCTCAAACTCCTCATTCTGCAACCCAGTGTATTTATTGTGTTGTGGACCCCACCGTTTAAACCCGTTTTCATGCTTCTTAATTAAATCAGGGCATTGGCACATTCCACCGGGAAGTGATTCGTTTCCGTGAACACCTCTTGTCAGTCTAACACCACAAACTGTTGATTCCAAGCTGGGACGTCTCTCTGTGTCGTTTGCTGCCGGCATCGTTACTTCCACGGTCACTTTCGTCCAGGCCCATTTGTTACCGACCTTACAAGCTGGGTGAACGATAGCCCGTTGTCTTTGTTTAATGTGTGGCGTTTTATTGTGCTCTTCAGCCCCGGCAGCAGCACATTCTTTAATAAATGCAACATTTCTTACCGCTTCAACAAGCTTGGCAGTGTAATCCGGACCTGACGTGACGGCGTCCCAATGAATTAGCCGGGGCCACTCCTGCAGAAACCTCCCTCCCTCCCGCCCGCCCACCGAGTCCGACCGCCCCCCTTCAGGTCCCAGCCTGTCACTATGATGGGATCCCACGCTCGTCCGCACATCGGATGCGCTGCAAGTGCCTCCTTATCGTCCAGCTCGCCCCAATTACTACAGAATAAGCTAGGTGTACAATGTCCAAGTTCAGAAACCACACAGAATTGTAACGTGTGGTTTTCTCTAATGCACTCGAGAAATCAGCGGCCGGTTTGCCCTGGGATCGTCAATCACAAAAAAAAGGTCCCCAGCCCCTTTAAAGAGGCACAACTGTTAATGAACGAACCCATAAAAGTGGAAGGACAAAAACAAAACTATCATTGTCCGTTGATTGCAGAAGGATACTGATCTGACAGTGGTCTTTGTGGTTATCTGTTTGATTACGATAGTGTGAAGATCACTAAATAATAGATACCAATACATTCAAACGGGAGTCTGGTGAAAGGTTAGAACGTGTGTGGGATTGGTCACATCACAGAATCGTCTCAGTTAAACACAGCACCAGCAAGAATCCATCAGGCTAAGTCACAGTTTCTCGTACATTCCGTGTTGTCATATGTGTAATTAGGATTTGAATGGGCGATCTTTAATGCCTGCACATTCATAGAAAACAAACAATCCCCAGTGAGACTACAGTGGTCTTACAGTGGTATGTGTTTGCATCACTTATATGCAACAGGGTAATTGGTTTTGCAGACTGACTGTGTATTATATAATGTTCACTGTAAGCATTGTGATTGTTAAAGGGCTAGTTCCTTTGTCAGTTTTCGTGTTGGAAACAACGATGTCTGTGTACTGATGTGTGCAGTACATTTGAATGAAATGTTAACCATCTTAGTTCAGTCAAGCTCAGAGTTATATAGCATGGAAACAGGCTCTTCAATCCAGCTCCTCCATGCCGGCCAAGTTCTTGCTGAGCTAGTGCCATTTGTTAGCTAGTGCTAATACATTTCAGTTAAGGTACATTGTATGGATAGTGGTGAGATACCAGTGGCCAAGCGAAACACTGCCATCTCCACATCAACCCCCAACCTCTGGTAAAATCCATTTGCAATACGTTGGGTGGATGCCATCAGCTGACACAAGGCTATACCAGAGTTGGAACTTTCAAGAAATACCGAGTGTAGTAGGGTGCGGAACACATTTGCTGAGTTGCAATCTTCACATTGGCTAAAATCAAAAACTAATCATTAAAATTGATTTTACCAATTTCCATCCTGGAGTCGTGGGAACGGACTATTTGGCCCACCAAAGCCTTCTCTCAGAGTGTTTCTCGGTATGCACTGTGAAGGCCTTCAATAATACAACTTGATAAAAAAAAGTCACCACTGATCTACGTGATGTTTTATTTTGTCTGAGCTGGGCCCCAATTAAACCCAGATTCAAGGTACAGGTAAAATACAAAATTCCCTCCTACACTGACCATCAAGTACCCATTTACACTAATCCCATTTCTCTCTCCTCACATTGCCCTTAGCTCCCCAGATATTACCACTTTCCTGCACATTCAAGAGAGTTTATTGTCATGTGTCCCTGATAGGACAATGAAATTCTTGCTTTGCTTCAACACAACAGAACATAGTAGGCATGACTACAGAACAGATAAGTGTGTCCATATACCATTATATAAATATATACACACATGAATAAATAAACTGATAAAGTGCAAATAACAGATAATGGGCTATTAATGTTTACAGTTTTGTCCGAGACAAGTTTAATAGCTGTGGGGAAGTAGCTATTCCTGAGCCTGGTCGTTACAGTCTTCAGCCTCCTGTACCTTCTACCTGAAGGTAAACATAGAAACATAGAAATTAGTTGCAGGAGTAGGCCATTCGGCCCTTCGAGCCTGCACCGCCATTCAATATGATCATGGCTGATCATCCAACTCAGTATCCCGTACCTGCCTTCTCTCCATACCCCCTGATCCCCTTAGCCACAAGGGCCACATCTAATTCCCTCTTAAATATAGCCAATGAACTGGCCTCAACTACCCTCTGTGGCAGAGAGTTCCAGAGATTCACCACTCTCTGTGTGAAAAAGGTTCTTCTCATCTCGGTTTTAAAGGATTTCCCCTTTATCCTTAAGCTGTGACCCCTTGTCCTGGACTTCCGTAACATCGGGAACAATCTTCCTGCATCTAGCCTGTCCAACCCCTTAAGAATTTTGTAAGTTTCTATAAGATCCCCTCTCAATCTTCTAAATTCTAGAGAGCATAAACCAAGTCTATCCAGTCTTTCTTCATAAGACAGTCCTACCATCCCAGGAATCAGTCTGGCGAACCGTCTCTGCACTCCCTCTATGGCAATAATGTCCTTCCTCAGATTTGGAGACCAAAACTGTACGCAATACTCCAGGTGTGGTCTCACCAAGACCCTGTACAACTGCAGTAGAACCTCTCTGCTCCTATACTCAAATCCTTTTGCAACGAAAGCTAACATTGCCGGGAGATGAGTGTGTGGCCAGGATGGTGTGGGTCCTTGATGATGCTGGCAGCCTTTTTAAGGCAGCGACTGCGATAGATCCCCTCAATGGAAGGGAGGTCAGAGCTGATGATGGACTGGGCAATGTTTACTACTTTTTGTAGTTTTTCCTCTCCAGGGCGCTCAAGTTGCCGAACCACGATGCAACCGGGCAGCATGCTCTCTATTGTGCACCTGTAGAAGTTAGTGAGAGTCCTCCTTGACAAACCAACTCTCCGTAATTGTCTCAGGGGGTAGAGGCGCTGATGTGCTTTCTTAATAATTGCAACAGTGTTCTCGGACCAGGAAAGATCTTCAGAGATGTGCACGCCCAGGAATTTGAAGCTCTTGACCCTTTCACCCATCAATAGATATAAACAGGACTGTGGGTCCGAATCCTACTCCTTCCAAAGTCCTCAATCAGTTCCTTGGTTTTGCTGGTGTTGAGGGCCAGGTTATTGTGCTGGCACCATACGGACAGTCGCTCGATCTCTCTTCTATACTCTGACTCATCCCCATCAGTGATACGTCCCACAACAGTGGTGTCGTCAGCGAACTTGATGATGGAGTTCACACTATGACCGGCTACGCAGTCATGAGTATAGAGTGAGTACAGCAGGGGGCTGAGCACGCAGCGTTGAGGTGCTCCCGTGCTGATTGTTATCGAGGTTGACACATTTCCACCAATGCGAACAGACTGTGGTCTGAGAATGAGGAAGTCATGGATCCAATTGCAGAGGGATGCGCAGAGACCCAGTTCTGCGAGTTTGGTAACCAGTTTGGAGGGGATGATTGTATTAAATGCCGAGCTGTATTCAATGATTAACAACCTGACATATGAGTTTTTGTTGTCCAAGTGGTCCAGAGCGGAGTGGAGGGCCAGTGAGATCGCATCCACCGTTGATCTGTTGTGGCGGTAAGCGAACTGCAGTGGGTCCAGGTTTTTGTCGAGGTGGGAGTAGATTTGCTCCATGATCAGCCTCTCAAAGCACTTCATCACCACAGGCGTTAGTGCCACTGGTCGATAGTCATTGAGGCACGTCACCTTAGTCTTCTTGGGCATTGGTATAATTGATGCCCTTTTAAAGCAGGTGGGGACCTCAGACCTCAGAAGTGAGAGGTTGAAAATGTCCGTAAAAACTCCAGCCAGTTGGTCCGTTTTTAGAACACGACCGGGTTACCCGATCCGGGTATACCATCAGATCCAGGCGCTTTTCGAGGGTTCACCTCTCTGAAGGATTTCCTGACGTCGGCCTCTGTGACTGAGACTGAACTACCATCACAGCGAATGGGGGCTCGGGAAGGCACATCAGTATTCTCCCTATCAAAGCGTGCGTAAAACGCATTGAGCTCGCCAGTGAGTGATGTTTCGCCGACATTCGAGCTGCCTCCTGGTTTCTAATCACAGGCTTGACAATCATTTCGCTGAACACCTCCGCTCAGTCCGCCTAGACCTACCCGATCTCCTGGTTGCTAAACGCTTTAACCTGCTCCCATTTTCACACTTTTCTGTCCTGAGCCTCCTCCACTGTCAGAGTGAGATCCAATGAAAATTGGAGGATCAACGCCTCATATTTCGCTTGGGCAGCTTACAACCCAGTGGTATGCATATTTATTTCCCTAACTTCAAGTAGCCCTTGCATTCCCCCCCTCTCCAGTTCTCCAACTAGTTCCACTGACCTCCTGATTCAATATTATTGATTGCATGCCCCTTTGTCACCTTCCCCTCAGCTAACAATGTGCCATTCTACATTTCCCCTTTGATCTGTGTTTTCACACCTCATCCTTCCATATCGTCTCCCTCTCCCTCTCCCCTAACTGTCAGTCTGAAGAAGGGTCTCGACTCAAACGTCACCCATTCCTTCTTGCCAGCGATGCTGCCTGTCCCGTTGAGTTACTCCAGCCTTTTGTGTCTATTTTCCCCATAAATCTTATGATTTTTTGCAATTAAAATTTCATCCTCACACATACAGATATCGCACCCAAGATGCCAGTCACATTGGATGATTGTCTTCTGGTAAATATAGACTAATCAGTTCCTGGTGAATTTAGCAACTCATCCATCATCATGGAAATAATCCTGCTGAATTTTAGTTGTAGGCAATAGGTGAAGTAATGCACTGTTGATTGTGTAAGCTCTCAAATTCATGCACTGCATGGCCTCTGTGGTGAACAATATAGCTCACCCCCTCCATGACACACTGGTCAACATGTGGAGTACATTCAGCAACAGACTGGTCCCACCAAGATGCAGTACAGAATGCCACAGGAGATCCTTCTTCCCTGTGTCTATCAAACTGTACAACTCCTCCCCCTTCAATCATGGGGTAGACTGACTTCCCTCCCTGTGAACCTTTGTTGAATTTGTATTGCCAGTATATCCTTGGGAGGCTGGATCTGCATGCAATATTCCAAGTGAGGACTCACACATGCTCTTCATAACTCAAATCGCTCTGCAATAAAGTCCAAACATATTGGTTGACTCGCTTACAAGGACACCCAGTTCTCTCTGACATGAACACCTTTCAATCTGTCACCATGATCTGATTCTTGCTATTTTATTCAACCATGGTGAAAAATCTCATCATTTGCTACGTTAAAATCCCATCGGCCATATCCCCATTCATTCACTTAGAGTGTCTATATTCAATTGGCATCACATCACCACCAGCGATTCTGTATATTCCTCACAACACCATTCAGCTTTGTATCATCTGCACACTTGGATACATTACACTTGATGGCCTTATCCAAATCACTGATATAGACTGTGAACATGCAGGGCCCCAGCACCAATGCCTTTTACAACTAATTAGTCACAGGCTGCAGTCTGAAAATAAACCCGTTTATTCCTACTCTCTATTTTTTGTCTGTTAAACAATCCCCAATCTCACATAGTCTCAATTTATTTATCAAATGTGACAAGAACCCTGTCCCACACATCTCCATTAAACTTTGTCCCTCTCACCTTAAACATAGAAACATAGAAATTAGGTGCAGGAGTAGGCCATTCGGCCCTTCGAGCCTGCACCGCCATTCAATATGATCATGGCTGATCATCCAACTCAGTATCCCGCACCTGCCTTCTCTCCATACCCTCTGATCCCCTTAGCCACAAGGGCCACATCTAACTCCCTCTTAAATATAGCCAATGAACTGGCCTCAACTACCCTCTGTGGCAGAGAGTTCCAGAGATTCACCACTCTCTGTGTGAAAAAAGTTCTTCTCATCTCGGTTTTAAAGGATTTCCCCCTTATCCTTAAGCTGTAACCCCTTGTCCTGGACTTCCCTAACATCGGGAACAATCTTCCTGTCCAACCCCTTAAGAATATTGTAAGTTTCTATAAGATCCCCTCTCAATCTCCTAAATTCTAGAGAGTATTGTAGGTGGTACTGTATTGTAGGTGTAGGTAGGTGTAGGGTCTAGAGAGTATTAAAGTTATGTCTTCTGGTCTTTGACATTTCTATCCTGGGAAAAAGGTTCTGACTGTTTACCCTGTCTATGCCTCTCATAATGTTTATGTATAATAAAATGAAAATGGAAGGTACTATGTTCAGGATAAGGGAGGGTAGCCGAAGTCACCACTCAAGGACTCAAATCATTAACCATCAGCGGTAGGTTTATTTTCCTCGCACAAGGGAAAATATGTCTCAGTCAAAGAATGTGATCCCAAAAACATTTGGATGTAGGATTCTCTGTTACATATTTATATCAGTTCATCAATTATCTTTTATATGTATCCGACATCCAACAGCTTTTGGGACTTCTACAGGGTGAAACCGTGGAGTGCGACCTGTCGAGCTCTGGCCTGTCCCACTTACGTGTCCTTGGCACGCAAATTACGCGACCTCGTGGTCGCGTTGAGCCGAGACGGTCCTGCGAAGGTCGGGCGCAATTCCATGCGTACGCACAGCCGTCTGGAGCGCGTGACATCATTTGAAGATGGACACAAAAGCTGGAGTAACTCAGCGGGACCGGCAGCATCTCTGGAGAGGAATGGAGAATGTTTTGTGTCGAGACTCTTCTTCAGTCTAAAAAGAAGGGTCTTGACCCGAAACGTCACCCATTGCTTCTCTCCAGAGATGCTGCCAGTCCCGCTGAGTTACTCCTGCATTTTATGTCTATCTTCAATTTTCTTGGCCCCGCTGTGGGAGTAGAAGTGGGGGCGGATCCGGACCGCAATGGCCATGAGCCCCAGGCCGAGTTTGGCGATCGTTTGCCTGCTTCTGCTGCTGTTGGAGGTGAGAAGTTGCGTCACGCCAGGGTCTTGGGCCTGACCCACTTTGGCTGTCAGTTCCACGACAGGCCGTTGGTGCGCAAAGATTTTGTTCACTGCAAGAATTTCGGAGCCCCGCGCGATGTCTGGACCGGCCCTGCACAACTCCATTCCCCTTCCCGCCTCTAAGTGGGACAGGCCCCGCATAGCCATACGGTGCCCGTACGCCTCAAGCGACCACGAGGTCAAGTAATTTGCGAGCCAAGGACGCGCAAGTGGGACAGGCCCTTTAGTGACAATAAAATCTTTGAAGTTCTCACAGTTATTTGACCCGAGGGTGGAGTAGGCGGTAGGTGTTGTTTAAGGAGACAGTTTATCTGTTGTAAACAAGGAAACTGTGCATTTAATTACTCAGCTCATTTATCAAGATGGGACATGGACTCGTTGTGTTTCATAAGGTCCAACCAGATTGATTGATGAATGACTAAGCAAGTTAGAGACCAGATATATCTCACATCAACTGGAGTAAAAGTAATTAAGAGGATGCAGTGAACGGTTTGGCTGGCGATGAGAGGATCAAGTCAAGTCAAGTCAAGTTTATTCGTCACATACACATACGAGATGTGCAGTGAAATGAAAAGTGGCAATGCTCGCGGACTTTGTGCAAAAAGACAAACAAACAAACAACCAAACAAACTATAAACACAATCATAAACACACATATTCTTTTACATATTAGCATATTATTTTACATATGTGGAATCTATTATGCAGATTAAGAACTGCAGAAATCTTATGATAAATGGAATGGCACACAACAGATAGACGTCTGAAAATCCTGTTGAAAATATTGGGAAGATCTAATTGTAGATGTTTCGAGAAGGATGGGAGGTTAGAAAGGGGAAGTTGGAGGTGAGTGGATTGAAATGTTAAGTAATCGGTGATAATATTATCAATGATAGAGACAATGGGAACAGATTTTTTAGAACAAAGATGTTTATAGAAAATAGAATGTTAATAGAAAAAAAAAAATCACATTTGGTTAAAGTGCTCATTGTCTGATTTTAATAAAGGCATTTTTATACATTTTGGTTTCGACATGTAGAAATTACAGCAGTGTTTATACATAGTCCCCCCCATTTCAGGGCACCATAATGTTTGGGACACAGCAATGTCATGTAAATGAATGTAGTCATTGCATATCCTTTGCATGCAATGACGGCTTGAAGTCTGTGATTCATGGACATCACCAGTAGTACGGCCATATTTAGCTTATTGGGGGCTTGTATTGGGGGCTAGTACCCTTCAATTTTCTCTTCAGCGTATAAAAGGCATACTCAATTGGGTTCAGATCGGGTCTTCCTTGGCTGCCAGTCCCTTTGCGATTAGTAAGCTCACCAGTGCTCTCTATCTTCTTAATGACGTTCCAAACAGTTGATTTTGGGAAGCTTAAGATTTGACTGATGCCTCTAACAGTTTTATTCTTGTTTCTCACTCATAATGGCTTCTTTGACTTTCATTGGCACAACTTTGGTCCTCCTGTTGATAAACAGTAATAACACTTTCCAAAGGTGATGGAAAGACTAGAGGAAAGACTAGGTGCTGAGAACTCTCTTATACATGCATTAAGGAGGCAATTAAACACACCTGAGCAATTACAAACGTATGTGAAGCCATGTGTCCCAAACATTATGGTGCCCTGAAAGAGCAGGTCTTGTTGTCAGATGTGATGAAGATTAACTTATATCAGAGTGATGGCAAGAGCAAGGTATAGAGGAGAGAAGGAACTGCCCAAGATCCAAAGCATACCACCTCATCTGTGAAACACGGTGGTAGTGGTGTTATGGCCTGGGCATGTATGGCTGCTGAAGGTACTGGCTCACTTATCTTCATTGATGATACAACTGCTGATGGTAGCAGCATAATGAATTCTGAAGTGTATAGACACATCCTATCTGCTGAAGTTCAAACAAATGCCTCAAAACTCATTGGCTGGCGATTCATTCTACAGCAAGACAATGTCAAGTCAAGTCAAGTCACATTTATTGATATAGCACATTTAAAAAACAATTCTCGTTGGCCAAAGCGCTTTACATTTGTTATAGGACTAGTATAAACAAACAAAACTACATACATACATACATATATCCCTCGCTCAGTGGACGTTAGGAAAGGCTTGGGAGTATAGATAAGATTTTAGTCTTGACTTAAAGGAGTCGATGAAGGGGGCAGTTCTGATGGGAAGGGGGATGCTGTTCTAATACTAGCCCCCAATACAAGCATAAGCTAAATATGGCCATACTACTGGTGATGTCCATGAATCACAGACTTCAAGCCGTCATTGCATGCAAAGGATATGCAATGACTACATTCATTTACATGACATTGCTGTGTCCCAAACATTATGGTGCCCTGAAATGGGGGGGGGGGGGGGCTATGTATAAACACTGCTGTAATTTCTACATGTCGAAACCAAAATGTATAAAAATGCCTTTATTAAAATCTGACAATGAGCACTTTAACCAAATGTGATTTTTTTTTTTCTATTACAAATCTCAAATTATGGAGTACAGAGGCAAATAAATAAATGATGGGTCTTTGTTCCAAACATTGTGGAGGGCACTAGTATTTTTCCATTGGGGATCGGTCTGTTAACTCATCAGCCACATTGATCAACGTATAATTGAAAAATTAAAAAATCTGTTCCCATTGTCTCTATCATTGATAATATTATCACCGATTACTTAACATTTCAATCCACTCACCTCCAACTTTCCCTTTCTAACCTCCCATCCTTCTCGAAACATCTACAATTAGATCTTCCCAATATTTTCAACAGGATTTTCAGACGTCTATCTGTTGTGTGCCATTCCATTTATCATAAGATTTCTGCAGTTCTTAATCTGCATAATAGATTCCACATATGTAAAATAATATGCTAATATGTAAAAGAATATGTGTGTTTATGATTGTGTTTATAGTTTGTTTGGTTGTTTGTTTGTTTGTCTTTTTGCACAAAGTCCGCGAGCATTGCCACTTTTCATTTCACTGCACATCTCGTATGTGTATGTGACGAATAAACTTGACTTGACTTGACTTGATCCTCTCATCGCCAGACAAACCGTTCACTGCATCCTCTTAATTACCTTTACTCCAGTTGATGTGAGATCTGGTTTCTAACTTGCTTAGTCATTCATCAATCAATCTGGTTGGACCTTATGAAACACAACGAGCCCATGTCCCATCTTGATAAATGAGCTGAGTAATTAAATGCACAGTTTCCTTGTTTACAACAGATAAACTGTCTCCTTAAACAACACCTACCGCCTACTCCACCCTCGGGTCAAATAACTGTGAGAACTTCAAAGATTTTCTTGTCACTAAAGGGCCTGTCCCAGGGTCTTGGTGAGACCACATCTGGAGTATTGCGTACAGTTTTGGTCTCCAAATCTGAGGAAGGACATTATTGCCATAGAGGGAGTGCAGAGACGGTTCACCAGACTGATTTCTGGGATGTCAGGGCTGTCTTATGAAGAAAGACTGGATAGACTTGGTTTATACACTCTCGAATTTAGGAGATTGAGAGGGGATCTTATAGAAACTTACAAAATTCTTAAGGGGTTGGACAGGCTAGATGCAGGAAGATTATTCCCGATGTTAGGGAAGTCCAGGACAAGGGGTCACAGCTTAAGGATAAGGGGGAAATCCTTTAAAACCGAGATGAGAAGAACTTTTTTCACATAGAGAGTGGTGAATCTCTGGAACTCTCTGCCACAGAGGGTAGTTGAGGCCAGTTCATTGGCTATATTCAAGAGGGAGTTAGATGTGGCCCTTGTGGCTAAGGGGATCAGGGGGTATGGAGAGAAGGCAGGTACGGGATACTGAGTTGGATGATCAGCCATGATCATATTGAATGGCGGTGCAGGCTCGAAGGGCCGAATGGCCTACTCCTGCAGCTAATTTCTATGTTTCTAAATACTTCTTGGCAAACTGTAACCTAGCCATCCTATTTTTGCGGCTAACCAGTGGTTTGCATCTTGCAGTGTAACCTCCGTATTTCTGTTCATGAAGTCTTCTGCGGACAGTGGCCATTGACAAATCCACACCTGAAGAGTATTTCTGATCTGTTGGACAGGTGTTTGGGGATTTTTCTTTATTAAGGAAAATCCTTCTGTTATAAGCTGTGGAGGTCTTCCTTGGCTGCCAGTCCCTTTGCGATTAGTAAGCTCACCAGTGCTCTCTATCTTCTTAATGACGTTCCAAACAGTTGATTTTGGGAAGCTTAAGATTTGACTGATGCCTCTAACAGTTTTATTCTTGTTTCTCACTCATAATGGCTTCTTTGACTTTCATTGGCACAACTTTGGTCCTCGTGTTGATAAACAGTAATAAAGCTTTCCAAAGGTGATGGAAAGACTAGAGGAAAGACTAGGTGCTGAGAGCTCTCTTATACCTGCATTAAGGAGGCAATTAAACAGACCTGAGCAATTACAAACGTATGTGAAGCCATGTGTCCCAAACATTATGGTGCCCTGAAATGGGGGGACTATATATAAACACAGCTGTAATATCTACATGGTGAAACCAAAATGTATAAAAATGGCGTATAATAAAATCTGACAATGTGCACTTTAACCCCATGTGATTTTTTTTCCTATTACAAATTTCAAATTGTGGAGTACATAGACAAATAAATAAATGATGTGTCTTTGTCCCAAACATTATGGAGGGCTCTGTAAAGGAAAATGCTGGTATAATCAGAAAATTCAGCAACATTGGTAGAAAGAGAAAGAGAGTTAACATTTCAGATCAATGAGTCTTACTCTGAAGTGGAAGAGTAAGACAATTGCAGGAAGTGTAGAGGTGGAAAGAACACAGAGTGAGGGGCAAGGTTGGTTGGGTGACACAATTGCTTTAGGTGCTATCAATGAGAATGAAATGAATGCTTTTTAACCATATTCAATCAGACTGGAAAAGTGTAAACAGAGGAATCAGAGTTAGCCAGAGTAAGATAAGCAGCATGTTGAAACTGTCAACACAGCAGTTTCTGGAAATCAAATTAAAAGACAGAATGCTGGAGATAGGTAAATAAGGTATCATTTGACTGAGCTGCAAGATTAACTCTGCTTCAACTTCCAAAGATGCTACCTGGCTTGCTTAGTCCCCAAACATTTTCTGTTTTTCTTTCAGATTTCCAGCATCTCCAATTTTGTGCCTTTCACATAACCCAAGTCTTCTGAGACAATGAAACACACATGCTGATCAGCCCACCATGCTGATGATCAAATATCTATGACACTAATTCCAGTTCCCAGCAAGCAGGTCACAACCTTCTCTACCATGGGTTTTCAAATGCTAATCTATGTTTAAACTTTCTGAAAGTAAATAGGTAACATACTTTGTACCTTCTCTGGCAGTGTTTCCATTTTTAAATTATCCACGGGTGAAAACAAAACCTTCTTCATATCTCCTCCAATGTCCAACTGCTCTGCTTAAAACTATAGCTTCTGGTTATGGACATCTCTTCTTCTGGGAGAAATCTCTCGCAAACTAACCCAAGTCTCTCCCTCATAATTTTGCTCATCTCAATCAGGTCACCTCTCTGCCTTTTCTACTACAAAGAAAACAAAATCATCCTCATCACACTCTCTGATAGCTGAAATGCTCAGCTATTTTCAGCTCTCCAAACATGCCGCTAACTAGTTGTTTTTTCTTTATTCAACGCTGATTTTGGACTGATACAAGGAAAATTTCATTATCTATGCGTAATTATGCTCCTATTAATCTTGTATCACTCAATCTGGTCCATCCTCAGCCTCTTCCCCTCTATGGAAAATAAACCCAATTATTTTCCTCCTCATAGCTGAAATCAGGCAATATCAGGCAATGTTGTGGCGAATCACTTCTGCATCATCCTACAATCAAGTCCCTCCTATAGTGTGGTGACAAATAATGTACACAGAAATATTGTACACTAGTCGTGGCCCAGCCAATGTTATATCAAGTTGTACCATAACCTATCTCCTCTTGTTGGAAGCCACACCTAATAAAAAGCAAGTATTGACGACTTATTTACATGCACTGCCACCTTCTGGGCAGTTTGCACATTTACACAATATACCTCTACTCCTCAATATTTCCTTGGACCCTACCATTCATGATGTATTAATCCTTCTTAAAATGCATCCTGTTAACCTAGCATTTCTACCATTCTGTCTCATTATGATCAGATTCCTGGACTGACTTTGTTTTTATTCTAATCTGTCTGAAGGAGGGTTTCGGCCCGAAACGTTGCCTATTTCCTTTGCTCCGTAGATGCTGCTGCACCCGCTGAGTTTCTCCAGCACTTTTGTCTACCTTTGTTTTTATTCTAGCTGGGCTATCACCTTTTGCCCCTCAATTGTACATCTGCTCTATCATAGAATCCACATACGGTCATACAGCATGGAACCAGGATCTTTGTCCCAATCTGTCCACACCATCCTTCAACTAATCTCACACTAATCACAATTTATTCTCAAACTCGGCTAAATACTTCTGGCAATTTACAGCAGCCAAATAACCTACCGATCCACAGGTCTATGGGACGTGGTATGAGAACAGAGCATCCAGATGAAACCCACAAGGTCAAAGGGAGATTGTGCAAACTCCACATAGACAGTGCCGGGATCAGAATCAAACCCAGGTCTTTGGAGCTGTGAGGCAGCGGTTATATCAGCTGCACCACTGTGTCACCTCAGTACACCAATCTCCTGCCAGGTTAATTTAAAACCTTCCTAAATGCACTAACAAACCTCTCCATAAGAATGTTTGGACTCATTTTGGTTTGAGGCAAACCATCAAACATGTACATCACACCTTCACCATAAATGGTCCCAATAATCAAGACATATTAAACTCTCTCTCGTTCATATCCCTTATATTCAGCTAATTTATCCACTTATTATTATACTCACTTACACGTGGCACTGGAATTAATTCAGGGATTGCAACCTCTGCTACCTTAATCTGCTACCTTGTTGCATAAATTCATGTTGTTAGATTAAATCCCATGTTTTAACCCACGGCATTAGCAAAGATAGTTCTGCTGCAATGTGATAGTAGTGTTCCTAAGAAACCTCATCTTATGGAAAATAACATTATAAGGGCAATTGTGTCCATGGTGGTTAAAATGGATAGGGGCTAGAGAGTTTCAGACTCACAATAAAAGTTATTTTACCTGCAGGATTTGCAAAGATAAAGCTTTTTTATAAACACTGAGTTTATTGTCATTACAGCATGCTAAAATACTAAAGTCTGTATGTTATATTGTTTAATAGAGCATAGTTGCACAGTGTTAATAATGATTGCCAGTCAATTTCAATGCGATCGAGGTGAAACTAGCTGCTGGGTTCAAGACACAATGGCGACTGATTACTGCGGGGATGTTGTACGATAACGTCCCCCCACCCACTCTGTTTAAATCCAAATCAGCTAGTTTTCTGCCTGTTAATTTCCAAAATAACTCTTTAGTTCCTGATTGAAATCAAATTATAAGCCATTCGGCCAGCGTAATACACATGGTGTTGCCCATTTCATCACCCAGAGAGTTGTGAATTTGTGGAATTCTCTTCCACAGAAGGCAGTAGAGGCCAATTCACTGGATGAATTTAAAAGAGAGTTAGATAGAGCTCTAGGGGCTAGCGGAATCAAGGGATATGGAGAAAAGGCATTCAATGTTACTGATTGTGGCTGATCAGCCATGATCACAATGAATGGCGGTGCTGGCTCGAAGGGCCAAATGGCCTCCTTCTGCATTTATTTTCTATGTTTCTATATTATATCCAATCTGTGCTATGGAAACACATGTTATTATCAGAAACACGTATACTAATATGAACCAGTAGTCCTGGCCATTTATTTCCTCTATTAGAATACCGTGCAGCTGCTTTGTTGCATCCTGGTCCCTGGAAACATTCACATTTACGGCTGCAAAAACATCTATCTATACCTCTCAGTCCAGATCCTACCACCATTGTTGTCCTTGGCGTCTCACTCCTCCCTCTTTTCACCCTTCTTCAATCCATGTTGCATGCTTTTTGCAGGCCCGCCTCCCGGCCACGACTCAGCGCGTGCCCCAGGTTGTTGTCCGGGGTTGCCAGGGCGACTCCGGGGATGTCGGAGCTGCACGAGGCGGCGGCGGCGGGAGACACCGACCTGGTGGAGGAGATCCTGCACAGAGGCTCTTGCGACCCGAGCATGAAGGATCCGGACTGGAGTGACCGTACCCCGCTCCACTGGGCGGCGGCCAAAGGTCGGCAGCGCCACCCTATGCCCTGCCTCCCAACCCCGCACCCCTGCGCTGCGGGTTCTGCACCCACCTCCACGCCCAGCAACTTCCCCCACTCCAGTCCCAGAGTCGCTCGCTGTTTCTCTCCCTGGAACTACGACGATAGACACAAAATGCTGGAGTAACTCAGCGGGTCAGGCAGCAGCATCTGGAGAGAAGGAATGGGTGACGTTTCGGGTCGAGACCCACCTGTCTTCAGACTTCTGTCTTCAGTCTGAAGAAGGATATCGACTCGAAATGTCACGCATTCCTTCTATTCAGAGATGTTGCCTGCCCCGCTGAGTTACTCCAGCATTTTGTGTCTATCTTGTTTCTTTCTCTTTCTCTCTATCTCTACCTCGTCTAGAAAGATGCAGTCTGCCCTGAGAATGCCTTGCCCACTTAATCCCTGATACCCACCACAGTTACTGCGAAAACACAAAGTGTTGGAGTAACTCAGTGGGTCAGGCAACATCTACGGAAATGTGTTGGAAGGAACTGGTGCTGGTTTAAAGCGAAGAGAGACAAAATGCTCAAGTAACTCAGCGGGCCAGGCAGCATTTCTGGAGAGAAGGAATGGATGACGTTTCAGTTCTGAAGAAGGGCCTCAACTCCAAACATCACCCTTTTTTCCCCTTTGAGAATAGGGAAGATTCAAACAAGAGGACATGACTTCAGAATTAAGGGACAGAAGTTTAGGGGTAATATGAGGGGGAACTTCTTTACGCAGAGAGTGGTGGCGGTGTGGAATGAGCTCCCAGTGGAAGTGATGGAGGCAGGTTCATTAGTATCATTTAAAAATAAATTGGATAGGCATATGGATGAGAAGGGAATGGAGGGTTATGGTACGAGTGCAGGCAGGTGGGACTAAGGGGAAAAAAATTTGTTCGGCATGGACTTGTAGGGCCGAGATGGCCTGTTTCCGTGCTGTAATTGTTATATGGTTATATGATCACCCTTCTTCAGACTCCTTTCTCTCCAGAGATGCTGCATGTCCCGCTGAGTTACTTCATCATTTTGTGCCTAACATCTATGGAGAGAATGAATAAGTGACGTTGCTGATACTGACAAAGTGAATTACCCAAAGTTGTAGATTTCCACATTGAATCTGGAAGGCTGCAAGATGGCCAGATGGACGATGAGGTGTAGGACCTCATTGTATAGTGTAGGAGGCCAGGAGCATGGAATTAAAGTTCCAGGCAATGGAAAACGCAGATTCACTTCTGAGGACTGAATGCAAGTGTTGTGCAGAGTGGCACCTCAATCTTCGTTTGGCTTCTCAAATGTAGAGAAGATCAAATTGTGAGTACACCAGATTGGAAGTAATGCAAGTGAATGGTCTTTGACTAGAACAGTTAATTCTGTTTCTCTCTCTCTGTAGATGCTGCCTGATCCACAGCGTTTCCAGGATTTTTTGTTTTTTTATTTCAGATTTCCAGCATCTGCAATTTTTTGACTTTCCATCACATGTTGAAGGATTTAAGAATTTTTGTTTTGTTCACCTTACCCAGTTAACCATTCCAGACATTTGTCAGATTTTGAAAGCAATATTGCTTCCTGACATATTTTTAAAATTCATTTTGGATATCTGTTTATTCTCTAGCAAATACATCTATTTAAAATGTTGTAAAGAAAAGCTTATCATAACAATATCATATCAATTTCATCACATTTTCCTTTGAACTGAATACACTCAATTACTTTTTTTTGCATTGTATGCTACTTTTGGGTGTTTCCCTTGTTCCTTAGTAACCAAATTTGAACATAACCAAGTAAAAACCTTTTCTCCCAGAGAGTTGTGAATTTATGGAATTCCCTGCCACAGAGGGCAGTGGAGGCCAAATCACTGGATGGATTTAAGAGAGAGTTAGATAGAGCTCTAGGGGCTAGTGGAGTCAAGGGATATGGGGAGAAGGCAGGTACGGGTTATTGATAGGGGACGATCAGCTATGATAACAATGAATGGCGGTGCTGGCTCGAAGGGCTGAATGGCCTCCTCCTGCACCTATTTTCTATGTTTCTATTCAACATATGGTACTCAAGCAATATGTAACCTGGATTAATAATTTGGATTACTCCAGGGCAGAAGACATAAATTGGATTGTTGGTAGGAATGTTAGTTCTGTTCTTAAAAAAATATTTATGTGACCGTGCAAGCATAATTAGAAATTTGTCATATGGTTTTGAAGGACAAATCACATGGTATTGCTGCATTGGTTGCTCTATTTACTTTGGTTTTTGCACTGTCATGGTCTTAGAATAACTGAGTTTTTTGTATATTTATTGTTGTTATGCATGTTGCACCAAATAACCTGTAAAGCTGCTGCAAGTAAGGATTTCTTTGTTCCAGTTCACATTTAGTGCATTTGACAAATAATCACGTGATACTTGTAAACCACTAGGGTGCTCTCTTGGCTTGCTTTTTTTTGTTTATTGTGCTTCAGGGGTTTTCTGTGGATCTATACACCTTTCCTGTTTTTAAATCTATCTTTTTTGCTCATTGTTTTTCAAATGGTGCAGACTAATTAAATTTGTACAAACATTGTTGCTCTTATGAAGCAAAAACTACTTCATGCTAAATATATCTAAGATGCACCAAATTATAGTTTTTGGATTTCCCCCCCACCTTGTCTACTCATCAAAAACCAAATGCTTTGAACTAAAGATTGTTTTGAAATAGAAATTATTGGATTCTATTAATTATACTGTGATATTTATTTCTCAGGCAGTTAAATACAGTGCACATTCCCTGTATCCCTTAATCCAACGTTGAATTACCCTTAGCTATTTTTCAGTATTAATTAGAATATAAAGGTTTCCATGCTTTATGTAAATTATTAATTTGGAATTTTTGACAGGAAAAGCAGACATGGTGAAAATCCTTATTGCAAATGGATCTCGACCTTGCTTGAGGACAGCTACTGGATGGACTGCAGCACATTTTGCTGCAGAATCTGGCAAACTTTCTGTCCTTCGAATGCTGCATTCACTGCATGCTCCTGTTGACAAAGCAGATTTGTATGGAGACACTCCCAGAAGAATTGCAGAGATATATGGTCAGGGAGATTGCCTTAAGTTTCTTGAAACGTAAGTAGTTTCCTGAAAATATTGTAAAATAGGTTTGCAGTGTTTGTGATGATAAAAGTTAACATCTTCAGCTAACCATAACTCGATTTGATGAACCACTGAAAGTCAATTTGCAGATGGGTAAAAATATAGAATATTGTGAGATAATGCATAAATCAATTAACCAGATTGCACTTTTGAGGAAACATTACAGAGCCAAATCCAATGAGCCAGATTACACAAGTGCCAGATGGCAGTTCAGAAATGCATTCAGCAGCATTTATTGGATTTCTATATCTACACAACGTTGTGCAAAGTATGGAATGCATTGGAGGTCAGATGGCTTTGGCCATGCACCTTTGGCAATACATTCAGATGAGGGGAAGTATTCACTTCCTACCTGTCTCCTTAGCTTTATGCTAATGATTGCTGATACATCTATGTATTTGAATAATCCTGTGAACCTTCATTAAAAAGGAGGTGTTTCTTTTCTTAACTTTTAATTCATTTGCATGGGTAATTACGTTAATTAATTTTTAAAAGATTGTTGATCATTTAAATCATTTTCAACTGATCTTAGATGTTCAGAAATGCTGAAAAGGCCTTCTGACAGCTATGGGTAGGGCCATAGATTCCACTGGGTGCTGCCAGATTGTCACTGACAGCCCGCTACACTTTTGCAGAATGATTGCAGCAGCTCATTTGGCTCATTGGATGCAGCTCATTTGTAGCCACATAGTTCCAAAAGGTAAGTGCAGCTGTACTTCTTGCAAGATCAAATGGAAGGCATGCTTGACCCTCATGGAAATATGCGAGTTCAGTATTCCGACTGCGCATGCCCAGGTCATAGGTCATTCGCTATAAACATTCTCATTAGCTGTGAATCTGCATGGGTGCAGGCCTGCATTTCGTCCGTGGTCGGGTCCGGGTCTCCGGCATCGGTTGCTGTTGAGTTGCTGCTGGGCCATCCCCGTCCCCTCCCGGGTGGCCCATCCCTATCCGGGGGTGTCCCGGGTGGCCCTGGGCTGGCGGGGTGGTGATGCGGGTGGGAGGCGTTGGCTCCGGTTCTGCTCCGGCTCCTGGGGGGCCGTCGGCTGCGCCTCTCGCCTTGTCAGTGTCTGTTGGTTGGCCCCCTCGGTGCCGGCGGGGACCGAGCGCCGGTTATCGGCCGCTGTCCCATCGGTTTGGGGATGTCGGTTAGCCTGGCGGGGTTGAGCTGGGGTTGGTGCTTCTCCCCGCTGGTTGCGGGCTTGGGCGCGCTGCTGTTCCAGGCCGGTGTCCCGTCGATCCGGAAGTGTCTGGCCCTCTCCCAGGCGCGTATGGGACACTCGGTGTGGGGGTGGGGGGGGTGGGGGGCGGTCCAGTGGTGGTTCGACAGCACTTGCAGTGCCAGGGACCCAGATTCGATCCTGGCAGCGGTTGAGGCGTGGATCTGTGTGCGCTCAGAATGTCTCCCCGCCGGTCCAGTCTCCCCCCCCCCTCCCCCGTCTCTCACTCGCATCTGCCCCCTCTATCTCGCTGTTACACCCCGCTCTCCCGCTACCTGGGACCCTCGTTCCTCAGATTAAATATATTTTTACACATAATTCATGAATTAAGATTAAAATGTATACACAGTTTATACAGTCATTGCTTTGTTAGCTTTTTCTTTATAGCGAGTGACCTTTGACAAATCCCATGGTTCCTTGCATTTCTCAGAATACCGAACTCGCTTATTGCACAAAAGACTTCCAAATGGCATTTCATAATGGTAATAACATTGATCAAATAAACATTAATAATGTTTTATGAGAATTATTTGAGCAAATTATCCTTTTTATTAAACATGCATCAGTTACAATTTCTCTTTTGGTTTCAGAGCTGAAAGAGAGAGCTTGAATTACAGAAGAGTTGCTGAGATGAAAGGCATTTTTTTAGATGAGACAGACGAAGAGTGGGAAAATCTGAAAGAAAGTGAAATGGCTGAAAGGAGGAAAGTTGCCAATAACATGAATGATGTTACATGTAAACCTCAGCAAAGGCAGACACACTATATTCACAAGACACCAGTCAATAAAGTGCCTAAGAAAGGAAAATTACCAAAAATAAATACTTTTGCAAAAAAGATGTAAAATAAAATGGTCTTCAGGTCAGAGAAACATGTAATCTTATGACCTGAATTTGTTTAAAATTAGTTAGATTTGGATTGAACCAAGAACAACCTCCAAAGCACAAATTGATCAGTGATTTTATATTGCATAGAAACACATCCTTATTCCTGTCGACTTTCCACTGAACCTAATCAACTGCTGCTGTAGCTTAACATCAGTGAGCCTGGAATTTTCACGAAAATGTTATTAATTGCCAGGTTGGTTTAGTTTAGTGTAGAGAAACAGCAAGGAAACAGGTCCTTGGACCCACTGCGTCCACGCCGATCATCGATAACCCGTTTACACTAGTTCTGTATTGTTCCAATTTCACATTCACTCGCTAGACACCAGGAGCAATTTACAGAGGCAAATCAAACTACAGACCCACACATCTTAGGGATGTGGGAGGAAATGGGTGTAGCCAGAGGAAATGCCCTCAGCCACCAGGAGAACTGCACCACTGTCCAGACCCTGTTTTGTCAATGAAATATTGTTTAAAATATTGCTATTTCCAAGACATGGAAGCCTGTTACATAGTTTTGCCCTCTTACAAAAGATTAGCTGTTGACATTTCAAGATTCTGCCAGATACTGGGCAAGGGTAGACTTCTACCATAAACATAATGCAGTGCAGCTCAATGCCACATGGTATTTACACAACTGAAATCTCTATTGTGGCAGAGCAATTTTCTTTCTTATTAATACAGACACGTAGCCAACACGTAGCCAACTGGACCTTTGATAAACTTTTTTTTAAGAAGGAACTGCAGATGCTGGAAAATTGAAGGTAGACAAAAATGTTGGAGAAACTCAGCGGGTGAAGCAGCATCAATGAGCGAAGGAAATATGCAACGTTTCGAGTCGAAACCCTTCTTCAGACTTTGATAAACTTGTTAGTTAGGGAGGGCCAAGCTGATGAAGTTGACATCTCAATGCAAAGACACCTAATCTGTTTAATATTGGAAGTGGAGGAGGTGCAGCAGAGGCACTTGGCTTTGAAACCATGGCAGATAGCATTGACAGAAACAAGCTAGTATTGTTTATATTTCCTAAATTAAAAACACCATAAAATGAAGGATCCCGGCACTTGCCAGAATTGCTTAACCCTTGTCAGCTGAACTTTACAGGCTTTGATTGGCGCCAGCCAGGCTAGGCCAGACTGATATGCAGGATGGTAAAGGGTCCAGGTGTTCTCCCTGTTTCTCTTAAGTTGATAACATGTATAAACTAACCTCAAATGCATAATTTCTGTTGGGTCGCTGCAAAAGCATTGTAAACAGTATACATAATGTAAGACGGTCACCCTGTTAATTGATGATTGGTCGAACTGTTGAGTCTTGGAGAAATTGTTTGAATCTCAGGGCACATGTTTCAATGTTGGTTCTAGTTAGTTTCCTTCGAGAGCTTTCTTTCTTATTGAATGTAACACGAGGTTCAGCGTCGATCTTCTGGGAGAGCGCGTGGGACTGCGTGAACCTCTGTAGTGTCTGTCTGAGCGAGGCCAGGAGGGCTTGAACAGGCAGATATGGGGATCGAACCCGTGGTGGGATTGGTACAGTAGTTGAACTGTAATGCGCTTTTGCTAAAATAAAATGGAGTTGTTTCAAGTGCGTGAGTCAGTGTTTTGATTGAAACTAGACTTGGGGGGGGGGGGGGGGGGGGGGGGGGGGGGGGGGGGGGGGGGGGGGGGGGGGGGGGGGGGGGGGGGGGGGGGGGGGGGGGGGGGGGGGGGGGGGGGGGGGGGGGGGGGGGGGGGGGGGTGGGGCTTAGAAACGAGCAATTTATATTGGGGGCTCATCCAGATCTTAAAAGACGCCCAAACACAAGTTTGCGATGAAGGGTGTTGAGCCGTTTCGATCGCGAGTGCAGAAATCGGGCCCACAGTGCAGTTTTCGCATTGATTTTCAGCACTTTGTGTGTCATAGCATAGAAAATAGGTGCGAGAGGAGGCCATTCGGCCTTTTGAGCCAGCACCGCCATTCATTGCGATCATGGCTAATCATCCCCAATCAATAACCCGTGCCTGCCTTCTCCCCATATCCCTTGATTCTACCAGCCCCTAGAGCTCTATCTAACTCTCTTAAATCCATCCAGTAATTTGGTCTCCACTGCCCTCTGTGGCAGGGCATTCCCCAAATTCACAACTCTCTGGGTGAAAATGTTTTTTCTCGCCTCAGTCTTAAATGACCTCCCCTTTATTCTAAGACGGTGGCCCCTGGTTCTAGACTCGCCCAACATTGGGAATATTTTTCCTGCATCTAGCTTGTCCAGTCTTTTTATAAATTTATATGGTTCTATAGGAACCCCCTCATCCTTCTAAACTCCAGTGAATACAAGCCTAGTCTTTTCAATCTTTCCTCATATGACAGTCCCACCATCCCAGGGATTGATCTTGTGAACCTACGCTGCACTGCCTCAATCACAAGGAGTCGGAGCGGATAGATCATTCGCGGGCTTGGGAAAGGGTCTAATCGAGATCATTCGAACAGAGTGTAGCAAGCATGCCTTTGGGTTAGGGGCCCATTAAACCAGGGTGGTTTAGAGGCCCTGCTGGGGTTGGGTTAGAGACCCTTTCCTGAGTTAGAGGCCCAAAACTTTGATCGTAGTTGGCAGACTGCAGCTGCTTTAACGAGAGCCAAACACGCTTCATCGGGCGAGGTGTGGCCCAGGGTTAAACTAGATATCCGAATTGTTGGGGTATTAAAATACAGGTCTTGTCTTCGATCGGATCATTGCAGGGAGCGCTAATTGAAACGGTGCGCTCTGAAAAACGGCATTGATAACTCACAGCGAGAAGTGGCTAGGTGCTGAATCCTCCGTGCCCAACAGAGAGGAGTGTCTGTGTGAAGGTATCTGAGTCTCTCGTTGAAGTGACGGACGAAGAACCTCGAGAAGGTACTGGGCTTGGATCGACAGAGTGGATTGGCCGAAATATTCCAGTTTGTTCAAGAATTCAACTGGGCAATTTTACTATAAGGCAATTGGCAAACCCGAATAATTACCAAAAGCAAAATTTGTCTAATTTTACCAGGCCCCAAGGAAGGTTGTTATCCACTTTACGTCATCATCTGGGGAGTGAGGTATATGAGAATGTGAACCCTCAAGTATGGGCGGAGGACACTGCTCAGGTAGGATGCGTGAACATAAATCCCATCCGTGTAACTCTCCAGAAAGGGGTAACACTTCCTTCAATCCAACAATATCCTTTGAAACTACAGGCCATCAACAGCATAGATAAATTAATTTGGGGTTTGCTAGAACAAGGAATATTGGTGAAGTGCCAATCTAGCTGTAATACCCCTATTCGTGCCGTTCCAAAACCGGGAAAGGAGGGTCAGTACAGACTCGTACAAAACTTAAGGGAAATCAATTCTGCTGTAGAACCACTTCATGCCCTAGTGCCAAATTCTGCCTATATCCTAGCCCAAATACTGGCTGAAGCCAAAGTATTTTCGATAGTAGACTTATAACATGCTTTCTTTTCTTTTCCTGTTCATGAAGACAGCCAATATTTGTTTGCCTTCACATATAGGGGCCAACAATATACCTGGACCAGGTTGCCTCAAGGATTTGTCAACGCACCTGTTTTATTTTCCAGGTGTCTGCAGGATCAGCTAAGTACTTTAAAGTTTAAAATGAATCCAACATTAGTGCAGTGCATTGATGACCTATTGGTGGCTAGTAAAGATTAATCCAGTAATCGGGAAGATACTGCACAACTACTAAATCATCTGGCCAATCTAGGATATGTGGTCTCCCCATCAAAAGTACTGGTAGCTCAGGAGAAAGTAGAATTTCTAGGGATTATAATTTAAGTCACCGGAAGAAGTCTTGAGAAGAGCAGACTCAAACCTATCTGTGAATTTCCAATCCCAAAAGAAGCCAAACAAATGAGGCAATGGCTGGGCATGGTTAATTATTGCAGATACTGGATTCCAATTATAGGTCTAGAAACCAAGGAGCTAACACTGTATACCAGCAAGGAGGGTGAATTTAAACTCACAAAAGAGGCACAGGAAGCATTTGAGAACTTGAAAAGATCTTTGATGCGATCCCCGGCCATTATACGATCATCTGTTCCAGCTGTATTGTACAATTCTATCTGACTGTGCCACTTTCGTACCAACTCAAAAGCATGGGAATAGACATAGACCAGATGCATATTACTCCTCCAAATTAGATCTAATAGCTAGGGGACATCCTCTTTGCACTCAACTATTAACTGCAATTTACAATAGTTTCCAATCGGCTGCTAATTTGACACTCCAGCAGGAAATTGTAGTGTACAGTTCACATTTGGTATCGGCATCGTTGGGGCAGCTTCAAACTCAGCATTTGACAGTGGCCCGCCAAAATAAGTATGAGATCTATTTGTTGAACAATCCAAAATTGCAGTATAAACACTGTACATTAATTAACCCAGCCTCTTTTCTTATTTCACCCCCAGAAGAGCGAGCAGAAGCAGGAAACAACTGTCTATTTGTTATAGAGGAGGAAACATCAGTAAGAGAGGGCTTGAGGGATGTACCCATGGAAGACCCTGACATCACATTATCTGTGGATGGTAGTGCATCCATTGGACCGCGAGGTGAGAGGTTGTCTGGGTATGCAATTATTAATCAATAGACGGAGATTGTAGAAGCAGCTGCCTTTGAGTCACCCTATTCAGCACAACAAGCTGAATTACTCACTTTAATTCGAGCTTCTATTATTGGGGAAAATCTAAAAGTAAATATTTACACTAATTCTCGATATGCATTCGGGGTGGTGCATGATTTTGGACAATTATGGAAAAATAAGGGATTTCTAACCTGCAGGGACTCAAATGTCACACAAACAATTGGTGACAAATTTATTTAAGGCCTTAATGCTACCCAGACAAATCTCTGTAATAAAATGTAGTGTTCATATTAAAGGACAGACCCCAGTAGACATTGGAAATCATAATGCCGATTTAGTAGCTAAGAAAGTATCATGGGAACATAAGGTGGTGGTACATAAAATGATGAGTTCCCCTCGAAAGGTTAATGCTAACCATCTAGGAAATTACCTAATCGGAAAAGAAACTAGTATAAGGGAGAACCCCTAGACAAAGAACGAAGCCAATATAGTAAAGAGTCAACCTAGTAAAGAGCTAACATAGTAGAGAATCAACACAGTAACAAGTTAACATAGTAAGAAGACATACATAAATAAGAAGGGGTACTGCAGGAGAGACTTAGTAAATTAGGGGGAGAACTTGAATGAGTATAGGAATAGCAGACCGATGCATATTTGACCGATGGATTTGAATTGTTTAACCCCGGATGGTAAAGCGGCTTCTGTTATCAAGGGGGAAAGAAATTGTCCCTGGATTCGGCAGTCTTGATTGGATTTATGATGATGATTTGGTAGCATATGGAAATTGATTGTTAACATTTGAACAGTTGGGAATTTCACAGGAATTGGAATGGAATTGTATTATCAGCTACAATGCTGTGGAATGGGGATGAGATGGACTGAAATTTGAAATAGTAAATTGAAGGCTGAGACTGAATTTGGTTAAATTGGACCATTTATCATGGTTTTCTTTCAATTAGTCATGTCTATAGGGAAATCTGGACTGAACCCAGCTGAAATGTATATGATTACCCGTCATCAGATATACATATTATAACATTGTGTGAGTATGAAGAAGGCTAATTAGTGTTGATCCTAGAATAATAAAGTATATATTAGGGAACAGAATAGGAATAGGGATCAAGTAATAGGGTAATAGAATAGTTTCGAATAGGGATAGTATTGCAGAACTATAGCGAATGTATGGGAAAGCACGAGTGCATGATAGTAACTTGCTTTGTCCCAAGTTTTTCAAGATGTTTAGGTTTAGGTTCGACTGAGGAAGGTGATGGAAGACTGGGCAGCAACACGGATGGAGGGAATTCACACCCACAAAAGGGAGGTGAAGACTCATCAGATGCTTGACAAGATTCTGGGAATAAACATCATCATCTTGTGTTGCTGATAGATGGGAAATATAATGGACACATGTATGTATATCTGATTGTTTAGTTATCATTTATGATGAAGGTTATCATGAATGATAAAACGGGGAAATGTTAATATTGGCTAAATTAAAGACACCATAAAATGGAGGATCCCTGCACTTGTCAGTATTGCTTACCCCTTGTCAGCTGAACTTTACAGGTTTTGATTGGCGCCAGCCAGTCTAGGCTCAGATTGATATGCAGGATGGTAAAGGGTCCAGGTGTTCTCCCTGTTTCTCTTAAATTGATAACATGTATAGTGGTTTACAAACTAACCTTAAATGCATTATTTCTATTGGGACACTGCAAAAGCATTTTACAGTATACATAATGTTGCAAGACGGTCATCCTGTTAATTGCTGATTGGTCAAACTGTTTAACCTTGGAGAAATTGTTTGAATCTCAGGGCACACGTTTCAATGTTTGATCTTGTTAGTTTCCTTCGACAGCTTTCTTTCTTATACAATGTATTGAGCGGTTGTATTATTGGGTTAGGGGAATGTGTGTTATGTATGGGGTTAATCGCTATCTGTAATTGGGTTATTAAGAGACCACCCCCTTGTGGTTCAGCCCCTCGATATCCTGGAACATATAAAAGTCCACTACCACGAGGTTCAGCATCTTCTGGGAGAGCGCTTGAGACTGCTGAACTTTTCGAGTGTCTCTGTCTGAGTGAGGCCTAGAGGGTCACAGTTTAAGGATAAAGCGGAAATCCTATAGGACCGAGATGAGAAAAACATTTTTCACACAGAGAGTGGTAAATCTCTGGAACTCTCTGCTACAGAAGGTAGTTGAGGCCAGTTCATTGGCTATATTTAAGAGGGAGTTAGATGTGGCCCTTGTGGCTAAAGAGATCAGGGGGTATGGAGAGAAGGCAGGTACAGGATACTGAGTTGGATGATCAGCCATGATCATATTGAATGGCGGTGCAGGCTAGAAGGGCCGAATAGCCTATTCCTGCACCTATTTTCTATGTTTTTATGAACAGGCAGACACAATGATCGAACCCCTGGTGGGATAGGTACAGTAGTTGAACTGTAACGTGCTTTTGTTAAAATAAAATGTAGTTGTTTCAAGTGCTTGATTCAGTGTTTTTACTGAAACCAGACTGGGGGGATGCTTAGAAATGAGCAACTTACAGTATTACAGTTGGCTATTGTTGCTCATGTAAAAATGCATATGGTTGGTTGATTGGTAATTTTGAATATTCGTGAATTTAACAGTGATTTTACTTCGGAGTCATGCGAGTGACTACGTGAAGAAGGGCCGTCCGTCTGCGTGCGCGTCATTACGTCTGAACGCAACACGCACAACGGACTGGCAGGCACTGTGTCCTCCCAGTCGTCGGGATGAGCAGGTAAGGAAAGTTGAACTACTTACCTGCGTTCTTTCGGGCTTGAAGCTTTTTTGTAGTTTTCAGAGCCCATGATGTCGAGAAGACGGCCCGCGGGGATGTCGGCTGCCGAAGACCGCAGCATTCCAAGTAGCGGGCGATGGTCTTGTTCCCGACATTAGCGCCAACAGTAGAATCGGCAGGAGACTGCGCGGGAGCAGGAGCTCCATGGTTGTCCTGCGGGACGTAATACCACCCGCAAGTCTAACAAACCCGTTGACTCAGATGAGTCCGGGGAAGAGGGATACCTTCCCTCAACGGAGAGCACCTGAGGATGACTTCTCCCACATGGAGCAACTTATGGAGAAGTTGCTCCAACAATGATCTGCTCCAAGGGAGGGAGCAGTATCAGCCCGGCCTACAGCAGTGCCGGTGCTGGGAGCCTCGCACATGGGGCAGCCCAATGTCTTCCCCATTGGAGGGGAAGTACATATGGAAGAAACCACTCTGAATCAGAGTACAAAAGAAGAGGGGGGGAAACCTTCCCAGGGACAAGCAGAAGAAAGGAAGTAAGTTTTACTTACATTGCACTGTTTAAATCAACACCAAAATACTTTATATAAAAGGAATAATAAGCTTCCATACAAACAACAGAAAATAAGTAGTTCTGCAATCATCCAGGTTCCACTGGGTGCTTCCCTGGATGGAATCTAGCTATTGACAGCCTGGGTATTATGGAGAACCCGCAGGCAGCAACACCTGTTTTCAATGCTGCACAAATATCTCCTGCTCTGAGGAGAGGAGCATTCATGGTCGGTTTCAGTCTGACCCAAAGCTAGAACCTTATTTAGGTCCACTTGAAGGGCCATGTCAGCACAGGTATCCTCAGGGGCCTGCAGCAGCACCAGTTTTCAGGGCTGCCTACGAATCTCACTCTCAGTGGAGGGTGTGTGAGTGATCAGTAGGTAACTGATCTCGAATTTAAAGTATGAACATACTGAAGCACATGCAGAGCCAGCAGTTGGCAGAATATCCGCACGCTACAATGCCGGCAAGGGAGCACTATCAGCCGCCGAATCCTCTCTTCAGGTAAGACCAGAAGAAGGAAGCAAAAACTGTCGGACCAATCAAGGTACCAACGACAAGCAAATCATCAGTAGGCGACAACACACCCCACACCTCCATAGGGGGTAAGCGGTTCACTGAATCCGGTGGTAGCTTGAAAGCTGGGCACGAAAATATGATCAGAGTCGTCTTTCAAGGCAGACTCAAAATAATGGCCAGAATTGTCCTACAAGGCAGGTTCAGTATGATGAGGTTTTCAGACCAGACCCAAGCAGAGGTCAGGAGAAATATGGAATCCACACTCCCTACCAGTCCTACTCCCAATCAAGGAGAGAAAAGGAATCCGCATCAGGGGCCTTTGGGCTTACCACAAGACCACCGGTAGCCATGAAGGTAGGTGGATCTGGGTTTACTGAAACAAGGGATTGTGGACCAGTTACATGTTGGTAATTTACTCTTGTGTTCTTGTTCAAAATGACAATAACATGAATTTTCAGAACTGGTTTTAAAAAACAGATAATAAAGTGATTATTTTTACTGCACAACATACACAGGTTCCAAGCAGACTTGTAACTTGGACTAGAGTTGTCTTCGAGGCAGGCCCAATATTTTTGGCAGGATTGCCATTCAGGACATGTGACAGATGGAGGATGTCACTTCATCCAGGTTTAACTCATTTGTGCAGTACAGACGTTTAGAAACAATAATTTTTGTTACGGTCTAACAATTGTTTTATAGGAGCTTCCTATAAAATGGTCACATGGCATGCATCAACCTCAAAGATGCATACTATTTGGTGTCTATTCACTAAGAACAGGAGATATTTGAAGTTTAACTGGATGGCATGGATCTGCCAAATGGGTTGACATCAGCTCCTAGACTATTGACAAAACTACGGAAACCAATTCTGGAACTACAAAGGTCTCAAAACCACATAGTAATGGCATATTTGGACAATTTCATTTTGGAGTCACCAAGAATTGGCAGAAGCATCTGTCAAAGCAAACCAAAACCCTATTTTATAGAATTGGTTACCTCATCCATTAACGTATTAACTTGTTGGTCTGCAGATTCTGAGGAGGCCATTTCTAGGCATAGGACTGTCCGAACAAATACAACACAGTTCGGATAACAGATGTCTTGGAGTTTCCTATCAACTGTACTATAACTATAAACAAAGTTATAGTGCAATCTATAGTGCCAGAGGCGCACTCTCCTCCTATCTGATGCTGTAAGCAGGGCACGGGTCGATAGGAACGCACCCCTTTACAACAAAATTCATGAAGGGAATTTACAATTTAATACCCCTAAGACCAAGGTACACGGACACATGGGATGTGAGCGTGGTACTAACTCTACTTTGACAGTGGGGACCGCCTATAACTAACCCTGAAGGTGGTATGCTGACAAAGAGTCCAGACACTGCAAAAGCTACGGTTGGACCACATGACCACCAATGTGAACAACATAACATTCGTAATCAGGAACCTGATAAAAAAATAGCAGACCAGGAATGCCAGGGATGGAGATCCAGTTCTTGGCATATCCAGAGGACCTACGGTTGTGTGTGTGGTAACATACTAACACCACTATCTGAGAGTTACGGAGAACCTCAGAGGCTCAGAATAATCGGTCCTCATCAGCCAAGGTGTCAACTCAAACCATCTCCAGATGGTCAAAAGGGGTAATGGCGGTAACAGAGTGCACATTTATATGGTTAAATCTCACTCCACCAAGGCTGCATCTACGTCGGCAGCAAGAACAATGGACGTGCCTCTTGACGACATCCTAGTGGCTGCAGGATGGACGAATGAAATAACGGTCCACCGGTTTTATAACAAACCTATAATCGGACTGGGGGTGTTTGCACGTACCATTTTAAGTTCTGTCCCTTACTTTACCCCCAAGGTTGGGAGGGGAAACTAGTTTTTAAAAACTTTTCTTTCATTTAAAGCATCAGTGTCTTTACTTAACTACGTAATGTCTGAATGCTTTAATGATTACACGCATCCATGGTCAATCCATTCAGTGTGTGACGCCTGGATTCGTAACCGGCGTAAAATCACAGAGCTTTGAAATCTTCACGTAGTCACTCACATGACTCCGAAGTAAAATAGTAAGATTAAACAAGAAATTACCAGTTTGAAGTTTGATCTTGATTTTATGAGGAGTTACGATGAGCGATTACGTGCCCACCGCTCCCACCCTCATACTATCAAGGTCATATGGAAGTTCTAGTTTCTTCAATCTTACTATTCTCAGGTCTTCTTTTTATCTGTGATTTAACACCGCTGCTTTGAAGATTGACGCGCAAACAGACGCACGGCCCTTCTTCACGTAATCGCTCATCGTAACTCATAAAATCAAGATCAAACTTCAAACTGGTAAGTTCTCGTTTAATCTTACTACTTTTTGACACTAAAATTGATGTGCCAAAAGGATACAAATTCACTTTTATTATTGGATTTTGCAAAACAGCCATTGCCATGTCAGCTGCATGTATGTCTAAGTTTTTAAAAAACCCTCTCTAATAGGTCTTATTGTGACACATCAGAGATCTCAACTGAAATATTGAGACTTCGGAGCCATTTTTCTTGGAATTTTATATCTCTCATTTTATTCATTTACTGCCAGCTCATAAAATGACACAGCCTGTAGAAGAATCCTGAAAGGCATTGTCTATCCATGCCCTTCTCAGATATTGCCTGACTCACTGAGTTCTACCAGCAATTAGATTTTATTTGCAACTGATGCAGGTGTGCTGCTGTATAGAAGATAACATTTTCCCGTATTTAAGAAACCTACAATAAGTAGAAATACAGTATTTTCTGCACCTAGTTTGTCAACTTGATGGTGAAAAATATTAAATATGTTTATTTGATTCTTATGTCAGCTGTTGCTCTTGTGAGAATTATTGCATCATTCTTTCAATATACATGGCACAAACATTTTATATTCTTCCAATATATATAAACACCAACTGTACCGATTATATAGGAATTCAAGATCTCAGCATTTTTGTTGCAAATTTATTTTTTATCTTCTGCCTGTAATTGAATATTGCTTCTTGCTGTGTTCTAATTGTTAACTATATTAATATCTGGGTTTTTACAATGAAAATAAATATGTTAAAATATGTGTTTAGAAATTATGTAGTACTTGCTAATGCTTTTTAAAAAATGACACATTAAAAAAATTACAACACATGTTCAAAGGATTAAACATAAAATGTAGTTACTAAGAGACCTTTTAAATTATTTTTGAGCTGTGGTTTAGGTTTTTAATCTATTTTTAAAAAATGTATTTCGTAATACATTCCAAATCAGTGCATTATTTCCACCACCTCCAACGTGACTCCACCACTCGCCACATCTTCTTATCTCCCCCTATTTCTGCCTTCCGCAAAGACCGCTCCCTCCGCAACTCCCTTGTCAATTCTTCCCTTCCCTCCCATACCACCCCCTCCCCGGGCACTTTCCGTTGCAACCGCAAGAAATGCAACACCTGTCCCTTCACCTCCCCCCTCGACTCCATTCAAGGACCCAAGCAGTCGTTCCAGGTGCGACAAAGGTTCACCTGTATCTCCTCCAACCTCATCTACTACATCCGCTGCTCTAGATGTCAGCTGATTTACATCAGGGAGACTAAGCGGAGGTTGGGCGATCGTTTCGCCAAACACCTCCGCTCAGTCCGCAATAACCTACCTGAACTCCCGGTGGCTCAGCACTTCAAATCCCCCTCCCATTCCCAATCCGACCTCTCCGTCCTGGGTCTCCTCCATTGCCAGAGTGAGCAACACCGGAAATTGGAGGAACAGCACCTCATATTCTGCCTGGGTTGCTTGCGTCCGGATGGCATGAACGTTGAATTCTCCCAGTTTTGCTAGCCCTTGCTGTCTCCTCCCCTTCCTTAACCCTCGAGCTGTCTCCTCCCATCCCCCCGCCCTCGGGCTCCTCCTCCTCCCTTTTCCCTTCCTTCTCCCCCCCACCCCCCCCATCAGTCTGAAGAAGGGTCTCGGCCCGAAACGTCGCCTATTTCCTTCGCTCCATAGATGCTGCTGCACCCGCTGAGTTTCTCCAGCATTTTTGTGTACCTTCGATCTTCCAGCATCTGCAGTTCCTTCTTGAACACATAGTAGCATAGCTGTCAGAGTTGCTACCTCATAGTACCAGAGACACAGGTTTGATCATGACCTTGGGTGGTGTCTGCGTGGACTTTTTACACTCTCCCTGTGATCTTGGGTTTCCTGTAAGTGCTCTGGTTTCCTCTCACATCCTAAAGACATGCAGGTTAGTAGATCAATTGATCTCCGTAATTGTCCCTAGGGAGTGGATATACGAAATTGGAATAACAGATCTAGTATGAAAGCAGGGGCGGAAAACCCGGGGGGGGGGGCCAGAGGGCACATGTCCCCTCCATGTTTTGATAGCGAGTTCCGCTCTAGTGTGAAAGGGTAACTGATGATTGCTGTGACTCAGTGGGCTGAATGTCAATCTCTGAACTAAAGCAAATCTTGAAGGAAGCATTTGTCTTTTGTTTTGCCTTCCCATAGGTGACCATGTTCTATGTTCTATGAACTGCCCAATTTTCACACAGAGAGTTGTTAGTCTGTGGAATTCTCTGCCTCAGTGGTCGGTGGAGGCAGGTTTTCTGGATACTTTCAAGAGAGAGCTAGATAGGGCTCTTAAAGATAGTGGAGTCGGGTTATATGGGGAGAAGGCAGGAACGGGGTACTGATTGTGGATGAACAGCCATGATCACATTGAATGGCGGTGCTGGCTCGAAGGGCCGAATGGCCTACTCCTGCACCTATTGTCTATTGTAACTCACACTGGATTGTTATGCCAACATGAGAGGGTTTGAGTTCCTGGGAGTGAAGGCAAAGCAATGTTCTAATCTGTCCCATGGGGTCATCCATGGTATCCTGCATTCTAGGTCCTGAAATTTGTATTGAGGAATACAATTTGCTGCTGCGACATTTAATGAAGGATAGCGTTGCACACAAGATTGCACAAAGATTTGACAGTGTGCAGAATTTGACCACTGGCAGGGAGGGGATTCAACTGCTATTTGGACACTAACACATGCATAAATGTTTGCACAAATGCCTGCCAGCTCACAAACACGTACCCAAGAGTGTGATCAGGTAGATATACCATGTCCACTGGGTTAGCCAAGTACCTACCTATATTTCTGACCCTGGCACTGACTACACATTTGATCTTGATCCCAACCCCTGACTCTTGCTCCATATCTGGCAACCTTTCTAACCCCTGGTTCCAGCCACACACATGTTCCTGATCCCCAACTCTGGCTCTGCACTTGATCATTATTTCCACCATTCTCCTGGCTTTGTGACATATCTATCCATGTTCACAATCCCCAGTGCCCATTACACATGGCACCAGCTCCTGATCTCCTCCCTTGAATATACTCAGGCACTGAACCTCACAGCCCACAGGGACGGAGAATGCTAAAAATGCTGTGTGAAGACATTTATTCTTGTCTCTCTCTCCGCCTCTGCCTTATTTTGAATCTATAATCCCTGATTTTATATGCAAAAGCCAGGGAAAACATCTAATCCACATCTCCACTCTGGAATTTGAATATTTTATCATGCAGCAGACATGGAAAGGTGTTTAGTATATTTTAACCATATCTGAAAAACCTGATGAATAATATTCAAATCTTCGGTCAGCAGTTACCTCTGGAGAGATAGTAAGCAATTTTCTGTGAATTATTCACTATCATTTAGAATTGTCTTAATAATTTACAAAAAAAAACAAGAATGAATGCAGTAACATTATTGAACCATGAACTTGCCATGAAAATAAAGGATTATTGTGCTATTTTACTCTTCAGATAATGCTAGTGTTGCAGATTTATCTCCCATGTATGCCATAAAATTAAATTAACTGTACAAAGGTTAAGAAGTTGAAAACTGAATTTAAAGGTGCCCATATAACACAAGCACTAGAAAGCTAATGCATTTGCTCTCCTGGGATAAACATGAACACTTCTGGATCGTTTTCCTTTGCTTTAGTAGTTTTGTTTGCATATTGTAACACATTAATGGTAAGATACACAACCTTCATTATAAAACTATTTTAATTATCCTTGCACTACTTAAACAAATCTTTCTCTTTCCAGATAAAAGAGATTCCTTCTGAAAATGGTAAATATTATGTTACTTGGTTCATTTTCTTTACCACATTTTTAAAGGCGATTCACACGTTATCTTTAACTGTTAACAAATTAATTTCTAATTATTTATTAATTAGATTACGAAGTAGATGCTGGGGATTTCAGAGAGGACATCCCACAAATAAATGCAGGTAAGTTTATTTAGCATATCCCCAATAAATCTTGCCCATTTTTACAGATGTGCCATAGAAATCATCCTATCGGAACACATCTCAGCTTGGTATGGCAACTACTCTGCCTAAGACTGCAAGAAAGTGTCAAAAGTGTTTTGTTGTCGTGTGTCCTGAAACTGATCAATGGATTCTTACTTGCAGCAGCACAACAGACATATAAACAAAGTAATATGTAAAACCCATAATATATGACAAAAAAAAGTTCAGTTTATAAAAAAAAACCCCACAAATAAATAGACAATAATAGTGTAAAGTCAAAAATAATGCCCTCGTCTATATAGTTCAGAGCCCATTTGGAGGTTGTAGTGTTTAATGATAGTTTAGCTGTGGTGGGGTAGACTGACTTCCCTTGAAATCACATAAACCAGATTTAAGAACATTTCTTCCCTGTAGTTATCAGACTTCTGAACGGACATTCAATATGCTGAGGACATATTCCTGATCTTCTGATCTACCTCACTGCAGCCCTTGCACTTTTCTTTAACAGGACTTTCTCGGAAGCTGTGACATTATATTCTGCTCACTGTGTATTTTCTCTTTAGCACTACCTGCTGTGCTCATGTATGGTATGATTGCATGCATGTATGGTATGATCTGACTGGATAGCATGCAAGACAAGGTTTTTCACTATATTTCAGTACATATGACAATGATATACTGTACTAATACCATTGCTAAGTTTAATAATTAGCACTGATAATGTATTCTCCAGCATCTTTCAAGTTACGTCTTTCAATTGTACTAAATATATCCTGCAATAGTTCTCCAGATTAGCGTAAATTTTATATTCTGCTCTATAGTGCAGCATCTTTGATCAGCATTCAGAATATCTTATTTTCCAATTACCTTTCTGATAGAATCCCAGAGGTTTTTGTTTCAAGGAGACATTGCAGGAACTGTAAGTATGATAATCGTTATGTTGGTTCATAATGGATTCATTTATTGTACTGTGCTTTCAACAGTCATGCATTATTGATTTCCTCACTTTGTTTCAGCGAGAACGGAATGCTCTTAAAGATCCAACAACAAGATGGTCATTTCCTATTCCATATATTCTGACTGATAACCTTGGTAAAATTTCACTTATACATTTATAAATAATTTGAAGGTATTCAAACACTATAATTATGTACTGATTTAAGTATCGAATATCATTTTATCATGTTATCATTATCATGAGACTGCAATCATTTGCATAATGCTTCAAAACATGATAATTGAAAATGTTTACATTGACAATTGAAGAGATTTATTTAGGACAAGCTATTAAAATTCAAAATTGAAATGTCACTTAATGAGCAGTGCATCTTTCACTTTATTCATTTTTCGAATATTGTTGTTTAGAGCAAAAATTTAGAGCAGAGTATTTTTTTGACTTGAATAAAATGTGACTATTGTAACCCATACCTTAGTCTCAAGGGTAATCATTTAGATTCATTAACTGCATTACTGGACTCAAATTGGAAAAGCCTTCCTGCTTTTATTGAACAACCTGTATTTTTGCTTAAATTAATATGTACTTCAAAACAGAAAGAGGCACAGGAAGTTTCAAAACTTAAATTCTTCAAATGCTTAAAAAAAAACTTGATTAAATTTTAATCATGCATGATATTTTCATTTGGACTAACATTCCTCACTAAAAGGGATTATGAGTTTGAAAACATTTGCCGATTATTAACAATGTCGTTAAAAATTACCCTGCAGTATAATTCTCTTTAAAATTACGTCATATTTCTTGATTTTTTTAAACTAAATTATGTTATTGCTTTTACATCATTTTATGGGATGGTTTATTTTATAATCTTCTTCCCTTGAACATAACTGGGTGAACAGAAGTTCACATTATAGATGAATTCAATCATAGCTCCAAGAACTCAAAACATCTGATTCTATATTACAAACAGAAAATGTTGGAAAGGCTCAACAAAACTGAAACCGAATAAATGTTTCACGTCAGAACAATTTTATCGCCACAGATACTACACGGCCTGCAAAGTATTTCCACGATTTTCCAATTATAATTCAGATTTCCAGCATTCCCAATTTTTTTTGCTCAGAGTTCTGAATGAAGTTTTAAAGAAAATAAAATAAACAAATTCTTCAAAACATTCCTAAATAGTTAAAAATATGAAACCAAACATAAATAAATTAAAATAATGTAGTTTACCTGTTTTCCTTGCTGAAGCAGAATCCAAGCTCAAATGAACATATTTCTTGATCGTGATTCCCAGGAAACTCATCAAGTTTCTTCTCTGTTGCTGGGCTCCATGCAGAGGCTGAAATGCTGTTGGTCAGTTGAGATTTCAGTATTTACTCAGGAGTCAAAGAAACGGTGGCACAAATACTGAGAAATTCTAGCATTTACATGCAGAACCAAAAAAAATCCTGTGTTAGCTCAAGATCTCATAAGCATGCCCTTGTGGTTTTCGGGTATAATTTTAAATCATTATACATTTTCATGTACATTTTATATAGGCTTAACTGATACAAACTAAGAGATTTATATCTAAAGTTCTTAATTTTGGAACTGTGTTGGTTTATTGTATAAGTATATTTATTATTTCCACTTTATTTTTCAGAACTAAATGCCAAAGGTGTAATCTTGCTTGCGTTTGAGCAGTATCGATTGAAATCGTGCATTGATTTTAAACCGTATGAAGGAGAAAAAACATTTCTATCTTTCAAAAAGTTAGATGGGTATGTATAGAATAGTACTATTTTATGAAAGTAGAAATACACAATAGACAATAGACAATAGGTGCAGGAGTAGGCCATTCGGCCCTTCATGCCAGGACCGCCATTCAATGTGATCATGGCTGATCAACCCCAATCAGTACACCGTTCCTGTCTTCTCCCCATATCCCCTGACTCCGCTATTTTTAAGAGCCCTATCTAGGTCTCTCTTGAAAGCATCCAGAGAACCTGCCTCCACCACCCTCTGAGGCAGAGAATTCCACAGACTCACCACTCTCTGTGAGAAAAGGTGTTTCCTCATCTCCGTTCTAAATGGCTTACTCCTTATTCTTAAACTGTGACCACTGGTTCTGGACTCCCCCAACAAGGAGAACATGTTTCCTCCCTCTAGCGTGTCCAAACCCTTAACAATCTTATATGTTTCAATGAGATACCCTCTCAACCTTCTAAACTCCAGAGTGTACAAGCCCAGCTGCCCAATTCTCTAAGCATATGACAGTCCGCCACCGCAGGAATTAACCTTGTAAACCTACGCTGCACTCCTTCAATAGGAAGAATGTCCTTCCTCAAATTACAGGACCAAAACTGTACACAATACTCCAGGTGTGGTCTCACTAGGGCTCTGTACAACTGCAGAAGGACCTCTTTGCTCCTATACTCGATTCCTCTTGATATAAAGGCCAACATGCCATTTGCTTTCTTCACTGCCTGCTGTACCTGCTTGCTTACTTTCATAGAATGATGTACAAGGACCCCCAGATCCCGTTGTACTTCCCCTTTTCCCAACTTGACGCCATTTAGATAGTAATCTGCCTTCCTGTTTTTGCTACCAAAGTGGATAACCTCACATTTATCTGCATTAAACTTCATCTGCCATGCATCTGCCCACTCCCCCAACCTGTCTATGTCACCCTGCACTCTCATAGCATCCTCCTCACAGTTCACACTGCCACCCAGCTTTGTGTCATCTACGAATTTGCTAAATGTTACTTTGAATCCCTTCATCCAAATCATTGATGTATATTGTAAATAACTGCGGTCCCAGCACCGAGCCTTGCGGTACCCCACTAGTCACTGCCTGCCATTCTGCATGCCAAATCATTAATGTAGTTCAAATACAAAGACAAATGTCCTCTTAGCAAATTATTTTTTGTGCCAATTAACTGCAGATGGGAATTTTGTGCGAACTATTCAATGTTTGTTATAAATGAGAGTCAATCATTATCTGTCTCCAACATTAACCTTTGAAAACTGTTAAAAATTACGGCAGATCTGAATGCTATAGCATTACATAACACATTCTAATTAACTATCAACACATTCTCACTGACATGTTGCACTTCAATTGCACAACTGTATTTACAATTAAGCCCTTGCTCTACCCTATGAGAGATATTCCCTTTGAATTATGTGTTCTTTCCTAGCTTCGCTTTCTGTTCCATAAAAACATTACAAGAATAAAAGAGCACAATCTGCAATGCTGCATTAAGTGATTAGGTCTCATCTAGAGATATAAAAGGAATAATCCTTTGTTCCATCCATTCATCCCTCACCTTTTCTGAAACCTTACTTGTTTTCTCTGTTTGCCCGGCCCGTTCAAAGGTCTTCAACCAAAGATCTTAGAGATTATTATAAAGATAAAAGATCTTATCTTTTAATGTTTTATCTTGTATGTATTGTTAGCTTTTAGAAATGTTTGAATGGTGCACTGACTGGCTGACATTTTTAAATTTCGTTGTACATGGTTCATGTTACAATGACAATAAAGAAACTATTCTATTCTATTCTTTGTCTTCAACTGAGAATGGTAACTTAATTTACTGTTTTTCCGTTTTATTTTAAAATTCAGTATCTCAGAATCTTTTTAATTTTTGTTGCTCCATCTTGTCTCTTGTGTCTTTTCACTTAACGTCACATAGTGGTGCAGCTGGTAGTGCTGTTGCCTCATAGCACCAGAGACTCGGGTTCGTTCCTGACCTTGTGTGCAGTTTGCAAATTCTCCCTGTGACCGGTTGCTCTGGTTTCTTCTCACAACCCAAAGACATGTGAGTGTGTAGGTTAATAGTAAGATTAAATGAGTACTTACCAGTATGAAGTTTGATCTGTATTTTATGAGGAGTTACGATGAGGGATTACGTGAAGACCCCAGCCCAGTGCGCAGGTGCGGCATACTTCGAAGCAGCGGTGTGAAATCACAGGATAGACACAATATTTGAAGTAAGATAGTAAAGATCATGAGACATCAGTTTATTAGTTTGATCTATATATTGAGGGTGGGAGCGGATGGCACGTAATCCCTCATCGTAACTGTAACTCACCTTTTAGTCATGGTGTAGATGTTCCAGGAACTCCAATACGTCAGTGGTTGAATAGTTTGGTATGTTGTCCCTGCGTCGTGGCAGTATTTTACCCATGTTAGCTCTTGGAGACTGTTCGCAGGGATGCCGACATGGTGGTAATGGTTCCTTTGGATAATCCCAGTCCCTGGTAAGGTCTATTCAAAACCTGCACCCAGGAGTTTGATGTTTTTCTGGCATGGGTGGCTTATGCCTGATACTGGGTTGAGTCAGCAACCATGGTCCACTAGGGAAATCCATAGGTGACTCGCCCACCATGTCGTGATGAACTGGGAACCATGGCTGTGTAGGCCGGTCGGGCACGTTCAATATCTCGGAGACAGATTCCATCTGTATTGCGAAGTGCCCGACTGATGAGGCAGAAGGGAGGAAGGCAAAGCAGAAATTCCCCCTTCCAGCATGTAGGCATCTATCGCTGCTGCCTCTGATCTGGTTCCTAAGTCACATACATAGGTTACTGGTGATTCCGTCTTGTGCAACCAAATTGATATCTGGCTTTCAAACTGCTTAATACCTTTAGCAGATATTTTGGGTTTGACATCTATTCAATGTTATCATAATTTTTTACCCGTGACGTGGTGTCTCCCACTGTGTTCTAGCTTCCTAGGACATAGGCAGCTGATAGTTAAAATGTCTTTTGACACACCATTGCCAGATCTGTTTGACCAATTTGTTGCACAATAATGATTTTATGCTCCCCATATGGTTGATATAAGCCACTACCATAGTATTATCAATCCGTAACCACATATGTACGTGCTGCATTTGAAATGCATATGCTTTTTAGCCCAATAGGCGATCACCAATCCCAAGTAGTTGATGCCCGGTGTGTGTAGTAACGATGTTTCTGAATTGGTCCATCTGTTACCTGTGCTGGATATGGAGTTTAGTTGCTCCCCAGCCTAAAGTACTGGCATCGGTTTTTAATAACCAAGTTGGGATTGGTGATGATAATAGGGCTGAAAACTATGCGAAATATATGTCTGCCCACCACTGTAATTGTGATATAGCTTCAGTGGGTACATTCATGATTTGATTATAGTGACCCAAGTACCTTGGCAAAGTAACAGTCATATGGATGGATTGTTATTGAAGCCCAGATAATCCATGGTAGTTAACGGCTTCAATTCTGGTTTATCTGGGCGTGGGATGAACCTCAGAGCTTTAGGGAGCTGTTTCGTAGCTAGAACTGCTGCCACAGCTAATTCCTTTGATTCCTCTAATATGAGGATATCATCCAATATATGCCATGATTATGCTTGTTTTCTTAATATTTTCATGGCCATTTTTAATATTTATAATAGTTTAGGGCTGAGGTTAGACCATTGGGAATGCTCTATACTCCCATAGTTGCCCTAACCGGGATATCCATTATCCAGGTAAAATTTTTTTAGGTATCTATAATGATCCTAGTGTATGGGTATAAGATAGTTAGCATCTTCCATATCAATGCTCGCCATAGGTATCCTTTGGAGATCAGATGTCTGGCAGTGACAAAAAACCCGTCTCCATCTTAGAGTGTATATACTCAACAGATTTATTTAGTGATATTAGATCAATGATGATGCTACATTCACCATCTTTTGTAGTTTCGGTGAATATATTCGATACAAATTCCAATGGTTCATGTTTACTCCCATGATCCGTTTAGTAATGAGCCTTCTAGTCCAGCTTGACCTTCTCACTTCTCTTTCTTAGAGGGAGAAAATGCCCTTTGGGCGCATTGCTGAACTGGCGGTAATATTACCAATTTGAATTCAAGTTTTTATCCACTAATACTGTTGAGTATATTTTAGTTATTTGTGACAGCACCCCCTGCTTTATCAACAAGTGTAAATGCTCCCCCCCCCCCCCCCCCCCCCCCCAGTTAGTTAGAACACCCTTATTTAGTGTAAACTGGGAGGAACCAGACTACCTACCTCCATGTTTATTGTTTTTTCATGAAGGCCTAGTTTTGCTGGTATGCTGGTGCTGTCGGTGGGGCGGCGCATTTTCCCACGGCTCCGCTCTGGGCCCCTGTCTAAAAAGAGCTTTGGGGGTAATGTGAAGCGGTCGCCAGGCTTTCACCAGTCCTTGTTCGATATTGCTGGTGGATGCCGAGGGGTGCTGCCAGCTGGGTGTTGGATGCGATGTCCTGCTCGTTCCATGGCCTGCCCTCATGAGGCGCACAGGTTTAGCTGCCTCTCTTCCCGCAGCAGCGGTTTGCATAGCCCTGTATATTTGGGGTTGCGGGCAGGTCTTATGCACAAATGTCAGTCGAGTATCCCAAATTTGGGAACATCTTAGGCGTCAGCACACTCGTAGTGCAACGGGATAGTCTCATCCTGGGAGAACCACCTTGGTGATCATGGCGTCTCGCCTGCCAGGTGAGTATGACCGTGGAAACGAGCAAAGGCGGTGACATCTTGACCCTTCTGTTAGGAGCTTCAGAATTCGCTGCTTTTAGCTCTTGTCTGCGAGTCTGCTGACCCAGCTGCCTGCGGATTTGCCTCTAGAAAGGCCTACTCCTGCAGGTCTTTTTTGGGAAGATGGTCGTGTGGAGGAGCCATGTAGTGGCCCACGACACCCAGTAGCTCTTCCTGATCCTGCTCCCCTGGCATACTGCTGTTCTCGTCCGCCTGCCCAGCGTTTAAGCCAGCCCAGCCCTGGCCTCCTTAGCTAGCCTCAAAAGAGGGAGCAAAAGGGTGTGCTATAAATTGGAGGAGGCATAGCTCAAACTCCGCTGTTGCATCAATCCCTCGACAAGAGAGATGGCTAGTGCAATAGCACTGGGGTAGGAGTGTCAGCTCCCTTGGCATTCAGCCAGTGCCCTTTTTTCCTGGAGGTTTTGAACTCCATGACCTCCTCTGGCTTGGGGAGACAGACATACTTATTTTTGCTGCCTCCACCTGTTCCAGTGTTGGAGGAAGTTGATTCCTGTAGAACCTGTAATTTTGGTAAGATTTTTGTCTTACCTGTATGTAGAGGCTGCCTGCCGTTTTTCAGGCGGCATTGTAGCGGTTCCCGGGCGGCGATTCTCCTTGTCAGGAATCTGCAGGGCTGCCGGTCGGGTCTTTTAAATTTCCCTCCGGTCCGCTGCTGTTACCAAACAGCTGTTCAGCGGACCGGCATCAGCGCAGCTCCCTGTCAGCGGTCCACAGCATGTGCGGTCCCGTTTGCGCCTATCCCCCTCCACTGTCAGCTCCTTCGCTGGAGTCGAACGGGGGTCGCTTCCTCTGCTGCTTTGCTCCCCCTGGAGCAAAAACCACAAGGCCCGATTAAGGTAAGTACTTACCTCACGTTCCTTGGTTGCGGGAGCGCCGACTCCCGCTGGCCGCGTTTGCACAGCTGTGCGATTATGGCCGCACCTGCGCACTGGGCTGGGGTCTTCACGGAATCACTCACGTGACTCCGAAGTAAAATTGATCTCAGCCAATTGCCCCTCCTATATAGGGAGTGGATACCAAAGTGTGATAGCATAGAGCTGGTATAAATGCGTGATCGATGGTCAGTATGGACTCAGTGAAGCAAAGGACATGTTTCCTTGCTGTGTCAATCAATCAATCAATCAATCAATCAATCAATCAATCAATCAATCAATCAATCAATCAATCAATCAATCAATCAATCAATCAATCAGTCTGTTCCCAGCTGTGTATCGTTCAATTTCCTGAGTCTAAACTGCAGCATGTTCACCTCTTTCTCACCGAGGCAGAGCTGTCAACAATTATAACTGCTCACCAGAATTCTTTTTTTTATTTTTTTTTAAATTTTATTTTTATTAGCAGTACAGTAAATCACATTAATACATCGCATATGTCTTATTACATTATGTTGTACCACTTCATTTTTTGAGCTGTAAAAGAGAAAGAAATAAAAGAAGTAAGAAAAGTAAGCAAGAATCGTGAAGGTGCAGGAAAGTGTTGGGAGAAAAGAACCCCTTAGGGAAGGAATTAGAGAAGGAAGCAAAGAAAATAATTAAGACCCTAGAAAGAAAGGAAAAAAAAGGAAAAAAGGAAAATCAGTCGCTCTATTGTAACACAAAACTCCGCAAAAAAGGATCTACCAACCATGTTTTTATTAAAAATGTATTTTATACCCCCCATTACCCGGTCCTGGTAGCCTTTATATTTTAACTTATTATTGCACCTTAGCTTGTAATAGTTCCATAAATGCAGATCACGTCTTTTGGAAGTGATCTGCTTTACCTGCTAGGAGGAGTCTCATCTCTTCCAAGTGTAATGTTTCGAACATGTTTGAAATCCACATTTTTGTTGTTGGTATTGGAGCATTTTTTCCAAAATTTAAGTATAAGCTTTTTTCCGATTATGAGCCCATAATTAAGTAAGTTCTTTTGAAACATATTTAATTCAGGGTTAGCTTCCGATATTCCAAAAATGATCCATTCTACTCTGGGTAGAAGTTTTGTTTTAAATAATTTTGTAAAGATTTCAAATATTTCGTTCCAGAATTTTTTAATTTTTGTACAGAAAACAAAAGAGTGCGCTATGTTAGCTTCTTGTACCTGACATTTATCACAAATGGGTGAGACATTGGGGAAGAGTTTATTTATTTTAGTTTTTGAATAATATAGTCTGTGTAATGTTTTATATTGGATTAGAATATGTCGTACGTTGATCAAGCATTTATGCACATATCTTAAGTGTTTATCCCAGCTCTCTTTTGAAATTGTTATAGTTAATTCTTGTTCCCAATCTCTTCTAATATCTGTTGTAGGTATTTCTATATTCAATATAATATTATATAAGTATGATATTAGATTTGCTGATTCAGCCTTTTTCTTCATGGCTTCATCTAATAAGTCTGGGGGCATATTATAATAGTCTTTTGTATATTTTTTCAGATAATCACGGATTTGAAGATATTTAAAATATTGATTATTTTTCAAGTTATATTTCAGTTGTAATTGTTGAAATGGTAATAATTTCCCTAATTCATACAGGTCTCCGAGCGTTTTGATTCCCGTTCTTTCCCATTGTGTAAATGATTTATCTATAATTGAGGGTTTAAACGAAGGATTATTGACTATTGGCATTAGCAGAGATAGATTTCTTAATTTTAAGTTCTGTTTTATTTGTTTCCAAGTTCTGATTGTACTATGTATCATTGGATTTTTATTATAATATTTGTTATTCAAATTCGTTGGTGAGAGGAGAGTCGCGCCTGTATTACCAGGAGCACAGTCCTCTCTCTCCATTATAATCCAGTCCACCTGCTGGGCAGAGTTGTCCAGCAGGCGAATCATATTTTTAATATTTACCGCCCAATTATAGTACATGAAGTTAGGGAGCACTAGACCACCCATCTCTTTTGGTTTACTGAGGTGTGCTCTTTGTATTCTGTGGGATTTATAATCCCATATAAAGTTTGTGATGTCTGAGTCTAATTTTTTTTTTTTTAATTTTGGAAGATATATTGGAATTGATTGAAATAAATATAGGATTTGTGGTAAAAAAATCATTTTTATAGCATTTATTCGACCTATTAAAGACATCGGCAGCGTTTTCCAGAATTTAATTAGATTGTTTAATTTCTTAAGTAAGGGGCTATAATTAGCATTAAACATACCGTGGTAATTTCTAGTGATTTCAATTCCTAAATATTTAAATTTTTCTGTAGCTATTTTAAAGGGGAATTTCAATAGATGTGTTGAGTCTTTCGGTTTTATTGACATAATTTCACTTTTGTTCCAGTTTATTCTGTATCCTGAGAAAGATCCAAAATCCTCGATTAGATTTAATATGTTTGTTATACTGATTTGGGGTTTTGTGATATATAGTAATACATCGTCTGCGTATAAGGATATTTTGTTATTTGAATGTTTTGTATTATACCCATAGATGTCAGGATGTGTTCTAATTTTTTCAGCTAAGGGTTCAATTACCAGAGCGAATAGTAGCGGTGATAATGAACACCCTTGTCTATTACCCCTTGTTAATTGAAATTTCGTAGATAGTATATTATTAGTTAATATTCTAGCCGTGGGTTTGTTATATAATAATTTTATCCATGCGATGAAGCTCTCTCCCATTTGAAATTTTTGCAATACTTTAAACATATAATCCCATTCTACTTGATCAAACGCTTTTTCTGCGTCCAATGAAATGATAGATAACTCTTGTTCTTGAGGTTTGTGAGAGTGCATTATGTTAAGCAGACGTCTCAGGTTATTAAATGAGTGTCTCTTAGGTATAAATCCCGTCTGATCCTTATTTATTAATTTACTGACATATTGACTTAATCTTCTAGCTAGTATTTTCGCTAATATTTTTTGATCAGTATTTAACAATGCAATAGCTCTATATGATCCTGGTTCTTCTATATCTTTATCTTTTTTAAGTATTAGTGTGATCGTTGATTCAGCTAGTGTTTCAGGTAAGATTTGTTCTTTAAAAGCAAATGTATACATTTTCTGTAGACGTGGGGTCACTGTATCGTAAAAACATTTATAAAATTCATTACTGAATCCGTCTGGTCCTGGTGTTTTTCCATTCTTAAGTGTGTTTATTGTGTCTTCTATTTCCTTAGCTGTAATTTGTGCTCCCAGTTCCTCTTGTTCTTTCAATTCTAATTTTGGAAGGTTACAATCGGTCAAAAATTCTGAAGCTTTGTTATTGTCTATTAGCGTTTTCGATGTATATAAGTTCTTATAATATTGAGCAAATCTTTTATTGATATCCTGAGGTAGTGTTAATAATTCCCCTCTATCTGATTTAATCTTTAAAATTGCATGGTCTTTTTCCCGTTTTTTTAATTGGCGTGCCAAAAGTTTATGGGGTTTATCCCCAAATTCAAAACATTCTTGTTTGGTAATTTGGAATAATCTTATAATCTTCTCTGATAGTAATTTATTTAGCTTAAATTTCAAAATTAAAATTTTATTATGTTTATCCATAGTTGGATCTTTAGCATTATCTGTATCTAGTTGTCTGATTTGTTCTTCTAATTGTCTTTGTTCATTTTTATTCTTTTTGTTTTGAAAAGCTTGATACGAGATAGTGACTCCTCTAATAAATGCTTTGAAGGATTCCCATAATAAAGTAGGCGAAATATCTGGTGTATCATTTATCTCAAAAAATAGATCCATTTGTTTTTTTAGATATATACTCCCTTGTGGGTCTTTCAAAATTTGCGAGTTAAACCTCCAGAACGATGTGTTCATAGAGATTCCTTCCAATTTTAAAACAAAAGATAGCGGGGAATGATCTGAAATCGTATTAGTGTGGTATTTAGGGTTAAGAGTATAAGGGATTAGTTTTGAATCCACTAGGAAATAGTCTATGCGTGAGTATGTTTTATGCACCATTGAATAAAACGAGTATTCCCTTCCAGTCGGGTTCGCGATCCTCCAAACATCTGCTATATTTGTATTTTTTATATATGTATTTAAGAGTTCACTAGTTTTAGATTTCTTATTACCTCTTTGTTTTTGCATCGATTTATCTAAATACGGATCTAAAGCACAGTTGAAGTCTCCTCCAATTATAACATTTTGGTAGTTAGATTCTGCAATTTTATTCAGAATTTTATTAAAAAATTGAGGATTATCAAAATTGGCTATTTAAATCTAACTCTTGGTTGCCTTCTATAACTTTTCACAATGATTAATTAATGGTTGATGAATTATTTTATTTTCCCCTTAACCCTCTTCATTCTTTGAAGTGCCTTGCTGTGTGATGTACCATGAAGAATTGTTGCTAATACTGTTCAAAAGAACCAGCAAATTATTTTTAAAGGCCTTGTCTAAGCTACAAAGTCAGTGTAGTTTGGTTCAGGAGGAGAAGTGGCACAGGCACAAAACACTCTGATGAAAATATAAAAAGGTAGAATGGTTGCTTACACTGGCAAGGTAAAGGAAAATGAGAGAGATCAATTGTATCTAAAAGTAGAAAAATAAGATCAGATAGGTAAACAAGAAAATAAATAATTAAAAAAAAACATAATACGGTGATGCTAATCCTAATTTCAATTTACTCAAATTTCAAAAGCTGATCTTCCAACGTTAACGTTTTTACCTTGATTCCTTGGGTGTTAAAAAAAAATGTACAATTTGGATAGGAAAGATTTAAAGGAATAATGGCCAAACAATAATGGTTTTGATAGGATGGGGCATCTTGGTTGGCATAAACAAGTTGAGCTGAATTGTGGACAAGAAGAATTATTGAAGAATTAGTCTATAATAGCTAATATGAGCGTATAGTACTGTGATATGTAATCCATGAGTACTCAATTTCAGATGGAATAACTTAAAATGGATGGAAAAACAGCATTAGGCAGGTGCTTTAACAATCTCCCTCAATGTGCTGTATCTGTGTATTTCTTTATACCACATAATATGAACAAAATATGGCCCATCAGAAAGGATATGGTCTATATTTATTGAGACACAGGCAATACCCCAGGTGGTGCTCCAAACTGGATACTCACTTCCTTTCGATATTAATTTTCAATCCGTATCCAACAATGCACAATGCCACTTATAGATGAACAGAATTTTGACAAAATCATGAAGCTGCTTTATTCACCCTCAAGTGAATGGCTTACAATTATGATCAGTTTTATTTAGTTTCACCAAAAGTACTTTAATGAAGCAATTTTGTTATATACAATAAACCAAATAAACCAAATAAACACAATATAGGACAAATGTTTTATTACAGTATCTGTACATAACTAAAACTCTGATCTTGTGCTCTTCCGGTTTGCGTGGTTTTTCTATTTGCACAAAAGCAGCACATGATTGCGCTACGAGTTTTTGCCACCTTACTCGCATTCTCCTGTGCTCAAGTGCAAAAAGTTTTGTTCCGATCGATGGTATATTTTAAAAGTTATTAAGGTTTAAAAATCTTTAAAACCACACATGCGCAGATTGGTCTCTTCTCCTATCAGTCAGCAACATGCAGATTGGTCTTTTCTCCTGTCAGTCACTGGGATGACGACGCCCTTCCTGTACCATCGCCGCACTGATTGGCCAGGTCCGCTGTCAGTCACGGACAGCAACCGCTCGCCCGATGAGGAGAATATAAAGCTGAAGGAGCAGAGTGAGCATTACTAATGCTCCGCCGGCTGGAGATCATCTGCATGTGCCTCCGTGGTGCTGAGTGGGCGAGCGGCCGAACCCACTGCGTAGCCTCCATGGTGCCCAGCTGCGGGCACCGTCGGCCGCACTATCCAACCCAGGATTCTATGTAGCGATCCAGGAGTCATTGAGACCGCAGTGGTGAGGCTTCACGGCGATGGAGCTGGGGCAGCGGTGGGGCCTTGCGGCGGCGATGGGGCCTTCGCGTATTTCAAAATCCGCAGAGAAATCTATCTCTTCCTTTTTTAAAAGTATTTTTTCCTGTGTCATGTCTGGTGGGGAAGGAGGAGGAATAGAGGAGGGGAGAGTGGGGGTGTGGAATAGAGGGCGAGGAGGGCAGTGGGGGAGGTGAGGAGGGATAGTGGGGAGATTGAGGGAGAGGAGGGGGTAGGGAGGGAGAGGTCGAACGTGGGGGAGGCGGTGAGGAGGGAGCATGGGGGCGGATGGGGAATAGAGGGAGGAGGAGAGGGAGAGGAGTGGGGGAGGTAGGGAGTGGGGAATAGAGGGAGAGGAGGGCCGTGGGGAGGTCAGGAGGGATAGTGGTGGTGGGGATAGGGGAGGTGAGGAGTGGGGATTAGAGAAATAGGAGGGGGATAGGGAGGGGAGAGGATTTATGGAGGGAGGGAGGGAGTGACTGAGGGTAGGGGAAAGGAGAGGTGAGGGAGAGATTGGGGGAGGGGAGGAGGAGAGGGGAAAGAAGAGGGAGGTTGAAGAAGAGGGGTAGTGAGTGCTGGGGATGAGAGGAAATGAGCTGCGCCTGCTCAGTTGGGGGCTATGCATGAGTGGTGGAATATTGTGTTTGGGGAACGGGTTTCAACGGGGGAACGGGTAAGTGATGGAATATTGCGTTGGGGAGCAGACCCAACGGGTCTGTACTTAGTCTAGCATGGTATCAAGATTGCACAGTTGCAGCACACCAAGAGAACCACCTTTAGGAATAGTTGCAGGCTCTTCTTTTACAGATCCTAGTGAAAACATTGACACCAGAATTAAATGTATGTTGACCATGACTGACTGTGGTAGTTCTGATGGTACCTGGTAGCAATTCCTGGAAATTCTGCTGCATATTTTTAATCATTACATGTATATGAAATTGTACCATGTTTCTGATTGGCATAACAACTAAAGTAGATGTGATCCTATTATAATAGTGGCAGCATAGTTGAAATATGTTCTGCACTGATCTAATCAAAAGTACCCACTTGATTCTGATTTAATGTTTTTCTCTTTATACGTAATTTACTGAAAATGGTCTTCATTGAACAGGTGCTGGTCTTTTGTTGGTGACCAACACAGTGGTCAAGAAGTGTCCATTGGTGAACGGTGTGACACAAAAGCCATTGTTGAGCATGAACTTCTGCATGCACTAGGATTCTACCATGAGCAGTCAAGAACAGACCGTGATGATTATGTTAATATTTGGTGGAATGAAATTATTCAAGGTAAGATTTCAATTTAACAATTCTGCAGACAAATTGTGTATTTGGAGGGTACAATGACTCAGAGCACAAGGGATTTGGGGTTGAATTCAACCTTTGGACATCTTTTCCATGAGCTTGTGGGTTTCCTCTTATTCCATCCAAAATTCATATTTCAACATACTATAAGTAAGTTGATTAACTCATGCTAATGACCTCTTAGTGCAGGGTAATAGTAATAAAAAACGTATTACAGGGCTGTTGAGGATTATGTATGTGAGAATAATTGCACATGTGCAGGTAATAAAGAGAGAGGGATGAGATTAATAGGATTGCTACCATATAACCATATTACAATTACAGCACGGAAACAGGCCATCTCGGCCCTACAAGTCCGTGCCGAACAATTATTTTCCCTTAGTCCTACCTGCCTGCACTCATACCATAACCCTCCATTCACTTCTCATCCATATGCCTATCCAATTTATTTTTAAATGATACCATCAAACCTGCCTCCACCACTTCCACTGGAAGCTCATTCCACACCGCCACCACTCTCTGAGTAAAGAAGTTCCCCCTCATGTTACCCCTAAACTTCTGTCCCTTAATTCTGAAGTCATGTCCTCTTGTTTGAATCTTCCCTATTCTAAAAGGGAAAAGCTTGTCCACATCAACTCTGTCTATCCCTCTCATCATTTTAAAGACCTCTATCAAGTCCCCCCTTAACCTTCTGCGCTCTAGAGAATGGGAACAAATTGGGAACAGTTACAATTGGGAACAGTTACCCTGGGAACAAATTGGTCAAATGGCCTTTGTTGTTTTATTATAGGACTACAACATTATAATTCCTCTTAAATTGATCTTTTAATGCCAATTGGTTGCAAGGGAAGAACGCGATTGCTTGATTACAGCTGCCTGAGCAATAGTTTGAAAAAAGTTATAAACTAACAAAGTAAATTTTGACATTGAATCTAATTATGTACATAAATTGTCCACTACAGCTTCATATCAACTGTTATACTTTTATTTAGGTATGGAGCACAATTTTGTTGTTTATGATGATGACCTAATTACTGACCTGAATACTCCTTATGACTATGAATCTGTGATGCATTATGCGCCATTCTCCTTCAATAAAAATGATAGTTTGCCAACCATCACTACAAAGATACCAGCTTTTGATGGTATAATTGGACAACGTTTGGACTTCAGTGCTATTGATTTGCTGAGGTTAAATCGGATGTATAATTGCAGTAAGTTCAGTTTTTAATCTTTTCCATTTGATGAATGAAGTACTCTTCAGTGAGTTCAGTATTGATTATTTAAAATAAATTTTATACAAACCCTTTCCTCAGCTTCCACTCTCACACTGTTGGATCAGTGCGCATTTGAGTTCATTAATATCTGTGGCATGATACAGGGGGAGCATGAAGATGCTGATTGGAAACATGTGCAGAGCAGGCCTGGAAATGAGGATCATACTGTAACCGGGAAATGTAGAGGTGAGTACACACCCCACCAATGCCTCAATGTACCACTAGTGCCTGTTATTCTCCTAATCCACCATTCAGTTCCTTGAAGAGAGACACAAAATGCTGGAGTAACTCAGCGGGACAGGCAGCATCTCTGGAGAGAAGGAATGGTTGACATTTCGGGTCGAGACCCTTCGTCAGACTTTAGTCTGAAGAATCTGGTTGACATCTCTCTACCCACCTTACCAAATTCTTTAATTACCTTTGCGTCAGAGCAATGATTGAGATTTACTTTGAGAACTGCTGTTGATAGTTACAATTTAAATTACTTGATATTGTACACATACCAGCAATCATAAAAATAAGGTTTGAATCTTGAAACTATAATATGATTCAGTCCACAGAAAAAACAATAGAATAACATATTTTTTTCTAGCCTGATATCAAATGATATTCAATCTTGAAATATGAATAGCAGATAGAGAAAATCTATGTACCGATGAATAAATATTTTGTTCAATTCCAAATAAAAAAGATAATAATAAAAGGACTGAAGAATTATTTTGCGGTACAATAAAAACTTAACAGGTCTGAGATGTTATCGTGTTTTGAACTTAGTACCTAAGTATGTCCAGTGAGCGTTGAAATTAAAGAACTTGGCTTACTTATTAAAAACTTTGTTTAATGATGCTAATCTGAAATGTTTAATGAATCCTTGAACATTGTATAACCATCAGCATTTTATTAGATTCATTCTACATGACCTTTGAACCCCATGCCGGGAAAAGACTATATAAAAATTATTTTTGATCTGGCCCTACTCCCAAATATTCTTGAGGGCCAGTGAGCTACCCTTCCTCACCTACCCCTCTCCTCTTTATCCTTGGTCCTGTCATCTGCTGACTTGGGGATCCCTTAACCATGGGTTGCTTTTCGATTCAAGAGAAATTTTTGGACTTTGTAATAAAAGGTGTTGCACAGTTGTGTACTAATTAGGCAGGAGTCCATATATCCTCATCGACCGTTTTCTTACTACGTCAATAACTATCTGTAACCCTGACTAAGCTTGGATCTTCGGCCAAGTTAGCTGATTGTGGCTCCGAACTATTTGTGTGACTGAATGCTGGGCGTGAGGTTAAGGCTGGGTATGAGGTCAGGAAGTCCAGAACAAAATGAGTTTGAGCTTAGGACAGCCCATGTTCAAGCTCAAGACAACCCAGTGAAGGCCTGATGAACTGACTGAGGTTGATGCTGTTTGGATTACCAGCAGCCGAGGCCATCCATGGACACAATGGCTGAAAAACCCAAATGGGGAATTGTTCTAAGGACAACTCAACATTATAGCAAAGGGCCCCATTGGATTAACAGGAAGACAATTGGGATACATGAGAATGGTCACCAAAACCCCTCTGCCTATCTTCCAGTAAGAAAACCCAGCAAATTAGTTTAATTTGGAGATTCAGCACAGAAAAAGGCCCTTCGGCCCACCAAGTCCATTCCAACCAGCAATTCCCGCACACTAATGCTGCAGACACTAGGGATAATTACACAATTTATATTTATTCCAAGCCGATTAGTTTACAAACAAATACATCTTTGGAATGTGGGAGGAATAGATTGGGTAGATGCATTATTGGCCGGTGGGAGTGAGTTGGGCCGAAGGGCCTGTTTCCACACTGTTTCACTCTATGACTCTATGAAACCGAAGATTTTGTTGAAAACTCACACAGGTGAAGAGGAGAACGTACAAACTCTGTAGGATCATCCCTAGTGTTTGCAAGCGCTGTAAGGCAGCAACTCTACCGCAGCACTACCGTGCTATTACCTTTGTTTTATTTTATTTTTTTAATTAGAATAAAGTTGTTTTTTTAAGTATAACTGGTATATAACAGACAATTAAGTGGTCAAGCATTTTCTGGCAGTTATCTACTCTATATTATTCTCAGCTATTTAAATATTATTAAATTATGCAGAGCTCCTGTTATGTTCTATCCAGTGGGAAATAAATGGTCAGCATAGTCTTCAATTAAATTGCAGCAGTTATTTATTTAATTTTAGATTAAGGACTTGATTTAAAGCATGCTTTATCCATTTAGTATAGACATGTGTAACATGAATTACCCTTTCTCTTGCCATTGGCATTTTCTGCATATGAATTTGTCATATTGCTGTAACACAGTAAATCATACATTTGTTAAACTATATTAAAAAATGCTTTCACTTTCATCAGTCGCTAACATATTATTCACATTTTAGATGCTGGATACTTCATGTACTTTGATACTCAGAATGGTAAAAATGGTCAAACTGCTATTCTGGAGTCCAGGATCCTATACCCTAAAAGGACTGAGCAGTGTCTCCAGTTTTTCTATAAAATGACAGGCAGTCTAATGGATAAACTCACTGTATGGATGAAAATAGATGATGGAACTGGAGCTGTTAGAAAATTAGTTAAAATGAAAACATTTCAAGGTATGTACTTTCAATGTTGATAAGAACACAATATATGCTACAACATTATGCCCCAACAAAAGTGAAGCGCTGGATAGGGTAAAGGGTGACATAATGAATGAATGTTGGAGAGCTCTTTCAGTAAATGCAACATTTACAGGTGGGGGTCCGGCATTCTCGCAGGCAGGTTTGCTACTGCGTCACAGGTGGTTTTAAACTAAATAAGGGGAGGTGTCAAATGGGATAGTCAAGGACGGAGATAAAGGGAAAGGGAGTAAAGGGATAGTTAATGACCCCAGAATTAACGGGTAAGAAAACTCACTAAGGAATAGGAGAATATGGCCAAGTGCAGTAGGGATCGATGTGAATGGTGAGATGCGTAAGGAAATAAAAGTACTGTATTTAAATATGCGAAGTATAAGAAGTAAAGTAGATGAGCTTGAGGCTCAGATAGAGGTTGGTAGATATGACATTGTGGGGATTACCGAGACGTGGCTGCAGGAGGATCTGGTCTGGGAACTTAATATTCAGGGTTATACATCCTATAGAAAGGACAGGCAGGTGGGCAGAGGAGGGGAGTAGCTCTTCTGGTGAGGGATGGAATTCAGTCCCTTGCGAGGGAAGACATAAGGACTGACGAGGTAGAGTCACTGTGGATTGAGTTGAGGAATTGCAAAGGCAAGAAGACACTAATTGGTGTTATCTACAGACCCCCAAATAGTGGCCTGGATGTAGGGTGTAAGTTGCAGCAGGAGTTAAAACTGGCATGTAACAAAGGTAATGTCACTGTGGTGATGGGGGATTTCAATATGCAGGTAGACTGGGAGAATCAGGTTAGTTCAGGACCCCAAGAAAGAGAGTTTGTCGAATGCCTTCGAGATGGATTCTTAGAGCAGCTTGTAATGGAGCCAACCAGAGAAAAGGCAATTATGGATTTAGTCTTGTCCAATGAACCAAATTTGATAAGAGAACTCAAGGTAAAGGAACCCCTTGGAGGTACAGGTGCACAACCTTTTATCCGAAGATCCAAATAACGAAAACCTCCGAATAGCGGACATTTTTTCGGTCCTTGAAGAAAGGTCCTTGAAAACGTTCACCGAGGGCGGCCCGCAGAGGTGACAGCGGAACCTCCGGTCGGTCCTCGAAGAAAGGGGAACTAAATCCCCATTCATAAAAGAGAAGGTGAGGGTATATTGCGCAGGAGGGTTAATAATTGACAATATGCTGCTGCCTGCCCGCTGAGTTAAAAAGTTCCCACGGTAGACTCACGATACACAGTGTATCGTGAGTCTTGCGTGGGAACTTTTTAACTCAGCGGGCAGGGAGTAGCAGATTGTCGCTCCCTTCAGTTTCACCCCACCTACACCCCTCTGCTTCCTGGCCATGTGTGTGACCCCTTCCCTCCCCTCTCCAGCTCCCCGCCCATTGCACCGGCGCGGGGGCTTTGCACTGTCTTCACGTCGGCGATGCCAGCAGGTCAGTGCCAGTCACCGGAGACGTCAGGACCAACGGGACACTGACCCCCAGGCCCACTGCAAGCACAGAGATCCCAGAGACCCACAGCCAGCAGCAGCCCAGCCATGTTCCAACTCCAGAGGAAAACTGCAAACTGGCCGGAGACATCAGGACCACCAGAAGCCGCTCCCCGATGGGCCACTACGGCGACAAGTGGCAGTTCGCCCACAGCCCGAGCTGCTCCCCCTCATCGGGACACCGACCCCCAGGCCCACTGCAAGCACGGAGATCCCAGATCAGCAACTCCAGCCCAGCCCCGCTCCAACTCCAGAGGAACACGCTCCCCGTATGGGCAGAAGCTGATGGTGTGCAAGGTACATCTTGTTCTTGGGGTCGCGCAGCTCGGGCTGTGGGCGATCTGCCACTTGTCGCCGTAGCGGCCCATCGGGGAGCGGATTCCTCTGGAGTTGGAGGGGGAGGGGGGTATTGTGCTGTTTGATTGCCCCCTGCTATCCTAGGGACAGGGAGACAGGACAAAGGCAAATGTGACGGCGGAACCTCCGGTCGGTCCTCGAAGAAAGGGGAACTAAATCCCCTTCATAAAAGAGAAGTGGAGGGTATATTGCCCGGGAGGGTATATCGCCTACCTGGAAGAAACCGGACATTTTTCCAGCATGTCCTCTGCACACCAAAGCTCACCAAAGCTCACGTTTGGCGCCAAACGCACGTTGCCTCTGCTGCACACGGATATAAGAGTGTGAAAATGTCGCCTTAGGCCGCCTAAGGGCATGTAGCCCCGCTAGGGTGACATGAGTGCGAGAGGTGATTCAATGCTGCGGTCACATTTACAAATTCAGGAATTCATTCAACACACTGCATTTCATACAGACATTTATTCTGCAAGAAAAAACTACATTGAAGACTCAAACTCGTGACCGAGGAACTGCCGGGATCAAGGCGCAAACTCGCGACCTTGCGGATATGAGCTGAGCACGCTACCACTGAGCCAGCCATTAAAATCTACGCTAAAAAAATTCCATTCCGAAGGCCGACAAATTCCGAATTACGAAAAGTGTCTGGTCCCAAGGCTTTTGGATAAAAGGTTGTGCACCTGTAGTATGATTAGTTATAATCTGAAATTTGAGAAGGAGAAGGTTAAATCGGAATGCAAAGGGGATTATGAAGGCATGAGAGAGGAGCTGGCCAAGGTAGACTGGAAAGGGATACTAGCAGGAATGACAGTGGAACAGCAATGGCAGGTTTTTCTGGGCATAACCCAGAAGACACAGGATCATTTCATTCCAAAAAGGAAGAAATATTCTAAGGGAAGTAGGAGGCAACCATGGCTGACAAGAGAAGTTAGGGATAGAATAAAACTAAAAGAAAAGATGTATAACACAGCAAAGAGTAGCCGAAAGCCAGTGGATTAGGAAACTTTCATAAGACAACAGAAGGAAACGAAACGGGCAATAGGGGCTGAAAAGATGAAGTATGAAGGGAATCTGACCAGGAATATAAAGAAGAACAGTAAAAGCTTCTTTAGATATGTTAAGGGAAAAATAATAGCAAAGTCAAATGTAAATCCCCTTGAAGGCAGACACGGGTGAATTTATTATGGAGAACAAGGAAATGGCAGAAGAGTTGAACAGGTACTTCAGATCTGTCTTCACTAAGGAAGACACAAACAATCTCCCAGAAGTACTGGAGGACAGATGATCTAAGGCGATCGAGGAACTGAAAGAAATTTGCATTAGGTGAGATAGTATTGGGTAGGCTAATGGGACTGAAGGATGATAAATCCCCTGGGCCTGATGGTCTGCATCCCAGGCTCCTCAGGGAGGTGGCTCTAGAAATAGTGGACGCATTGGTGATCATTTTCCAATGTTCAATAGATTCAGGGTCAGTTCCTGTGGATGTGAGGATAGCTAATGTTAACCATATAACCATATAACAATTACAGCACGGAAACAGGCCATCTCGGCCTTACAAGTCCATGCCGAACAAATTTTTTTCCCCTTAGTCCCACCTGCCTGCACTCGTACCATAACCCTCCATTCCCTTCCCATCCATATGCCTATCCAATTTATTTTTAAATGATACCAATGAACCTGCCTCCACCACTTCCACTGGGAGCTCATTCCACACCGCCACCACTCTCTGCGTAAAGAAGTTCCCCCTCATATTACCCCTAAACTTCTGTCCCTTAATTCTGAAGTCATGTCCTCTTGTTTGAATCTTCCCTACTCTCAAAGGGAAAAGGTTGTCCACATCAACTCTGTCTATCCCTCTCATCATTTTAAAGACCTCTATCAGGTCCCCCCTTAACCTTCTGCGCTCCAAAGAATAAAGACCTAACTTATTCAACCTATCTCTGTAACTTAGTTGTTGAAATCCAGGCAACATTCTAGTAAATCTCCTCTGTACTCTCTCTATTTTGTTGACATCCTTCCTATAATTTGGCGACCAAAATTGTACCCCATACTCCAGATTTGGTCTCACCAATGCCTTGTACAATTTTAACATTACATCCCAGCTTCTATACTCAATGCTCTGATTTATAAAGGCTAGCAAACCAAAAGCTTTCTTTACCACCCTATCTATATGAGATTCCAACTTCAAGGAACTATGCACGGTTATACCCAGATCCCTCTGTTCAACTGTATTCTTCAATTCCCTACCATTTACCATGTACGTCCTATTTTGATTTGTCCTGCCAAGGTGTAGCACCTCACATTTTTCAGCATTAAACTCCATCTGCCATCTTTCAGCCCATTTTTCCAAATGGCCTAAATCACTCTGTAGACTTTGGAAATCCTCTTCATTATCCACAACACCCCCTATCTTGGTATCATCTGCATACTTACTAATCCAATTTACCTCACCTTCATCCAGATCATTGATGTACATGACAAACAACAAAGGACCCAACACAGATCCCTGAGGCACCCCACTAGTCACCTGCCTCCAACCCGATAAACAGCCATCCACCATTACCCTCTGGCTTCTCCCATTCAGCCACTGTTGAATCCACTGTTATCCCACTTTTCAAGAAAGGAGCGAGAGAGAAAACAAGGAATTACAGACCAGTTAGCCTGACTTCGGTGGTGGGAAAGATGCTGGAGTCCATTATTAAAGAGGTAATAATGGGGCATTTGGATAGCAGTAAAATGATTAGTCCAAGTCAGCATGGATTTATGAAAGGAAAATCATGCTTGACTAATCTTCTGGACTTTTGTGAGGATGTGACAAGTAAAATGGATGAAGGGGAGCCAGTGGATGTGGTGTATCTACTTTCAGAAAGCCTTTGATAAGAGGAGACTGGTTACTAAAATTAGAGCACATGGTTTTGGGGGTAGTGTGTTGGTGGGGATAGAAAATTGGTTGGCAGACAGAAAGCAAAGAGTAGGAGTGAACGGGTCGTTTTCAGAATGGCAGACAGTGGCAAGTGGAGTGCCGCAAGGCTTGGTGTTGGGGCCGCAACTGTTTACCATATATATTAATAATTTGGAAGAGGGAATTAGGAGCAACACTTGCAAGATTGCGGATGACACAAAGCTGGATGGCAGTGTGAACTGTGAAGAGGATGTTAGGAGGTTGCAGGGTGACTTGGACAGGTTGAGTGAATGGGCAGATGCGTGGCAGATGCAGTATAATATAGATAAATGTGAGGTTATCCACTTTGGTGGCAAAAACAAGGGGGCAGATTATTATCTCAATGGGGTTAGGTTAGGTAAGGGGGAGGTACAGCGAGACCTGGGTGCCCTTGTACACCGGTCACTGATAGTTGGCGTTCAGGTACAGCAGGCAGTGAAGAAAGCTAATGGAATGTTGGCCTTCACAACAAGAGGATTTCAGTATTAGAGTAGAGAGGTTCTTCTGCAGTTGTATAGGACTCTGGTGAGACCACATCTGGAGTATCGCGTACAGTTTTTGTCTCCTAATTTGAGGAAGGACATCCTTGTGATTGAGGCAGTGCAGCGTAGGTTCACGAGATTGATCCCTGGAATGGTGGGACTGTCATATGAGGAAAGATTGAAAAGACTAGGCTTATATTCACTGGAGTTTAGAAGGATGAGGGGTTATCTTATAGAAACATATAAAATTATAAAAGGACTGGACAAGTTAGATGCAGGAAAATTGTTCCCAATGTTGGGCAAGTCCAGAACCAGGGGCTACAGTCTTAGAATAAAGGGGAGGCCATTTAAGACTGAGGTGAGAAAAAACTTTTTCACCTAGAGAGTTGTGAATTTGTGGAATTCCCTGCCACAGAGGGCAGTGGAGGCCAAATCCCTGGATGGATTTAAGTGAGTGTTAGATAGAGCTCTGGAGGCTAGTGGAATCAAGGGATATGGGGAGAAGGCAGGCCATGGGTTATTGATTGGGGACGATCAGCCATGATCACAATGAATGGCGGTGCTGGCTCGAAGGGCCGAATGGCTTCCTCCTGCCCCTATTTTCTATGTTTCTATGTCTGATAGATTACAGTTCGAAGTTAAAAAACAAAGTACATGCTATAACTCCAGGTTAAGTGCTCAACAAATAAAACCAAGCCCAAAATCAAAATATTATCTAACTAAATACACCAACTTACAATAAATGACTCAATATGCGAACAATCCCACAAAACAGCTACCTACATATTAATTAGCTCTTAAAAAAAACGAATCCTGTCGCTGCAAGTATATCATTGGGGTTATCAAGTGGCCACCTCCCTTCATTGGTGTTTCGTTGAGTTCGGCCCATGACACCTCAGGAAGGTTCAACAGTTGGTTCTGGAGTTCCAGAACCTCAACCCCTCCCCTCTGAACACCCCCCCCCCCCCCCCTCACAACCCCCCACCATCTTATATTTGCTTTACAGCCTGATGCAAACTCTGTCCACAAATTCCTAGCTCTCCAAATAGCGACCTCCCTATGAAACCTCTACAACCCACCTCTATCGGACATATTCTTCCTCTCCATCCTTGCTGCTCAACTTCTATTGCCAACTCTACATATCTAAGCCTTTTCCTTCCAAACGCCTCTTCTACTAAGTTCTCCCATAACACCGTCAGTTCTATAAAATACATAATCCGCTGACTAACAGACCATAACACTATATCAGGCCTCAAACGAGTAGCAAATATTTCCCGCGGAACAACAAACTTTCCTCCCAACTGGCATACCAAGCTGCAGACTTCCCTCCTCTCCCTCACGGACAGAATTAATTGCTACACTCCCAGTCCTGATGCCTACTGAATTCACCTGTACTCTCCTCCTCTCGATTGCTGCAGTTGTGCACATCAATACCTGGTTATTGCCACCAAGTATACCGACCCTGAGAAAGACTAGTCCTACATCCTTATAAAGTATGCCCCTACATGGCCACCTCTGAACACAAGGGACACGCTGGGTTCCCACCTACCCATTAGTTGAGGTATTGAATAGTATTGCCCAGGACACCCCAGAATTAATGGGCAAACTGGGCACATTGAATATTTTATTGAATAAGATGATGGGAACCATATAACTGTCCATCCAGGCTTATAAGAGAGGAATTAAATTGTGTAATCTCTGGATATTCAAGAGGTCAACTCTCCACAGTTCTCCATGTTTTTCCTGCACTTCATTTCATTGTACAGGAATGAGATCCTGCCGACAACAGTGGTATCATTGGGAAGCTTAAAGATCGAATTGGCATTCAACTTGGCCACACAATCATGGGTATATAGGGAGTAATGCAAGAGACTGAGCAGTCAACTCTGAGGTGCACCAGTGTTGAGGGTCAGGGTGAAGGAAATGTTATGACAAATTCAAAGCAACTGAGGTGAGGTGGTCAAGAAGTCCAGAAGCAGATAGTAGTTCAAGGCTTAGGCCCAGAAGTTCAGAGATGCACTTATTTGGTATTATGGTGATGAAGGCAAAGATGTATTAAAAAAATATGATCCTCAGATAGGTGTTGTTTTTAATAAGATAATCTAGGGCTGACTGTAATATAAGGGAGATGTTGCTCCCTGCGGATCCATTTTTCCTAGATGTGAATTGCAGGAAAACTAGACATATTTAGATTTTCCAGAAGACTGGTGCAAATGTGGACCATTGGATGTTGATGTTAGTGCTATTCGGTGGTACTCATTGAGACAGGCCATTTTATTATTCTTGGGAACTGGAATGATGCACTTTACCTTAAAGCAAATGGGAACCATAAACAGTAGGCCATAGAAATATTGTTCCATAGACCATAGAAGTGAGATTGTAAATGTTGCCAATGACTTTGGCCAGTTGATAGGTGCAAACATTCAGAACCTGTCCAGGGGCTTGAATCAGTCTTGCTGTTTTCCGAGAGTTCCTGAAATGGAGAATGGAAAGATGAGGAAAGAAAAGAAGAATCTGAATTAGGCTGTGTGAAGAATAGGCTGTGTGGAAATTGTAGCAAAACAGATGTAATTTTGCAGTTTAGGGTGTGAGCAGGAAATTACAACAATATTGACCAGTGCCTGTGGGGAGAGGAGATTAGGGAGGGACTTAAATACAACTGGAAAAGAGAATATTCAGCAAAACTAGAACCCACATGGGTTTCCATAGAAACAGCTTTTATTTTGAGAGTGAGTGGCGAGAAAGGAAAGTTTTTTTAATGTAATACCTGAAACAATCAAAATAAGGATTAAAAGTTACATTTCTCACTCACATATTTTAGTGTTTTCACTAAATAATTTCAATGTCAATAATAGTCTGAGCACATGCTCTACTGCTGGTTGCAAATAATATTTTCAGTCTTCTTGTTTAAGAATCCTGAAGCCATTCAATTACAGATTGATGCCTTATCTTTCACTTCATTTCTTCTCAACATACTATAGCTCTTGGGTGTTTTAACAATATAAAATTTGGTGCCTTCAGCTCTATTACAGAGTTATGATAAATAGTTCTAACTTTTGAAATTGTGACAAATATGTCAATTTGTATTTCCATAGCGGATGGCACCCTTTCTTGGAACATTGCCCACGTGACTTTTCATGCAACGGCCAAGTTTCGTTATATTTTCCAAGGAATGATTGGTAATTTCAGTCAGTCTTCCGGTGGCATTTTCCTGGACGATGTCACTTTTACTGAGACCTCCTGTCCTTATGGCGTCTGGCATGTGAAGAACTTCACAAGCATGCTTCACCAGATGAGATATAACGAGACCGTATTCAGTCCCTGCTTCACCAGCCCAGAAGGATATGGATATGGCTTAAAATTATTTCCTCATTCTCGTTATGAAAATTACACAGGACTCTTTTTTCACCTGTGCAGTGGTGAAAATGATGGCATTCTTGAATGGCCAGCGGGAAATCGACAAGCCATTATCACCATAATGGATCAACATCCTGACGTAAAGCTTAGAATGTCATCCACCAGAAGCTTTACCACAAATGGAAGTTTGGTTATATCAGGTGAGAGAAAGTGCTGGTACCTTGATCCAATAGTTTCTCCAAGTTCTCAAGTAATATGAAATGTATGCATTATGGATACCATATGAGAGAACACCAGATTAAGTTTGTCGTGTGTGTAGGGAGGAACTGCAGATGCTGACTAACCCGTTGAGTTACTCCTGCGTTTTGTGCCTGTCCTTGGTGATCTCTCTCTCTGGATGATCCCTGTGGGTGGTGGGAACCCCTATCTAGCCCTGAGTTCTTCATGGAGAAATAAGGAACTACAGATTTGTAGGAAGGAAATGCAGATGCTAGTTTAAACCAAAGATAGACACATAATGCTGGAATAACTCAGCGGGGCAGGCAACATCTCTAGAGAATAGGAATGGGGGATGTTTTGGGCTGAAACCCGTCTTCAGACTGGATGAAGATTGTCCTTCATGAGTAAAAACAACACCAAGTGATATGAAATCAGAAAAGTAATCCTTTTTTTGGCACAGAAAAACCCGAATCTGAATTGTCATAATTCTCAGTTTCACTCCTCTCCGTTTCATTCCTCTCACTCCTTCCTGTGTTCATATTGTCTGTGGGACCTGTCACCAGCTCTCTTAACCCTCTTTTCATCAACCTATTCATCACACAGTCTTTACTTTTTATTTATTTGTTTGCAAATTATGCAAGGTATTTGTAATTATACCATGAGAAAAGGGTAGTTAAAAATACAACATCTTGTTGTGCGTGTGAAGTTATATAGAATACCAGGGTAAGAATTGCCTTTACATTTCCAGATGGGCTTTGGTGATCTTGTGGGTATTTAATGACAATCAGATAGTTTCACGATCCTCACTAATATTTGTGTACACCACTGTTTTCATCTTTAAATCTGGGAATTCTCAAAGTAACATTTTTGACCTTCCTAACTTTCAATCTATTCCTCTTTCACTCTTCCTTCCGTCTCTAAAGCCATTGCCAACATTTTAACATATTCCTTAATTATTGTATAATAGTCATTGTGCAGTATTCCAAATTAGAGGTGGTCTGGAGATACAAAGGCCTCTTAAGCGGAGGTCCTGATGGAGCCTGGATGACTTGGGGATTGGGGGGAACCCGATCAGGGAATTGAGTGAGGAGATTGGGAGACATTGATTGAAAGATCATGTAGGTGGTGTTGTACATTCAGAAGACTGAGACAGATGATTAGGGGATGGTGATTCGAGAGACCCTGAGCATGAGAATGCAGAGGTTAAGGCATTTACTGAAGCACTGGATTAAAGTCATACAGCATGGAAACCGGCTTCAGCACAACTTGCCCACGCTGATCAACATGCTCCATCTACACTAGTCTCACATGCCCGCGTTGGCCCCTATTCCTCTAAACCTATACTTTCCATGTACCTGTCTAAATGTTTTTTCAAATGTTACGATAGTGCCTGCCCCAACTGCATCATCTAGCATCTTGTTCCATAGACCCACCACCCTTTGTGTAAGAAAGTTTATTAAATCTTTCCTCCCGCGCCTTAAACCTATGTCCTCTGGTTCTCGATTCCCCAATTCTGGGTAAAATACACTTGTGCATTTAGCCAATCTATACATCTCATGACTCTATGCACCTCTCTAAGAAAACCCCTCATCTTCCTTCACTACAAGGAATTAAGTCCTATCCTGCTCAACCTCTCCCTATAGCTCACGCGCGTGTGTCCTGGCAACATCCTCATGAATCTTCTCTGCATCCTTTCCCGCTTGACGACATCTTTCCTTTAACATGGTGACACAAACTGAACACAATACTCTAATTGTGTCCACACCAATGTCTTACTGTATATAATTGCAACATGACCTCCCAACTTCTACATTCAATACTCTGACTGATGAAGGTTAACGTGCTGAAAACCATTTTGAACATCCTATCTATCAATGATGCCACTATCTAGGGACCATGTACCTGCACTCCTAGTTTCCTCTGCTCTACAACACTCCCTAGAGCCCTACCATTCACTATGTACGTTCTGCCTTGGTTAGACACTGGATTGTTGAAATTAAGGCCATACGGATTTTTGCCATTTGGGAATCTTTGAGCAAATTTGGGCTCCATATCTGAGAAAGGATGCGTTGGCTTTGGAGAGGGTCCAGAGGACGTTTACACGAATGATTCCAGGAATTGAATTGAATTGAATTTCCTTTATTGTCATTCAAACAAGTTTGAATGAAATTTCGTACCGTGCAGTCATGAGTGCAGAACAAGGGGTCACAGTTTAAGGATAAAGGGGAAATCTTTTAGGACCAAGATGAGAAAAACATTTTTCACACAGAGACTGGTGAATCTCTGGAATTCTCTGCCACAGAAGGTAGTTGAGGCCAGTTCATTGGCTATATTTAAAAGGGAGTTAAATGTGGCCCTTGTGGCTAAAGTGATCAGGGGGTATGGAGAGAAGGCAGGAACAGGATACTGAGTTGGATGATCAGCCATGATCATATTGAATGGCGGTGCAGGCTCGATGGGCCGAATGGCCTACTCCTGCACCTATTTTCTATGTTTCTATGACAGCAAAAAGCGACAAAACACGCAGTTAACACAATTTAACACAAACATCCATCACAGTAAATCTCCAGGCACTTCCTCACTGTGATGGAAGGCAAAAAGTCTTATCTCTTCCTTGCTTCTTCTCCCGCGGTCAGGCAGTCAAACTGGTGCATCGAGGCTCTCAATGTTGAAGCGATGTTAGATCCTGTGGCCGATTTTGAGCGCCGCGAATGGGCCGATTCAAACTCCGCGATTCAGGGCGGGCGAAGCTGCTGTTGCGGGAGCTCCCGAAAATCGGTCACCAACCAGCGAACTGCGATCTCCCGATGTTACCGTCGACAGGGCTCGCGGCCGAAGTCTCCGAAGCTCCAAAGTTGGGTCGCAGCCGCAGCGCCACCACATTCTCCGAAGTCAGCCAGCTCCGCGATGGAGAGTCCACAGGCTCCGCCACCGGAGCCTCAAGGTCGATTCCAGTTGGAGGCCGCCAGCTCCACGATGTTAGGCATCAGCGCAGATGGAGATACAAGGAAAAGCTCTCATCCCCATTGAAGGAAGAGATTAAAAAAAAAGTTTCCCCCACCCTCCACATATACACAGCTAAAATAAACTAAATCATACATCTAACAAGATAAAAAGAAAACGAAAAGAAGATAGACAGACGGACAGCAGCTGCTTGGGCAGTGCCGCCACTTCTGGAACATCTTGTCCAGCAGCGGGTTAGCATATGATCACCGCTTGACAGCGCTGGGCCACTACTCGCTGGAGTTAGAAGGTTGAGGGGGGACCGCATTGAAACGCATTGAAAACAGAATAATGAAAGGCATAGGTAAAGTTGATGTGGAAAGGATGTTTCCACTGGTGGGAGAATCTAGGACCAGAAGTCCCAGCCTGCGAATTAAAGGGCACTTTTTTAGAAAGGAGGTGAGGAGGAACTTCATTAGTCCGAGGGTAATTAATCTGTGGAACTCATTGCCACAGAGGGCTGTGGAAGCCAAGTCAGTGTATATTTATAAGGCACAAATAGACAAATTCTTGATTAGAACGGGTGTCAAGTGATATGAGAAGGTAGGAAAATGTGATTAAAGTGCCTGTCCCACTTTCACGACCTAATTCACAACCTCTGCCGAGTTTGCCCATGACTCATACTCGCAGCATGGTCGTCACAAGGTCGTAGGAGGTCGTAGGTAGGTCGTGGGAGGTTGTAGGTAGGTCGTAGCAGCTCATGATGCTAGTCGTAGATACTCGTGGTATCAAGTAGGTTGAGGCGTTTTTTCAACATGATGAAAAATGTCCACGTGTAAAAAGGGTCGCGAATTAGGTCAGACAGTGTGACAAACTCTTTAGGAGGCAGTGATCAGACATGATGGATTGGCAGAGTAGATCCGATGGGCCGAATGGCCCAATGCTACTCCTATAACTTGTGAATTTGTGAATTTGAGGAGTTGCTCCTCATGGATCAGGAGGTGGGCCAACAGATGATTAAAGTGGGAGGGCCAGGGAATAGAACTGCTGATGACAAGATATTTACATTTCAGTAAGTCTAGGACTTACAGATACATCCCAAATCTGTCCATTCTTTCTGCTGCTGAACTCCATGGTGAATCGGTGGTAGGTTCAGTGTTTCTGGGATTCTCCAACAGTACATTGTGAAGCTCTCTTGGACCCTACACTCGGTCTGACCCAACACAAGATTTAAGACAATATTTATTTTTAAAGAGATTTCAGGGCAAAGGCGTGGGAGAAAAAGGAAAGTTAAATTCCTTTATTTTAAAATACTATCTATAAATTAGTTACATAATTTTAGATGTATTTAACTACATTTAATATTTTTAATTCTGAAAATGTTTATATAATTGCAAATTAAAATATAATTTGTGCAACTGAAAGCACACTAATGGAGTCAGGGATGTGAAATACCATTGAGATTGGACCCGGAATCAAGACCAAATAAATATGGGTGTGATGAGGATAAATGTTCAATTGAATAGCGTGAGAATTTTGTTCAAATTATATATATAACTAAACGTTTCTCTATAAAATTGTGCTACTTAATTTAACTCACTGTTTCTCTTGAGTCGTTTATGGACTGAAGATTTTAATGCACTGCCTTCATTGCAGGAATGTACTTGAATTCAAAGATCAAAAGCAACCATTATTTACTCTCTTCACTGCCAAGATTTTCTTTCACTTGTATATTCTGACCTGAGTATACTGGGGGACGACACTGAACAGGTTAAAAAAATCAAATAAATCTGTATTTTTTAATTCCAAACTTTAGTGTAGTTTAGTTTAAAGATACAGCGTGGAAACAGGCCCTTTGGCCCACTGATTCCGCACCGACCAGCGATCCCCGCACATTAACACTATCCTACGCACTAGGGACAATTTACACTTATACCGAGCCAATTTACCTACATACCTGTACTTCTTTGGAGTGTGGGAGGATACCGAAGATCTAGGAGAAAATCCATGCTGTCACGGAGCGAACGAACAAACACCATACTGACCGTTCCCGTAGTCGGGATCAAACCCGGGTCTCTGCTGCTGCAAGTGCTGTAAGGCAACAACTCTACCACTGCACCACCATGACGCCCTTAGTCAAGAGTATTTTAAAATATTATAAAACCCAGTTGAATTCTTCACTTGAAGATTGACGCAACCTTAAGTTGCTATATTTGCTTCAAATTTTTCATACACAGGATTCTACATTTGTATTTAAGATAGCATGGCACTGAATTATTATGTATGACACTGTGTGCATTTAATTACAGAAATAAATGACACCTTCTATTGGGACAAACCTACATTGACTGGAGTGTATGATAGCACATGCGATTGCTACAGGAGTATGTCTTGGGGATGGTCAACATTTATATCACACAAACAGCTTCACCGTAGAAGTTTCTTAAAAAATGACGAACTCATTATATTTGTCGAGTTCAATGGTAAGATTTCTTCCCATATTTTCTCTTGATTTGATTGTTAAATTAACCAGTGTTATCACTTTCATGTAAATATGTACCTACAATCCTACCTACGATCCTAGATCCCCCTGCTCTACGGTACCCCCCAATGGTCTTTCCATTCACTATCAAGGTTACATTCTGGTTTGACTTCCCAAAATGTAACATCTCGTGCTTATCTGCTTCAGGTAAAACAAAATTAAAACAGCAGACATTGGAAATCTGAAAGTCAGGGAAAACCTCTTTCTCGGTCAATCTCAGTTCTGACAAATAGTCTCAGAACCTAGTTTAGGCTACACACAGTATATGAAATTTCTCCAGATATCAGGAGTACCAAAATCACTGAATCATTCCTTTCGTGTTAGCATCAGGCAGGATCTACTTAGCCGAGAACACATTGCAGAATTACTCAATGTCTATGAATCCTGTATAATATATCTTCCAAAACCATCTTTACGATATAATGGCAAACTCTAATACTCACAAACAAACAAGGACAAGTGAGTGTTATTTGTTCACCAGATGAGAACCATCATAAAACAATTGAAGTTGGATAGCCAAGAATTCAAATGAAAAATGATGAAGTAAAGCCTCAATTTAAGTAGCCATTACCTGCTAATCCAGGCAGTATTCTGGTAAACCGCTCCTGCACCCGTTCGAAAGACTTCACATTTCTAGTAAAGGGGTGACCAGCACTGCACACAATGCTCTAAATCAAAGTCCTATAAAACTGCATTGTGATTTACGGACACTTAAACTCAATGCCCCAACCAATGAGTATATGTTTTTTTTATATAGAAACAGAAACATAGAAAATAGGTGCAGCAGTAGGGCATTCGGCCCTTCGATCCAGCACCGCCATTAAATATGATCATGGCTGATCATCTAAACTGAGTACCTCATTCCTGCTTTTTCTCCATATCCCTAAGAGCTAAATCTAACTCTCTTGAAAACATCCAGTGAATTGGCCTCCACTGCCTCTGAGGCAGAGAATTCCACAATTCTCTGGGTAAAGAAGCTTTTCCTCATCTCAGTCCTAAATAACCTACCCCTTATTCTTAAACTGTGACCCCTGATTCTGGACTCCCCCAACATTGGGAACATTTTTCCTGCATCTAGCTTGTCCAGTCCTTTTATAATTTTATACTTTTCTCTAAGATCCCTTCTCATCCTAAATTTCAGTGAATACAAGCACAGTCGACCCATTCTTTCATCATATGTCAGTCCAGCCATCCCTGGAATTAATCTGGTGAACCTACGCTGCGCTCCCTCAATAACAAGGATGTTGTTCCTCAAATTAGGAGACCAAAACTACACACAATATTCCAGGTGTGGTCTCACAAGGGCCCTGTACAACTACAGTTGCTCCTTGCTTCTAAACGCAAATCCTCTCGCAATGAAGGCCAACATGCCATTAGCTTTCTTCACTGCCTGCTGTACCTGCATGCTTACTTTCAGTGACTGATGAACAAGCACATGCAGGTCTCGTTGCACCTCCCCTTTTCCTAATCTGACAACTTTCAAATAATAATCTGCCTTCCTGTTCTTGCCACCAAAGTGGATAACCTCACATTTATCCACATTATACTGCATCTGCCATGCTTCTGCCCGCTCACCCAACCTATCTAAATCATCCTGCAGCCTCATTGCATCCTCTTGGCAGCTCACACTGCCACCCAGCTTTATATCATCCGCAAACTTGGAGATGTCATATTTACCTTCTTTGCTGCTCTATCAACCCGTGTTGCTACTTTCAGGGAGCTATGAACTTGGACCACAAGGTCGCTCTATATATCATTCCTGGGTCAGTAGCTTTCAAACATTAACAGGAATATTGTAGTTCTTTAAGAAAACTTTGTTTCAATGAATTACAATGAAAATAACAAAAAACTGCAGATCCTGAAAATCTAAAATAAGGACTAGGCGACTCAAGTGCTCAGGCAGCGTCTTTGGAGAGATATTCACAATGACCACTTCTGATCGAAGACTCTTTGTCATTATTGCAATGTTAGTTATCCTGTACTCAGATCACTGAACAGAAGACATTCCTGCTGCAGTTAATGGGATCCACTAGAGGTCCTCGGCAGTCAGTGTAGGAGCAAACTCATATCCTCAGGAGTCCATTATGCAGTCATGGTAAAGCGAACAACCATCTTCAAAAGGCTAAAAGAGTGCAGGTGGTATTGCATGTGTTCCTTTACGATGCTACTGATGAGTTGTCAGCTGCACATCTCAGTGCTGGCAGCAGTGAGAAGTTTGACCTGTGTTGTGCACTGTTCCTGAGGCAATATAGCATTGCAAGCAAGAGCAAAACAACACTGCGTTTCAAACAGTGCAACAAAATTCTGTGTTTTTTTGCAATCTAATAATAATATTAGGAAGCAATTCAGCAATGTTTAAATTCCTCCAAAATACACATTTAATGGTCTATGTCATTGCAACATGGGAAACAAATGTTATTGCTTGTCTAAAACATATTATGTAAAAATACATTAGTACTAATTAATTGCATTATTAGGATAAAGAGCACAATTACTAAAATGTTGAGTGAACAGTAAAACCAAAACAGAAGCATACAAGTATACGGTATTGAATAAAGTATATGAAGAGAGTTTTATTAGTGGAATCATTTTATAAAGATATAAACTGCAAAGGGAAATCATGACAGTTGTCAAGAGGTTCTTACTGTGGTTGGTTTAATACTGAAACAAATTTGTCTGGATTAGAAATATTACTAAGCAACATGACTATCAGTAAAATAAAGAGATAAAGGGATTGCAATAAAGGTGTTGTAAAATCCTGACTGAAATTAGTAACATTCTTAAAAGAAATCCTAGGAATCCTAAGACTGGGAAAATCAGGTTGGTTCAGGACCACAAGAAAGAGAGTTTGTAGAATGCCTCCGAGATGGATTCTTAGAGCAGCTTGTAATGGAGCCGACCAGAGAAAAGGCAATTCTGGATTTAGTATTATCCAATGAACCAGATATGATAAGAGAACTCGAGGTAAAGGAACCGCTTGGAGGTAATGATCATAATATGATTCGTTTTAATCTGCAATTTGAGAAGGAGAAGGTTGAATCGGAAGTGTCAGTGATGCAGTTAAACAAAGGGGACTATGAAGGCATGAGAGGGGAGCTGGCCAAGGTAGACTGGAAAGGGATCCTAGCAGGAATGATGGTGGAACAGCAATGGCAGGAATTTCTGGGCATAATCCGGAAGAAGCAGGATCATTTCATTCCAAAAAGGAAGAAAGATTCTAAGGGGAGTAGGAGGCAACCGTGGCTGACAAGAAAAGTTAGGGATAGAAAACGAAAAGAAAAGATGTATAACACACAAAAAAGAGTAGCAAAGAGTAGCCGGAAGCCAGAGGATTGGGAAACTTTCATAGGACAACAGAAGGAAATAAAACGGGCAATACGGGCAGAAAAGATGAAGTTCGAAGGGAAGCTGGCCAGGAATATAAAGAAGGACAGTAAAAGCTTCTTTAGATATGTTAAGGGAAAAAGAGTAGCAAAGTCAAATGTGGGTCTCTTGAAGACACAGGTGAAATTATTATGGGCAACAAGGAAATGGCAGAAAAGTTGAATAGGTACTTCGGATCTGTCTTCACTAAGGAAGAATCAAACAATCTCCCAGATGTACTGGAGGACAGAGGATCTAAGGGGGTAGAGGAACTGAAATAAATTTTCATTAGGCGAGAAATAGTATTGGGTAGGCTAATGGGACTGAAGGATGATAAATCCCCGGGGCCTGATGGTCTGCATCCCAGGGTCCTCAGGGAGGTGGCTTACTACTAGAAATAGTGGACGCACTGGTGATCATTTTCCAATGTTCAATAGATTTAAGGTCAGTTCCTGTGGATTGGAGGATAGCTAATGTTATTCCACATTTCAAGAAAGGAGCGAGTGAGAAAACAGGGAATTACAGACCAGTTAGCCTGACTTCGGTGGTGGGAAAGATGCTGGAGTCAATTATTAAACAGGTAATAATGCGGCATTTGGATAGCTGTAAAAGGATTAGTCCAAGTCAACATGGATTTATGAAAGGGAAATTATGCTTGACTAATCTTCTGGAATTTTTTGAGGATGTGACAAGTAAAATGGATGAAGGGGTGCCAGTGGATGTAGTGTATCTACTTTCAGAAAGCCTTTGATAAGGTCCTGCATGGGAGACTGGTGACTAAAATTAGAGCACGTGGTATTGGGGGTAGGGTGTTGACATGAATAGAAAATTGGTTGGCAGACCAGAAACAAAGAGTAGGAGTGAACGGGTCCTTTTCAGAATGGCATGCAGTGGTAAGTGGAGTGCCGCAAGGCTCGGTGTTTGGACCGCAACTGTTTACCATATATCTAATGATTTGGAAAAGGGAATTAGGAGCAACACTAGCAAGTTTGCGGATGACACAAAGCTGGGTGGCAGTGTGAGCTGCAAAGAGGATGTTAGGAGGTTGCAGGGTGACCTGGACAGGTTGAGTGAGTGGGCAGATGCGTGGCAGATGCAGTATAATATAGATAAATGTGAGGTTATCCACTTTAGCGGCAAAAACAAGGGGGCAGATTATTATCTCAATGGGGTTAGGTTAGGTTAGGGGGAGGTGCTGCGAGACCTGGGCATCCTTGTACACCGGTCACTGAAAGTTGGCTTACAGGTACAGCAGGCAGTAAAGAAAGCTAATGGAATGTTGGCCTTCATAACAAGAGGATTTCAGTATAGGAGTAAAGAGGTTCTTCTGCAGTTTGATAGGGCTCTGGTGAGACCACATCTGGAGTATTGTGTACAGTTTTGGTCTCCTAATTTGTGGAAGGACATCCTTATGATTGAGGCAATGCAGCGTAGGTTCACGAGATTGATCCATGGGATGAGGAAAGATTGACAAGACTACGCTTGTATTCACTGGAGTTTAGGAGGATGAGGGGAGATCTTATAGAAACATATAAAACTATAAAATGACTGGACAAGCTAGATGCAGGAAAAATGTTCCCAATGTTGGGCGAGCCCAGAATCAGGGGCCACTGTCTTAGAATAAAGGGGAGGTCATTTAAGACTGAGGTGAGAAAAAACGTTTTCACCCAGACAGTTGTGTATTTATGGAATTCCCTGCCACAGAGGGCAGTGGAGGTCAAATCACTGGATGGATTTAAGAGAGTTAGATAGCGCTCTCGGGGCTAGTGGAGTCAAGGGATATGGGGAGAAGGCAGGCACGGGTTATTGATTGGGGATGATCAGCGATGATCTCAATGTATGGTGGTGCTGGCTCGAAGGGCCAAATGGCCTCCTCCTACATCTATTTTCTATGTTTCTATGTTTCTTATTCCAATTTAGTCACCAATGACTGCTACGCCTGGAAATCCAGCTGCATAGCACTGATTTTTTTTTAGCATTAAGCAAATGAAATCAATTTTATTTTTCAAAATGAGATATGGTAACAACAATTTGCAGACTGACAATTTGTACTAAACAGTGTGACTGGGTCCAAGGTACACAAAAATGCTGGAGAAACTCAGCGGGTGCAGCAGCATCTACGGAGCGAAGGAAATAGGCAACGTTTTGGGCCGAAACCCTTCTTCAGACTGGGTCCACTTTTGATTGTCAAACTTGCAACCATGATGAATCCAGGCCATAAGGGATGACACCAGCTGCAATGATTGCTAGATACTCTATAAACCATGGAATGGAGGAGCATATATGTTCTCAAGCATATGTTGAATATATCCTAGGATGTAGAGGGGGCACAGTTAATGATCCTTATTACACAACAGATGGCCTTGGTTGGATAGTATGCATAATGGTTAATGGTAAAAACCATTTCGATGTGATGAGCACCTATTGTACATGCAGTTGTCTTTCCAGAGACTTGTCTAATTTGTTGCTTGAAGAAGAAACTGGAGGACGGCAATACCTAATGGAGAAAATGCCATGGAGATTATCTCATGAGAGCAGTAAAGAAATCAGGAAAGGGAAACAATTATCGACATCCACAATTCCGCTACTAAAGTTAATTAATATTTTTTTCCCCAAAGATCTGACTCCGCTGATTAATACAGAAGTGCCAGTTCATCCTCCAAAGTCCCCTGGAAGGCAGCGGCGGGCAGTAGAACAGAGTCGACACTCAAAAGAAAATCAGCAACAAAGACCCCACAGGGCGCAGTGCAGTCCTGGCTTTTGTCTGAATGGCGGGTTGTGTGTTATTGTGAACGGAAAAGCAAATTGTAGGTATGTGAAACTTCCATAACTTATATGTGGATATTTAGGAGCAGCAAAGTAGTTAATACTTTAGTGGATTGTTTTATAATATTTAAAGAAGCATTTCCAATTGCCTTTGCACCATCACCCTACTCTTTCTCCGTTACATCAACCACTCCATCGCGGCTGTCGCTTGTACCATTTGTTTTCAACAACTTTACCACCAACTTCCACCCTGTGCTCAAATTCTCATGGACTATTTCTGTCACCTTTCACAATCTCTCTGCCTCCATCACAAGGGACAGACCATCGACTGACATCTACTACAAACCTACTGACTCCCATAGTTATCCTGAATATACCTGCTCCCATCCCTGCCTCTTGCAAGCACATCACCCCATGCCCTAAATTTCTCTGTCTCTGCCCAATGTGCCCCCAAGATTAGACTTTCTACCCTAGAACATCTGAGATGTCTTCTTCCTTTAATAAACATGGTCCCCCCCCCCCCCCTGCTGCAGTGCATGGATCCCTCACCTATAACTCCTGTGTGTCGCACACTCTGTTCTCGCACCCCCCTCTACCCAGATAGAGCAAGAATAGAGTTATCCTGGTCATTACGTTTCACCTCTCTAACATCCAACAAATCATTCTCTGACATTTCCAATACCTTCAACCTCATCCCACCATCAGTCACATCTTCCCTGCTCCACCCCAATATAGAAACATTGAAACATAGAAACATAGAAAATAGGTGCAGGAGGAGGACATTCGGCCCTTTGAGCCAGCACCGCCATTCATTGTGACCATGGCTGATCGTCCCCTATCAATAACCCGTGCCTGCCTTCTCCCCATATCCCTTGACTCCGCTAGCCCCTAGAGCTCTATCTAACTCTCTCTTAAATCCATCCAGTGATTTGGCCTCCACTGCCCTTTGTGGCAGGGAATTCCATAAATTCACAACTCTCTGGGTGAAATCGTTTTTTCTCACCTCAGTCTTAAATGACCTCCCCCTTTATTTTTCCCATTTCCCTCACCCCCTTCCACTTATATCCCATCTGCCAATCAACTCAATTCGACAAATGTGTAAGGACAGATAGTGAGGAATTTTCAAGATATTTGTGCTTGGCCGTATATTGGACATAATCTGTTTTTGCTGTATTGCCCTCCCACCCAAATCACTGCCGATCTGAACATTTTTCCAATGCCATCATCAGGTTCAAATTGGGTGTAGAACATGAACATTTGTATGAACAAAAATAATTATTTGTAACCTCAGAAGTTGCTCATATGGAACAGGGCCACTGGCTGACAGTGCTATCCAACACTGATGCATCATTCTGGCCATAATCTAAAAACATATATTCAGACTTGATTGTTACAGCTAAAGTAGTTTTTACCATTGGTACAGTAGATAAGTATATGAAGGATATAGAAGAGATGTGTTCCAGAGTTTGGTGCTGATAGACAGAAAGAAATATGTGGAACATTAGCACCAGAATTAAACTCATAGACGAAATGGCCATTGTTTGTGTTCTTGTCAGTTTTTTTAGTTTTAGTTTTAGAAATACAGCACGGAAACAGGCCTTTTGGCTCACTGAGTCTGCACTGACCATCGATTGCTATTCACACTAGTTCTATGTTGTCCCATTTGCTCATCTACTGTGTAATACGTTGCAATGTTGTTCCATTTTAGGTGTGCCTCGACTCAAATACACCAGCACTTCGGTGATCGCTGTGAGAGAACGCAGGTTCATGGTACTCTCTTAGGGGTGATGATTGGTGCAACTGCAGGTGTATTATTCCTGACCATTGCTATTATTAACATGATTGCAAGAAGACAAAATTAAATCTCAACAAAGTATTACTAGCTCATCGTGAAGATCATTAATTGATTTTTATTTTTCCAATTTTCCAATCTTTTAATCAAGAAATTGCTAGTGACACATAATTGTTGTGTTCCACAGTAACTCCATGAGGTTTGGGTTGCATTTGTATCTAATTACATTAATCATTATGAGCTTTCTAATTGTAGTGTTTTTAAGATTGATTGTAAAAGGTGATTGCTTCAACTTGTTAACCACTCTCTGGTTTGAGAAATTGTTTGCAGAGCCTGTGTAATAAATCATTATGCCTGAAGGCTGTGTAAATTCATTCATCACCTCGTCTCAGAGTTAAACAGAGAACCCCTACAATATATACACAAGTGGGAGACTCATGGGCCTGTCCCACTTAGACGACTTTTTAGGCGACTGCATGTTGAAATGCTCAGACTCACACATAGAGGTTAGAACTCATAGTTTTTTATTTGTAATTCCACAGAGGAAACACCTTGTGCTTTCGTCTCTATGCCATACATCTAATCTAAGAGAGAGAGAGAGAGAGAGAGAGAGAGACACGCAGGCTTATGGGCGGGTAGGGATGACGATCCGGACTGGACTACATAAGGAATGTGCAGCATGCATAATCTGTGTGGTGATATATATTCAGATTCAGATTCAGATTCAGAAAACTTTATTGTCTGTCGTAACAGAAAATCTTCTTTGACGTGGCTCAACATACAGACAGGACAATGTACTGATAAGCAGTCATACAACACAGATTTCTGCGAGCACACACAGTGTGTATCGATCTTAAAAGCAAATATAAAGATTAAAAACTGTAAAAATAGACAAGATAAAAGTTGTGGATATGTGTAAAGTGACAATGCGTCAGGGTTAATTTGTCCATTGGTCATTTTTTATTTAAGCTGTTTATGGCAATGGGTATGAATTAGTTTTTGTGGATGTTTTTCTTGGATAGGGGGACTTTATATCAACGGCCTGATGGCAGAAGTTGGAAAGACTTCTGCAGGGGGTGGGTGGGATCCTGTGTAATGAGATTGGCTTTCCTTTTAACTGCCTGGGTGTGGAGTACTGATAATTGATTTTGAGTTTTGCCAGTTATTTTGCTTGCCTGATTGATGATCCGGGAAAGCTTTGATTTGTCTTTGACAGAGGTGAGGGTGAACCAGGATGTGATGTTAAAGGTGAGTACAGATTCTATAAGTGATTTATAGACAACTGTTAAAATGTCCTGTCTGACATCAAAGCTCCTGAGTTTCCTCAGCAGGAACAGGCGTTGCTGTGCCTTCTTGTACACAGAGTCTGTGTGCTGGGAGAAGGACAGGCGGGTGTCAATCTCTGTGCCCAGGTATCTAAAGGGCTCTACCTGCTCAACTGTCTGCCCATTCAGCCTCAGAGGTTCAAAGAGAGGTTGGGGGGGAAGATGTTTGCCTCCCCCCACAACACAGCTCCTTGGTCTTGGAGATGTTAAGCTCCAAAGAGCTCTCTTTGATCCACAGCATCAGGGTGTTGACCTGCTGATAGTAGGCAGCCAGAGAAGTGTGATCCTTGATGTGGGCCACCAGGGCAATATCGTCTGCATACTTAAAAAGGGAAATGTCACTGTTATTGTTTGTTATGTTGTTTGTGTAGATGGAAAATAAAATTGGTGATAAGACACAACCCTCAGGGACACCAGTGTTTAAAATCATGTTCTTGGATTTAAAACCATTTACCACAACATGCTGAGGCCAGTCCTGCAGAAAGTCTTTTATCCACAGGATAAGTGATGGGTTGACTTGTAGGTCCAGAAGGCGGTTGCAGAGGGTGACTGTGTTAACTGTGTTAAAAGCTGAAGAAAAGTCCATAAATAAAATCCATGTGTGGGGGTGTGGGAAGTCCAGCTGTCTGCTAACTGTGTCCAGGAGAGTCAAACAGGCATCCTCCACCCCACGCCTTGCCTTATAGGCAAACTGGAGTGGGTCAAGCCTGTCCACCACCATAGCAGTGAGGTGATCACTTACCACCCTCTCCATACACTTGGAAAGAATGGATGTGAGTGCCACCGGTCTGTAGTCCTTCATCTCCCTGGCGTTAGATTTCTTCGGCACCGGTATGTCCACATCCGTGGGACAAAGCTGGAGTCAAGGAGATGCTGGAATAGCTGAGTGATAACATCACCCAGCTGAACTGAGCATTCCCTCAGCACCTTGCCCCTGAGCCTGTCCGGGCCAGAAGCTTTGTGAGGGTTGATGCGGCCCAGTATAGATGTAACCTTCCTTTTATCCACTGTAATTGATGAACTGCTGGTGAGGGTCCAGTCATTCTGGGTGTGTGTCCTGTCAAACCTGCTGTAATAGACCCGAAACGTTGCCTATTTCCTTCGCTCCATAGATGAGCTTTTTTGTGTAACCTGCTGTAATAGATGTTGAGTTGCTCAGCAAAGGTGGCAGGGTCAGAGCATTGGATCAGGGCCGGTTTCTGGGCTCTGCCCATCATGGTGTTAAGTCCCTGCCATGCCTCCCTTGCATTGCCAGTGGTGAATTTTTCCTCCACTTTGTTTTTGTAGTGGAGTTTGGCCAGCCTGGTCTTCCTTCTCAGCTCACTATTATACTGTTTTACTCTGTGTTTGTCTCCCTGTAGGAATGCCACTTTTTTGTTGTTAAGACACTGCTTCAGGTCCTTGGTAACCCAAGGCTTGTTATTAGGGTACAGCTTGACCTGTTGTGTTGGTATAACAGCATCCACACAGAATGACAAATAGGAGGAGATAGAGTCTGTCAGCAGATTTAGGTCTCCCTCACAACTTTGGAAAAATATTTCCCAGTCAGTGATCTCCTTGCAGCCCCTTAATGCATCGACAGAGTCATCGTTCCAGACTTGAATAGTTTTTGTTTGTATATCTTCTGTTTTTAGTTTTTGTCTGTATTTTGGAAGCAGCAGAATGACATTGTGGTCGGAACGACCGAGTGGTGGGCGGGGCTTTGAGACATAGACTCCCGGTATGTTACCGAAACACAGATCCAGCGTTCTGTCAAGTCTGGTAGGTGTGGTGACATACTGCTCCAAGTGCTCCAATCTATATAGTAGAGGCACACTCATCTACACTGCAGGAGACTATGCAGTCGCCACATGGTCACCACATGTTCACGGGTGGTTGCCGGGGAGTCGCCTTCATGGTTGTGAGTAGTTCCCGCATTCTGGGAACCAGTCACAGCCTCATTATGGTCGCCGCAAATTTTTCAACGTTGAAAAATTAGAGGCGACCAGAATGAAGCCGCTATGGAGAGTAGCGAGAATTCTCGTGCCACAGGTGGGTCGCCAGGAGACCCTACTGGGTTGCCAGGAGGTTGAAGGTTCTCGTAGGTTCTCGTAGGTTGTAGCTGGAGCTGACTGGTGAATTTCATTGGCTCATTGGGGAAAAAAAACGTAAGCTGTAGTTACCGAGCAGTAATGTTAAATGTCCACCGAGCTTCACAGTTGTGTATCTCTGGCTTCTTAAAAGTTGTCTCCACTCCTTCTCCTTCCTTCTCCACCCCTTCCCCCCCTTTTAAAGGACTTACCGTACACTGTGCTTTAGCCCTCTTAATTACAGCGCCAACCTTCCTGTTCATCGTGGTGTGTGGCTGTATCACCTTGGCTTTGCACTGTGTTAATTTCACTCACAGCACTCCCCCCACCTGCCCTATCCCCCACCTGCATAACGGGCTAGTGTAGGAAGCAATGTGTGTGTCCTGCAAAGAGTAGGAGTAAACGGGTCCTTTTCACAATGGCAGGCAGTGACTAGTGGGGTACCCCCAAGGCTTAGTACTGGGACCCCAGCTATTTACAATATATATTAACGATCTGGATGAGGGAATTGAAGGCAATATCTCCAAGTTTGCGGATGACACTAAGCTGGGGGGCAGTGTTAGCTGTGAGGAGGATGCTAGGAGACTGCAGGGTGACTTGGATAGGCTGGGTGAGTGGGCAAATGTTTGGCAGATGCAGTATAATGTGGATAAATGTGAGGTTATCCATTTTGGTGGCAAAAAACAGGAAAGCAGACTATTATCTAAATGGTGGCCGATTGGGAAAGGGGGAGATGCAGCGAGACCTGGGTGTCATGGTACACCAGTCATTGAAGGTAGGCATGCAGGTGCAGCAGGCAGTAAAGAAAGCGAATGGTATGTTAGCTTTCATTGCAAAAGGATTTGAGTATAGGAGCAGAGAGGTTCTACTGCAGTTGTACAGGGTCTTGGTGAGACCACACCTGGAGTATTGCGTACAGTTTTGGTCTCCAAATCTGAGGAAGGACATTATTGCCATAGAGGGAGTGCAGAGACGGTTCACCAGACTGATTCCTGGGATGTCAGGACTGTCTTATGAAGAAAGACTGGATAGACTTGGTTTATACTCTCTAGAATTTAGAAGAATGAGAGGGGATCTTATAGAAACTTACAAAATTCTTAAGGGGTTGGACAGGCTAGATGCAGGAAGATTGTTCCCGATGTTAGGGAAGTCCAGGACAAGGGGTCACAGCTTAAGGATAAAGGGGAAATCCTTTAAAACCGAGATGAGAAGAACCTTTTTTCACACAGAGAGTGGTGAATCTCTGGAACTCTCTGCCACAGAGGGTAGTTGAGGCCACTTCATTGGCTATATTTAAGAGGGAGTTAGATGTGGCCCTTGTGGCTAAGGGGATCAGGGGGTATGGAGAGAAGGCAGGTACGGGATACTGAGTTGGATGATCAGCCATGATCATATCGAATGGCGGTGCAGGCTCGAAGGGCCGAATGGCCTACTCCTGCACCTAATTTCTATGTTTCTATGTTTCTATGTGTGTGTGTGTGTTCCACTTTAACAGTCGCCGTTCCAGTTACCAATTTTTCAGTCAACTGCCGGCAGTCGCCTGACAAATCGCTTAAGTGGGACAGGCTCATAAGGGAGTCTTGGACCATAAAAAGAGAATCTAGATGAGCTGAGGAACTGAGCAAGAAAACAGTTTAGAGGCCACCTCATAGGAAGACTAATTAAAAAGACGGTAGCTGTAAAAGGGAACTCGTGTAAAAAGGCAAATCTACTGCATGATGGTTACATTGGAAAAATCAATATGCACGATCCACGAAACATTCAATATTTGTTGGAAATCTTATGAAAGTGTTCTAATGTGCTCGCAATAAGAATGGGATATCATTCCCATTGGCTTCTTGGAAACCCTGAGCCACTACTACTCAAATCAGCGAAGGAGTGTTCAGGATGACATTGAGTACCTCAAGTTCATTTATTGGAAGCACAGTATAGCTCAGTGTAATCTGTAGGTGGAACATACATCTTCTCCAGCTACCCCCGTGCCTATGTGTTGACATCTCTTGCCCCACCTTTAACACAGCAAGTGTGTCCATATACATAGATACATAGAAAATAGCAGGAGTAGGCCATTCGGCCCTTCGAGCTTGCACCGCCATTCAATATGATCATGGCTGATCATCCAACTCAGTATCCTGTACCTGCCTTCTCTCCATTCCCCCTAATCCCTTTAGCCACAAGGGCCACATCTAACTCCCTCTTAAATATAGCCAATAGTTGGTCTCATCAGCCATCTCAGAACCTATTCAACTGGAATTGAACCCAGTCATCCTTGATCCTGATGGGCTGACTGAGTAAAGGATGGTAGGACATAAAGAAGCCTCAAAGGAAATGGCACAGAAAGCCCAGAAGATGTCCCAGTGAGTGTTTGTGGAAGATCAAAAGATCATAAGTGGTAGGATTAGGTAGCAATGTTACAAAATTTTGAGATTTAAAAAATCAAGTCTTTAATTTATCCCATCAGATAAAGCATAAAAAGAAGTTTAATTGGACACATATTTCACTTTCATATCTTTAGTATTAAAAATGTTATGGCCTTTTTCATACTCAGAAATTGGCATCTTGTTCCCTATTGCTTTTTCATTGACTTAACACAAAAGCTGTGATCTAGAACATTTAAAGGCCAATAACTTTCTTAAAATTTAAGAGAACTGAAATAAATTTTCAGTTATTATAGATTGAAGCATTCTGAAACAAATATGAAACAATCTTACTTAGATGACTTGAAATTAAAGCATATAATTAGTTAGTTACCTAATTGTAGATAATTACAAAATTCAATTACTAGATCTAAACATCTATCCATTTCTTAAGAATAGATTAACATTTTTAAATAGACTAAGTGTCCAAATAACATTCACACAAGAATTCAGAATATAACATAATTTTTAAATCTCATTGTCATGGGTTTATAGGCCAAATGAAAGGAATGTTTAATACCTATAAATTAATGGCCATTTAAATCAACTAGCCTGTGGGTTTTTCTGGAACGGGACCATTTGGAATGCTGAGGTTGCGGTGATTTTAGTCCCCATATCGGCAGCAAATACACTGCCGGTTCTTCGGGGAAAAAAATCACCGTTTCGCAACTTAAAATGTGAATTAAATGCATCTTAAGAAACACTTTTGTACATAAAAATAAACTACTTTCTTTTACCTGTCCCCTACATAAAATCCGGCCCCGTTGTCGGCATTGACGGCTTCAGAAGCTGATTTTAAAATGACTCCAGCGATTAACTTGTCGGGTGAATTTTTTTTAAAAACACACAGAACGGCCGTTGGAACGATTCTTTAGCAACATCTTGCACTCCAACAAAATATAATTCAGGACCAGGTCGGAAAAAAAAACGGTTTAACCCCGTCCCCTCCCCCCCTCAAACACGCCAAAATCACGCACACGGCCAGTGGCAGAATTGCAGCGCCGCTGAAGGTAAGTATTGTAACATACCTAGATCAGGCCATGCGGACCATCATTCCCCATTCAATCATGGCTGATCTCTCCATCTTAACCACATTCTCCTGCCTTCTCCTCATAACCTCTGAAACTCATACTAATCAAGGATCTATCTATCTCTGCCTTAAATATCTCCACTGACTTGGCCTCCACAGCCAACTGTGGCAAAGAATTCTACAGATTCATCACCCTCTGACTAAAGAAGGTGTAGGAAGGAACTGCAGATGCTGGTTTACACCAAAGATAGATACAAAATGCTGGAGTAACTCAGCAGGTCAGGCAGCATATCTGGAGAAAAGTAATAGATGACAATTTAGATTGAGACCCTTCTTCAGAGCCTGATGAAGGGTATCAACCCAAAACATCACCTCTTCCTTTTCTCCAGTGATGCTGCCTGACACGCTGAGTTACTCCAGCATTTTGTGTCTAATCCAGTGAGTGTTGACTGCTGAGAGATATACAAGTGACATTTTGGATACCCCAGCACTATTGCGGACATGTGAGAGATTGGAAAAACACATGACTGTGTTCAATCTGTAATGGTACTGTGCATGTATATGTAAAGAATGTCCTTTCTATTTTTCTAAAAAGAGGGAGCATTGCACTCTATGAAGATTGTTCGTAAAAGGTAAGTTTAAGTACAGACAACTCTTGCGTCTGGGAGGGGATGTGTTCCTAGAAAACCATCTATCTCGTTGGGATGTCTGTTCACGTGTCCTCAGACTGAGGTAGCGGCGGCAAAGGATGGACTTGGCTGTGACTGCTAACCCATTCAACACAGCGACGTCATATCCAAGTCTTATTGCAGACAATACCGTGTGATCGAAAATAAAAATGGACAAATCTGTTGGTTATTTTGCATTCACTGTTTATTTATTTGTTATTCATAAGAGTGAGTTTTATTCTGTATCTCAAGGTTTTGGTTAGTGATTTGTGAATTACCAAGGGGTGAATTTCGATGACCCAAATGACTGTGGGTGTTGCTTGTATAATGTCATATGGTTGACTACCTCTGGATCTTGGCATTGTTTTAGACTATGGTGTTTTTAATATTGCAGCCTTAGTTCTACCACTATAATTCCCTTGCTAAAGTTTTTCAGTTTTAATCATCCAATTTATCATAATGCAGTTTTCATCCAAGTTGTATGCTGCAGATTTCCAGTTAACCATTTTTCATCCACAGGTTCTCAATCCTCCACTTTGTGTTCAAATGCTCATAATGATCCATTATTTGTGGATGATCAGCCATGAACACATTGAATGGCGGTGCTGGTTCAAAGGGCCGAATGGCCTACTCCTGCACCTATTGTCTATTATTTTATTTCACTGAAGATCATAAGAGATCCAGTGCAATCTCTAATGAATGGCCTCCTCGGTTATAGTTGTGCACTTTGCAAGATTGATAGGCTTTCCAGTCTAAGTTTGCGGATTACACGAAGCTGGGGGGCAGTGTTAGCTGTGAGGAGGCTGCAAGGTGACTTGGATAGGCTGGGTGAGTGGGAAAATGCATGGCAGATGCAGTATAATGTGGATAAATGTGAGGTTATCCACTTTGGTGTCAAAAACAGAAAAGTAGACTTTTATGTGAATGGTGGCCGATTAGGAAAAGGGGAGATGCAGCGAGACCTGGGTGTCATGGTACACCAGTCATTGAAAGTAGGCATGCAGGTGTAGCAGGCAGTGAAGAAAGCAAATGGTATGTTAGCATTCATAGCAAAAGGATTTGAGTATAGGAGCAGGGAGGTTCTACTGCAGTTGTACAGGGTCTTGGTGAGACCATACCTGGAGTATTGCGTACAGTTTTGGTCTCCTAATCTGAGGAAAGACATTCTTGCCATAGAGGGAGTACAGAGAAGGTTCACTAGACTGATTCCTGGGATGTCGGGACTTTCATATGAAGAAAGACTGGATAGACTCGGCTTGTACTCGCTAGAATTTAGAAGATTGAGGGGGGATCTTATAGAAACTTACAAAATTCTTAAGGGGTTGGACATGTTAGATGCAGGAAGATTGTTCCCGATATTTGGGAAGTCCAGAACAACCCCCTTGTTCTGGACTTCCCAAATATCGGGAACAATCACAGTTTAAGGATAAGGGGGAAACCTTTTAAGACCGAGATGAGGAAAAAAAAATTCACACAGAGAGTGGTGAATCTCTGGAATTCTCTGCCACAGAAGGTAGTTGAGGCCAGTTAATTGGCTATATTTAAGAAGGAGTTAGATGTGGGCCTTGTGGCTAAATGGATCAGGGGGTATGGAGAGAAGGCAGGTACAGGATACTGAGTTGGATGATCAGCCATGATCATATTGAATGGCGGTGCAGGCTCGAAGGGCCGAATGCCTACTCCTGCACCTATTTTCTATGTTTCTATGTAATACTGACAATATGCCTGTTGGCTAATGAAGGAAGGTTGCAGAAACTGGCTGCGTATCTGTTGGCATTTTGAAGAATGAGAGCAGAGATACAAAGCCATGTACTGGTTTGTTAATTGTGCACAGTGTGAATGGCAACATTAAGTTGCAAACACAGGATGCTTATTTGAATAAACAAAACTGTGGCAAATAGATTTGATTATATGAAAATTTTAAGGTCATCCATTCGACAGAGGTGAATGGAACTAATGGGTCAGATTCCAACAGCATACAGCACATATAGCATGAGCAGCCAAAGACTCATTCCTCCCCATAAATATGGCTATTATTTTATTTACTTGGGAGGTTAGATGATAGGTTGTTTCCTATAAAGGTACAACTATTACATGGCCAAAAATAAGTAAGGTTTCATGAAGAAACAATAACTGACCTTGGAAGTATGACAAACACTATAATTTTCCTTGTAATCATTTTATTGAAATGGAACTTTCTCTCAAATACAAATAATACAAATAAAGTTGATACATAATAGGTTATTACTCCACTTAGTTACTCAGTTTTCTTATCATCTTTCCTACGAATGAAGCTTTAGTTGTTTACATTGAACACACAGAAATGCAAATTCCTCTGCACATTAATAATAACATCCCACACTATTTTATTTGATATTTTAAAGCTACATTATTGACAAAGTTCAGTAATTGGACAAAGTAATTGGACAAAGTAAGTTTTTTCCCCACAATGGTCCTATATCAGTTATAATAATATATAATTAATCGTATTTCTATACTATCAGAATAACTCAAAAATGATTTTACTTTCAATAGACAATAGACAACAGACAATAGGTGCGGAGTAGGCCATTCGGCCCTTCAAGCCAGCACCGCTATTCAATGTGATCATGGCCGATCATCCACAATCAGAACCCCGTTCCTGCCTTCTCCCCATATCCCCTGACTCCATTATCTTCAAGAGCCCTGCCTAGCTCTCTCTTGAAAATATCCAGAGAACCGGCCTCCACCGCCCTCTGAGGCAGAGAATTCCACACTCACAAGTCTTTGTCTTTAAAAGTGTTTTCTCATCTCTGTTCCAAATGGCTTACCCCTTACTCTTAAACTGTGGCCCCTGGTTCTGGACTCCCCCAACATCGGGACCATGTTTCCTGCCTCTAGCGTGTCCAAACCTTAATAATCTTATGTGTTTCAATAAGATTCCCTCTCATCCTTCTAAACTCAAGAGTATACAAGCCCAGTCGCTCCATTCTCTCAGCATATGACAGTCCCACCATCCCGGGAATTAACCTCGTGAACCTATGCTGCACTTCCTCAATAGCACGAATGTCCTTCCTCAAACCCGGAGACCAAAACTGCACTCAATATTCCAGGTGTGGTCTCACTAGGGCCCTGTACAACTGCAGAAGGACCTCTTTGCTCCTATACTCAACTCCTCGTGTTTTGAAGGCCAACATGCCATTTGCTTACTTCACTGCCTGCTTCACCTGCATGCTTACTTTCATTGACTGATGAACAAGGACCCCCGGTTCCTGTTGTACTTCCCCTTTTCCTAACTTGACACCATTTACATAATAATTTCACATAGCATCTCTTCACTCTTTTTTGTTGATTTCACATGGTTTTTCTTTGCCACAATTATATCTGCTGTAGTGACAGTTTCCAGTTACATTGTTTCTGACTAGTTGCATGTTAAAGGCAAGGTGTACACAGCACAAGAACAAAAATGGACAGAAAACATTCAAATCTGCCAGTTTCATTTTATGCTAAAACTAAAAACAAATTCAGTGAATGCTTACAAGTGATTGAATAACTGTAGGCCCTATATGTCCCCTTGAGATCACAATAATATTTCTGCTAAATTTGAGGGGTTGCTGCTTTTCGAATGGATTTCTATTTACTTTATTCATTTTTCTACTCCCTTAATTCCATTTAAAACACATGCCTGATAGTAATATGTATCAAATCATGTATTGACATGATTTTGTTGGAAGAATGGTATTGGTAGGTTTTTGAGGGAACTTTGAATTATATGCTAGACCACCATTACACATTTCAATAACAATCATCCTTCACTTCCACTTTTTTTCACCTTGTTCTTTATTCTTTAACAAAAAATGAAACAAACATCTAATCCTGTTATCAGTATAAATTAAATCATCAAAAGACAAAACCTAATTCTAGCAAATAGATAAAACATGCTTTAAACAACCAAAAATAACATGTTTTATTTCAATAAATGCATGTCCAAACACCATAAACAAAATTTAAAAAACATTTTCCATTGTTATAATTATTAATAATTGACATGAAATAAAATTAAAAAAAACAAATTAGTATCAGAAACTATTTTAAAGCTGTTGAATTCAACTAAACTTGTCATTTTGTTCACTCGTTTTATTATTCCTTATTTTTACAAAGACCATATTGGAATTTATATACTGTATTTTACCAAGAAGTATACTAAAATAAACATTAAAGAAATCAGCAAATGAATTGCTGTAGAAATTCTGTTCTTTTCCATTCTTCATAATCTGTTGGGGAAGTCCTTTATTTAAGTTAATAAAGTTAATCAATTTAAAGCTATACAATAATATAGCTCTGAATTATAAGAAATTATAACACCAAAGAAATAACCTGAGCAATTGAATTAGGGAAAAAGTCATTTGCATCTATAATTAGAGATAAACTGCATATAACATGTAATTTTGGGCATGTTGTAGATTATTTTCATGGCTGAATGACAGAAAGAGGATCAAAAAGCTGCAGTTTATGATCTGCATTAATAATGTCCTGTTCAACAAGGAACATACGGTATGTTGAAAGTTGTAAATCAAGTATGATTTAAAGAGACATTAGTCATATTATAAATGATGTCCCGATGCCATTGGGGTATTGCTTATATCATTAATAATTCACACACCGTATTGTCAGTAACCCTTATTGCATTTTTAAAAATCAGCTATCTATGGCAGGAGGTGCAATCACTACCCCTTATTTTAATTGTCACACTTTTGTCTACTGGTCTGTTTCCACACACCATTAAATATTTCCCCTTGCCTCCACATCACTCTGAATTTCACCCCGCTCTTGATTTTATCCCCTTCATCTCCCCATTCGTTGCTTTTAATTTCTGTCCACAACCAGTTTTCCTCATAGAAACATAGAAACATAGAAAATAGGTGCAGTAGGCCATTCGGCCCTTCGAGCCTGCACCACCATTCAATATGATCATGGCTGATCATCCAACTCAGTATCCTGTACCTGCCTTCTCTCCATACCCCCTGATCCCTTTAGCCGCAAGGGCCACATCAAACTCCCTCTTAAATATAGCCGATGAACTGGCCTCAACTACCTTCTGTGGCAGACAATTCCAGAGATTCACCACTCTCTGTGTGAAAAATGTTTTTCTCATCTCGGTCCTAAAAGATTTCCCCCTTATCCTTAAACTGTGACCCCTTGTTCTGGACTTTCCCAATATCGGGAACAATCTTCCTGCATCTAGCCTGTCCAATCCCCTAATAATTTTGTAAGTTTCTATAAGATCCCCCCTCAATCTTCTAAACTCTAGCGAGTACAAGCCGAGTCTATTCAGTCTTTCTTCATATGAAAGTCCTGACAATCCTGGAATCAGTCTGGTGAACCTTCTCTGTACTCCCTCTATGGCAAGAATGTCTTTCCTCAGATTAGGAGACCAAAACTGTATGCAATACTCCAGGTATGGTCTCATCAAGACCCTGTACAACTGCAGTAGAACCTCCCTGCTCCTATACTCAAATCCTTTTGCTATGAATGCTAACATACCATTCGCTTTCTTAACTGCCTGCTGCACCTGCATGCCTACTTTCAATGACTGGTGTACCATGACACTCAGGTCTCGTTGCATCTCCACTTTTCCTAATCGGCCACCATTCAGATAATAGTCTACTTTTCTGTTTTTGCCACCAAAGTGGATAACCTCACATTTATCCACATTATACTGCCTGAATTGCTCAAGAGTGCAAAATAGCTCTGCTTGAGGAAGACCATTAAGCCTCTGTAAATTCACCCTATCATAAGGAACTTAAAGAACTTGCATTGTGGAATGCAATTGGATCTTAATTACTTCATGGGTCATCCTGCAGGCATTACTTCTGGCGCTTTCAAGGATATGTTGCATTGGTCAAGTGCGAGAACCTTGTGCATAAGTTCATTCCAAGCTCTGGCTTCTATTGAAACATCTGCCATGTTTTTTTGTTCAGCTAGCGTTTTGTTATATACTGTGTAATACATCTGCCTCTTTCTCTTCTCACTTTAGACCTATGTCCTCTAGTTCTTGATTCCCTAATCTGGGTCTTAAAAAAATGCATAGTATAGCTTTTTGTTACATTGATTTTCTAATCTATATATGTTTTATCTGTCATTCCATCATACCTTTAACATATTTTCTCAATTTCCTTGAAAATGGCATCACAGATATATAGGGTGGTAAAGAAGGTTTTAGTACATTGGCCTTCATCTGTCAGGGTACTAAGTATAGAAGTTAGGATGTTATGTTACATTTATATAAGATGTTGGTGAGGCCACATTTGGAGTATGGGCTTAGTTTTGGTCACCCTGCTATAAGAAGGATGTTATTAAGCTGAAAAGAGTGCAGAAAAAATTAATGTGGATATTGCCGGGACTCATGGGCCTGAGCAGAAGGGAGAGGTTAGGTAGGAAACTGAACCTACATTGATCGTTAAAAGCAGAATCTACCCTAAGACAGATTTACTGCTGTCCTTGCTAAATTGCCAAACTGAAAAACAACTCTGATAGAGCAAATGGCCTTCTCTTGTTCTGTACATTTATTGTCTTTGTTACATTTTGAAGCTTTCATCACCAACTTTACTCACCTTATTTTGTAGATGATTGAAAAGAGTGTTTTGTTTGGACATTCTCAGATGTAGTGCGGGAAACCTGGAATAAGTAAAATTCATACAGTGTTACTTCAGAGTGAATCTCATTAGTTGTTCTAAAAAAAATCATTTTTATAGTAAATGCAGATCACCAGATATTTTCTGTACTTTTAGTTTAAACGCAACTTCTGTTTTTTGTTTAAAACTCACTATCTGCCTTTATTCCTTTGCAGTTTAAAACTCTGCGTTATTTACATATTTATGCACTTGTTTTCTGAATTGATGATGCACATTTTGGACAGTAATGCATCACCTCCCTGTTTTACACCACCAGACTATTTTGAGTTTGAATCGCACATAATAGCATAAGAAGCAAGAGCAGAAGTGAACTACTTGGCCCCACAAGCCTGCCCCACTTTCCAATTAGATCATGCTTGCTGCAGCCTTGTTATTAACAGGGTATTCCCATGTTCTCCCCACATCCTTTGACTCCCTTGTATCTGTCAATTCAATGACGTATCCATGCCTGAAGAGAATTTAGTAATGGCTGTCACCACCTCAATTACAAAGCCAGCTGGAGTGGCTGAAAAATGTAAACAAAAATGACAAATATCCTTGTGTTCTGGATTTCTTTAAGGTTCTTTCATGTTCCAACCTATGTGGCAGTCACCTGGAAACCACTTCATGAGCCCTTGCTTTTGCTTTGGGAATCACTTTGGAAGTTTGGCTCCAATAAAGTCGGCAGTAATTTGCATTTATTTATTTATTTATCTATCTATCTATCTGTCTATCTACCTATCTATCTATCTATCTATCTATCTATCTATCTATCTATCTATCTATCTATCTATCTATCTATCTATCTATCTATCTATCTATCTATTTATTTGACAAAGGTTGGAAGCTGCATACCAAATCTCGTTGCACTGATGTGCAATGACAATAAAATATATTATTATTATTATGTTTAGATTTATTATTGTCACATGTACCAAGGTACAATGAAAAGCTTTGTTTTGCATGATATCCAATAAAATCAGGCAATGCTCTCCACAATACATAAATACAATGAAATCAAACTCAAGTACAGTAGGTAGAGCAAAGGGGAAGATACAGAGTGCACAATATAACTCTCAGCATTTTAGCACACCAGTTCCAGAGACAAAGTCCAATGTTCACAACAGTATCCCAGCTTGTGGAAGGCTTATTGCCCGTGTCACGATTTCATATTTAGAAACAGGACTTACCATCGGCTTGAAATGGTTAACTAAGGCTTCTCTTATCTATAATTCATAAAATAAGGAAGATTTAAAAACGGTTGTGTACAAAAGCAACAACAAATACTTCAATGAGTAAAATGTGGCTGAAATGCTTTTACCTTCTTTTCTGTGAATCCAGCAGCTAATAGAATAAACAAGCCCTAGAAAAGGTAATGAAGTGTTAAAATACATTAGCACTTTTGGGGTGATTTTCAATCATTGCCGTGTGAAGCTATATATTACCTGGAATGAGTTTAATAGAACAAAAGCATAGTGTAAAAAATCACTATTATTCTTAAGCAGGGCAAATCCAACGATCCATGTCAATCCAAATGTTGGAGTGAAAATAAGGACGGCCTTCATGATTTTCTTTATTGCTTCTTTTTCCTGCTTTAATCCTTCAGAAATATTTGGCCTCAGCAGTTTCAAAATGACTATTGTCAGGATAATTATATTGATGGCAATAATGCATCCGACAGGTATGATGAATGTTAAAAATGCAGAGAATTTGTGATTCAGCGTGGCATTTAGCCAACAGTTGTCTTTTCTCTTGTACATGTCTTTCTTCAGGAAACTTGTGGTTGTAGCAATTACTATGGCCAATGGACCGCCATAGCCAATGAGAAAACAAAATGATATAAAGGTTAACCTCCCGATGTGGTGGAAAACAAAGATAATCTGATGCAAGAGTGTTAGACTTTGATTTAATGTCCAAAAGAACGTGGAGAGGAAGAAAAAATGAGTGAAAATTGTAGCAACTGTACATAAGTCATCTTGCATTTTTATATATTTAGTTGAACCTATTAGAAATGAAATCTGAGCAAGCAGTAAAGCGACAGCAGTGTTAAGCTGGGTTATGTGCCGTGAATAGGCAATGCTACTTTTAGTAACTGTCTTCCACGTTATCTTTTCAATAGTGATACAAATTAATAGTGACATAATTGAAATGCTTAACCCAATGTAGGTCAGTTCATCAATAAATGGAATGAGTTTGGGATTTGGCGACATAAGCACAGCAAACGATGTTAAATGGTTACATGTGCAAAGTATGTTACTTTCAATCGTTGTTGTGTTACAGCCGTTGGATGACCAGCCTATTTGCGTATTGTTGATGACTCTGTAATCCCAAAACACACATCTTGCGGTTTTCAGATTAGCTGGTAGAGTTTTTGGAGACAATGTAAGCTTGATAAGAGGGCTTATCTTATTGGTTCGATTACTCGTTGAAATGATTGTTGATGTTAAAATCTGGCTGTTCACTATCAGGTCTTCTTCTGTTGAGGGTAAAACCTTATCCAAATCTGCAAAAAGAAGGTTAGATATTCTGACATTATTTGATAAGTTTCCCCAACCAGTCACATTTAATGTGGCAGTGCTATTCCCAGAGAAGTTCACATAATAATAATCTGTGGAACGAGCATCAAATTCAATTGCTTTTAGCTGAATTTGTTGAAGAGATTGATTCCTATCTTTCTCAGTGGAATCCATTGCTGTGGCAAATGTTTCAATGGATATCATTAACGTGCTTGTATCAGAATTCTGAATCTGTGCATCTTCAGCTGTTCGGAGTTTCTGTTCAATTAGTGTACTCGCAATTGAAAGGAAGTTCTGAAAGAAAATACGGGAAAGTCTATCAAATATATGGTAGAATGATTAACTATTAACTGTGAATAAAAGCCCAGAAAGTGTATCAATTTATCCCCACAAAATTTGAAAAGAATGGCTTAACCCAAGGTAGACACAAAAAGCTGGAGTAACTCAGCAGGACAGGCAGCATCTCTGGAGAGAAGGAAAGGGTGACGTTTCGGGTCGAGACCCTTCTGCAGATGGTCTCGACCTGAAACATCACCCATTCCTTGTCTCCAGTGATGTTGCCTGGCCCGCTGAGTTATTCCAGTTTTTTGTGTCTATATTTGATTTAATCCAGCATCATTAGTTCCTTCCTACACATTTAACCCAAGGTAGTTTGGCAGCCATCCATTGTTTGATATATTATTATGGTCATTCCTGGGCACTCCAGATGGCTCAGGACAGAAAGCAAATACATGCCTTTAGTAGTGAGTCTACTAAAGGAAACACTACATCTTATCTTAATCATTGTAAAGAACAATGTAGAAACATAGAAACATAGAAATTAGATGCGGGAGTAGGCCATTCGGCCCTTCAAGTCAATATAATCATCATGGCTGATCATCCAAAATCAGTTCCCTCATTTCCTGCTTTTTTTCCCCATATCCCATGATTCTGTTAGCCCTAAGAGCTACATCTAACTCTCTCTTGAAAACATCCAGTGAATTGCCCTCCACTGCCTTCTGAGTCAGAGAATTCCACAGTTTCACAACTCTCTGGGTGAAAAGGTTTTTCCTCATCTCAGTTCTAAATGGCCTATCCCTTATTCTTAAACTGTGGCCCCTGGTACTGGACTCGCCCAACAATGGGAACATTTTTCCTGCATCGAGACAGTCCAATCCCTTAAGAATTTCTATAAAGTTCCCTCTCATCCTTCTAAATACCAGTGAATACAAGCCCAGTCGACCCATTCTTTCATGTGAGCATTTCTGAGAAGTATGGGTTCACACAGAAAATGTAACAGGCTGTGCTCCTTCATGCGTGATCTTTGCAGCTCCTCATTTCTGCATAGCAGTTCCTAAATTATGTAATTTTCCATGCAAAACCTTTGGAGCAATGCGAGTACATTTGGACGGGGTTGCCTGTGACAAGGTATTACTCACAATCTGCAGATCTGGGAGATCTTGCAAGTTAAGGGCAATATTCGCCCACCTCCTGCCCCCTCCTGAGATTAATTAAATTCTCCAATGTCATGCTTCCAAGTATGCACGATTAAAGCATTAAAAAAAATGCTGAAAAATCTGTATTATACAATGCATAAATCTCACTTTGTGGGTGTTTTAACTCATTTGTGCTCATTTTCACTGCAAATGTTACCACTGGGACAACACTGCCTACCTGATAGTCACTCTGACCATGTAACGCTTCCCCCAACCTTGTGGCTGCAGTATGGACAAAATCCACCAACTTACTCTGGCCACACCACTTAAACATCGTCTCTTACCACAAGAAAGGGAAAGGATAATCGATGATTGGGAACACTACACTGTGCAAGCCCTTCTCCTAATTACACCACAATCCTGATTATGAAATACATCACCAACTTTCATCTAAAATCTGCAGCTTCACTGGAATGACTGCAACAATTCAAAAAGTTACTACCACATTCTCAGTGGAAATATGGACATATTAGCCTGGCCAGCAATATATTTCTATGCCTGTTTTGGAGACATACTGAAGTGGCCATTTGTACTGCGATACTGCCATACATTCAAAATGTGAAATCAGCTGAACGTTATGATGCTCTTGCTCATTTTATCTCCAGTTCAAGTCCAAAAATGTTTAATTTTGGTTGCTCAGTAGCAGTTTTCTTTAAAACAAATGAAAATTACTTACTGACACCTCCGTGAAAGAAACTTCAGAATTTGAGTTATTTACTGCCTGAGAAATTGAATCCAGAATTTTAACGGAAGCGCGATTATTTGCAATGGTAATTCCTGTGGCTTTCATGGTATCTTTTAACTCATCCAATACTTCTGTGACCACTTTTGTCACATTACCACGTCCTTGCTTGATCTCCTGAAAGATAATGCAAACCAATGAAACTTGTTTTTGTCTGGTCACTCGGTTTGCCGGCATTAGGTGTTTTCAGTTTAGATTAGAGATACAGCATGGAAACAGGCCCTTCAGCCCACCGAATCCATGCCAATAATCGATCACCTGTACACTAGTCCTTTGTTATCCCCCTTTCGCACCCAACACACTAGGGGCAATTTACAAAAGCCAATTAACCTACCAACCTACACTTCATTGGAATTGTGGAGGAAACCAGAATACCCAGAAAAAACCTATGTGGTCACAGGGAGAACGTACAAACTCCATACAGACAACTCCGCAAGTCTGGATCGATCCTGGGTCTCTGGCACTTTGAGGCAGCAGCTCTACCACTGCACCACTGTGTTCTTGCATCAGTTTTCCAAGTTAACAATTTATTTATCAGGCAGCAACCAATTACTCTCCTCCATCCCACCCCAGATCCTCTCGATAGAGAGTAGTATTATTATTATTATTATTATTATAGGAAACTGACACAGACCAGAGGAAAGAAAGGGAAAAGTTGAGCAGATAAGTGAATGAAGAACAGAATCTATCCATAATCCAATGCAATTTTGGGCATAGAATATCAGGAAAGAATATTGATCTAAGAAGTGATACAATTAGATTCACCAGAATAATGGGAAGGTTATAGTTGAATTAGGAGGATGGTTTTATGTACTTAGTTTGTATTTGGTTCTAGTTTATTATTTACTGTTGTACTCAGGTAGTGTAAAATTATTTTGTTTGCATGTTATCCAATCAAATCAGTTTATACTATTCATGAATACAACCAAGCCATACACAAGTACAATAGGTAGAGTGAAGTGTAAAATATCAGAATGCAAAATATAGTTTTTTTTGGCATTCCAGCATAACTGATCCAGAGAAAAAATCCAATGTCCGCAATGAGGTAGGTTGGAAGATTGGGGACAGAATCCTAGGTTGTGGAAGTCTGATGGCAGAGAGTTAAGCCCCTGTCCCACTTACGTGTCCTTGGCAAGCTAATTACGCGACCTCGTGGACGCGTTGAGGGGCGACGGTCCCGCGAAGGTCGCCAGCGACTTATGCCTCCGTACAGCCATCTGGAGCGCGTGACGTCATTTGAAGATGGACACAAAATGCAGGAGTAACTTAGCGGGACCGGCAGCATCTCTGGAGAGAAGGAATGGGTGATGTTTCGGGTCGAGACCCTTCTTCAGTCTGAAAGAAGGGTCTTGACCCGAAACGTCATCCATTCCTTCTCTCCAGAGATGCTGCCAGTCCCACTGAGTTACTCCAGCATTTTATGTCTATCTTCAATTTTCTTGGCCCCGCTCTGGGAGTAGAAGTGGGGGCGGATCCGGAACGCAATGGCCGTGAGCCATTGCCCGAACTCGGCGATCGTTTGCCTGCTTCTGCTGCTGTTGAGGTGAGACGTTGCGTCGCGCCAGGGTCTTGGGCCTGTCCTACTTTGGCCGTCAGTTAAGCGACAAGCCGATGGTGCGCGAAGATTTAGTTCGCAACAAAATTTTGGAGCGCCGCGCGATACCGCATCAGCTCCATACCCCTCCGCGCTTCTCAGTGGGACCGCATGCGGCCACACGATGCCCGTGCGCCACAACACGAAGATGAGGTCGAGTAATTTGCATGCCAAGGACACGTAAGTGGGACAGGGCCTTAAGAAGCTGTTCCTAAATCTGGTGGTGTGCACTTTCAAGTTTGGTTGCATCTGCCCCAGCAAGTGTGAAAAAGACCCTTGATTATGTTGGCTGATTTACTGAGGTAATAGAGTCAATGGTGGGGAGTGTAGTCTGTGCGGTGGACTGTGATACATACACAACTCTCTGCAATTTCTTCTGGTCTTGGGCAGCGCTGTTCTCTACCCACGTGATGGTGCATCCCAACAGTATGCTTTCTACGGTGTATGTGTAGAAGTTGGTGAGAGTCATTGGAGACATGCCAAATTTCTCCTGAGGAAGTTGAGGAATTGTTTTTTTTTTACTCCCAGCTTCAATGTGATTGGCCCATGACAGATTGTTGGTAATATTTACAGCTAGAAACATGAAGATCTTAACCACTTCTACTTTGGGGCCATTGATGCTGATTGTGGCATGTACTTGGCAGGTGTGGCATGTGGCAGATTCTTGCTTAGTTCAGGTATCAGATGTTATGGGGAGAAGGCAGGATAATGGAGTTAGGAGGGAGAGATGGATCAATCATGATTGAATGGCGGAGTAGACTTGATGGGCCACATGACCTATTTATGTTCTAGTTTACTACCACATGCCATAGATCAGCCATGATCATATTGAATGGCGGTGCAGGCTCGAAGGGCCGAATGGCCTACTCCTGCACCTAATTTCTATGTTTCTATGTTTCTATGTGCTGATGGGTAAGTTAATTGGCCACTAAGTGGACAATGGAACTGGAGAGACAAGATAATAGCTAAATTTGAACCCCAGAGTACGAACTTGATATTTTCAAGGGTACTTTTTGCACAGAAACAATTTGAATGTTTGAATATTTTTTGTCCCCCTCTTTAAATCTAGTTGTGTAACCATTTGATAATGATAATGATAATTTATTCCCTGTTTCTGCAAATGCTTTTAAAATGCAAACATTTGTAGATTCTGGAAATCTGAATAAGAACAGGTAGAGAAAATATTCGGCAGTTCATTCAGTATCTGTAAAGAGAGTAGAGTAGAGTTAATATTTCGGGTTGATGCCCTTCCATTTAAACTATTCACTGCAATGAGTCTCTGCACTATGCTCCCACTAAACCTTTGGGTAAAAAGCTTTTTTTTCTAAACTCCCTAATAGGTTAGTTGGCCTCTGTAAATTGCTCCCAATGTGTAGCCAAGTGGTAGAATCATGGGGGACTTGATGAGAATATGGGAAGAATACAATAGGATTAATATAGGATCAAAGTTAATAAATGCTTGATAGTCAGGGCAGATTTAGATTAGTAGATTAATTCATAAAATTATACAGAATAGAAACAAGCCCCACAGCCCAATTCCTCCATATCGACTAATATGTGTATCTTTGCTTCTATGTGTCTGTTATTGGTCTGTCTGTCTGTCTGTCTGTCTGTCTGTCTGTCTGTCCATAACTAAGGCTCTGATCATGTGCTCTTCCGGTTTGCGCAGTTTTTCTATTTGCACAAAAACGGTACGCGATAGCGCTACGATTTTTTGCCAGCTTGCTCACCGTTCTCTTGTGCTGTGAGTGCAATAAGCTTCATTCTGATCGGTGGTATATTGTAAAAGTTAGCGAGGTGGGGGAGGAGGGGGAATAGAAGGAGAGCAGGGGTGGAGTAGAGGAGGGGGGAGTGGTGGAGGTAGGGAGCTGGAAATAGAGATAGAGGAGGGCAGTGGGGGAGATGAGGAGAGATAGTGGGGGGATAGCTGAGGTGAGGAGTGGGGAGGGTGGGTGATAGAGGGATAGGAGGGGGTAGGGATGGGAGAGGAGTTATGGAGGGAGTGACTAAGGGTAGGAGAAAGGAAAGGGAGAGAGAGGTGAGGGAAGGATTGGGGAGGGGAGGAGAAGAGGGGAAAGAAGGGAGAGGGTGAAGAGGAGGGGGAGAGAGTGCTAGGGATGAAGGGAAATGAGGTGCGCCTGTGCAGTTGGGGGCTATGGGTGAGTGGTGGAATATTGCATTGGGAGATCAAGCCTCCTGTGTGACAGGGTCCCAACAGGTCCCACTTGGTCTAGTTGTCCTTTAAATCTTTCCTATCCATTGTAGACAAACAATAATCCAAATGTCTATTAAAAGTTGTAATTAGGTACAGGTTTAGATTTATAATTGTCAAGTGTCCTGAGGTATAATGAAAAGCTCTGTTTTGCATGCTATCCAATCAGATTACATATACCATACATAGATATTGTGACATCAGTTCCTTGCATAATGTCCAATGTTATCAATGGGGTGGAGGTGAATGAAACAGTAGCCTAGCTTATGGAATAACCATTCAGAAGTCTGACATCATAGAGAAGGAAGCTGTTCCTGAGTCTGGTGATGTACACTTTCAAAGTTCTGTATCTTCTGGTGGATGAGAGCAATGAGAAGAAGGAATGACCAGGGTGGGATAAGTCTTTGATTACGTTGTCTGCTTTTCTGAGGCAGTGTAAAAAATGTAGATGAAGTCAATGGTGGGAATGCCCGGTTTGGTGTCATCTGCTACACGTGCTAATCATGCCATGTATATTCTCATCCAGTCAGCTAGCTCTCCTGGGATCCCATGTGATCCAACCCTCCAGAGCAACCTACCTTGCGGAACCTTGTCAAATGACTTGCTGAAATCATATATACAACACCCACAGCTCTGCCTGAAGAGACCCAAAGAGAAGCAGGCAAGTGCATTTAAGATAAACTGGTTGATAAAGGAAAATAATTGAAGGATGATGTTTGATCGTGGATTTAAAGTTTCAGACTGACTAAAATGGGACAGAGCCACAGACACATTGGCTACATGCATGGCTGTGATTACAGTTATTGAACAACTAAATGAACATTTAAAAAAAAAAGAGTACAAGTAGTTTCAGTGCCTAACACAATCAGGGACTTTGAAAGGGAGAGTGAGAGGAAATCACATAGTGCACCACGTTGTTCAATGGACACAACTCAGAATTTCAAAAGGCAACAGTGAGAACAAAGTGGAAGTCCAGGCCTATCCCAATTCAATGGAAGCATGGGACCCTAGAATGTCTTGACTATTATATCCAGCTTTCCAAAGATTAAAAACAACGACACAGCCAGTACTGTCTATCAAAATTAAGTTTAAAAACTATACCTCTGAAATGTCCCATAATTTCAATAGTTTTACGAAAGTACAATTTTTAAACACGTTCTGCCATTGGCCTTTTTCATCACAGTTTCTTATTATTTTCCCAACATTTCCTTCTTCGCACGTGGAATTGGATTCTGCATACGAGTTGGCTTGTGTAGTGGGCCAAATGTAATTTCCGTTCTTGTCAGGTGGGCATTTTGTATTACTTTCTAGATAAATATTGAAATGAAAACAGGCATCAATGAGTACTCAGGAAAGACTTGGTTCCTCTGCTACTATTATGCAATTTACTTTATTTCATCCTTTTGTGGTCATCTATAAATTGTATTTAATTTGAACTGCATCCTGCTAGGAAACTTCTGAATATGCTAATCTTAAACAATAGGTGCAGCGGTAGGTCATTCGACCCTTCGAGCCAGCACCGCCATTCAATGTGATTATGGCTGATCATCCGCAATCAGTACCCCGTTCCTGCCTTCTCCCCATATCACCTGACTCTGCTGTCTTTAAGAGCCCTATCTAGCTCTCTCTTGAAAATATCCAGAGAACCTGCCTCCAACGTCCTCTGAGGCAGAGAATCACAACTCTCGGTGTGAAAACCCCTTTCCTCATCTCCTTTGTAAATGGCTTATCCCTTATTCTTAAACTGTGGTTCTGGACTCCCCCAACATCGGGAACATGCTTCATGCCTGTAGTGTGTCCAAACCCTTAATAATATTATATGTTTCAATAAGGGTTCCTCTCATCCATCTAAATTCCAGAGTATACAAGCCTAGCCGTTCCATTCTCTCAGCATATGACAGACTCGCCATCCCGTAAAATTAACTTTGTGTATATACGCTGCACTCCCTCAATAGCAAGAATGTCTTTCCTCAAATTTGGAGACCTAAACTGCACACAATACTCCAGGTGTGCTCTCACTAGGGTCCTGTACAACTGTAGAAGGACCTCTTTGCTCCTATACTCAACTCCTCTTGTTATGAAGGCCCACATGCCATTCGCTTTCTTCACTGCCTGCTATACCTGCATGCTTCTTGGATTTTTCTTGAGCAGCACAGTCAATTTAATATTTCTCACCTTCACCAAAACACTATCCTGGAAACTTTCCAATCAGGTTTCAGGGCTCACCATAGCACAGAGTCTGCCTTGTTGAAGGTACACAATGACCTACTGCTCACCATTCACTATGGCGACTGTGCAATTCTGCTCCTTCTTGACCTCAGTGCAGTATTTGATACTGTCGACCACACCATCCTAATTGACCGTCTCCGGTATGGGGTTGGTATTGATGGCACTGCCCTGAGCTGGTTCATCCCCTACCTCAAAGGTAGGAGTTTCCGACTAACATAGGCAACTCATTCTCCTCCCCAGCTAATCTCTGCTGTGGGGTTCCACAAGGTTCCATCCTTGGCCCCATTCTCTTCTCCCTGTATATGCTCCCATTAGGCCAAGCCATTGAAAGGCACGGTATTTCCTTCCATTGCTACGCAGACGATACCCAACTCTATCTCCCCCTGAAGCCCAAAAATGAATCAAATCTGTTTAACCTTACCCACTGCCTCGAGGATATAAAGTGTTGGATGGCCCAGAACTTCCTCCAGCTAAATGAGAGTAAGTCTGAGGTCATCCTTCTCGGCCCCTCGGACTCAATCAAAATGATAGCAGGCAGTCTTGGATTCCTTACCCCACTACTCAAACCTCACGTCAAAAGCCTTGGCGTGTTATTTGACTCAGCACTGAAATTTGACAAAAGTCATTGCCGTGGTAAAAGCTAGCTTCTTCCAGCTTTGGACGATAGCTAAAATAAAACAATTCCTCCACTTTGATGACCTGGAAAAGATCATCCACACATTCATCTCCTCCCGCCTAGATTACTGCAACTCCCTTAACATTGGCATCAGCCAATCTTCCCTGTCCCACCTGCAACTGGTCCAAAACGCCGCAGCGAGACTCCTGACGGCCACCCGAAAAAGGGACCACATCACCTCGATCCTGGCCTCTCTCCACTGGCTCCCTGTGCGGTTCCGTATAAACTTCAAGATTCTCCTCCATGTCTACAAAGTCCTCAATAGGCTTGCCCCCACCTACATAAAAAGTCTTCTCACCCACCACTCCACATCCAGGCCCCTCAGATCGGCAGACTTGGGGTTGCTGAATATCCCGCGGTCTAGGCATAAGCTCAGGGGCGACCGCGCCTTTGCGGTTGCAGCCCCTAGACTGTGGAACAGCATCCCCTTTCCCATCAGAACTGCCCCCTCCATCGACTCTTTTAAGTCAAGACTAAAGACTTATCTATACTCCCAAGCCTTTCCTGACGTCCTCTGAGTGAGGGCTACATGTATAATGTATGTAGTTTGTTTTGTTGTGCTATTCCTATAACAAATGTAAAGCACTTTGGCCAACAAGAGTTGTTTTTTTAAATGTGCTATATATATAAATGTGACGACTTGACTTGACTTGAGTAGATTAGTATAGATGTCAATGTTTGTTGATGGTCAGCGAGGTGGCCTAAAGAGCCTGCTCCAAGACACTGTGACTCCATATATTACATGACCACACTCATCTGCTTTCCCACACCAGATAAACATTCGGTACCTGTACGTGGCAGACAACAAGCCAAAGCAAAGAAGTCGAGGCCAAAGAACGGAATGGAAACAAGGCCGAAACGCCAATTAACCGAAAGAGTCCAAAGACGAAACGCCTACTAACCGAAAGGATGGGAGGCCTAAATGCAAACTAACCGAAAGGGCGGGTCGCCTAAATCCCAAGGAACCGAAAAGCTGCGTTGCCTAAAAGCAAACTTACCGAATGGTCGCTCTGTCGAAAAGCCACCTACCCGAAAGGCAGCGTCACCTACAGGCCAAAGGACCGACTGCCGCTCAACAGAAAAGTCCAATAACGGACTTGGCGTTGCCGGTGGGCGGGACTTGTCAGCGATTGGTCCAGACCCCCACCTCCATCACATCACTGTGAAGGCATGAACATTGTCCCAAACCTCCGCTCCACCCGGCCCGCAGCCCGCGGAGGGTGGCCGTGGGAGATTGGTGGCTGTCCCGACCGATGCACACCTTCGACCGCTTTCAACTTGGTGCTTGGGTTCAGATTGCCCAGTCACCTATGGCTTGTGTGGGAAAATGAACTCCACGCTCCCGTCTCCCCTTTCTCAATCCCCTCTTCTCTCTCTCCCCCCTCTCTCTCTCCTCTTCTCTCTCTCTCTTCTCTCTCTCGCCCTCTCTCCCCTCTCCTCTCCTCCCTCTTCTCTCCTCCCTCTTCTCTTTCTCCTCCTCTCCTCTTGCTTCTCCCCTCTCTTCCCCTCCCCTCTTCTCTCTCCCCCCCTTCTCTCCCCCCCCCATTCTCCCACTTTCTCCCTTCTCTCTCCCCTTCTCTCTCTCCCCTCTTCTCTCTCCCCCCCCGTATTCACCTGCGGTACCGTCCCCCAGTCACTGACCGCGGTCAGAGGGAGGGAGGGAGGGGGGGGGGGGGTGATCACCCTGGTGTGGAGGTTGGGGTCCGTTGGCGGTGCATCGCTTTCAGTGACTGTGGGACGCTCCCGCGGGTGGAGACGGAGGAGAGAGAGAAGGGAGAGAGAGGGGGGTGTGGAGAGAAGGGGGAGAGAGAGAAGGGGGAGAGAGAGGAGGGAGGGAGAAGGGAGAGAGAGGGGGGGAGAGGAGGGGAAGAGAGGAGGAGATAGAGAAGTGTGGAGAGAGAGGAGGAGAGAGAAGGTAGAGAGAAAAGGGAGAGAGAGGGGGGGGAGAGGAGGGGAGAAAGAAGAGGAGAGAGAGAGAGAGAGAGTGGAGAGAGAGGAGGAGGAGAGAAACATAGAAACATAGAAACATAGAAATTAGGTGCAGGAGTAGGCCATTCGGCCCTTCGAGCCTGCACCGCCATTCAATATGATCATGGCTGATCATCCAACTCAGTATCCCGTACCTGCCTTCTCTCCATACCCCCTGATCCCCTTAGCCACAAGGGCCACATCTAACTCCCTCTTAAATATAGCCAATGAACTGGCCTCAACTACCCTCTGTGGCAGAGAGTTCCAGAGATTCACCACTCTCTGTGTGAAAAAAGTTCTTCTCATCTCGGTTTTAAAGGATTTCCCCCTTATCCTTAAGCTGTGACCCCTTGTCCTGGACTTCCCTAACATCGGGAATAATCTTCCTGCATCTAGCCTGTCCAACCCCTTAAGAATTTTGTAAGTTTCTATAAGATCCCCTCTCAATCTCCTAAATTCTAGAGAGTATAAACCAAGTCTATCCAGTCTTTCTTCATAAGACAGTCCTGCCATCCCAGGAATCAGTCTGGTGAACCGTCTCTGCACTCCCTCTATGGCAATAATGTCCTTCCTCAGATTTGGAGACCAAAACTGTACGCAATACTCCAGGTGTGGTCTCACCAAGACCCTGTACAACTGCAGTAGAACCTCCCTGCTCCTATACTCAAATCCTTTTGCAATGAAAGCTAACATACCATTCGCTTTCTTTACTGCCTGCTGCACCTGCATGCCTACCTTCAATGACTGGTGTACCATGACACCCAGGTCTCGCTGCATCTCCCCCCTTCCCCAATCGGCCACCATTTAGATAATAGTCTGCTTTCCCGTTTTTTGCCACCAAAATGGATAACCTCACATTTATCCACATTATAATGCATCTGCCAAACATTTGGCCACTCATCCAGCCTATCCAAGTCACCTTGCAGTCTCCTAGCATCCTCCTCACAGCTAACACTGCCCCCCAGCTTAGTGTCATCCGCAAACTTGGAGATATTGCCTTCAATTCCCTCATCCAGATCATTAATATATATTGTAAATAGCTGGGGTCCCAGCACTGAGCCTTGCGGTACCCCACTAGTCACTGACTGCCATTGTGAAAAGGACCCGTTTACTGCTGCTTCCTGTTTGCCAGCCAGTTCTCTATCCACATCAATACTGAATGCCATGTGCTTTAAGTTTGTATACTAATCTCTTATGTGGGACCTTGTCGAAAGCCTTCTGGAAGTCCAGATACACCACATCCACTGATTCTCCCCTATCCACGCTACTAGTTACATCCTCGAAAAATTCTATAAGATTCGTTAGACATGATTTACCTTTCGTAAATCCATGCTGACTTTGTCCAATGATTTCACCACTTTCCAAATGTGCTGCTATCCCATCTTTAATAACTGACTCTAGCAGTTTCACCCACTACCGATGTTAGACTAACTGGTCTGTAATTCCCCATTTTCTCTCTCGCTCCCTTCTTAAAAAGTGGGGTTACGTTTGCTACCCGCCAATCTTCAGGAACTACTCCAGAATCTAAAGAGTTTTGAAAGATTATTACTAATGCATCCACTATTTCTGGAGCTACTTCCTTAAGTACTCTGGGATGCAGCCTATCTGGCCCTGGGGATTTATTGGCCTTTAATCCATTCAATTTACCCAACACCACTTCCCGACTAACCTGGATTTCACTCAATTCCTCCAACTCCTTTGACCCGCGGTCCCTTGCTATTTCCAGCAAATTATTTATGTCTTCCTTAGTGAAGGCGGAACCAAAGTAGTTATTCAATTGGTCTGCCATATCCTTGTTCCCCATGATCAACTCACCTGTTTCTGACTGCAAGGGACCTACATTTGTTTTAACTAATCTCTTTCTTTTCACATATCTATAAAAACGTTTGCAGTCAGTTTTTATGTTCCCTGCCAGAAGAGGGGAGAGATAAGGGAGAGAGAGAGAGGGGGAGAGAGAGAGAAGAGGGGAGAGAGAAGGGGGAGATGGGAGTGTGGGGTTCATTTTCCATAGTTGACTGGGCAATCTGAACCCAAGCACCGAGTTGAAAGCGGCCGAAGGTGCGCATCGCTCGGAACAGCCCCCACTCTCCCACGGCCACCCGCTGCGGGTCGGGTGGAGCGGAGATTTGGGACAATGTTCATGCCTTCACAATGCTGCCTGGATGAGGGGGTCTGGAACAAACGCTGACAAGTCCCGCCCACCCCCCACCCCGGCAACGTCAAGTCCGTTATTGGACTTTTCTGTTGAGTGGCAGTCAGTCCTTTGGCCTGTAAGCGACGCCGCCTTTCGGGTAGGTGGCATTTCGACAGAGCGGCCATTCGGTAAGTTTGCTTTTAGGAGACGCAGCCTTTCGGTTCCTTGGGCTTTAGGCGTCCCGCCCTTTCAGTTAGTTTGAGAGAGAGAGAGAAACGGATTCATTGAACGTCTTTGGAGAGCCACTTGAAAGAAACAGTCATCCTATGCCCACCAGCCTCCCTGTGTGAAAGTTTGTTCAGTTTATCACCGATAAGGTTACACAAAGAACCCAGACATTATAAAGTTACATGCACTTTGAGTAAATGAAGCAGATTATCCTGCAAATCAATCCCTTGGATATTTTCTTCATGTCTTAACACTTTAAATTGTAGCTAAACATTGAACGTTTTACTTACCATTTAGGAAAATAAGTCTGAAATTTTCACTTGTGCTTATATTTGCACGATTTGTAAAATTGCATTTAAATTCAGTAGTGGTCTGGACTGTGCAATGTAATGTAAATGTCCAACATGTTTGGTTATTGAGAGTTTTCGGATTTCCTCCTGAATCTTCATTTAACAAAAGTAAATGGATAATTAGTATGAGACAAATATTACTTCATTTTCAAATGAGTACAATTGTGGGAAGCTGGATTAATGTAGCAATTTCCCGACAAAGTCTATTATGTGCAGGCGGAAAGATGAATATTTTATAATCAGAATACTATTAAATTGTGACTTCCCTTTGGTGTTATGATTAATTCAAGAAGTTTGCTTGAAATTCCTTGGAAACATCTGGAAAGATGCACCCACACTGATGCTCAACATGTGGATTTCAAACATGTCGGAAATGTTACACCTTGAAGATATGAGATTCCTCCTATCAGGCAAATCAGACCAATTCTTAAAGATTTGGTCTCCATTTATCGACTTATTACAAGCATGTGGTGCAACACAACCTTCAAAATTAATTGTGTCATAACCGGGTAAAGATAGGAAGGAGGCATATCCCCTTTCAATTTCTCTCTTTTCCCCCCCTTTTCTCTTTCCTCTATTCTTTCTCTTTTTGCTTATCTCACTTTCTTCTTTCCTTTTTCGAGCTATATAATATTCTCTATCTCTATATTTTTTGCTTTTCTTACTCTTATTTTTCTACTATTAAATTTAAAATAAGAAGTTGTACATGAAATGTAATATGTTATTTATATCTTATATTATTGTACATCACTCTAAAAATAAAAATATTAAAAAAAAAAAGAAATTCCTTGGAAACCACTGTGCAAATTTGCTCTAACTCCCGGAGGGGTAAATAAAGTAGCTTGTGTGTAGCTGGAAATAATGGAATATTGCTGAGAAGATAACAGGGCCATGAAGCATTGCCTCATTCACCAGATGCGGTGACTGGACAGGGCCCAGGCAATATTCGTGTTTGGTGGGCCAGTGCTGGGCTTTGTACCTAAGATGGACTTGCCAGTGCGATTCACATTGTAAGGAAATAATAAGGCATGAGTAACAGAAAACATTCCCAATTAACATGTAGATCTTGTTATGACCAAATTATATTTAAAAAAAAAACAGATTAACATGATGGAAAAATCCAAATATTACAGAGAAAGGTCAATAAAAACATACCTGTTGCAAAATTGTTGGTATCTGATTCCAATGTAACATCATATGCTTCATTGTCCTGCTTGATGCAGCACTGAACATCATTAGAGAAGTTGTGATTTGGTTGTGAATCTGAAAGTCTCGTGTAATTTGATGGAGTTACTATAATCTCATCAGGGAGAAGATAAAATTGTACTTCTCTCTGGACTTCCTGTACAATTGATCCGTTAAATACACTCATAGAACAGGTGTATTTCCCTGTACAATGCAACACATGAGAGAAACATAAGATGAATGAATGATGCATTCCCATCAAGAGTTAAGTGCTGCTCCAATGAGAGTAAATCAGTCTTCATTTTGCAAACTTCATGTAAGTTTGATAGTTCCATGCAGATTTTGCCGAGGTTGAAGCAATGTAGAAATGACAATTATCAGGTTTTCAAATTTTGTTTCACATAGGCACTTTTCATGTGCAATAGCTCCTGGAGCGGGGCCTGACACCGCTGCCCCGCGCGGCTGGAATGGCCGCGGACTCTGCGAGCGCACACCGGGGGCACCAACACCAAGACCCGGTGTGCGACCTCGCACCACCCGGCGTGGCTTTAATGGCCGCGGGACAATCGCCATCGCCAGCCGGGGGCTATGACTTTGACTCTGACATCGGGGGGGGGGAGAGTGCAGTGGAGAGATACGTTTATTTGGCCTCCATCACAGTTATGTGATGGATGTTTATGTTAAATGTAATTATGTTGTGTCTGGGGTCTATTTGTGTGTTATGTATGGCTGCAGAAACGGCATTTCGTTTGGACCTCCAGGGGTCCAAATGACAAATAAATTGATTCTGATTCTGATTCTGATTCTGATTCAATAGGTTTATGTATGCTCCACCATCTGAGAAAGAAACTGCACAGTGCTTATTCCTGAAATAGGCATCACAAACCTATAGTCATGGAGTAATACAGCATGGAAACTACCTCTGGCTCAACTTGTTTATGCCAACCAAACTGTCAACCTGAGTTTGCTCCATTTACCTGCATTTGGCCCATATCCTTCTAACCAATTTCCTACCCATGTGCCTGTCCAATTGCTTCCCAAGTATTGTAATTGTTCTTATCTCTGGCAGCTCATTCCATAAGGCCATTGTCCTCTGTGTGAAAAAAATGCTCCTCAGGTCCCCTTTAAATCTTTTCTCATTCCATCTACAGTCAAGAGACCTCATCTCCTATACAATCTTTCATTTCAAGACTTGCTTATTTGTTTATTCCCCAGGTAGCCAAACCTTTGGGTTGCCTGTTTTAAAAATAAACATTGTTGCATGTGGAATCAACCCAAACCATTCACTTCTCAATCAGCATTGGCCCACCAAACATGAATATTGATTTATATCCCCACCACCTCAGGCTGCCCAGGCTCCTTTTTCAGTTCATATTTCATCTCCTTCCTCTGATCTCATTCACCTGGCCCTCGCTTACCTCATGACAAAATGATCTTGCCTGGCGGGCTCATTGTATCCCATCATCATGCTGGGAATGAAACCTAAATACAGGTATAGTCCTACCCCTGGATAGGACATACAGCGCTTAAAGCTCAGGAAATTCAGGTTTGATCCTGATTACAGGTGCTGTCTGTACGTAGTTTGTATGTTTTCCCCGTGACCTATGTGGGTTTTCTCCGACATCTTTGGTTTCCTCCCTCACTCCAAAGATGTACAGGTTTGGAGGTTAATTGGATTGGTATAAATGTAAAATTGACCCTGGTGTGTGTAGGATAGTGTTAATGGATGGGGATCGCTGGTAGGTGTGGACTCCGTGGCCTGAAGGGAGTATCTCTAAACTAAAGTAAACTAAAACTAACAGGTTACACATCTTCCCAATGATCTCTTACCACAAATATTATTAGTTCTGAAACACTTATACAAATTTTTCTTACTTCCTGACTCGAGTGTTTCAAATCTCCAAAAATAAGATCATCCGAAATAAAAATAAAAAATGTTGGAAATACTCAACAACTCGAGGGGTATCCCTGGTACAGAAACAGTTACTGTTTGAGGCCAAAGACTCTTTATAAGAACTTCACCGGCTGACCTTGTATTCATCTTCTTTAAACTTGAGTTTATCCCCAATCTTTACTGTCCTCAATTTGTAGTGTACAATATACTTCTAAACTGCTGCATCATAACACATGTATATGCTCCTCCAATGCTGGCCTGTTCGGTAATATTAGAAACATAGAAACATAGAAAATAGGTGCAGGAGGCCATTCGGCCCTTCGAGCCAGCACCGCCATTCATTATTAATATTATTAATTTTTAACCCACTGTTAATGACAATGACATAAGTTACCTAGATTTAATATGCTGTAACTTTATCCCTTAGCTTTTCATTATAATTAATAGTCTGCATAATTAATTTATATATTTGTAAATTCATCAACATAGAGATTAAACCAATTTTGCTCAAAACTTTTTGCTCACCTCTTAGATTTTCAGAATTTTATGTTTTTCCTCTTTTAGAAAATTGAGTTGCATTGATAAGGTGAAGAGCTACAGTCTTTTCTGCAGGGTTGGGGAATCTAAAACTAGAGGCCAAAGGTTTAAGGTAAGAGGGGAAAGATTTAAAAGGGGTCTGAGGGTCGACTTTTTCATGTAGAAGATGCGTATACAGAATGAGTTGCCTGAGGAAGTGGTAAAAGTGGGTACAATTAAGACGTAAAAAATACTTGAACAGGTACATGAATAGGAAAGGTTTGAAGTATATGGGTTGGCAAAGGCAGGTGGGACTAGCAACTTGGTGGGCATGAACGAGTTGGGCCAAAGAGGCTGTTTCAATGCTGTATAGTTCCATGATTCAATTACTTCTTTTCCGCTTGGTATCTAGTTTTCAGCGAAGGGTACCTTGCATTCCTATGTTTTCTCCTAAGTTTCTGAAAATAATGTCATATGAACATCTTACTATAATGACAACCAAAACTAACTTTTAAAGTAAAATAACAATCATGTGGCTTACATGGTAAAAGCTGAATCAAGTTCAGGAAATTACTAAGTAAAGTCTTGGGCTATGTTTGAATTCCCTTGTAATTGACTTTACCTTTCCAAATTGCAGTTGCGTTTATCGAAAGTTTGCTGACAGAGCGTTGATCACCTTCGTCCAAGACATAAAGACGTTCAGCAATGGGGGCATCTTCCTTCTCTCTTGATGCCCTGATGAACCATTTTGATTCATCAACCCTGCCCTTAATGATACATGACAGATTTACAACACCCTTATAACGAATGACCTCAGGATAGACTTCCATCTTCAGTAGCCCTAAAAGAACATAATTGTTTGTTAAAAGAATAAGTATTTTTGCATCACATCTGAAACACATTTCTGAAATTACTGCTCCTCGGCATCACTGCAATAATATCGGTGAAGGCTTTTGGTATTTAATAAATGGATGATTGGACACCATAATTCAGTAAAATTGGATGTACATGTAATTAAATTGGAACTTATCATGTCTTCAGTATGTGTCGCACACTGATTGGTAACTAATTGTCTGCCAAGATTACTATACTTAGTGGACAGCACAATGGTGCAGCAAGAGAGTCACTACCTTTGTGCCAGAGAGCCAGGTTCAATCCCAATCTTGGGTGCTGCCTGTGTGGAGTTTGCACATTCTACTTGTGACTATGTGGGTTTCTCCTGAGAGCTCCAGTTTTCTCCCTGGTCAGTGCGTTCATCAGCCACAAGTGTGTGGTGTGAATGGTAGAACTTATGTGTGCATAACACAGAAGAGCCACAGAAGATAAATCTCCAAAGCCAAGGTAGCCAAATCATTCGGGTCCGATCAGATAAATCCAAGGACATTGTGAGAAGCTGAAGAGGAGATTGCAGGTTCCCTGGCTGAGATTTACAAGTCGTCATTAAATGCAGGTGAGCGGCCAGAAGACCTGAGGGTGGAAAATGTTTTGCCTCTATTCAAGAAGGATTGCAGTTGGAAGGTTGTTACAGTCATATAAGACATTGGTGAGGCCACATTTACAGCATTGTGTTCAGTTTTGGACACCATGTTATAGGAAAGACATTGTCAAGCTTGAAAGCATTTACCAGGATGTTGTCAGGGCTCGAGGGACTTTGCAATAGGGAGAGTTTGAACAGGCTAGGACTTTATTCCTTGAAACACAAGAGAATGAAGGGTGACCTTATAGATGTTTACAAAATCATGAGAGGCATAGATTGGGCATAGATTTAGCACAGTCTTTTGCCCAGAATAAGGGAATCGAGAAAGAGGGGACATAGGTTTTAGGTGAAGGGGGAAAGATTCTGGTGAACTTCTACCACTGCACCATCGAGAGCATCTTCACCAACTGTATCACAGTATGGTATGGCAATTGCTCTGTCTCCGACCGGAAAGCACTGCAGAGAGTGGTGAAAATTGCCCAACGCATCACCGGTTCCTCACTCCCCTCCATTGAGTTTGTCCAAAGCAAGCGTTGTCTGCGAAGGGCGCTCAGCATCGCCAAGGACTGCTCTCACCCCAACCACAGACTGTTTACCCTCCTACCATCCGGGAGGCGCTACAGGTCTCTCCGTTGCCGGACCAGCAGGTCCAGGAACAGCTCCTTCCCTGCGGCTGTTACATTACTCAACACTGTACCTCGGTGATTGCCAATCACCCCCCCCCCCCACCCCGGACACTCCTTCCGCCAGGAAAAAATAATTGCACTACTATGACTGAATGTTCGTAAATATATTTATTTATTGCTCATATTCTTTGTCGCTCTTCTAGAGAGACGCTAACTGCTTTTCGTTGTCTGTACTGTACACTGCACAATGACAATAACGTTTGAATCTGAATCTGAATCTGAATTTAATGAGCACCTGAGGGAAAAATGTTTACACAAAGGGCTGTGGGTGTATGGAACAAGCTGCCAAAGAAGGTAGTTAAGGCAGGTACCATCACAGCGTTTAAGAAACATTTAGACAGGTACATGGATAGGACAGGTTTAGTGCAATATGGGCCAAAGATTGGCAGGTGGGACAGTGTATATGGGGCAAATTGGTTGGTGTGGGAATGTTGGGCCTAAGGACCTGTTTCCATGTTGTATTTCTCTAAGATGTGGTGCCTTGGTGGAAAAAGGCTGAAAATGTATTTCCTACACTTGCTGCACCTTCATTGTGTGTGGAGAAAAATAAAGTTTTCCAGTTATCAACAAGAAATAAAATCTAGCCCGGTCTTCCTGTGATGTGGATAAATCTGGTCTAGATATTGCCTCAGTTTGTGCTGCAGCACTCTGCTAAACCTCATCCTTATCTAGGCTATGCCTCATCAACCTCAATGTTAAAGTACAGGAGCAGTTGAAACTTCAGAAATAAATACATAATTTCATTTGTCAGAACTACGTGCCTTTTCACCAAATAGTACTTCTGAATGCTAAGGCACAGCCATTTTCACACAGTACCAAAGGTTTACTTTACAAATATTAATGGAGACATGACCGGTTTTCTTGTAAGTATGGATTAAATAATTGCAACTATCATACATTTTTGATCGTGTATTTCAATATTAAGCTCATACCATGAACTTTCAGTTTCAAGGAATCGCTGTCAGCCTCGCTCCCAATCAGAGAAATCGCATCTTCGGCTTGCCTTAAAAAATCCTTGGATGATAATTCTCCATTGATGTTCAATTCAAACTCCACAATGAGGCTTCCTTTGCTAGTTGTATGTAAAATACAAAGCAAGAATAAACTTTCAAGCTAAACTTCCTATTTAGGGCTATAGCAACTTACTGTAAGGGACGTTAAACTCCTTTGCTTGATGAAAGAAGGACAGAACAGATGTAATTCTAGGGAGGTGTGATATCCATTTAGCGCCAGTAGATACTACATCATTATAAGTAAGTTAGGGTCTCTCTGCTCAGATTGAAACATGGAACTGAAGCATCTGACTTGGGAATCGAACCGATCAAGTGTGTCGAATCAGAGGGAGATTACGCTCAATTCCCCCCTCTGTGCTGTCTAACTCTTCACGCAACCCCATGGTTGGATGTAGCAGATGCTATTCGTCAGCTGGTTTCCTGCCCGACAGCGGAGCTTTCACATTGATCTTGTAGATTGTTGCACAGGGCTCCTGCATTCTGCAAACAATGGGCCCCAAGATGCCCACGGGAAGGCAAAGATGGATAATGTGAGGGTGGGGGTGGGAGGTGGGTTGGAGGGGGTGTGAGGGTGGGGGTGGGGGTGGGTTGGAGGGGGTGTGTGAGGGTGGGGGTTGGAGGGGGTGTGAGGGTGGGGGGTGGGGGTGGTGGGGGTTGGAGGGGGTGGGAGGGTGGGGGGTGGAGGGGGTGTGAGGGTGGGGGTGAGGGTGTGGGGGTGGGGGGGTGTGAGGGTGGGGGTGGGAGGGTGGGGGGTTGGAGGGGGTGGGAGGGTGGGGGTGGGAGGGGGTGTGAGGGTGGGGGTGGGGGGGTGGGGGTGGAGGGGGGGGTGAGGGTGGGGGTGAGGGTGGGGGTTGGTAGGGAGGGTGGGGGTTGGAGGGGGGTGGGAGGGTGGGGGTTGGAGGGGGTATGAGGGTGGGGGTGGGGGTGGGGGTTGGAGGGGGTGTGAGGGTGGGGGTGGGGGGGGGTGGGTTGGAGGGGGTGTGAGGGTGGGGTGAGGGGGGGGGGTTGGAGGGGGTGGGAGGGTTGGGGTGGGGGTGGGTTGGAGGGGGGGGTGTGAGGGTGGGGGTGAGGGTGGGGGTTGGAGGGGGTTGCTGTTTTATAGTTAGCCAACCCACGTGAATGGAATTTCCTCAAGTCCCGTCTGAAATTTAATGGCAGAGCCAGTTTACAATTATGTGATTCCTCTTCCTGGCCAGAGTCAGAAGGTCATAAGTGACAGGAGTAGAATTAGGCCATTCGGCCCATCAAGTTTACTCCACCATTCAATCATGGCAGATCTATCTTTCCCTCCCTCCTAACACCATTCTCCTGCCTTCTCCCCATAACCTCTGACATCTGTACTAATAAAGAATCTATATTATATCTCTGCCTTAAAAATATCAACTAACTTGGCCTCCGCAGCCTTCTGTGGCAAATAATTCCACAGATTCACCACCCTCTGACTAAAGAAATTTCTCCTCATCTCCTTCTTGAAAGCACGTCCTTTAATTCTGAAGCCGGCCAGACTGAGGGAGTGGCTGACCCCAGGGGGGGTGAGACTGCAACACCACATCATAGGAAGTGCAACAGAAGGAACAAGGGAGTGCAACAGAAGGAGGAAGAGACTGAATCAGTCAGGAGGAGGAGTTAGGGTGGATGGGCTCCGTGTTTGAGGCAGCTGGATACAAGGATAAGGGTTCTGATTACTGGAGTTCTGAACAAGTTTGCTTGGCATACCACAGAGAAGCACTTCAGTTCATGGCCCACAAGGAATGTTGAGAAAGGACATCCCTCCATCATAAACACCCCCTTCAGCTGCCAGCTTTCCATATCATCATTTAACATGGAAACATGGAAAGGCGATGTTTCGGGCCGGGACCTTTCTTCAGACTGGACCAAGACAGCGGGAAACAACCAATCTCTCCAGAGGTGATATGTGACCTGCTGAGCTACTTCAGCACGTTGTGTCTTTTTTTGTAAACCAGCTCCTGCTGTTCCTAGTGTAATATATTTATCTTTTATGAAATAGACAATGGACAATAGACAATAGGTGCAGGAGTAGGCCATTTGGCCCTTCGAGCCAGCACCGCCATTCAATGTGATCATGGCTGATCATCCCCAATCAGTACCCCGTTCCTGCCTTCTCCCCATATCCCCTGACTCCGCTATCTTTAAGAGCCCTACCTAGCTCTCTATTGAAAGCATTCAGAGAACCTGTCTTCACCGCCCTCCGCAGAGAATTCCACAGACTCACAACTCTCTGTGAGAAAAAGTGTTTCCTCATCTCCGTTCTAAATGGCTTATTCTTTATTCTTAAACTGTGGCCCCTGGTTCTGGACTTCCCCAACATCGGGAACATGTTTCCTGCCTCTAGCGTGTCCAAACCCTTAACAATCTTATATGTTTCCATAAGATCCCCTCACATCCTTCTAAACTCCAGAGTGTACAATGCAATTTCGTTGTCAATGCATTTCGTTGTCTCTGTACTGTACACTGACAATGACAATTAAAATTGAATCTGAATCTGAATCTACAAGCCCAGCTGCTCCATTCTCTCAGCAAAAGTTTGAATGGTTGAATTCCAAAGGACGTGCAGGTTTGTGGGTTAATTGGCCTCTGCAACATTGCCCCAGAGGGCCTGCTTTCCTGATGCATCTCCAAAAAAGAAAAATTATTCATATCGGAGCAAGTCTCAGATGATTAAGATGCTCAATGACCATTCCTCTGTTTACTTTTCCATTGTGGATTGAAGCAGATAGGTCACTGGGGCTGCCTGTGAGTCATGCCAGATTGAGTAAGAACCACATAGAAGGGAAAATCTGTGTGAAGGGATGGAGGGGTAGCGTCTAAGTTCCAAATGGGGGCGTGGGGCGTGGAGGGGGGGGGGGGGGGGGAGTTGAAAGTTTCACAAATCAGGTTGAGCAGCAGAAGGGGGAATGGCTGGATGCTAGGGGGTCAATAATAGCTTTGGTAGCAGGATCATCAATTGGAGAGGTTGTGTTGCGAACTGATTGCTCGGCTGCGAGTCACAATCAGGTCTGGAGCTGGGAAATTCTGCAAGAGGTAGATTTTTTTGACATAGAATTGTTTTCTTTGAACATATCTACCTGGTGCCAATTTTTCCATGGGCTTGGACTAGTGCAGGCACGTCTCTGATGATGCTCACCTCAAAGAACCTGTGTAGGCCTGGCCAGCTCCTTCTGTGGGCCACTAATGTACTATGTGGGTGCAGGCCTATTGTACATTGCACTTTGTTAGACACCATTAAAATGTTTAACACACACACAGTGGGCTTTGAAATAAGTCATGGTCTCTTCCAACCACACAATGTACCTTAATATGCTCTGCAGTCTCTCTCTCCAGGTGAATACCACTGTTGAGCACATATAGTCAATGCACTGTGTGATATTTTTTTAATCCAAACGATCATCAAAATATTAAGAATAATAAACATACTTGGAAAAAGCTAATGCACAGAGAAGGCATGAATATTGAACAATGATTATGAGGGAAAATATCAAACAGGCATGAGCTTGAGTACCCTGCAGCCACTGTTGTGGAGAAGAATTGGAATAAATATTTTATTTGTGCTATTTAATATTAATTCAATTCACTTTTAAAAGATTACCGAAACTGCAGTATTTTGACACACTGGAACCCCTTCAGGTTACTGAAAGACTTGGCAAGCTGCAAATAAAATGAATAGTAAAGGTTAGCTTTAGGAATAAAATTTACGGACAAAATCGACTGTTGTTGACTATAACTAAACAAAGAGCATCCAAATAAAATCCTTTCACTGTAAGATATAAGTAGGTATGTTACAAAACCTACCTGAATCATGGCTGAGCATCTGCCCCACCCCTTGTGTGTGATTTTGGCGCTGTTTAGAGGGGGCGGGTTTAAAACGCGATTTTTACTAGGCTGTTGCAATCGAAAATGTTCAGCCTAGTAAATCATTAACGGAAAATCGCTGAAAGACCCCGTCGCAAAAGGTATTATTAGTTTTTATGGCCTTGTAAAATAGTTAGAGTAGTTTAAAAATCACTCTCTAAACTCGCAACCTCTCGCAGCCCCAGGGTTTTGCTTTGGTATGTACCTTATTTTTACATTAAATGGGGCATGTATATAACCCTGTAATTAAAGTTTTCTATAGTGAGTAGCTCATTTTGGGCTCTTTATATCCCGCAGTATTTTTCTGGGCATTTGAGGGCACAAATCCAGCGCAATGTGAACGTTCTAAACCAGCGCGTTCACAGGAACCCACTAGAAAGCCGATTTAAATTGACTTTAATTTACAGCAATTGAACACAAAATTCCTTCCATTTGGCCTATAAATTGATGTAAATGAGATTTAAAAATCATGTTTTATTGTGAATTATTTGTGAATATTATTTGGACACTTGGGCTATTTAAAAATGTTAATCATTTATTAAGAAATGGATAGATGTTTAGATCTAGTAAATTGAAGTTTGAAATTAGCTACAATTGGGTAACTAACTAATTATATGCTTTAATTTCAGGTCATCCAAGTTAGATTATTTTATATTTGTTTCAGAATGGTTCAATTTATGATAACTGAAAATTCCATTCAGTTCTCTTAATTTTTAAGAAGGTTATGTGCTTTTGACTGTCCACGATCACAGCTTTTTTGTTATGTCCATAGAAAATCAATAGGGAACAAGATGCTAATTTCCGAGTATGAAAATGGCCATAACTTTTTTATTACTTGAGATATGAAAGTGAATTAGGTGTCAAATTAAACTTATTGTTATGCTTTATCTGATGGGATAAATTGCAGACTTGATTTTTTAAATCTCAAAATTTTGTAACATTGCTAATATAAGCATGCGTGCAACCTTCCATTGAGTCCATGTATATCTCATGTTGCCTCGACAAAGCCAGCATCATAATCAATGAAAACTCTCGCCCCGATCACTGCCACTTCTCCTCTATCCCTTCAGGCACAAGGTCTAGAAGTATGAAAATGCACATCTCCAGATTCAGGGACAGTTTCTTCCCAGCTGATATCAAGCAACCATTCTATCAACAATGATCATCATCTTAACAGGTGTGGGACCAGCATTCTGGCAGGCAGGTTTGCCACTGCTACACGGGTGGCTTTAAACTGAATAAGGGGGTGGGGTGTTGAATGGGATAGTGGAGGATGGAGTTAAAGGGAAAGGGTTTCTTAAATGTGTGTGCGTAGAGACCGAGGAGTGTAAAATGAGGGTAGAAGCAATAGGTAGCAAGGTGAAAAGTAAAAGTGGCAGGCAGACAAAACCAGGGCAAAAATCAAAAAGGGCCACTTTTCAACATAATTGTATAAGGGGTAAGAGTGTTGTAAAAACAAGCCTGAAGGCTTTGTGTCTCAATGCAAGGAGCATTCGTAATAAGGTGGATGAGTTGAATGTGCAGATAGCTATTAATGACTAATGATATAGTTGGGATCACGGAGACATGGCTCCAGGGTGACCAAGGCTGGGAGCTGAACATCCAGGGATATTCAATATTCAGGAGGGATAGACAGAAAGGAAAAGGAGGTGGGGTAGCGTTACTGATTAGAGAGGGGATTAATGCAATGGAAAGGAAGGACATTAGTTTGGAGGATGTGGAATCGGTATGGGTAGAGCTGCGAAACACTAAGGGGCAGAAAACGCTGGTGGGTGTTGTGTACAGGCCACCTAACAGTAGTAGTGAAGTTGGAGATGGTATCAAACAGGAAATTAGAAATGCGTGCGACAAAGGCAAAACAGTTATAATGGGTGACTTCAATCTACATATAGATTGGGTGAATCAAATTGGCAGGGGTGCTGAGGAAGAAGATTTCTTGGAATGTATGCGGGATAGATATCTAAATCAACATGTAGAGGAACCAATGAGAGAGCAGGCTATTTTAGACTGGGTATTGAGTAATGAGGAAGGGTTAGTTAGCAATCTTGTTGTACGTGCCCCCTTGGGCAAGAGTGACCATAATATGGTTGAGTTCTTCATTAGGATGGAGAGTGACATTGTTAATTCAGAAACAATGGTTCTGAACTTAAAGAAAGGTAACTTTGAGGGTATGAGACGTGAATTGGCCAAGATTGACTGGCAATTAATGTAATATACAGCCTATAGTATTGTAATCTTGCAGTAATACAAATAAACTTAAAGCTATTAAAATAAGGCTTATTTTTCAAAATCCTGCAGGAGAAAATTTTTATTATTGTGAGTTAACTCCTGAATTCCTAACTCCCTTTTCCCTTTTGATACTATTGATTTTCTGACACAATTGCCAAAAACCACGAAGTTTCTTAGGAATGCAATTACCTCATAATAGCAGATCTACCTGTACCTGTTTTGTGTATATGTTTTGAATGAAGAATGCAGTACATCAAACTCAAAAAATATTTTTTCAAGTGTGTGAAATTCAAATGTGTGAATTTTTGTGTCACATTTTTTCAAGTGTGTGAAAGTGTGTGGATTTTTGTGTACTCAACCCTTCTGCGTACTCAACAAGCATAGCAAGTTGAGAAGATTGTGAATGAGTGAGATATTTGCTTTTATAAATAGTCATCACATTTAATGTAATCTTTGGTGAAACCGCAAGTAGATTAATCTGCGCAAATTCAAGACATATTTAATAGATTTAATAGAATTACATCAGGAAGGAAGGACTTTACAGAGGACTCGAAAGGCTACTCGTGGAGCAGAGATGTTTGGAGGAGATTTAAATGGGTTATTCAAAATGAGAAGAGGTTACACAGGAAGAAGTTATTTCCTCTGGCAGAAAGATCAAAGCCAAAGGGCAAGTTTAAGAAAATGAGAAAAAGAACAATGAGGGAAATAAAATAAAATGTTTTTATACCTAACAATGTTATTATTTGCAAATGGCCACTACATACTGGCCCCTAACTATTGGAAAGGTTAGCAAATTTCACATTATCTTTCAAAAAGTATATTTCCTTAAAGGACAATAATTGTAGGGTGAAATGGAACAGCAGGAGTATGGGAGTAATTGTATTTTCCTTTAAAATGTATTTGGGCAGGAAAGGATTTGAAGGATACAAGCCTAATGCAGACGTGGACATGGGACTGAAAGACATCAGGGTTGGCAGGGACAAGGTGGACTGTAACAACTCATTTATGTGCTAAATGTTCCTGAGGTTCAGTGATTCTTTAATTGACCTGGCATAAGCAAAATAGGTTGGATAATTTCCATCTGTGTGTATCATTTTGTGAGAGATGAGAGATGAGAGATTTGGAGCATTTGCTTAAGGATGTGCCTTGCTAGCAATTGCTGACATTTTTAAACAGGATCACCACTGATTAATTGTTGTACCTGCACTGAGTCTCAGACTTAAATGCAAGTCATGTTAAGCATGGAAATGTGGGACTTTCTGATGGATTTAGAAGGCCAAATTTGCGAGTTCCACAGCTGTATTTCAGATTCCAGCAGTAATTGCCAATATGCTTGATTTCAATATTTGCAGTGCCTTCTATCGATCCTATTAATAGTGGGGAGAACAGTACCCATGATGGAATAAGCAGTGTCCATCACATTTTCAGGATGCAGAAACCCTGCTTGATGGACCCCCACCCCCACTTACAGACAACCTTGTGGGACCATGGTCAGTGGCTTCTGGGAGGGAGGCAGTGTCAGCAAGGCATGGCCATATACTTACACAAGCCTAAATTGTACACGAAGAGTTTTGGTTATTGCACTGAACTAATAACAACCAGCAGAAAATCATAAAGTAAACAAATCATTTAACTTCGAGAATGTTGGCACAATATTCAAAACCAAAAAATTCAGATCTAGAAATATTTTTCAAGAAATAAAACTACAGCTATGAACATCACATTTGATCAGATCAGTTGGCAATGGTGCGTTTCTCTTACACCCACTAATATAGACAATTGTCACTACAGACAATTGACAGACTATAGATTCAGAAGTAAGCCATTCGGCCATTTGAGCTAGCACCGCCAATCTAATCCGATCTCCTGATTGGATTCTTAGAAACAGATGAAATGCTGAAATGCGATTCTAAATTAGAGATTTTAATTATATATATATTGTATGTATAAAATAGACTCAGGCAAAGGCCATGGGAATTAATCATGCTTACTCTTCTGTACCTTTGATACTGGATTCTATTGAAATGTACATACCGATGCCGTAAGGTTATTGTTAAGATCTTGATAAGCTTCTGATGACTTATTTCGAAAGTCATCAAGGTATTCCCGATTCATTGTAAAGGTGCCTTTTGCCGTAACTGAAAGAAAATTTGGGAAATTATCATTCTTGGCTACCATCCAAAAATAATATTTTGCATGAAGATATCGAAGGGCATTAACACATGAGACCCACTCTGTTTAAAAATGCCATAGGACTGATAAAAGCAACCTGCACTCCTGGTACTCACAGCACTGGATCCATGATTGCAACAAGGCTACTTAATTCAAACACTAGTGCAGATGCAACACCACATCAGTGACATGGGACGGATGAAGAAATGAAGTGCTGGCAAAATGCTATGTTTGAAACGCAGCACCACTGGCTGAGGCAATATATTATTTCAGGTTGTTGTTACCATTGTTTGGGACTCCACATTGGGGAGTTTACTTTCACCAATTTCAGGTAGTCCTTGCTTTCTCCCTCTTTCCCCTCCTCTTCCCAGCTCTCCCACAGCCCACTGTCTCCGCTTCTTCCTTTCTTCTTCTTCCCCCCCCCCCCCCCCCCCCCCCCCCCCCCCCCCCCCCCCCCCACATCAGGGTCTCGACCCAAAGAAGGATCTCGACCTGAAACATCACCTATTCCTTCGCTCCATAGATGCTACCTCACCCGCTGCGTTTCTCCAACATTTTTGTCTACCTACGACATTGAGCCAGTTCATAATACAATGCATAGATGGTTTGATAAAAAATGCAAATCAATATCATGAGAAAAGGCACAAACAAATGTTCCTTTCTCTAACAAGAGTAGGTTAATTGTGTTATATTTCTGTGCCTCCTGGTAATCTGCATCTCTAACTCCTTTGCATGTACATACTTTGCATATAGAGACACTGTTATAATGTTAACATTGTAAGCACTACAAACAAATAATAACCTTGGGGGGTGAAATTGAAGGTGCCAGCACCCACAGTGTTGTTGATGAGGCAGGGAAACATATTTTCAAAACAGTATTTCGCTATCCCCTTGAGTTTGAGAATCATGTCTCAGTCTCGTTCCACCAGAATCTCCTTTATCAAGGCTAAATGCCAGAAAGTTCTTAACCAAGCTCTGGAGAAAAATGTGTTAATGCTAAATATCAACAAGCCTTGCCAGAGTTTTATGGTACATTTTAAAGGGGAGTTATGATGTGTAGCTTTTCAGAGCTTTTAAGGGCATAAAGCTTAGGGAGCCAAATATTAATTGTGAGACACAAGTCTCCATATTTGATTAGTACAGGTGTCAGGGGTTATGTAGCAAAGGCAGGAGAATGGAGTTGTTAGGGAAACAGATATCAGCCATGATTGAATGGCAGGGTAGACTTGATGGGCCGAATGGCCTTATTCTGCTCCGTGAGTTTATGCTGGAATCTTGCATGAAACACACGGTGATGGAATAACTCAGTGGGTCAGGCAGCATCACGGGAGGACATGGGTAAGTGATATTTCGGATCAGGACCCTTCTTCATACTGATTGTAGAAAGGGAGAGAATGTTGGGAAAGAGATGGGAGTGGGGCGAATCCTGGAAAGTGATCGGTGAATACAGATTAGGGATTCAAAATTAGGAAGATGCATGGGAGAATGAGTCCATGAAGGCATTAAACACATGAAGTTGAATCCAAATTCTGAAATAAACAGATGGAATGTACAACATAGAACAGTACAGCACAGGAATAGGAGCTTCAATCCACAATGTCTGTGCCATACATAATGTTAAGACAAACTCTTATCTGCCTGCACATGATCTATATCCCTGCATTCCCTACATATCCATATGCCTATGCCACTGCATCTTCAGTACCACTACCATATCTGCCTCAATCACCATCCCCAACAGCACATTCCAAGCACCCACCACCCTCTGTGTAAAAAAACATCTCCTTTAAACATTGCCCTTAATACCTTAAAGCTATGATCGCTAATATTTGATTTTTTTCCATCCTAGGAAAATGGTTCTTACTGTCTACCATATCTATGCCTCTCATAATTTTATAAAATTCTATTAGGTCTTCCCTCAGCCTCCATCACACCAGAGAAAACAATCCAAATGTTGCCCTTTTATGCCCTCTAATCCAAGCCGCATCATGGTAAATATCTTCTGCACCCTCGACAAAGTCTCAGCATCCTCCCTGTAATGGGACGAATAGACGGTGGGAGAGTGGAACAGTTGAGAGAGGGAGGGGAGAAGGGAACGGTTGGGAGAGGGGGGTAGAGGGGGAAGAGTAGGGAATAGTTGGGAGCGAGGGGTAGAGGGGGGAGAGGTGAACAGGTGGGAGCGGGGGGGGTGAGAGGAGAATTGTTGGGAAAGGGGGCAAAGGTGGGGAAGAGGTGGGGAGAAGGGGGGGGGGGTGGAAAGGGGGAGAAGGGGGGAGGTGGGGGGGAAGGAGGGAGGGAGAGAGATTATATTAAGGCACAGATGGAGAATTACAGTGACAGGGGATGGATTACCCTTGCGAATTGAATGGAGATGTTCAGCAAAGCAATCCCTTGATCTGCGTTTGGTTTTAATAAAAACAAAAACACACAGAGAGTGGTAAATCTCTGGAATTCTCTGCCACAGAATGTAGTTGAGGCCAGTTCATTGGCTATATTTAAGAGGGAGTTAGACGTGGCCCTTGTGGCTAAAGGGATCAGGGGGTATGGAGAGAAAGCACGTACAGGATACTGAGTTGGATGATCAGCCATGATCATATTGAATGGCGGTGCAGGCTCGAAGGGCCGAATGGCCTATTCCTGCACTTATTTTCTATGTTTCTATGTTTCTATGTTTCTAAGACTAGTTTGGAACAAATGCAAGGGAATCGCTGCTTTACGTGGAAGAATTGTTTTGGGTTCCTGTGTGGAATGAACAGAAGAGGTAAATGCCCTAGTGTTCCACCTCCTGAAGCTGAATGGGAAAATTCCTTGGGAAGGAGGGTGGTGTTAATAGGAGATGGAATCAGAAAGTCACAGAAGGAAGTGTCCCTTTGAAAATGCTGAAAGGGGAGGGTAGGATGGGGCTGGTGGTGGCATCCCGTCGATTAACCATCAGAACATTTGAGTCTTTATTGTGAATATAAAAACAAATTTAAAGTTAATTGAATTCTGCAACAAAATATTTGCTTGAATAAAATAATGGATTATATATTTAAAATGTTATTCGTTGTTGTTTAAAGAAACTGATTACCTTTTTGTATTAGACTGGAAACATCCTCTCGGCAGAATCCTATTTCATCCGTGGTCAAGTCATTACAGTTAGACGTGGATGTATGTGAGCATTCTGGCAAATCTTTGCAAAATTCACTATACTTTTGCAAAGTTTCATTCCAGAAAGTGCACTTGCTTCCATTCCCCACGTATTTGCATTCTAAAAAAAGACAGCAAGCAGATAAGCTTATTAAAATGGTGAAATGCATTAATCATATTAAGTACTGTATATTCCAGTAGGCTTGAACTTTTTCTGATGTTAGCTGTTTCCTGCAGCTGGCACATCTCCTGCTGAGCATTTTCGGCATTTTCAGATTTTACTCGCATCAACTCTTCTTAAAAGGTAAGAAGCTCAGTATGTATATTGAAAATGTCCAGTTGCATCTTTGTACGAATGTTTTTTTCTAAAAGTCCAATATCTTTTAACTGTGCTACCTTTCTAAATGACAGTGTGAAACCCTTTAGATACTTCAGAAATGATTCCCCACTTTCTCTGCATCTGTTGAACACTGATACAGTTTGAGCCAAGAAGGCAGAGGTTTGTGTGTACCTCCTCTAACCTCATCTACTGCATTTTGTTCCCGATATGGGCTCCTGCACATCGGCGAGATCAAGCATAGGTTTTCATCAAACATTTGCGTTGGGTCTGCCAAGGACTACCAAATCTCCTGGTCACTAACCATTTTAACTCCTCTTCTCATTCCCATACCAATCTTCCTGCCCTGGGACTTCTCCATTAACAGAGTGAGGCCACATGCAAATGGGAGGAACAGCACCTCATGTTCCACTTGGGTAGCTTGCAACCCAAAGGTATGAAAATTGAATTCTCCAATTTTAGCTAACTACAAAACTACCTACCAACCTCCCCCCCCTCTTTCTTCACCTATACCCTATTTTGTTCCCCTCCCCTTCTCTCCCTTGTGCAGGGGCAGAAATCACTTTTAAAACATGGGGGACGCACAATGGGGCCTAACTTCTAGGACAGGGGTCGGCAACCTCTGGCCCGTAACTTGAAATCATTCGGCCCGTAGGTGTATTTAAAAAAAAATCAGTTTTCATGACCTGGGAACTGCAGCCAGTCTTGGGACCAGCGAGCCGACCTGGGCGCTACAGCCAGTCCTGGGGCACGCAGGTGACCTGAGCACTACAGCTAGTACCGGGGCAGGCGAGCTGACCTGGGCGCTACAGTCATTCCCGGGGCAGGCGAGCTGACCTGGGAGGTACAGCCAGTCCCGGGGCACTCAGACACCATGGACGCAACAGCCAGACCTGAGACAATACTAGAAATAGTATTGGGTGGCTAATGGGACTGAAGGATGATAAATCCCCTGGGCCGGACGGTCTGCATCCCAGGGTCCTCAGGGAGGTGGCTCTAGAAATAGTGGACGCATTGGTGATCATTTTCCAATGTTCAATAGATTCAGGATCAATTCCTGTGGATTGGAGGATAGCTAATGTTATCCCACTTTTCAAGAAAGGAGCGAGAGAGAAAACAGGGAATTACAGACCAGTTAGCTTGACCGGTGATGGGAAAGATGTTGGAATAGATTATTAAAGAGGTAATAATGGGGCATTTGGATAGCAGTAAAAGGATTAGTCCAAGTCAGCATGGATTTATGAAAGGGATCTTGACTAAACTTCTGGAATTTTTTGAAGATGTGACAAGTAAAATGGATAAAGGGGTGCCAGTGGATGTAGTGTATCTAGACTTTCAGAAAGCCTTTGATAAGGCCTCACACGGGAGACTGATGACTAAAATTAGAGCACATGGTATTGGAGGTAGGGTGTTGACGTGGATAAAAAATTGGTTGGCAGACAGGAAGCAAAGAAACATAGAAAATAGGTGCAGGAGGAGGCCATTCGGCCCTTCGAGCACATTTATTGTGATCATGGCTGATCGTCCCCTATCAATAACCCGTGCCTGCCTTCTCCCCATATCCCTTGACTCCACTAGACCCTAGAGTATCTAACTCTCTCTTAAATCCATCCAGTGATTTGGCCTCCACTGCCCTCTGTGGAAGGGAATTCCATAAATTCACAACTCTCTGGGAGAAAAAGTTTTTTCTCACCTCAGTCTTAAATGATCTCCCCTTTATTCTAAGACTGTGGCCCCTGGATCTGGACTCGCCCAACATTGGGAACATTTTTCCTGCATCTAGCTTGTCCAGTCCATTTATAATTTTATATGTTTCTATAAGATCACCCCTCATCCTTCTAAACTCCAGTAAATACAAGCCTAGTCTTTTCAATCTTTCCTCATATGACAGTCCCGCCATCCCAGGGATCAATCTCATGAACCTACGCTGCACTGCCTCAAAACCTTTTTCACCCAGAGAGTTGTGAATTTGTGGAATTCCCTGCCACAGAGGGCAGTGGAGACCAACTCACTGGATGGATTTAAGAGAGAGTTAGATAGAGCTCTAGGGGCTAGTGGAGATAGGGATATGGGGAGAAGGCAGGCACGGGTTATTGATTGGGGATGATCAGCCATGATCCTTGGCCCTTGTGGGTAAAGGGATCAGGGGGTATGGAGAGAAAGCTGTTACAGGATACTGAGTTGGATGATCAGCCATGATCATATTGAATGGTGGTGCAGGCTCGAAGGGCCGAATGGCCTACTCCTGCACCTATTTTCTATGTTTCCATGTTTCTATGATCTCAATGAATGGTGGTGCTGGCTCAAAGGGCCGAATGGCCTACTCCTGCACCTATTTTCTATGTTTCTATGTGTCTAAGCGAGCTGATCTGGGCGCTACAGCCATTCCCGGGGCAGGCGAGCCGGCCTGGGTACTGCAATCCCGGGCTGCAAGATTCTAGGAGCTGGCGGCTTCCGGTCACAGAGCCTGTGGACTTACCATCATGGAACTGTCTGACTTCGGAGGCGGTGTTGACCTTGCGGTTGCGACTCGACTTCGGAGGCTTTGGTTTTGCTGCACCATTTTTCACAAAACATGGGGGAAGGGAGGGGAGGGGGGGATTGGCCCCCACCTCTCAAAACATGGGGGTACAGCACCCCCCACCCTCTCCCCCAGGATTTCCACCCATGCCCCTGTGCCCCACCTGGACTTGCACCTATTTCTCCCCTGTAACTCCCCCTGGAGTATGAAGATGGACTTGGGTTGAAGATGGTCCGGGCAAGGAGAAGAAGAAGATGACTGCAACAACAGGCCTTGATGGCCAACTGCAGCTGGGGCTGTGAAATGGCACTAAATCCTGGCAACTATTGCAAAGAGGCTCAGTGGATTGTTTCTTATCATTATGTGCTAGCGAGGTTTTGTATGAAAATAATCTCACTGAAGATAGACATAAAGTGCTGGAGTAATTTAGCAAGTCCTTTCTTAGGCAGCCTCTCTGGATAAAAACGATGGCCGATTTTTTTTTCGAGTTGGGACCTTTCTTCAGACTCAAGACTTCAGACTTCAGACTTCAGCCTGGAGAAGGATCCCAACCCAAAACGCTATCCATCCTTTTTTTCATGCTGCCTAACTGCTGAGTTACTCCAGCACTTTGTGTCTTTATTCGGTATAAACCAGCATCTGCACTTCCGTTCTACACATAATCTCACTGAACTGTGTGCCAAAAAAAAGGATCTCACTACCTTGGCACATGTGATAGTAAAGAAACCATTGAACCATTGAAGAGGTACAACATTCCTTCCTGGACAGAAACATAAAGCTGGAGTAACTCAGCAGGACAGGCAGCATCTCTGGAGAGAAGGAATGGGTGACGTTTCGGGTCGAGACACTTCTTCTGTCCGAAGCAGCTCTCGAGAAGGAATGGGAGACGTTTCAGGCTGAGACCCTTTTTCAGACTGAAGACGTGAAGAAGGGTCTCGACCCAAAACTTCACCCATTCCTTCTCTCCAGAGATGCTGCCTGTCCTGCTGAGTTACTACAGATTTTTGTGTCTATCTTCAGTTTAAACCAGCATCTGCAGTTCCTTCCTACACTTTCCCTCCTGGATCTTGGCAATCCCCGGCATGTGACTGTTCAAAATAGAAAAGGCGCATTCAGGAAAGTATTGGGAACTTTCAGGACTTGCATCAGGAGCACAGAGAAGTCTTGAGGAAGGAACAGACAATATGTACCATCTTACAAATCACCCACCCACTGGCTTTATCTGCCACCTCCCGGCTTATCTACGGAAGAATCTACAAGTCCCATGTTAGTCTCAGAAGCACAAAACTAAAGTGGAAACTAATCATCCTAAATCCTGCCTAAAAAGTTGTAGCAATAGTAGGGTAACTTCAGCTACTGGGTAGATTTGCAATTCTTCCCAGAGTAACATTAACAACTGATCCTAAGTTCCAATATTTTGCACACATATTTTAGCATCTTGGTTGAGAAGCATATCTAACTTACCAGTTGTGATGTTAACATTCAGGATGACAAGAAAATCATCTCTTCCAGGGATTTTAACAGTAACAGGATAAATCATTTTCTTCATATATTCAGCAATAGCTCTAAGCCTAACTAATTCAAAATTTAAGTCTGCATAGTAAAATCTTTTGGCATGTCGTATAACTGGAATATGAAAAACAGGCAAAAAAATCGTTATTCATCAATGGAAATAGAACTAATTAAGCACTACAAAATCCAACCCCATTCTGTTTCTTTCCCATTCAATAATTACATGTTGACTCATGATTGTGATCCATAAATAATGTTACATGCTATTAAATGGCATATTCTGCATGAAATTTCAAACAAGACCTCATCTGCTACACAACTACAGCAAAGAAAGTTAGAAACATAGACACATAGAAAATAGGCGCAGGAGCAGGCCATTCGGCCCTTCGAGCCTGCACCGCCATTCAGTATGATCATGGCTGATCATCCAACTCAGTATCCCATTCTCTCCACACCCCCTGATCCCTTTAGCCACAAGGGCCACATCTAACTTCCTCAAGTCAAGTTTATTTGTCTTAAATATAGCCAATGAACTGGCCTCAACTACCTTCTGTGGCAGAGAATTCCACAGATTCACCACTCTCTGTGTAAAAAATGATTTTCTCATCTCGGTCCTAAAATACTTCCTTCTTATCTTTAAACTGTGACCCCTAGTTCTGGACTTCCCCAACATCGGGAATAATCTTCCTGCATCTAGCCTGTCCAACCCCTTAAGAATTTTGTAAGTTTCTATAAGATCCCCCCTTAATCTTCTAAATCCTAGCGTGTACAAGCCAAGTCTATCCAGTCTTTCTTCAAAGTTTGTAGTGTTTTACTGACCAATGTTTTTTTTTAACCAAAACTTCTAAATCATATTGAAGAATCACTTGCGGTAGATTGCTATACTTAAATGTCAACTGCCTGTCTAGGCACGAACAGCAAATAAATAAAATCTCCTTTTTACTGCAATTTATAGTTTTTAAGTTTCTTTCATACAATTTTTGCATTGATTTGTTGATGAAATGCTAAAATGCAAACAGTAAGATAATAATGCACTTTTATTATAATTGAACAAATCCTTTTCCATTACTACATTTGTGCAGTTCATATTTGATCTGGCAATCATATTTAAAAACAAGTCTTGGTCACGAGGAAAGAATTTATTCGCATCATTTATTTCTTACCATTTACTTCGAACTCAGATCTACGAAACGGCATGAATAATGGAGCAAAGGGGTCCTGCAGATTAAACAGATAATATGGTTATTGTCGAAGGAAAAATTTTCAGTGTATTGTCCCTTTGCTACAGATTCCAGAGCAATAAAATAGCTCATAATTGTCCATGTCTAAACTGTATGGAACAATACAATTTTGGAAACATAAGTGGAACCTGGAGGAAGAAGCTTTGTGTTTAGCAAATGGTGTCTACAAACACAAAGGACAAAGACTGAGAACCATGGTGAAGACTAAGGCTAATGTATGACATTGGATACGCTTCTAAAATAACTTTGGCTCAGGTTAAACTGACTGGGATCTGTACTTACATTATTCAGGAAATCCACATTCACCTGTTTACATTTTCTCCAAATCTGGAAGGTTGGTCTAAAAAGG